>NC_090923.1:1091237459-1091862459 GCF_040938575.1 Ambystoma mexicanum
CAAAGGTGGTGCGCAAGCGGCACAACAGCGATGCATGCGTCGCCGTCCCCCGGCCAGTGGAAGCTGGCCTCCTGACCCCTCCTCCCACACACTGAAACTGAGACTCCTTTTAACAATGAGACCATAATGCTGTACCTTTTGGACGAACCAGTAAAGTCAGATAATTCAATTGTTGACACTCGACATACTCCTCCATATGATCTTCGACAGCCTAAAATGTGCCAACCTAAGATCATCAAAGCTCTCTCCGTTGTAAACAGTACGGTCCTTCCTAAAATTATTACATTCTTCCCATTGCGAACTCCAAATGAATCTGAGCTACCTTTAACTTTAGATAGTCTGCTCTCGACTTCTTTGAGCGGTCTAGGATCCAAAATGATTGAGCATGTTAAACAACGCTCTACTGCGTAACCCCATGAAGATCCCACTGATTCTCAAGTGATTGCAGTCTCCTCCTCTTCTAACCAATGTGCACTGACCAATGTGACTGTCCTGCCTTCGGTCAGGCAAAGTGTGACCAAACGTGAAGTCATTAAAATACCAAAGAGGGGTTGAATAGTAGTCTGCTATCCACCCCTGACTTGCCTGTCTTGAACTCTACTTTGGAGGAAGTTGAATCGAATTTAACAATAGTGTCAACGCTTCTGATCGAATGGCCAGTGGCTCTCAGGCTTCTGCATTCTTGATCTTGCACAATATCTAGTCTTGGTCACTCTACTTGAAGTCATTGAGAAATGTGACAAGATAAATGCTTTGACTACTGCTCACTCTCTCATCCTTAGTGAATCACTGGCTTTCTTTAGACCCAATTGTAAAGCAGATTGTCTTAAGGACCCATCTATTGAACTCCTTCATTTGAATCCTCAGGCTTCTTGCAAAGTTCTCAATAACGCTGTTAGTTACTGACGGCGTTACCCTTGCGAGCCAAAATAATGCGAGGTTGGCCGAGGAGGCCAATAATTCTAAAGGCTGCATCTTTACTGTTGAGCCCAACCTTGCCACTTCTGCGAACTGCAACACCAATATTCCTAAAAGAATGAAGAAATGCAGTGCACGCAAGTGCAGGGGAATGGGGAAGAGGAAAAGTGTGGAGTGGAGGGGGGGGCTGGGGTAAGTGCAGTACATGGGGTAACAGAATAAATAACAATAAGAAGTAGGGCCAGCTTGTGGCAAGTGCAAAGGGTAAGTGCAAACAACAGGTGTCAAGTGCAGGTGGGTGATTTGTAGGGGTACAGAAAACAGTCCCCTAGTGTGGGTGAGGCTAGGGAGGCAGTGCAGTAGGATAACTGGCAGGGGAGGGGGCCTGGGCATGAGAACAGAGGGTGACCAGGTGACCAGTACAGTTTCAGCCAGGAGTACCACAGGAAGAGATAGAGGAGAGGAAGGACCCAAGTAGGGGTGCTGCCACTAAAGCCCACTAAGGTCCTAAGAATATGGCTGTAAAAGTAAATACTAAAAGGCCAAAAAGATATTGGGCCTCATTACGAGATTTGTGGTAAAAATCAGTCATTACCGGCATGGTGATAAGAACGTGTCGGGGTGGCCTTGACGCAGCAAATAGTGTCCGATTACGAGTGTGTGTGCATGCTTGTACCACCATGCCGTTAACGACCCTCAATCCTCCGATAGCAGCATCATGAAATGCGCTGATATCGCCTCCACCCACCCCATAATAACGGCACTGGTATACCAGACCCGGAAGTAACGTAATTGCGCCGGAACAGGAAATGCACCGCCGGCCATCTTTAAAAACACAATCCATTGCAATCCTCGACACAGGACCTGTACTGTCAAGACAGCACACACACACACACAACTTGCAAAAAATGTCAAAAGCTACCATGAAAGGCGCCCTCCGGCAGCGCGAGGCACGATTCTCTGATAAGCTCAATATGTTGGCGGACAGATTGGTGGAGCACGCCGATGAAGTGTTTGCCGCAGACCTGAGGCGTCTCGCACAACTTCGCAAGGAAATGGCCAGGAAGGTCAGTGCGGTCGGCACCACCGCCCGCACGGTCAAAGATTGTAAAAAGTGGTGGGACGATCTACGCCTCCTCGTAAAGAACATTGTCAGCCAACTGCAGCCAGGGGCTGGCAACAGGCGGCGGGGCCCACTCTCCCATCAAGCTTGCCAGGTGGGAAGAAACATGTAGCACAACCATCAACATGGAGGGAATTGAGGAATTGGAGACGCGGAGTTAGGAGTACCGTCATCGGCAGATAAAGGCGAGTGTCCACACAAACCAAAGCATGATGCTGGGCAACTAATGTGATAGTGATGAAAGGCAATGCATGGCCTATCATACACACAATGACATATCCCTGTCCAGATGCTGACCCCCCACCACTGCCACATTAACATGCATGCTGCATGCCAATTCCATATCCAATACACACCCTATACACAGCAAAACAGCATGCGTCACACAGCACGCAAACACCACAACGGTAGGCCCCACAGCAGACACCACCACAAACTTGTTAACCCGACGCATACCAATATAACCACCCCCATATTGCAAGCACCCTGTCCGCCACAACTACAAGAATGCAATGAATCACATGGGAAGAACTGCACTAACACCAATGTATGCGTGATGCACATACTACCATCACTGATGCCCTGCCTCTCCAGGTCCCCCACAGGCACGGATGCTGACAGTGATGGACAGGATGCAGCCGCACAGGCCAGGACACCTGTGAAAAAGTCCAGGGCCAGGGACGATGGCAGCAAGCCATCAACATTGAGGGGCATTTGGATGCCCCAACTGCCACTCAAAGCACCACCATCGTCATACCCCAATGCACAGGACTGCCAAACACCAGCTGAAACACCACAGGATGAAACCGTAACACAGGACGTGCCCACTGTTGCTGAATCAGAGGCAGACGGGACACAGTCGGCCGCCACCAGCTCCATCGGGGAGGCAGTTGCCTCAGTGCCCCCGTAGTGGTCACGAGGGAGAGGGCTGCAGTGAGTTGTACTCACACGAGGACAACAACCTGTCTGGGGATGCTGCACATACACCAAGCCCCCAGCACACCCAACAGGGCACCCCAGACGGCACCCCTCAGCTCCAGTCTGGAGGTCAGGGGAGTCAAGAGGTTTGGACCCATCAGAGGACAGCCCTGCATTGGGCCCCTCTGTAAATGCCCCGTCCACCTCTGCCGCTATTCGGGACATAGAGGGCCACAAGACACGAATGGAGGGGTGCCAGCAGCAGATGACAGACCTTGTAAAGCAGTATGTGGCAGAGGGCGACTTAACACAGCGTGAAGTTTGTGCTAACACTGTGGCCATCACAGAGGCCATGAACAAGAACAGTAAGGGTTAGCAACAGTCACCCAGGTCCTGGCCAGGATATCAGCAAACTTGGAGCAGCAGCATCCTGCACCAACCGACGCACAAACAGGCACATCATCATCATCATCTGGCACACCTGCCAGCTCCACCCAAACCAGCCCTGTGCGAAAGGCCACGCACAGCACTCCGAAATGCAGACCCCCGGATCCTAAGAGAGGCCGCCAGTAGCAGGGGTGTTGAGGAGAATTCTCATTTTATGGCTAATTTCCCTCACCTAGTGAGTCCCGCAGCAGCTTTGCTGGACTTCTGGAGTTTTTTTCTTTCACTTGGTAAGAATGTGAGCTTTTCCCACACTCTCTCCCATGTTTTGCCATGTGTCTTTTACCTGTTTTTATGATCGTGGACTCTGGAGTACACCACTTCAATAGCCCCCTTCTTTTGTGCGTTAAACAGCACCTTCAGTGCAGTAACACAGGGTTGTCTTTTAGACTTCCCACAACTCCACCCAGAAAAGGATAAAGTTGACATTAACTTTACTTGGTCAATTTACCACAGATCCAGTACACCCCATCTTCCATGGAGTACTGGAAAGGGTTAACCCGTATCCCTTTTTATCTGTACCTCCTAGAGCATTGTTTTGCTCTTAACATTTAGACTTGGCTGGTGGCAGTGGTATCAACCCTTTTCTACCACGATTATATTAGATAAACGTGGTACTGTTCTTGGCTATTATATTAGCCTCGAACATAAACACGCTTGACCAAATTGTCTTTCTTTTGGCTCCGGTTGGGTTTATTCGTCATTTCTTTTTGTTAAAGTCCTTCTTGTGTTTTACTTTGCGTGGCAAACCAGGTTTGCCTTCTTTGTTCACTGTCTTTTGGCGGGCTTCTGCTCAGAAGCCCTCCTCAAGGCGCCTGGGTGTCTAGGTGGGCTGAATGTGAGGGAGGGGTGTAGTCACCCCCTGCACAGGGTATCCTAGGAAACCCAAGTCGCACTTTGTCATGATTGGCCAGGGTAGCTGTCCGGGCCGGACAACCCCCCTGCTGGGCGATTGACAGCCAGGCTGCGTGAATGGGGGTTTGTCACATAAAAGGCAGGTCTCTTGGGCTAGAAGTCAGAGTCGCCACTGGAACTACAAGGAACCGAAGAGAAGCGGAGAAGAAGTCGGCTGCTGCTACTACCCCGCCCCAGTGAAGCCCTGCTGCAGTCCTGATATATCTACCCTTCGACGACCAGAGAAGATCCAGTCTGGATTCTTCTTACCTTGAGTTTGGTGGGGATAACAAGCTCATCTTCTGCAGCCAGAGGATCCTCTTCTTGGTCGAAATAGCAACACACTGCTGTAGTGGTCCGGATAGCCACCTGAAGAGCCTCTCCTGTTTTTAAGGAGCGCATCTTTTATTCATCGTCGCTGCTGCCGGCTTCAGCCCTGTGTGGTGCAGACCCCTCCAGACGTCCTTCACATCGAAGCTCCAGGAACCGTGGGTCTGCGGGAAACCAACAGGAACAACTGCCAGGGCACCAGCTTCTCCATTTGAATAAGGTACTGTGTTCTGCTTGAGGAATTAGGGTGAATCCCTTTTCTTCATCTCCAAGGCTTGCCCTTGTCTTCCCTCCTTACAACTTTTGCTTCCGAACATTGACAATATCAAAGTACTCTTGGCTAAGTTGAATTGTGAACTGTCCGACTGGGATCCTCGACAACAGGCACCCGGTGTCACCTGACCCTGGCTCCGGCCCTTTGACTCTTGAATTCCTGCCTACGAGTGTTCTTTGATTCTGTCTGCCTAACTATAATATTTCCTATGATTTTTGCCTCCAACTCCCTCTGGGTATCCCAGGTGCGAAGTGTGTTTTTGCCCCGGTAGCATTTCTTGTTACGGATACGCGTACAAAGTGAATTGGTTAGTTGTAGTATATTTTACGTGTGGTTTTGAATTTAATAGAAGTGTGTGTTTATAACAAATGGTTTAAAAATAAATGGACTTATATTTTTCTACCTGAAACCTGAGTCAGTGTTTGCTTGAGTCACAGTAATTGTGGTCCCTTTGTGTAATCTCTGCTACTGCTCATAAACTCTTGAGATAAGCCTGGCTGCTCCGCTAATGCTATCACTTTAACATAGTAGAGGCTTGTACCAAAGGTAAAACCTGTATTACCACCTGTAGTCTTAATTATGTGTAGGTGTCCCTAAGGGCACTGCACAGGATTCTGCCTAACAAGGGGCACCCTGCATGTGCTGACTTCAGTTGCATCCAGTAACATTTTTTGCACATCATTTGTGGGGGTGTTGGGGTAAGGGGGAGTATGGAAGTGTTGGGAAGGGGGTGTGTGATTTGGAGGGTCTGTTCACATTGACAATACTGTATAATATACCTGTTGTGTGCAAGAACAACAAAAATCATGAGTGGACATTGGTTCTTTGGCGTGTGTTTATTCAATGCATGTCAGCACCCATCTACCGCCACACCCTGTGCCCATCCCAGTGCCCAGAGTACAACATTCATTGCACCCTCTGCATCCCAGTGGCTTAGTAATAACCGTGCTTGCTGGTCAATGTCAGGTGGCAGAGGTGCGTTCCGCCGGATGCAGATGTTGTGCAGCATGGCACAGACCATGATCATATTTCCCACCTTCTCAGGCCCGTAGAGGAGTGCGCCAACAGACCTGCTGAGGCAGCGGAACCGTGCCTTCAATAGGCCAAAGGTCTGCTCAATCACAACACGGGTATGGCTATGAGCCAGATTGTAGTCCTCTTTGCACCTGTTCTGTGGATTCCTGACAGGGGTGAGGTGCCACGGCTTCAGGGGATAGCCAGCATCACCTGCAAGGGAGCACAATAAGGTATGAGTGAGGGTATTTCTTGTATGACACCTGTACTTATCCTGCGTACCAACATGAACAATGAACAGGCTGTCTCCGATGGCAGCCATTGGCTACACATATGCGCAACGGACTGCCCTATTGACTTGGCAAGGACATGGTGGAGGGCATGTGTGACATACAGGACTGAGGGGCCTTCACATCAGACTCACCACTCAACCAGATGGGAGTGAGAGGGACCATGATGTAGGCACCTGTGAGGGATGTGTGGCAGGTGATGTCACAAAAATCATGTTGACCAATGTTTGGTGCGTTAGGCTGATGTCCACCATGTCACATGTACTTTGCACTTTCATGCTTGCAGCTATTTGATGACGCCATGCACATGTCCCGGGACGTCTGCACACATGTGAGTATGCCATATTATGTTGGGTGGTAAGGTCCACTGGTGTGGGGTTGCGTTCCTTTGATGTAGGGTGTCCACTTGCATGGTGGTACTCATGTACTGTGGATGCCTTCTACTCAAATCGCACCCATAGGTGATCTCGACTACTTGGTAGGTAGGTCTACTAGCAGTCTTGTTACAAGTTTGTCATTGTGTTGTCATTTATCCGTTCATTTGGCCATTGTGGCATTCAGCGCTACTGTGGTGGAGGGCCAATGACAATCAGTGGATTCCCTGGGTGGGATTTATTCATGCACACTCATGGATGCATGACCTGTGTGGTGCTTTGATGCGGTCATTTACATTATGCTTACTGACTGCATGTTGCTGAAATATATTGCTGAGGATACAGTCTGATGATGTGCAGTGGACATGATGAGGTGTGTGGGCTGCTTGCTAGTCTGACATTTTGGCATTGGTGTGTTGCCAGAGTAAGTTGGATGACATTTTCAGTGTCATGTTCAGGTTGGGATGTTTAGGGGCACAGTGTTTTGCAGTATAGACAGTGTACAGTCAACCCCCCCAGACACACCCAGGTGGTATGTGCATCTCTCCAGCCCCAGACACACCCAAGTGGTATATGCACCTCTTCCTCCCCAGACACACACAGGTGGTATATGCATCTCTTCCCCCCCCCAGACTCACCCAGGTGGTATATGCATCCCCCCCCAGATCCCCAGACTCACCCAGGTGGTATATGCATCTCTGTGCCCCCCCCCAATTCACTACCATGGGCCGGTCAGCCGACTTACCCAGCAGCCAGACACGTTGTGCTGCATGTCGCTCCATGTAGCGGGGTAGCGAGGAATTTCGCAGCACCATTGCATCTCGAGTTGATCCGGTGGAATCAGGCACAGCAATGTGAGATCATCTTGCTGGAGTCACATACCATCTGCACATTGATGGAGTGGTATACTTTACGATTGCCGTTCACCACCTCCATGGCATGAGGGACCATCAATTCCACATGGGTGCAGTCAAGGGCACCGATGCAATTAGGTATGCCTGTCAGTGCATGAAAAACAATTTTTGTGTCATTCACCTCCTGGGCAGTCCGTGGTAGAGCTATGTAGTCCCTTGGGTGCTTCAGGAGGGCATCCAACACTTTGTTCAGCATGCGTGAAAAACAAGGTTGTGATATGCCATGTAGCTGCCCAACTGTGTGCTGGTAGGTGCCTGTGGCCAAGAAGTGGAGCACAGACGCTACCTTCAGTTGAGGGGGGGTGGCGGTGCAGATTTCAATCAGGCTGACTATGTCGTCATGTATCATGTCCACAAAGGAGGCGATGTATCCCGGTCTAGGCGGTACAGGGTGTGGATCTGCAAAGGTGTTAGGTTGAATGGACTGGCCCTGATGCGAGGGATTGGTGGCTGCCTCTGTGGAACCACTGCCTGCACTTGTGGGACTTGCTGGGCCTGTCTCACCCTCCTTCTCCTGTGTCTCCTCTGTAGTGCCTGTTGTAGTTGCTGCTCGTGGAGTAGCAGTGCAGGCATGTCCTCCAGTCCCAAAATCGCAACAGCAAGTGGGATCATTTTGGTGTGGGAAGGGGTGTGGCGTGTGGGTGTGCTTCTTTTGTGCTGGGCCAGACTCTATTGCCTCCACCTGTGTTGATTGTGTGCACCTGTGGCAGTTGGGAACACAGCAGATTGCTGTTAACGGGTGATCCGCGAAGCCGGTGATACTGGCATCGTGGTATCCCTTATTACCGCCATCTGGATGCCGGTAGGTGCATGTCCGTGTGTCTTGTAATGTCCTCCTGCTCCTGACTTCCCAGTATTGCCGCCACGAAGGGAGCGTGCCCGCGCACATGCCGGTACGGAGGTGCACAGTCCAAGCAGTGGCGCTAATACTGGTATGTCGACTCCTAATAGGCCGGTACAGTATGCAATGCCGGTTTTCCTATGCCGGCATCGTTTCTGCCTTAACGCGAATCTCGTGATGAGGCCCATTCACTTCCTGTCTCGGGCAGTCTATATTCAGGGCACTAATACGGTCACCTAAAACTGTCAAGTCTACTCCCCTAGTTGCTCACGATCAGAATGAATCCTGCATTTTAGAAAACCTACACCAACTGTTTGATTCAGTCCTGTGTCCAATACCCTGAGTGAAGCTCAGCCCACACACAGACCAGCTGTGGAGTCATTATAGGAAGTCCAGGTAGCTTTATTGTACATAGGTACATTTATACATCTCCAGTTACTTGCAGGTATTTACAAGATACATGGGTAGGTAGATATATGCATATATACCAAGTAGCACAAGAGACACCCACCGACCATCCTCTCACATCCAGCTCAGGCCCCCAACTGACATCTGTAGAACACTCCTACATCACACTCACTCAACATTCCCCTGAGCTGTCCATCATCCATACACCAACATTCCATCAGAATTCATTCCTGGCCAGTGAGACTGATCAGGACTAACTCACATCATAACATCCAGTTTCCTGCTCCGAAAAAGGTCACCATGTGATACTCCTTTGCCATATATTAGTAGATGATGCCATCCCTGCAGATGTGCTCAGCAGTTGAATCCCACTCAACAGTTGACTGAACGCACCCTTTTGGCGCTGCACATTCAATGTCGAAACACGACTGATAGAGGCTTTCGGACATAATGTAGCACGTAATCAATCTAGTCTCAGAAGGCCAGTCACTAATGATGCTGAATTGTAACAGTACTGGTAACCCAGCTGAGGTGGATCTTGGGAAGCACTCTAACCACAAGAGGGCCATTAAGACGCAGAGCCTTTTTCACCGCCCTAATGCATATTTATCTGAAGTGCTCCGAGTGTGGTGTCAAGGTGAATCTCTTCTCCTTTTTCTTCTGCCACGTCGTGCATTTACCACCCATGTGGACACGGAGGCTGTATGGGCAAGAAGAAGTGATTCTTATCTGAGGCGGCGAAACGTGGAAACTACTTTGAACTCAGACGCCCAGAGTAAATATCTCACAAACGTTATGTTATCAATCTCCCCTGATTAGGGGCTGGACTAGTGGCGTGGACTACCATGGGTGGACTACTACGTTGTATTGAGGGTTGGGCTCTGAACGTGAATTGTGCAGTATAGATGTATTACGAATGAATGCTCACGCCCACTTTCTTCTTTCTTTTTTCGTTTGACTCACTTAGATACCTCACAAGTATAACTCTGCCCCCACCCTGAACAAGTTCCCAGCTGCCTTAAATACACCAGTGCACACGCATCTGAAGTGCTCCAAGTGTGGTGTTGAGGTGTTTGGGTGTGAGGAGGAGAGGGTTGTCCACGAAATAGATTTTTTTTCTTTATATTATTTTTTATATTTTGGTGTTAAATCTAGAACTCCTTATTGTTGAATAGCTAGTGGTTTGAGGAGCGGTAGGTGCACAGGTACCCCCCTCGTTCAGCCCGCCTCCTTTGAGTTTTCTCTACGTACTAAAAAATCTCAACTATCAAAATGTTGATCACGGCCATAACCCTAAAAAAGTAATGGACATTAACGCAGTGAATGAGAAAATGGCAGTAACAGTAGTTGAGAATTTGGGTGACTTAAATGAGTTGGTAAGTCCTAACATACAGAATGATGGTGGAAGCACACTAATTGAGCTTGATTTACAAAATGACTCTGCCAGGAATAGAATGCTGAATGAAGTACCCCAGGCTAATAATTTGATGAAAAAGCCATCTAGTGGATGCAGAAATATATCAAGTACAGGGCTATCCCCAAATGCTAATTGTGATCATGCTAATCAATCTTGTGAATTTGGAGTGAATGAGATTGAGGAATTAGACAAGCAAGTTCGTTTATCAATTGGGTTAACTCCTCAGATTCCTAAAACTAATCAGGGCCCTTACTTCAAGGAAGGGCAGAGCGATATGTACTCCCCGAATTCACATTATCACGTGTTGGATGATATAAAAGATCCTTTTACCAACAAGTATGATATTAAGGGGAATGATATGACTACTTTGCGACTTCCTAAAATGAGTGTTGACTACAATCCATGCCAAGCAATCGGCATCGATTTAACTCCTGCTCTTTCTCAAGTCTCCAATGAACAAAACACTTTTCCCGTCATTATTTGAATTTTGGATTTATTGGATAAAGGTCACGATTTAACACATAGAATTACTTGACATTAAATTCAACCTTCATGTAATTATGTCTAAACTAGATTGATTGGATGGGTCTATTATGGCAAGAGAATCCCTTACAAAGGAATGCTGCAGGGTAGCACAGCGAAATATAATTACCCATGAGCAGGGGACGCAGTGGAACTCTACTCCATCTGCAACCCACGAACAGGAATTGGCAAATCAAAAATATGAATAAACCGAGGTGCAGGACAATGTTTTAAACACAATTGGTATAACAAATACTAATTTAGAGGATTTAAAAAACGATGTAAGCATTATCATAAGTAATGTTATGAATCAGGTAACAAAAAGTGAAGAGTTACTTGATAGTCCAACAGCACTAACATTATTGAGCAACAAAACAAAGTAGTACCTCAAGCGGAATCTGAAAAATAAAAAAAATTACAAAAAACAAATCGCTTAAATTGATAGAGAATTCATCAAACTCACTCCATCAGATTAATGGGGATGATGAGGTAACTGATGTGGACCAACTTTCCGAAGAAAGTCAGCTACATCTGGGCAAGGAAGGGGGTGATGATCAAGTCGATCACAAGGTTCAGAAATCGGTGAGGACGACATCTGAACATGCAACCTCATCGATGAATCCCGAAGCAGCCCATAAACCTGTGGTTCAGAATCTCACTAGTACAAAGAAAATTATTTTGCTAGTAAATGGTTATTAAGGGAATTCAAAAACTCTGAATTTACTTTCAAACTACTTCCTGAGTGATGGGAGGAAGTGCACCACTATGATAAAATTAGACGACAACACCAATAAAACCAATTCTAATTGTAACCCTCGTATTGTTGCTGATCCTCCAAGACAGTTGTACTCAGAAAAGTGTAAGAACCTGGAGAAAGATTCACAACGCTTGAATGATATAAAATCTGGCTTACCTATAGTCAAGATAGGAACTAAGAAATGCAAATGATTGAATCTCTTTGAGGAAAGTAATAATTTTGCACTACCCCTGGAGCAAAAAATTCATCTAAAGAGCAGAGCATGATTGTACCTGTTGTAGAAGACCGGTTCAGGAACGAAAATGCTAATACTTCTAGTAACGATGATCCAAGTGGACATTTCAAGCCAGTTAATGGAATGGACACTGGCAGAGGGATGCAGCAAGAGGTGAGCGATGAAGTGGCAAAATTGAAAAAGCATTACTCAATGGCAAATTCTCATTGGAAAGGGTTATGCAGTTAATAGAAATAGCTGAAATAACGTCCACTCCACCCGAAACCATGGCTACTGGTAAAACTAAGTAAGGACAACCAAATATAGGACATAAAGCCAGGTCCTTCAAAACTAGTTAGCTCTTTTCCATCTGTCAATATGCAAACAACCTCAAATAAATCAAATCACAACAGATTTATTGAAAATGAAGTATTGTTGAATCAGCGAGAGAGTCAGCCAATAGGTGTGCCAAACAACGGATTTAACATAATGGGACTGGAAGGTCGAAAAGACACCCTCGGGCAGGAGAGAATTAACATGAGGTATTTATTAGACTTGATCTATAGGATTCCATCCCTAAGAATATTAACCTCCAACGATTTTGAAAAAGATTGCATTGGCATCCCATAACTATATGATGACGTGTCATCTATGTTCTGAAAATTATTTGGTCATTTCGACAGGAGCTAGGAGACATGGGGTTTGTACTCCACACTTAACAATGTCAAAAGAGCTGAAAAATTGCTTGAGTAAAATCAAACACCACAATCTGAGAATCTAGCGGGAGATTCTGTTAATTTTCAAAGTGAAAATGTATGTATTTCTCAACTTTTAGATATTGCACGTAAAAATTTCAACTTAGCGTGGATAGATCCATTAATAAAAAATATTTTTTCTGTGAATCCGACACAAAAAATAGCATAGAGCAAGGCGAAACGGAACCTAAAAGGTAATTTTATAGAACTCATGTCGTTTTTTTAAACATTGGAACATGGATTTCGTATCTTCCGTCAAAGAATGCTACAGATATTCTCTTTCAGGAAACCATGAAATTAGATGAATTAGTAATATCCGATTGTTGTACTTACTGCTCTTTTGCTTCCAAAGGTTTTGAGGGGCATCCCTTTGGTGAACTTTCCATTAGCATAAACAATTCTATTGATTGGTATTCTGAAAGGATTTGCACATCTTCGCAAATCCTAGCCGTTATGAAGGATCTAAAAAATGTGGAGTGTAATCTGATTCTTTTGATTTGTTTATTTTGAAATCCGTAAAAATGTACCATTGAAGAGGCATTTGATGACATTGATGGCTGCCTGGAATATGCACTCGCTCTAAATTTCAACTTTGAAGTAATTGTGGGGGGCGACTTCAACTCATTGTGTAATAAATTATCAGAAGGGGCAAACAAAAGTACTGCGCAACAACATCTATGGTGCGTTAAAAGGGAAATAGATGGAGTTTATTTTTCTGATTGTGAAATGTCATTTGTTCAATATCGAGATACACCTAATGGCTACACCTGGCAAAGAGGCTCATAGTATTTGATTGATTACTTTTGCATTTATGATTCGTTATTAACTAAGATCGAAGGTGCAACCATTAACAAATTTATGGGAAGTGATCACGCCCCTCTTCAATCAGTACTAGTAATTGAATATAAAGCACTGGAGGTCATCAATTGGGTATATTGGAGATCAAGCGCACTCGAACCTCGTTAAGATGGAATCCTTCATTATGTAGGAAACTCATGGAAAGAGTAGCATATGAATTACATTGCAGGGAGGATCCCAAGGTATTGAATGCAAAGACCTGCAAATTTGGGATAGTTATGCGGTGGAGGCCATCCAAAATGCGCTATCAAATCTTCTGAGAAATCAAAAAATCAATCCGATTGACACTCGGCACCCATTCAATATAGAGATGAAATGTATAAAGAGAAAGAAAAATAGAGACTTAAAACTCAAGAATGAAAATATTAACAGGTCGCAATTTGGTTATTTTAGAAAAAGAATTATACAAATTTATAACAAGATTAAAGAATTACGCATCTTAAAATATAACATCAAAATTGTGACATGATTAGAGAATTGTGTAAGCATAACAGTAGATATGTAATGTCTACTATAAAGTCTAACCAAGGCAACACCTGTATTTAATTGGACATTAGGAGACATTGAATGGGGTATTAAGAAACTATCCAACACTAGAGCAACAGGCCCCAATCAAATTCCAGTATGTTTTTATAAGGCAGATGTGAAATTTTGGGCTGGCATTCTAAAAATTACATTGGACAATATTTTGAGCACAGGAGGTATCCCAGCATCTTGGTATCTGCAATTCTTATCCCCATCTTTAAAAAAGGCGATCCATCATGTCCAAACAATTATCAGCCTATTTCGTTAACTGATGCGGCAGCAAAACTATTCTCAATTCTGGTTCTCTTTGAATCAGAACAGCTGGATGCTTTTATGGCATACTCTTAATTGCAAATTGGTTTTAGAAAAGCCATGAGTACCACTCTGTACGCAACAATCGTGGCCCACCTACTCGCAGGCACGAAAGCAAAAGAACTAAGCAGGCTCTATATGGCATCAATTAACATGACGGCCGCTTTCGATATGGTGGCCGTGATTTGTTGTGGGCAAAGATGGATAAACTCGGCATACCAGCTTATATAATTAATTATACATAACCACTTGAACTCCTTTTGAGAGGCTAGTCTGTCAGGCGACACTTGGTTTTATTGATCCTATTGCTTTTATATTCAAACAAGTCCATATATTCTGTCGCGTCTTAACTGAGTTAGGTGTGAAGGAGTCAGCTGAACCACCTTGCAAATAACATTTAATCCACAAACTCAGAGTATAGGAACTGTGCCAGACTCTTGTGATTGCGTTACTCAAGTTTATAGTCCATGCCCTATAGTGATGACATATGTTTTGGCCACTGGAGGCCTTTCTCAAATCAGGGCTAGTGTTACTATCATAAGTAATCATATGTACAACATTGGGATAAATAAGTAAAAATAATAGTATTCACAAAAATTGAAAGGAAAAAAAAATACCACAAAAGAAAGCATTGGAGATTGCAGAATTCACAAAATCAAAGTCAAAAAGCACCAAAATATAAGACACCAAAATAATAAAAAACAGATTCGGAGTTGGAGAAGGGTCGGATTGTCAGGTAATTTGGAGAGTTTTTGAGAAAGATAGCACAATGGACAAAAGACAAAAAACAAATAATCAAGGTCAGGTTACCACAATGTAAATAATAAAAGAACAGTCCACCATATTATTCTCATATGGTAGTGTATAAAGTTAGTGTTCCGCGTTACCTTTGCTGCGTTGTCACAATAATAATTGTCGTATGTGTACCAATTTAAAGGGTCCGATCCCTGCGGGTAAGTATGGGATATTATATTCAATTTCTCATATTTGATGTTACCAGAATGTTCGATTAGATTCTACATTCATCTTGTATTTTTAATTAGAAAAAGTCTTCTTTTATCAATTGGGTTCCGTTAATATATGCACATTATATATTCCCATCATTACTTTTAGTCTATCCCCATATCTTTCATGGTACCGTTACTTCAGTTCATTGTTTATGCTGTTCGTTTTATAGAATATCCGATGTGGATGTGCCTATCCTTTATTCCCTTTATTTACGTTCCCGGGAATCGCCCGTTTTAAAGCCCTTAACTTTCCTCTTTGATTCAAGTACAACACATTTCACACATGTGCCATTGCATGTCCCTATGGCTATATATAGTCATTGTGCCGAGCACGGTGCGTTTATAATTTAGATTCCTAGTTTCGCTCTACGTGATCTAAGTTGATCTGATTACATCTACGGTCCCTTACCTGTGTGTCGCGCGCTTCCAATTAATCCAATGGATGATATATATAGACGATGTGCTGCTAATTTGGAAAGGCACTGAGGAAGAATTCAAGCCATTTATCAATAGACTTAACCACCAATTTGGCATTCAAATCACAGGTACCTGTGATTCAAGAACAATCAACTTCTTAGACCTTACAATTTATGAGGACAGCGATACTCTTAAAACAAGAACTTTCAGGAAAGACACAGAAGTGAATTCAACCTTGCATGCAAGCAGCTGCCACCGACAATCTACAATACTCAATATCCCCATGGGGGGAATATGCAAGAGCGAGGAGTAACTGTTGTGACCAGAGCACCTTTGAAGAAGAATGTACCCTACTAAAGACCAGATTCCGAGAACGTGGCTATCCGGACAAGTGTGCGACGAGGGCCTACAATAGAGCTAAAACCTGGACCCAGGAACAAACCCTCACCCCAAAAAACACAGCTAAGAACTTTGAGACACATTGGCAAGTTGGATTCTTAACTAAATACAAGGAAAGCCACAGGATCAATAGAATACTTCACAAACACTGGCATCTTTTGAGATTAGATTAACACATTAGACCGCAAGTGGGGGACAAACCAAGAATAATCTTCAAGAAAGCAGCCACTTCAAAGACCAAATTGGGCCCATCACTTTTACCAGATGTCAAAAAGAGCAATACCGGGACATGGATACCAACGACTATCAAGGGCTTCAGAAAATGTGGAAACTGTACAATGTGCAAGTTTTCTAGCGAACCTACTGATACATTCAAGGATCAAACTGGCAAAGAAATCAAAATTAAACAAGCTATCAACTGCCGCACTAAATATGTAGTTTATGGCATACTACGTGTATGCAGTATGGTATATATAGGGAGCACAATTCGAGAGTTGAGAATCCGAATAAGGGAACATCTTTCAAAAATTGGAAGCCAAGACATTTGTTTGCCTTAAGCAGCACACTGGCAAAAATGCCATCAAATGGAGAATAAAAGTGACCTTAAATTCATTGGCCCACAGCACGTGCAAATGGGAAAAAGAGGAGGAGACAGAGAAAAAGCATTACGTCAAGCAGAAGCTAGAACCAAGTGTGTACTTAATAGTACTATACCTGGACTAAGCTCTGACAATGAAATGGTGTCATTCCTTTGAATAATATATCCTAAATGTACAACAATGTTGTTTGAACTGTTTTGATTATCATGATGTAAGAAATGTGTCAATTGTAAATTAACTATTGTGTGTGCACAATGTGAACTTAGACAAAACTATCCCATGCTGCAATGAATATATGTCAAGATGACTAGATTCAAGCAACCTTACACACCGCAATGGGGCATTATTATAGATTGTACCAAAAATACATTAATGATCGATTCATTTACACAATGTTATAATATAATTTGCAAGAGGTACTAGCATTCGAGAATTAAGCGCAACGGCGCGTGCCCCAACCTGGTCTTAGGCTTTGAGATTATAAGTTTTGCACAACCCTAAATATGGGCCGTAACACCTCATTAACTATTATTTCAAAACCAATATGGGAATCTAAAATATAATTAAACCTTATCAGTAAATATGTAAATAGTACCTAGAGTTTTTAATAGAACCAAAGGGAAGAACTTCCCTAAAAGATGGCTGCTGTATTTGCACTAATCGCACCAGGTTGCCCGAGCAACATCTGAACGCTCTTTAGTACTACCCTCGCTGAAACGCGAGCTGCAGCAATGAGCCAACGCGAGGGACGCCGAAGCGCGCGACACACAGGTAAGGGACCGTAGATGTAATCAGATCACGTAGAGCGAAACTAGGAATCTAAATTATAAACGCACTGCACTCGGCACAATGACTATTTATAGCCATAGGGACATGCAATGGCACATGTGTGAAATGTGTTGTACTTGAATCAAAGAGGAAAGATAAGGGCTTTAAAACGGGCGATTCCCGGAAACGTAAATAAAGGGAATAAAGGATAGGCACATCCACATCAGATATTCTATAAAACGAACAGCATAAACAATGAACTGAAGTAACGGTACCATGAAAGATATGGGGATAGACTAAAAGTAATGATGGGAATATATAATGTGCATATATTATTAACGGAACCCAATTGAGAAAAGAAGACTTTCTAATTAAAAATACAAGATGAATGTAGAATCTAATCAAACAATCCGGTAACATCGAATATGAGAAATTGAATGCAATATTCCATACTTACCCGCAGGGATCAGACCCTTTAAATTGGTACACATACAACGACGATTATTATTGTGACAATGCAGCAAAGGTAACGTGGAACACTAACTTTATACACTACCATATGAGAATAATACGGTTGACTGTTTTTATTATTTACATTGTGGTAACCTGACCTTATTTGTTTTTTGTCCATTGTGCTATCTTTCTCAAAAACTCTCCAAATTACCTGACAATCCGACCCTTCTCCAACCCCGAATCTTATTTTGGTGCTTTTTGACTTTGATTTTGTGAATTCTGCAATCTCCAATGCTTGCTTTTTGTGGTAGTTATTTCCTTTCAATT
Source organism: Ambystoma mexicanum (assembly GCF_040938575.1). Taxonomy (NCBI): domain Eukaryota; kingdom Metazoa; phylum Chordata; class Amphibia; order Caudata; family Ambystomatidae; genus Ambystoma; species Ambystoma mexicanum. The sequence continues at coordinate 1,091,255,532 of NC_090923.1, forward strand.
TTTGCGAATACTATTATTTTTACTTATTTATCCCAATGTTGTACATATGATTACTTATGATAGTAACACTAGCCCTGATTTGAGAAAGGCCTCCAGTGGCCAAAACATGTGTCATCACTATAGGGCATGGAATAAAAACTTGAGTAACGCAATCACAAGAGTCTGGCGCAGTTCCTATACTCGGAGTTTGTGGATTAAATATATAATTAATTGGATTGCAAAATTCTATCATAACACGACCTATCAGATTCTAACTACAAAGGATGGGGCAGTCACCGAACCAGTGAAACCATATTTGGGATTAAAGCAGGGATGTAACTATGCTGCGATTTTGTTTAATCTATACCTCAGTGATTTAGAAGATATGGAAACATAGTGACATTTTCCATGCAAGTCTATGCTCATTGAGATTGAACTGGATAGGGTTCGCAGACGATATTGTGTTTGACTTGACTCCAGCTGGCCTGCAAAGAAAATTGCAAATGTTTTTGATTATGCATGTCAAAACAATTTAAAACCTAATTCGTCCAAAACAAACATTATGATTTTCAATGCTGGTAAAAAATGCAAGAAGTATTCTTGGAATATAGATGGAGATGTGATTAAACAGCCAGTGGAATTTATATATCTTGGATATAGGCTGAGTAATGATAACTCAATCAAAGCTTCGGTCGATCATCTGCATTCCAAGGCAAGACCACTTTCGAACCAGATGAAAATCATACTTGCAAAGTATTGTACATTTTCCTTGATTCCATTATTAGACTTTCTTACTTTGAAGGTGGAACCTGTGCTATTGTACTCTTTGGACATGTGTTTGTTTAATGTGGAAAGTCAACTCAATGTAAGTCAGGGGAAAATGATAAAAACAGCACTCCACTGATCCGCCGCCATTCTCAACTATCATTCGGCATGAATGTGCACTGATCACCCTTTCATGTAGATGTGAATGGAGATAAATTATAGTAAGATTACAAATCCTCCAAAAAATTCATTATAGCAGGACTTTGGCCTTATGATTAACGGTTGTAGTTCTAGTTCCTTTATGTCTTATGGTGTAACAATGAACAAAATTCTTAATGAATTAGGAGTAGATCTAATGGATTTAAATATGCGTCCAGGCTATGCAAAAATAAAAATTCGAGAGACTGGACAGTTACCATAGAATATCTGTCAAAGTTTAAGACTTACAATGAGTATGCAAAATACTCACGGAAACGGGAGGGGTGCAGCTTACATCTTTCAATTTTTCTCTGTAGTAGTGCACAAATGATATGAGATTCAAATTGAATCAGATCCACACTCGAGAGAATTAAGCACTGGGGTCAGAATAAAACTGCAATTTTGAGTGTAAAATGTAGATTTCATAACTGTAAAGAACCTGAAGAGACATTAAAACATCTAGTTCTAGAGGGTCGGTTTTTCAAAAATTCTCGAACAAATAATTTGCTGCGATTTGTAAATATTAATTTTGACGATTGTATGGAGAATGTGGTATAGAATGATGTTGGGGCAAAGGAAAGCTCTAATATTTGCCTGGATCACATTCATAAAAGTTATCGATGAAGAGATACTACTATTGCAAACACAATAATTAGAAGAACATGCAGTATAATACTGGACGTGTGTTAGTATCCAATTGATGTACTAGGCTTGACCAAAGCGATCTTTTAGGGTTTAGTAATGATTTTTTACCAAAATATTTTATTTGACCTGTAAAGATTGTTATAGCTACCACATTTTGTAAATTTTATTTTGTAAAGGTTTATATTTTGTAACCATAAACAAATAAAAAAAATGCATATTTACTTAATCTTTCTACTTTCCTGGATCTATGCCACCAAATTCCTCAGCTGTGTGTCATTAAAACTAGAGACACTAAACTGGTTGAGATTCCAGATAATTGACCTAGTAACTATCTTTTTTCACTTCTATCAGAACTCCACCACTGATTAGGGAGGTGAGTTACATGATGAGATGAATGTACAATTGTAAACATTCCTGAATCTACTGGGGCTACAGATAGCTTCATTCAGCATAGGGTGTGTGGGCTAAAATCTAAAGGCAGAGGTTCTCCTCAGATTCACTTTATCAACCTTCAACTATCAGAATTGCAACTAGCTGATGGCACTACAGCCCAAATATTGGATAATTCGAACAAGCAGGAGGGAACTAACAGGGTAATTCATAGAATTTCGCACAAAAGTGGCGCACGAGGCTGGCGCACAGTGTCCTTGTGCGATACACTGCGCCAGCCGCGTGCGATAAAATCCATTTCATCACACAGCGTATTCATGGATTTTAGCCTCCAAAACCAGCCGTGGCGCAGAATGGTGCAGCGACCCTGCAGCAGCGCCAGTTACGCCCCCAAGAACGCCCTCGCGCAAGGAAAAGCCATCAAAATCCCCAATTCATCGCAAATGTCTGAGCTAACCCTGGACCACTTCACAGGGCTGCCAAACAGCAAACGCCAAGCAGGGTACGTGTATTTCAGGGGTGCGCGGGAAGTTTCACAAGCGCTTCCATCAGGGTACGTGTATTTCAGGGGTGTGCGGGAAGTTCCACACGCGATTGTTCTGGGTATGTGTATTCCTGGGGTGTGCGGGAAGTTTCACACGCGAATTCAGCAGGGTACGTGTATTTCAGGGGTGCGCGGGACGTTCCACACGCAAATGTCCTGTGTACGTGTATTTCGGGGTGCCCGGGAAGTTTCACATGCGATTCCATCAGGGTACGTGTATTTCAGGGGTGCGCGAGAATTTCCACACGCGATTCCATCAGGGTACGTGTATTTCAGGGGTGCGCGGGAAGTTCCACACGCGATTGTCCTGGGTACGTGTATTCCTGTGGTGTGCGTGAAGTTTCACACGCGAATTCAGCAGGGTACGTGTATTTCAGGGGTGCGCGGGAAGTTCCACTCGGGAATGTCCTGGTTACGTGTATTTCGGTGTGCGCGGGAAGTCTCACGCGATTTCAGCAGGGTACGTGTATTTCAGGGGTTCTGGGGAGTACTACACGTGAATTGGCCGTGTGGGTCCTCCCAGGTGTTCGCTCTACAACCTCCACGGCCCCTGCAGGCAGCCCACACCACAGGGGACTACCCTGCACCCCTGCTCATGTTCCGCAGGCAGCTCATCCACCATGGGCATGCCCCCCAGCCAAGCCACATGTCACCTTGCACTACTGATCAACAACGCATGTCTCCCTGCACCCCCACCCCCCCAGCAGTCATGGGCACCCTCCAGCAGGCCCCCACACATGTCTCCCAGCCCCCCCATCCCCCAGCATCCAGGGGCACCCTCCACCAGGCCCCCACACATGTCTCCCAGCACCCCACCCCCCAGCATCCAGGGGCACCCTCCACTAGGCCCCCACACATGTCTCCCAGCACCCCCACCCCCCAGCAGTGCAGGGCACCCTCCATCATGCCTCCACATATGTCTCCCAGCTCCCCCAGCATCCAGGGGCACCCTCCACCAGGGCCACACTCATGTCTCCCAGCACCCCCACCTCCCCAGCAGTGCAGGTCACCCTCCACCATGCCCCCACACATGTCTCCCAGCACCCCCAGCAGTGCAGGGCACCTGCCACCAGGCCCCCACACATGTCCAACTCATGTCCCCCTGCACCCCCACCCCCCAGCACTGTGGGGCACCTGCCAGCAGGCCCTGACACATGTCCCCCAGCCAACACGTCATCACAATCTAGATCCCTGGCCCTTATGGGCTGCCTCCACATGCCAAACACCCACCCAAGTATTGCATCCACCCACTTAGAAATGCCAATTACATGATACAACCCCAATGGCAAGTATCTAAATGAAAACATGTCCCTCACATACACATAATGGGTATCAGTGAATGTCAAAACCCATATCATGATATGCATGAAACCAATGAGATGATACTACACATTGAAGTTTGATGAAGAAAATGTATTAAAAGCAACAAATGGAATCAAAAATAAACAAACGACAATGGGAATTAAAAACCAAAAGCAGCATGTCCGTAAAATAATGTAAAACCACAAATCAAAATCCAAAAGGAAAGGTGTCCAAAGTCACAGTTCCAAAAAGTAAATCCAATGGAAAATCAAAACCGAAAACCATTGCTCCATAGGTAAATTCAAAATAAAAAAATAAAATCCAACAGTCAACTATATACAGATAAACAATCCAGGGTCCATGATCACAATGGAAGAAATGAAACCTATCTAATAATACTACCTAATGAAAAAACTATATACACAAATGTGGTCCATTGTCCAAAATATCCAAAAAAAATAAAAAAGCAAAGGAAACCTAACACTAACTACATAACTATTTACAAGGGCAGCGGGCTAGTCCGACGGCTCACTGGTTGTTGTCATGGGCAAGGGCATCATCGAACTCCTGTTCAATGGCTTGGAGGCGGGCATGTTCCCTGGCCCCGAGGTCTCGCAGGGATAATGCAGTGTCCAGCTCCAACTCCCAGCAAATACCCTCGAGGCACTCAGCCCGCCTCAGCGCCTTCCGCATGGAGTTCTCCGCCCTGACCATTGTGAGCCGTTCCAACTCTGCCCGCTGCCGCTCCGCACCCATCTGCTGGCCCAACCGCTCCCACACGGAAGACACTCCCATTCCAGGGATCTCCTGCCCTCCGGCCGATGCCTGCCACCCTGATGTCGATGGCCCCAAGCCATGATGCCTCTCACTTCGAGCCTGCCGCTGCCTCCGATGCAACTGCCTGTGCCAGCACGACGGCATCCAGGCTGATGGAATCCACCGACGCCATCGTGCACGTGCCCTGCCCGATGATGCCGTCGCATCCTCCATGTGCTGGGGTCCAGTTGCTGGTGTGTCCACCCTAGCTGGACCTCCGACTCCCGAGTGTGGCAGGGATGGGATCCCCACCGAGTTGGCTGCGTTGGTCGGGGCAGGTCCACAGGGGGCCCTGGTGGCATCTGGGCCGGAAGACGGCATGGAGAACGACTGGCGCATAGCCTCCACACACTACTGGCACACGACCACACGCACAGCTTACAATCGGGAAGCATGTACACTTACCGCTAGACTCCAGACGGGTCTGCCTCTCAAGGACCTGGACATGGAGCGCTGGGGATATGCGTTCCAGGACCCTCATCTGATCTTCCGACAAGTGGCCCTGGCGCCCCTTAGCATCCGCTGCCTTCAAGAGGCGCTGGGCCTTGTTGAGGGTCCTGGACCTGAAGTCCTCCCAGCGCTTCTTGACATGATGGAATAGTCGGACTGCCACCCCCTCCGCGTTGATGGCAGTCACGATGTCCGTCCAGATCCGAGTCCGTCCTTCCTTGTCGGCGCGCAAACTTCTGAAGAGGGCATCATACTGCCCCAGGACTTGCTCCACCAGGACACCAACTTCGGTGGCAGTGAAGCTGGTGCCCCTCTGCCTCTCTGGCCGGGGGTTGCCAGTGGTGCCAGATGTTGCAGTGCCCGACATGACAACCCCAGAGGCAGGAGTGGGTGTGCAACTGGGTCCTGGGGCTGGTCTGTGGAGCGATGGAATCCCAGTCAGGAGTCTTCCGTTCCAGCAGGGGTGGTCACAGCAACAGCACCCCTGGCTGATGTGCAGGCAGCAAATGGCAGGGCACGTGGGCAGTAGGCAATCAGGCAGCAGCAGATGGCAGGTGGGAGCGTGCTCGGGGCTCTGGGGGGCAGTAATTCGGCCTTCTGGGCAGGAGCGTGGTATTCCGTGTGCTTAAGCGTGGCCAGCTTGATACGGAGTGATTTGGCACGTGAAAATCCAGCACGTCTGCGTGTAATTCGAGGAAAGGGCCTTAGCGCGTAAGCGCGTCAGCACACGAATTCATAGGCCCAAAGGCCCCCAGTGTATAGGGCGCTTCTATGACATTACGCGCACGTGCGTTTTCCATGGCGCGTAGAAAAAATAAGCACGTCAGAGTGTCATAGCGTGTAATTGGTGGAAAGGGCCTCAGTGCGTATGCGCGTCTGACGTGCATGCGCGGGCGTTTCCCTGTACACGGGTGCATATTACAAGTCCAATGACTGCACGTCTGAGTGTCAGCTCGTGTGATTGGAGGATGGGACCTTAGCGCGTACACGCGGAAGTGACGCTGGACGTGTGGGCATCTTTAAAAGATTAATTTAGATCACACTCAGCATCACATGCAGCTCATGTCCAGATGCTCAAGTCCTTTGTTACTCTTAACCACAACCAATTCATTTTTGAGGAGTACTACACTCAAACCAAGGGAATAGCTATGGGGGCTAAATATGCCCCCGCCCTAGCAAACCTTTTCATGGCATACTTTGAGGATTCACATATCTTTCACAATAACCCATACATAAAATGTATTGCTGTATGGAGGAGATACATAGATGACGTGTTTGCAATCTGGGAAGGCACACTTTCTCAATTTGATGACTTTATGTTATTTCTCAATAAGAACCTATTTGGGATTCAGTTTACTGGCAAAATTGACTCAACTGAGATTATGTTCTTGGACCTTAGGATCTATGTTACTAACGAAATCATTCAAACTTGTACCTTTCGTAAAGACACTGCAGTCAATTCCATTTTACATGCTAAAAGTTGCCATAGAAAGAACGTGATTGACAACATACCACATGGTGAGTTTCTCAGAGCAAGGAGAAACTGCAGTGAAGATGTACAATTTGAAAGAGAATGTAAATCCATATGAGCCAGATTTCAAGAGAGGTTATAAAAAGTCCACCATTTATCAAGCACTTAGAAATGTGAAAACTATTACACGTTCCTCACTACTTACACAGACCTTGAGAGAGAAGACTAGCAATGCGACTAAATTTCCACAACATGTCAATTTTATCACTAAATTTTCCAGTGAATCCAAGTTCATTTATTACATTTTGAATAAACATTGGAACCTCTTACATTTGGATCCAGATTTGGGAACATACATTACAGATAAACCAAGAATCATTTTTTCGAGGGCACCTACCCTCAGAAATTTACTTTGCCCTTCCTTCATGAAATCTGGCCCGAACAGACAGGAAAATTGGCTCACGCAGAGCACTAGACCGACAGGTTTCCACAAGTGTGGGACCTGTAATTTTTGCCAGTTCACCCTATCCCCAACCAAAGTATTTACATGGTAACTTGAGAACCAATATTACTGATTTCATTAACTGCCGTTCCAAGTATATTGTATATGGTATCCTATGTGTCTGTAAAAAAGTATATGTTGGCAGCACCATCAGGGAACTGAGAGTACGCATTAGAGAACACTTTTCGAATCTTAGCAGTCAAGACATGAAATTACCTTTTGCAACACACTGGCAAAAGGAACACCAAATGGAGCACAGAAAGGACATCAAATTTGTGGCCCTACAACATATCAAACCACATGCAAGAGGAGGAAACAGGCAACTGAAACTATGACAAGCGGAAGCCCGTATGATTTGCAGGCTCAGATGTGTACAACTTGGTCTCAACCAAGAACATGAACTGAATGTTTTCCTCTGAATATCACCATGTTATATCCGAGGCACTCACCACATCACAAGAGATCAAGCAACCTACCGTGTGGCCCCAGAACCAACATTAATTTGGTACCCCTCAATGGGAATGGGACCGTCTTTACGTAATAAACTTCATTATGCCCTTATTGCATTTTAACGTACACGCGTTTTACAAGATAGACATACGCTTCCTTATAAATCAGACGGCTAACCATCACCTGGCAGCCGGCATTTGAATACGAGCTACATTGACAAGGATACACCATACTAACATTGGACGGAGTATTTAATACCAGCACCTAGCTTCTTTTAAAATACATATTTAGAATGTTGTCCTTTTAAATAGCACCCTAAACGGATACGCGTTTGAAAATAAACAAACAGTCAGATTTTACACCAGTTATTGGTGTAAAATCTAGCACCCGAACACACGTTATGTTGTAAATGATTACTATTATCTAACAATGGACGGAGTATATAATACTGGCGTTCAATACCTTTTTGCACATGTCTAAAAATCTGGCTGTAGCACCAGGATTGGCAGATACTTTGTTTCTTACTTACTCAACACGGAAGATCCCGTGCTCAATCCATGTACTAGGTTGCTTGGCTACCTTAATTGCCAAGAATCACATGATCATAGACTTTAACCTTCATCTGTACGGTGACTGGTTAGCCCAGAAAACACCCACATTCTTCTGAGGCGTACGCCTGACGGACGTGCTGGAGACAGCACTTAGACTCACACTGCAGCGGCTAATGGGAAGCGACTAATGGTTAGAGTCTGACAGCTCGCCTTTCCTTTGAACTCCAGTACGGTAGCTTTCTATTCACAGCGACTGATGAGAAACCTGTCCTTTGTGCTTTTTTCCTATGGTATTCTTAGTACTTTAAACAGAATTACAGCACGGAAACGACAGCTCATTACTCTTTGTACTATCGGCTAAGCTTCTAACTGTGGTAAGCGCGAACACTTGTACTTTTATCCAATTCTTGACTCCTGACTGTTAAACCTCACCTAATACTATTACTTGCATAATTAGTAACCAGGGGCACTTTTCTAACCTTACAGGAAGCAAAAGAAAAGATATGATATCCAGCTAAGATATATTAAGCAGGGCTCTCTCGGACAGGTACCATACGTTTATGGACTGCTTTCTCTCTTGTGATGTGGGCATGCCATAATCCTTATGCATACATTTTTCTTGTCAGTATAATAGCTGGCCTTACTGAAAATGCAAACCCGCCAACTCCAATTAATTAATTTGCTATCTGTATCTTATACTTTTAACTACATGTGCTGGTCGTAATTTTTCTTCTACTAACCTGTTCTTCTTTTCTTTCCTTTTCTCTCCCCTGCCCCCACTCCTTGTCCTCGATCCTCTCTACTCGCACCTAAACTCTGTGCTGATTGTGTACATATGACCTGTATTTATTGTTTGGATCTTCTTGTTTTTTCAAACCATCACATGGCAATTATGAAAATGCCATTATACTTTGTCACAGTGTTTGTTTAAAGTGAATCTTAATTATCACATTTGTAACAACGTCCTGAGGACGGCCCAGAGAGGGCTGAAACACGTGTTGGCGTGTAGTGTTTGTGAATAAACCCTTATAACCACAAATGGAGACTATATTTATATATTTGTGACCAGTAGATTTTGTGGGCATATGGATCTCTTTCAAAAACACCTTCAACACTAACGTGTGGGGGAGCGCAACTTGTGAGACATCTCCTAACACTAATACACATGCTTTGGAAGGGATACCGAGAAAACTACCCTTCTATGTCTCACTACTGCAGCAAACCCCCTAGACTGACCCAGTTTCACACTAATTGTTAAAATTGTGCGCAACAACCCCTACCAGGGACTTTTTCTCAGACTCTTTACTATCTTTAAAAGGTACGTGCAGAACGCCATTTCCTTGTACGTGCTTTTCGTGGAGAGCGAGTGGGTGAAATCTGTACTTCTTGTCGGTTCACACGCGATTTACTTCACGGCGTTCCAAGTTCGTACTCCCCGTTACCTCCGACAGCTTTTTCTCTTCTTGTCTTTTTCCTGGGCCTGTTTCCTCAAACAGCGTTCACTTCTCCTGTTGTCCTGTCTCCTCAGACAGCGTACAATTCTTCTTTTGGCGGGGGTGTTGCCAACGCGCACACGCATATTTTTCACGCAATATTTCCTGGCAGACGGTGAGTCGCGCACTTATTTGACATCTGTGCTTGCCCCTTGTGTTGCCTACCCCTTCACAGGTCAGTCTAGGCTGCGTGTGACACGCATACGTTCATTTTTGTGTTTCTGGGTGCCACAGCGTATTGCAGGTTTTTTTTCCCCACGCACGTGGTCTAGGAGGGGTTGCGTGCACATTATCTCCCTTTTTCGGGGTGCCTGTGCGTTGCGTGACCCGTCATCCATCTTCCCCCAGGGGTCACATACAGCCTTGCTAGAGCACTAGGGTACGAATTCCATCTAGTACCCTACCCCTTTGACCCCCAATTGCCCAGGACAATAGTTTACTGCAACTCCCATAGGCACAACAACATCAGTGCCATGGTTGGGAGGCGAGCACGCGGTAAGGGTGGCAAATGTGGGCGAGCCACAAGAGGTGGCCATGGTGGATACTGTAGGGGACGTGGCCAGGACTTGCAGGGTGCCCTTAGCCCCCCATGTGTGGGTGACCAGTCAGGGACACCCATGCCCCCCCCTGGTTGAAGGTAACGTGGCTGACACCATCCCTGGTCAGCCCTTGTTGGACCAGCCCATTTTGGCACCAGACCTGGCACTGGGTGACTCCATGGCTGACTTCCAGGTCAGCAGGTCTAGGCCAAGTGTGGCGGTGCACGTTGGTGTCACCAGCCCACGTGGATCAGGGGCAGCCATGTCATCTGCTGCCCGAGTAGGCAGGGTGGGGAGGCTGCAAGGGCAGCCGCTGCTCCATCCACCCCAGCTCCGAGTGTCCCAGCCAGGACAGTGTCGGTCCTAGTCCATCCTGCTGACGTTCCCCCTGACTACATCACACTTCAGCTAATGCCTGCACCAAGTCCCATGGTGAGTGTTCATTCCCACACTCCTAGTCCACAGTCCACCGGGGATCCTGCCCCTAGTGTCCAGAGCGGCGTAGGACACTCAGTATCACCACCACCTTCCAAGCAGAAGAGGAAGAGTGCTCGTCCAGTACATGCTGATGCCCCAGACACGGCTACACAGTCCGGCCCACCAAGGAAGCCCTGCTTCAATCGGGTCAAACTTGATGCACTTGTGGAGTATGTGTCCGCACATGACAGCGAAATGGTGATTACTGCAGGATGCAAGACCACACCTGCACAACGTCCGGCACACTGGCAGACCATTGCGGAACTCATAAGTGCCCTTGGATTCGTGAGGCTCACAGCTAATGATTGCTACAAGCGCCTGGAATGACCTTAAGCGCAGGGCAAAGAAAAAGCTGGCCTCAAGTAATGCCGCAACTCTAGTGACTGGAGGTGGGTCTCCGGCAGAGGACATAGAACTCACTCCACATGAGTATGTTGCTGGGACCTACGTCACGGAGGAACAGATCCAAGGCGTGGGAGACCTGCCAGATTACGAGGCATTGCCCGGTGAGTGCACATGCATGTGTGTGTCATTCATGTGCATGGCGTGTGTGCGAGTGCTTCTGATTGAGTGCCAGGTGAGGGGGTGTGTGCCTGAGTGGTTTGGGTCACCCATGTGCTTCATCCAATACATTCTGCGCACCAGGATTTGGGTGTTGCAGTATCCCTTCTGGCAACAGTAGACATTCAGCCCAACCTCACGCCAGTTGCTCTTGAATTGTCATCTTGCCACAACATAGTTGCATGTTATTCTGTGTTCATTCAGGCCGATTGTCTGCATTCCACCACTTTCACTAGGCATTTCTCAGTCCTATTGTCACATGTGTGACATGGCTAGGGTACATGCCATCTGTGTGATGGCATGTGTCACGTATGTGTATTGGCCATGCTAGGCAGCATGCAGCAAATTTGTTGGTCTTCCATCTTGGTGTCATCAATGTGTGCCATTTGCCTCCCCCTTATACGCAGTGACAGTGCATGCATGGGAGGGTTGTAGTCATGTGGTACATGTGTCAATGAAGTACTGTTTCTGTTGCTTCTCAGCCCGAATTGTGTTCCGTGGTGCTAATGCCTGTTCCCATTTCTTTTCTTTCATGTCTTTGCAGGGGATGACGCACTTGATACTGCTGGGGTTGTGGAGATGGTGCAGACCCAGGAGGGGTCTCAGGCCCGACCGGGCACCAGTGAGGGAAGTGGTGTGGTGGTGGGTGAGAACCCACACTTGCTGCAGGCCGTCATCTCAAGGGGTGTCTCTGGGTGCACCTCCCCCGATCTGTATTCAGGTGTCGATTCGGATGATGAGACCTATGTGCCGTCGCAGGGTAGTGTTTCTGGGAGGGATTCTGTACCGTCCAACCCACCTGCACCAGGGGTAGAACCCTCAATGGGGATGTCAGTGTTGGTAGGTCTGCCTTTGGTGGTTACGGATGCAGGGTCACACTCCGCTACATCTGATCCTGTTCCTGGGACAGCAGATCAGAGGGGGAATGCAGTCCTGCAGCCTCAGGCAGTGCCGGCACAGCAAGGCGCAGTTCGCCTTGCCCCAGACAGGTGTGGTGCTCTCCGACGCGGTGGCCATACGTCACCTGGCAATACGTCATGGGAGCAATCCATATACGGTATGGCAAACCAACAGGCAGCATCAACTGAGATGATGGCTCAGGCCATGGATAGGGTGGCCACTTCCATTGTCCCCCAAGAAAGGCTAATTGAACAACTACAGCAGGCAACAGACTCCATTCGCCAGTCACACAGGGAGGACATGTTGGCGTCCAACAGAGACAGGCGGGCAGCACTGAAGACTCTGCGGCAAGCCATTTCTATTGAGTCCCAGGGCCACAGGGAAGCCCTGAGGGTGGAACTCTTTCAGCTCAGGGCAACTCTGGTTGAGGCTTCAGCTAACACGAGAACAGCACAGCAGCTGGAGCGGCTCACACGTACGCTCTCAGCTGAGATGCAGGCAACTAGGGCGGAGGTCCGGGCATCCCGTGAGTTGTTGCATGGGGACCTCCGCACAGTTATCCTCCAGAACCAGACCTTCCACACCCGCATGCTTGCTGCCATGGAGGACCAGACTAGGGCTTTGCGTGGGCTGCCTCCCATAGTGCCACCACCTCCTGATGCAGCTGCAGAGGGTGAGGAGCAGCGATTCTCCCACAATAGGGTAGCCGTGCATGCCATGAGCCCATGGAGGTGTTTTTTTTTGCAAGATCCACACAGGTGGGTTTTGGTGTGCACCCTGTCCTCGGACCTCCTGGGTGGCCTCCCCTACCCCCCTGGGCCCATTCGTGGCCATTTTTGATTTTTTTTTTTAGAATCTCGATTCTTTTGACAGTGTGTTGCCTTGTGTAGCTCCCGTGGGCATACGCTGTATTGTGGCTGGGCACATGCAGGCTTGTCCTGAATTTGGGTCAGATGCTTGGGTTTGTGTGACACACCCCTCCTGCTTCCCGTTTCCATGGGCTTGCAAAGGGTGTGCCCAAGTGACATTGACTTACAAGGTGACATTGGACTCCCATATGATGTGTGGCCAGTCTGTAGTCAATAGTGTGTATACATTCCTAGTGCATATTGTGGTTGTATTGTACACTGCATGGTGTATTGATAGGTGCCTCTGCATCCTTCTCATCCTCCTAATTTGCAGGTCCATTTCTCAGTCTTCACAAGGCGGTCTACTTTGGAACTGGAGTCTATGTTGTAAGCAGTGCGCCTACACTCTTGCGTGGCGCTAACACTGTATAGTTGGAAGTGTTCGAAGTGCTGGCATTATCAGGTAGTGAGGCTACCAATTTTTTAAGTCCGTACTGTCATGCTTACGGTAGGTTGGAGGTTGTGTAGGTGATTGGTATTATTGGTAAGTATTTGCTAATGTGTGTTGTTGGTCCTGCATTACTGTGAGCATTTCATGTGTGGCCAGTTTCCATTAGGGACACTGTAGTTGGTGACACTTGGGTCATGTTGTGGGGATTAATTTGTTTGCTCTACCATTGCATTACATGCCATGGTGTGTTGTGTGGCCGTGACGGGGAGGGGTTGGGTGACATGGCACTGTTCTCATGTTGTATTTTGCAAGTGGGTATTCATTTTTGCTGCATGGAAGTGTGTCTTTTGATGACACTGCATTGGTGGTGTTTGTGTAGGTAGGGATGCACACATTGTGACACTTCCAGGTGAACAATCTCAGGCTGCTATGGTTCTGACAGTTGACTTTCCCTTGATTCATCAGAATTGTCAGATTGAGTCATCATTGATTGTCAGATGGTATGTGCCAGGGCTGTGTGCACTCCACAGGGGTGTGCTTTCTATGTGAAGTAATTAGCCACCAGCTGCGTACGGGCTGCCTCACCCCATGCCCTTTCCCCTCCCATGCGCAGCGGGTGTGCATGTGGTTGGGGATGTGGGGGCACCACAATGTCCACAGCCAGGCCTCGGTGTGTGGCAACATTGTTTAGGACACATGCTGCCACTATGATCCTGCACACTACTGGGGGAGCGTATAACAGCTGCCCACCAGAACGGTCAAGGGAGCGAAAGCGTGACTTGAGCACTCCGAATGTGCGCTCCACTATGCCCAGTGTTGCAATATGGGCTGTGTTGTATCTTACCTCGGGAGGCGTGATGGGGTTCCAAATTGGCGTCATCATGTGTGTGCTCAGAGGGTAGGCACTGTCCCCTGGGGAGGTGGTGATGGGGATCATTAGTGAGGTATTGGCATTACTCTGTATCCGTCATGCATGCATGCATGTGCTATGGCATTTCCACTCACCAAGCAGCCATGCATCGCCATGCCGCCCAGCTTCCATGTCCCAGTTTAGGGTTGACATCCTGTAAATGAAGCTGTCGTGGGTGGACCCTGGATAGTTGGCATACACTAAGGTGATGATTCCCTTGGCATCACATACTACCTGGACGTTGATGGAATGCCAGTGCTTGCGGTTTCTATAGATGTGCTCAGATGCCCTGGGGGGACGTAGAGCCACATGGGTGCAATCAATGGCACCTAGCACTTTGGGGAATTGTGCCACCCTGTAGAAATCCTGGCTGACAGCCTGCCTTTCTGCAGGTGTTCTGGGTAGGTATATGTGCCTGCGGACAGATGGGCGTGCAGTGATGATGGCCAACACCTGGTGTAGGCACCGTGACTGCGTGGCCTGTGACACCCCCCCCCACTATGGCACTTGTCCGCTGAAATGATCCGGTAGCCAAGAAGTGCAATACATTGAGGACCTTCTCCAGGGGGCTGAGTGCTTGGGAGCACAGGGTGGGTGATGTGAGGTCATCCTCCCACTCACTGACCAGGTCGAGTATTGTGTGGTGGAAACCTGTACCTCCCATACACCTGGTCATCAGGCATACCAAATAGGATGGTTCTGGGTGTGCAGATTCTGGCCCTGACCATCCTTCTCCTCCTCCTCCTGCGGTATCCCACAGCCACTGCTGCTATGAACGGTATATTCATCCTGGCGTCTGAGCTTGTTTGTTATTTGCGCACTCTTTTATGCAGCGGGACGTGCGCCTGCTTCATGCTGGCGTACGTGTTTCAGGATTGGACCATTTTTTGGCGCGTTGTAGGCGACCGTGTGAATCTTCCCGCCCACCCCAGGAATACACGTACCCCACTCTCACAGGCCAATTCACGTGTGGGACTCCCCGGCACCCCCGAAATACACGTAGGCGGCTGGATTCGCGTGTGGAATTTGCCGCGCACCCGGAGTACACGTACTCAGCTGAAATTGCGTTTGGAACTTCACACGCACCCCGGAATACACGTGCCCAGGCCAATAGCGTGTGGAACTTCCCGCGAACCCCGTAATACACGCACTCTATTTTTCACACAGCGGGTGTCCGTGTTTGTCGGTACCCCTTTGCACCTCATTTGTCCTAGAGGGCCACTGTATGGACCATTCATCATAGCTGTATATGGGTGCTTTTTGTTAGCGCACATTTTGGCGCACATTTATTTCAGGCGCAGGGACGCTACCGCCTGCTTTCTTGTGGCGTATTTGTTTGGCCCTGTGCGCATCTTTCACCGTGCGCTGGTTTGCCCAATTCGATTCCATGAATACGAGTTGTAGGCGAGCGTGTGGGCGTTCCGCGCACTTGCCTCCTGTACTTCCCCCGTGACGCCTATATTCTCACGCGTTGTTCCCCATTCCGAGTGTTACACCCCGTGTTCCGCCTACTTTTGTGATGTGCGCCGCGCTATGTGCGCCGCGCTATGTGCGATTTCGCAGTGGCCGTGGCGCACGCCGTTGGATGACCTGTGCGCCGGCGTGCGCCGCGCACTTTTTCAGCGCACAACCAACTTTTTTCTCGCGCACCGACTTCCATGAATCGATGTGCACTGGTTTCCCTGCGATTTTCGCAGTTGCACTGTGAATTTCGCACTTTTACTGCGAATCGCACGTTTTGGCACCTCTGCACACATTAATTCCATGAATCGGCCTGTAAATCCGTTGATTTGTCCTGGCTCTCTGCTGTAAGGAAGACATGGGATCAAACAGTGAAGATAGACAAGTGATCACAGTTCAAGGGTGTTTATTGAACTTTACATGGGCTGGTTGAACACCTATCTAATGCTAAATCTAAAGATGGGAGCAAGCTACAACCATCAAACAACGCAGTCCTAGTGGAGTCTGTCAAAATAAAAGCGCCTATACTAATAAACCTATTATTGCCAATCCTTACTTCTAAATACAAATACAAAAGAATAAGAATTCAGGTATCGCACTTGTTCGGAATTTGAAACACCTTAATTTAGAAAAAAATTGAACCTTTGTTAGACCATACAATCACTTTGCGGATTCTACTCCATAGACTAATGTCCCATTTCCTGACTGCAAATGTTGATTTAATTACTTATTCCCTCTCCCCCCTGAAGCCAAAAAAAAATATTGATGGTAAGAAAAGCAAACCATGGTTCTCTGAGGACCTTCAAAAATTAAAAGCCTCCACCTTTAAGCTGTTCAATATCTGGAAAGCGAATCCCTCTGCTACATCTTTAGCAGCCTATAAAATTACTGGAAAAAAAAAATCATAAAAACTGACTGTGGAGGCACATTTTTTTTAAACCATTCTAGAGTTCAAAATGCTAATTCCGATGTCGAGGAACTTTTCAAAATTTTGAAGGAACAAGAGACCACGCCACTGTCACACTCTCGGATAAAGGATGCAACCTGTTGCCAAGAAATGCAAACGCGATGCAACAAAAGAAACTAATAGACATCAGAGACGTCACAGCGCGCAAAAAAAAAAAAGAAAAAAAAAAGGACCTTCTGTCTTCAGATTCCAGCAATATGGGGTCAGCCCTTTGTTAGATACTCCTCGATTAGCCTATTTAACTTACACCCGATAACCAAATGTAAGGGCGACCCTTGCACGTCCCTGATCATTAATCATGCCCCCTGTTATTTTCGAGGCTGTATCAAATCTGTGAACTCCACCTTGGGTGAGGGTTGCGTTCCGGATGATTTAAAACTTGCCTGGTATACGCGCATTCTAAAAAAAACCCTGGTCTCATTAGATATCCCGCTTAATTATAGGCCCATAACAAACACGCCATTGTTGTCGAAAATCCTCGATCGTGTTGCTTACAGCCAGATTTCACAGCACATGAACAAGTTTCCCCATCCAGAACCTTTACCAATCAGGATTTAGACAAGCATTCGGAACAGAGACTTCCTTCCTGAAGCTGAAGTCTAGACTTCTGGGACGTGTTGACAAAGGCTTTACTTCCCTTCTAATTTCGCTGGATCAGTCAGCCGCATTCGATTTGGTTGACCATGCCATTCTAGTTACCAGAATGGCAGAGGTAACCAATTTTTCTTCATCTGCGGTGCAATGGATCAGCTCCTTTTTGGAAAATAGTCAAAGCAGGGTATGCACTGAGGAGGCTGTGGCTTCACCCGTCTGTTCTTTTTGGGTTGACGCAGGGAGCATGTACTTCTCCCTGCCTCTATAATGTCTTCATGACACCATTCAAAGGCACTTATTACAGAGGGTCTGATGCAACAAAGTTACTTTCTTCTTAGGATTTCCATATTCACAAGTTTTCAGCTGATTCACTGTTCACCACCGGTCCCCCTCCACCAGACTCAGATCCCTCTTTCACGGTCCACAACTGGGCTCCCTCATTCGGGCTCAGACCCCTTTAACTGCAATGCTCACAATTCTACACACCTTTTCTCTTTTCAAAAATCAAAGACTTTCGGTTGTGCAATGGTTTTTGCTTAAACCATCGCAGGACCACTTCGATTCATAGTTCCTTTCTCATTCTCTTCTTTATCTTTCACTTCTGCCACTTGGCTGGATACCGCACAGAGACCCTCGATTGAGCACATTCACTGTGCTGGATTACTGTCAACAGTATCGTATCTTTACTTCTCAACGTTCAGACATTCAACAGCAATTTAGCTTCACTCGCGTCTTTCATCACACGCGTTGAACAATGTTCGTACCTGTGCTCGTTATACAATGTTGCTGCTTGCAACCTTGACTTCAACACAGAACGGTCTTGCATTGGTCCCTCCAACTCAGTGGCTGTGTTGATCTCTCTGGCGCTACTTTCAATTTTGGAGCCAAGGAGTATACCACGGCGGCTGGTTTCTTGAGCTTACACTTTTCAACTTGAAGGTTTCTTGAAAGGAACGGTTTCTTCCAAAAAGGTCAAGGGTATGTTCCTCCTTGCGAACCCTTCTTGATTAGCAATCTTTCTCCCATCATTCAGCTGCCGTCTCTTAACTGCTGTTCTGTGTGTTCTGCCCCTTTAACACTTTCACCCCATCCTACCAGGTAGGATACGCAGGACCCTTGCCTCCCCCAACCCCTTCCCCTTCACAAACACTTCACACAGACAGTCCGCTCTGGGAGAAAACAGACTCACACCCGAGAAGGGTACCCGACATCCCAATACTATGGTCAGGCGAGTTCATGCAATTACTGACCATCACACACACCCGACTTCCATTAAATTTACCGTCATGAATAAAAGGTTGGAGCACGAGAGCACCCTTTGAGCGAGGCAAAGCACACGAGGAAACTGCAGTTTCGATACGGCAGTTTAACGAGAAGAAAGACGGAAAAACGGAAGGCGATCGCGGGAGGGGATGTTCCCTTAACCTTTTCGACAAGGAATAGTTACTTTCCAGAAATCTTGAGAACAGAAAGCGTATGACCAGGAAACCAGGCTGAAGAATCCTGCATTGTGTGTCAGATACCCAGGGTCCTCCCGCGTCAATCAAGGCAGGGAGAAGCAGCAGCCTCTGTGGTACTGTCCTTGGCTCCAAGAACAAAGCAGCGTCAGTAAAATCAACACAGCCGGCGAGTTGGGGAAACCGATACAAGACCGGTCTGTGTTTAAGCCAAGGTTGCAAGCAGCAACAATGTATGGTCAGCGCTGGAACGAACATTGTTAACATGTGTGTGATAAGACCACAGTGAAGTTGAACTGTTGATGAGTGATTGAACTTTCAAAGCAACGGTGCTCAATCGAAGGTCTCTGAGGTAACCAGCTGACAAGTGGCAAAAGTGAAAGTGTGAAAAACGTTATATAAGAGGGGAGTCATTGTGAATTGAAGTCGTCCTGCGACGGGTCGAGCAAAATCCAGCGCAGAGTCGACAGTCTTCAATTTTGATGAATAAGTAAAGTTTGGACAAGTAGATAAATTTGGTCCGATCCCGTCAGAGAGCCCAATTGAAGGTTTTGTGTTCAAGTGGGTCTGAGACCAGCAAGGGGGAATCCGGGGTGAACAGCAAATCACACAGAGCAGGTGTACAAGTGAAATCTTAAGAAGAAAAGAACTTTAATGTTTGTTGTGTTGCATCAGGCCCTCTGAAATAAGAGACTTTGAATGGCAGAGACTTTGGCACAGAAGACCCCGATGTTGAGTTTTTGAACTGCATCCTCGTACCAGAGAAGGCGGCGAGTGTGCTAAGCTAGAGTGTGCCACCTTGTCCCATGCTGAAAACGTGGGCAAGGGAAGCCAACAGCTTGAATATCCTGACATTTCTTGAAACCTTTTCTTTTGCATAACATTGTTTCCCACACTATTTGTATTTAGACGTAAGGATTGGCAATAGGTTTATTAGTATAGGCCCTTTTAATTTTGACAAGACACCACTAGGACTGTGCTATTTGATCTTCGTAGCTTGCTCCCATCTTTAGATTTAGGATCAGATGGGCATTTTTAAAATTCAATTGAAGTTCAATAAACACCCTTGAACTGTGGTCACTTGTGTGTCTTACTGTTTGATACAATGCCTTCCTTAAAGCCCCCAGGTTCTGGATCCGCGGAGTGGCGGCGAGTGGCAGTCTTGCCAGATCCTGGTGTTATTTGGTCTGTCTTCCCTGCCTTGTAATGCCTGAGGGAGGAGCACTCATTCACTCCATAAAGACTGCATACGTCGGCAGAGCAGACGCGGAGTGGCGGGGAGTGGCAGTCTTGGCTGCCACGGCTGCTAGGTCTGTCTCCCCTCCTACCTTGACCTAGGAGGAAGAAGGTCGACAGTTGTGTAGCGCTCGTACACGCCTGGACCCAGGAAGTTCTTTGTCTGCCGACACGCGACTAATACAGGAGAGTCATCCCCGGTGGTTAAAAAGCAGGAAGCGTGAAGTAGCTAAACCGACAAGAAGAGATGCAGCAACCTGACCGATGGCCGAATCGAGGCCTGTCAACCTCATTACCTCTGAAGGCATTGGCAGTCCCGGAGTCAGAAGAGCTTGTGTACGAAAACACCCATGCGATCGAGGCACTCCCGGGACCCCAAGTACTTACGGCTCCTAGCGGACACTAGCATCAGCCCATCAGCTGGCTGTCTCCAAAGGGGGGGGCTGAGCCGGCGATGCCTGGTAGGTGGAGCCTGGTGATAGGCAGAGCCCCAGAGGAGCCCGGGCAAGCGGCCGCAATCAGCGATGAAGCTGCAGGACATGGGGGCGAGATGGTGCTTCCCTCGCCCCCACGAACACTGGGTACTGCGCTGACCAACACAACTAAGGAACTAAACCACGGGCATAGAAACGCTAGCACGAGTGGGCCACCCGCCGTGGCCAGAGCATTGCCTAGCCCGCCAGCTGTGGAGGTCGCGGAGAGCACACATGGCAGGACACTGAAATCCGGGTGATTGTTACACTCACCTGGCTCCCACAGAGGCGTCGATCCGAACTGGACAACTGCAGTCTCCACCAATGTGACGCGTAGGGCCGAGGTGACGGACTGGACTGGCCCACCTAGCTTTGTTTGCTTGGCCCGTAGGAATATTCTTCTGCAAATGGAGAAAGGGAATTAACCACCCCTGGAGTGGAGTGTAAATCCTCCCCCACCCCCGCTGTTCTCCCCACAGATCACCTTTGATGTCTCCTCTTATAGTCTCACCTGATGATTTGAAAAGATGAGCTCTCCATCCTGCATTGAGCGCAGGGGCGCGTTGATAACCAGTTGCTTCACTGGCTCGAAAGAATTGGTGAATTCCAGAATATAGACTCAGAGATTCCCGGCAAGACGCCGTAAGTATGTAGTTCGTAAGAGTTCAAATGCCTGACCTTCACTCTTGTCCGATTCCTTGCAGGTTGCAGCTTGACCCTACTGAAGAGTTCCTCGTGGCAACCGGTAATATTCTGGTAAGGATTTGTATTATCCAACACAGTTCGATAAAATAATGTCCATATGTAACTTGTTGCTTTCTCCCTTATTCAGGCGCGGAGAGAAAGTATGAAGTCTTGGGGAATAATGCCTCCAGCGGTAAGATCAGGTAAGTCTTTTGTGGTGAGGAGGGTTCCCCTTGTTAGTCCCTAACCCTACGGCTATACATTTAGAAGACTCCCTGGCTGAAAACATCGTCCCCACAATCGACCTATGCATACCGGCGTTGCTCCGGATAGACAGAAATGTGGAATTAGACTTAACCCACTTAAAAGTACCCATGTCAACCACGCTGATCTGCCTTTGAGAACAATACATACTGCAGCATGGGAAAAACAGGCTGGGCATCACCACAAAATAAACACCTGATGCTCAAAATCTGGTATTTACCAAAGAAGTTCCTTGGAATCTTCTCATGCCCAGACTTTACAAAGACAGACGTTCTTGCCCACTCCGCTATTATCTTCTCCTAAAAGAAATCTTGTCCAGACACCAGCCGCCCCCAAAGAAAGTCCTTCAAACAGCCCGATATCCTTTTTATCATGTCGGCAGTCACCATCGCACTAGCCCCATTTACTAAGCTCTACAAATCAATGATACGTTAAAAGATCATGCTACCATCCAGGCTATGATGCACACCAAACTTATTTACCTCGAAGGATACATCATGGCGCTAGAAGAATGATCCAAAAACACAAGCCCGAATCTAAACCATCTGATATTGCGGCCCACAGCAGTAAAGAACATTTCTCCTCCATGGGTAGAAGACCTCAGGACTGAAACAGCCAGGATGGAGACAGGTTGAAACTACCTACACTCATTGATCTAATGCACGCCCAGCCGTTGCCTGCGTCAGTTCCATCAAGCACAAACAACGCGCCTTGCATTGAGCCCATGATGCTAAATGAAGGCGCCTCAATGGAGAGTGGAGAAGTAATCTTTATCCTTGATGAACGGGCGCAAAAAAGTGGCAGTAAAATCGGTTGCTACTGGTGGCCAAGATCAAGCCTATTCAATCTTTGAAAAAACAAGAGCAAAACATGACAAAACCTATGACAACCAGACTTCAGCCGTTGATCCATCTAGTCGAGTTCAGTTTCCCTCGAGTGTGACTACAACCTTTAAACTAACAAGAATTACTTCAGCTCTCTTCATTTCTACAAACAAGAAAACTAACAATAAAGAGCTTAAAAGTATGTTAACCAGCACTCCACAATCCCCCCTTGGTTCACCTAAAACAGCCCAAGACTTTTTAGCAATCGACAACCTCTTGAATATTAGTCAACATCTCAATGATGACCTTGCTGTGGCAATAAAGAGCTCTGCACAGGACACGGCAGGCTGGCAAAACTTGACCTCGGCGTCACGGCCACTAGCTCCGCAATTGGGCCTAAAAGACGAGGAAGACATTCTTCCCCCTTTCTATATGTTAGAGGAAAGATGTAAAAAAATTATCGCTGACAGTAAACTGGAGCCATCAAGAACCAACTCTGTCTCCAAAAGACATCACAAAACCAATGGGAAAAACAGCCCTACATGAAAAGGAGTCACCAAATCCTGGAGCATGCCACTGTCATGCCTGCGCCATGGGCGCATCCATTTACGCTCAATTTGGACTATATATTTATCATTTATTTACAACAGACTCTTGGATCCATCTATATTTACTTTGGGAACTTTATTTCCCATTTGCGAGACTTTGGTGCTTTATTATTATTTCCAACAAACTACACATACCATAATGCACCCGGCTACAAGCATCGATTCCTGGCTGTTCCTATTGGTTATCAAAGGAACTACACCCCCAGAAGCCGTAGAGACTTGCCCTGCTTCCACCAGCCCAGGAACAGAAAGGGAGGTGGCCGATTGCCTGCAGGTGTGCTTAGCCAGGTGCAACCAATTAGCCTGCCTCTGTGCTGGGCTAGGCAGTATAAAAGCTGCTGCCTGCAGTGGCTCAGCCTCTTGCATCTGAGAGTCCTTCCTCCACCTTTTGCGTCTTCCTACGGATCTTGTTTGCTGCTTACCTTCACTCCTGCTTGGACCCTGCCTTGTTGCTTGCTCCACCCTGCTGCCTCCAGCCATAGCCTGCCAGGCTCCCTGCCTCACAGCCCTGCTCCTCTGGGCTCTCCACACTGCAGCCGATCACGCTCCGCTGCCTTCCAGCCTCTGCCCTTGCCCTGCGGACCCTCTACATTGCAGCTGATCACGCTCTGCTGCTTTCCTGCCTCAGCCCTTGTCCTCTGGGCTCCCCTGCTCTGCAGCCGGTCTCACTCCGGCTGCCTTAGCCCTTGTCCTCTGGGGCTCCCTGCTCTGCAGCCTACCTCTCTCTGGCTGCCTTAGCCCTTGTCCTCTGGGCCTTCCTACTTTGCAGCTTATCACGCTCCGCTGCCTACTACCTACCTTTTCCGCTGGGTTCTCGGCCTAGCAGCCCTCTACAGTCCTCCGCTACCTTCAGCGGCCCTGTCCCTCAGGGTTCACTCCTTACTGCCCGGCCCATACGGGATCCTTGCCGTGCAGTCTGCTTTACTCTGCTGCCCTAAGCCCTTTTTCCTCTGGGCGTTCTACCTTACAGTCCTACTCCTGTGGGCTTACTCATTGCTTTCCTGCTCCTCTGAGCTCTCAACCTTGTTCCTTACTGTACTCTGCTATCCTATCCTGTTACACGACTTTCCTTTCATTTCCTTCTGCTAGTTTGCTATCACCTCCTTTACTGGATTTGTCTGTAGTATCTTCTCTTGTACTGTTTGTAGACCCTTTTGTACAGAGCTTGTCTGTTGGTTCCCATCAGTCAACCTCTGCCCCTTCCCTTGTCCTGTTTCTACATTACAGACACCCAGAGCTGCTGTTCCAAGTCATGAGCAAACAGCGTGGGCCTCTGTTATAGCAAACTGTGCAGAAGGCTAGAGTATTTCCAAGATTCGTGGAATACTCTTTTCCTATATCTGCATACACCCCAAGAGGGTCTGCATCTTTTCCCTTGCTACTCTTGCTTACTCTTCGTTCTCTTTCCTTTCCGCTGTGTGTGTTCTTATCTGTCCACTTTATTTGGCACAACCACCCAAACCCTTTCTGGGTGTCCTGTGCCACTCTTAATAGAGTGCCACTCCTGACAGCCACAGACTTCACTCCACTTTAAAGAAAAACTCAGACCTACATACAACAGCAAAAAGAAAAACTCAGAGCTGAAGCTCCTCGAAATCTCCGACATGAGCAGACAACGAATATACATTACAGGTCTAGAACCGGAATCTACCAAAGACAGCCGGCCAGATCAGAGAAAACAAAGTGGATATTTAAGTTGGAGCAGACACCTGACCACCACGACAAAATTACTTTAAATAGAAGAGGGGTCTTAACCTTGCTCCATTTCATCCCGAATCTCCGACGGATAAAAACTGAAGACCTAATAATAGTACAACCTAGTCACAGGCACTGTACAGCGAGAACTCGCCTCCACATTTCATCAGCCCTGGTGAAAAACCCAACAAGACACTAGTCAAAGTAACTTTTAAGGTTAGGCTTCATCCCAACGGAACCAGCAGGGCTGTCCACGTGTATGGCCAGCCCCCGGAACACCTCAAATAGAGATTGGCAGTGTTGCTTAACTGGACGCGGAAGATAGAATCTACAAACTCATGTCTGCTTACACTTATCGCTATACTGAACACTTATTGGAATCCATCATCAATAGACCCGACGGTGTATCTTGAAATGATCAAAAGTACGATCAATGAGATACTGGCCACCCACCAGGTACCTTACTTATCAATCTGCTGCAACTTGAGTGCAGCCTGCCAAACTTGGAGAATGCTTCAGACAAAGAAATCTAAACTTTCTGGAGCGGAACACAGAGGCAATGATGGTCGGATCTTATGACCTCAAGAAATCTGTTCAACCTGGACTCAGTATTCGAAAATCAAGATCGCCTCCCGACTTGGGAACAAGATGAACTCCAGGCCACCATAGACCACATTTTCGTTTCCAGACCTCCCTTGCAATTGACTACATCATTCGAAGTCATACGAACGACGGCCAGTGACCATAACCTGGTGGTAACCTACTGGAAGAATGTCTACCAAAATAATTTAAGAATGAAGACCCAGCTAGAGATTAATAATCAAGGCAATAGACTAAAACGAACTTCGAA
Organism: Ambystoma mexicanum; assembly: GCF_040938575.1. NCBI lineage: Eukaryota > Metazoa > Chordata > Amphibia > Caudata > Ambystomatidae > Ambystoma > Ambystoma mexicanum. Next base: position 1,091,280,887 of record NC_090923.1, read on the forward strand.
CTGCATTTGTGAGCGGACTAGTAAATACACCAGCGAGGAAGTTCAAGGCCACCGTAAACAGCCAGATTATGTGTCCTTGCTTACAGTTTATAAGAAAAATGGTCGGAATAAACCCAAACCTTCCATCCAAAACAAACATTCCTATGACCGTCTGCTTGTGATCAAAAGACAAGAATTCCGTAAAACAAAAAGGAGGGCCATGAAACTCGACCCCGAGCAGGCTAAAGCGGCAATCCGAGCAGCGACTAAAAACTACCAATCTTGGGTGAGATTCCATCGCCTCAAACTTCATCAGCAAGACTCAGAAGCAATGCTAAAAGCAATCTGTGGGCGGAACACTAGAGAATTCAGGTCTCTCTTGAGAAACAACACGCCTATGGCCAAAGACTCAATTTTGAACAGTATAGGAGAACTTGTCTGGATCAACTACTTTAAAATCGCTCTTCCAACGGCCTCCGAGCACTATCTGAGCAAATGAAGTACCAGTTACTTCTCTATGGATCAAGTTAAACGGCGAAGAGATTGCTGACTTAATCAAGGAACGAAAGAACTCCAGAGCCCCGGGCACAGACGGTAGAACCAACCTGGACCTCAAGAACCACCCAGAAGAATGGGCAGCCTCTATAAGTAAAATCTTCTCCAGATGTGCAGAGACAAAATCCAATCCTCCATCCTGGACATCTGCTATCGTAGCTCCGATTTTTAAGAAGGGAAACACCAGTGACCCATTGAACTACCATTCGATTGCGCGTCTGGACCCCATTGGGAACATTTTTGGTTCCCTCCTGTTCAGAACATTTCAAGCATAGGCAAATAAAGCCCCCTGCAATGATCATCTACAATCAGGATAAAAAAAACACACTGGAACCACAGCAAATATTCTTACGCTAAGCACTCTGAAAAGCAAGGTACTGGAAGGCAGCCCGAGACTGTTCGTCGCATTTATTGACTTTAGGCAGGCTTCCGCCCGGGTCCACAGAGGTTGTCTCTGGACCAAACTTTCGGCATGGTATTGCCCCAAGGAAATCCTTAATCCGATAAGATAGTTATACATCAGTACGAAAATGAGGGCACGCCTAAGTAAACAGGGAGACCTCTCAGCAGAAATTCCTACAGTAAGGGTTGTAAAACAAGAATGCACCTGGGAGATTTCAAATTCACCAAAGGCTTGGTTAGATAGTTTCTACCAAAATTGGCTCAGATAAAAAAAGATGCTGATGAGCTCATCTTGTTCGATCACACGCCTATTGGTCTACAGCGACAACTCAACAGTTTACATCAATATATAAACGAAAACAATCTTGAAATCAATAAAGAGAAAACCAAAGTAATGGTGTTTGAAAAATCAGACAAGAAAGCAGAAAAACAATCCATTAAAAAGATAATGGTTTTGAAATCCTCTTGTGGAATTCTCAAGGATCCTCACTTATTTGAGCAGGACAGTCTTTTTAGTAATCTGTTATTAACTGTTGTTGCCTTGCAGGAAACTTGGTTGACAGGAGGTGGCACTGGAGGGTAGGGTTACTATGCAGAGTCTTGCTCAAGGATGACTGTCCAAAAGGATGGATGCTCATTAGTTGTAGTACTGCCTTTAGCTTGACTAATCTTAATGTGGGGTTGAAGCTTGTATTGGCTGGATAACTAAGTGGGAAATTGGCCGATGAGCAAGTTTTGAAACATTAATTTGTATGATCCACCGGGACAAAATACAAAGGAACTGAAATGTATCATTACCAATTTTAATTCTACTCATGGGTGTGGAAATCAAATCTTTCTGATGGAAGACTTAATGCAACGTTTCCCCCAAATGATTATGCCCTCCATTTGTACCAGAATCTGTACTGCTCAAAACAAACATTAAACAAGGATTAGTCAAAACATTGGGCATGGATGATCTGTGTATGATGAATGGTAGATGCCCACATGATCATCCAGGCAACTTTACTAGAGTTTCAAGAAGGACTGCTAGTATAACTGATCACATATTTTCTTCCCCATCAATGTTTAATGAGATTTGGACCTGCTGGTACTTCCCAGAGAAGAAAGCGATTTCTTCCGATTGCTGATTTTTTTTTATTTTGATGCCTCTGAATCTATGTCTTATAAGGGTGGGCCCGTTGACATTCATTGTAATAACTGATTTGTTTTGAATCTTCCTAACTTACTTCCAGCCAATCAAATTGTTTGCATTGGATGCTATGGTCACACATGGGCTAATGGACAATATTATGGATCCCAACACAGTAACTATCAATGGTAATTTGAACGGCCAGATGTGTCTTGTGGTGACCAAATTTATGTTGGAAGATTTTCCCAGAATCATAATAGATGTTGGCCCACCTGGCCTCTGCACCGACTTATGGTGCTTGAAAGTAGAATTGTGGTACTCAATGGCAAAAACATTTGGATAGACAAGAGAAGCCTGCACAGGGATCTCTGGGCTATCCTTTCATGTAAATACAAGGTGACTGCAATAGTTTAAACTAACAAGGGCAGGGAAAAGGATCTTCTTCGTCAAGTTGAAGCACTATTGCAATATCACGAAAAAAGGAGAGATTGCAAGCCCTTGCGGTTATAGTGCAAAATGGTACCCAGAGACCTTTTTGGCTGTTGATCAGGTCCCAGTCTAAAAGAATGTGTAAGTGGGCACTGCATGGGTATTACCGTTAGTCAAATATGATGCTGGGGTGTATTTCACTTCTTAGTCGGGTGGAAACGCTCCAGAGGCGCCTCAGCACAGGTCACCCACACTGAATTATGAAAGAAAGATCTAGGCCACCCATCGTGGTGAACAATTGCTGCTGATGATATGCACAAGAATATTACAACCAATTTAATCTATCATACTCATATACTTTGAAGTTAAAAAAGTGGTCAGTTTAATTAAATTGTTTTTTGACAAGATGCCAATGGAATAGCCAATGCATTTTGGACCAGAGTGGTCCTTCATTAGGGCACAATCTGCAGCCACCTGGCTCCCAGAAGGCCCTGTGGCAGTCTACATAGCCCCATTGAACTGTACAGGCTACTACTGTCGCTCCGATGATGCGCCAGTCCAGGAAGGAGGAGCTGTGATGGAAGACGAGGAGCGGAGGCTGCAGCTTGTGCCTTGATGAAGGACCAATCTGGTCTGAAATGCATTGGCCATTCCATTGGCATCAGTCAAAATACAATTGAATAAAATGCACCACTTTTACCTTGAATAGGAGTATAATATATTGAAATAGTTGTAATATTCTTGTGCATATAATCAGCAGCAATTTTCACGATAGGTGGTTTGGAGTTTGCAGCCCTCGCCGTAGGCCTGGTGGCTTAGGTCTTTCTTTCACAAGTCCCAGTCTAAGCCACCCTTAACCTTGGCTATGTTACTAGTGAGAAATGGGGGTTAAAGAATACAATTGGTAAACTCTCAGTTAACACCTTTAGTCTTGATTAATCTAAGATTAAATGGTGTTTTACACTCTCTCCACTCGACTCGAGTAAAATTATTAGGTCACATAAATAATTCTCATGCCCCTGGCCTGGAAGGCATCTGTAATTCCCTTATCAAATATAATCCTGACTGGTGGGGTAAGTTATTACTTCATCTGTTCAAATCTATCAGTCAACCAAGCTTGATACTAGCTGCTTGGTGAGAAAGCATTATTGTGCCTATTTAGAAAAAAGGGTCCGAGTGTGAGGCCAAAAATCATAGGTGACTGGCTGTGCAGTGAAGATTTTCACTAGGGTGTTGCCGCTGGAATTAAGCACCTGGGAAACCGATGCAAACCTCATTCTATGTCACATTCTTTAATTCCACACAGCAGCCTTTTAACTTTTTTCAAACACTTTCTTTTTTCAAACAGTTAATGGACTACACATCCCCATAGGTCTCTTGTGTACTATAGTTGCATGTCCTTTCTAGTCCATCAATCATGGCTCAGTTCCTTCTATGACTCCACAGCCTGCCTGGGTCCTTTCCGCTTTCTTTTTCTGCTCACTCAGCAGTTAAGTCGGGAAATGGGGGGCTCTGTGCCTTGTTACCATTATATGCTTGGTTATCATTTACATGTATTTGAACAGAGCATTTGGTGCTTGCGATATGCGACAGCTTCTGTGATAAAAGCCCTTACTGCATGAACGGGCAAAATACCTTATAAAAACTTAAATATATGCGCATTGAGGCATGCAATGTTGATTTATCCACATTGCATTGTGGCTTGCATATTTGTCTTTGCGTGCGGAGCCGTGAGTGAATGCGCTCTGTTAAGGCTCCCAGTCTGGCTTGCGCTCACGTATGAGGATGCATTTCAAGCCTCGTCAGCAGCGCAGTAAGCATTCAAGTACAACGCAGGACCGTGATTGTTGTTGCAACGATTACGATTCGTTTTACGGCAGTGACGCAGTCCGCGTCATTTTCGGTTTGCAAAGCAGGTATTTCGGAGACTTCCTGACTTTATCGAGCACTCTGTAATAGAGCGAGCAAGTTCCAGCTTTTTATACAGTGCAAACTCAAGCTCATCAAATATTATGGGTGCATATCCAGCAGCAGTACATACAGCTTGCTACATATATTTATTCCTGATCTGGTGATACTGTAGAAGCAGCGTACTTTCTGCTGCAGCTTGCCCTATTCAAGCTCAAGGTTGGTGCATTAACATTTTGGGACTCTCAGATTCTCTCCTCTGTTCTGTTGCTATTTACTGCCTTGTGCCAGGGTAGCACCCCAAGATTATTAAATTAGTCAACTCAGTCTAAATATATCTAGATGTGCAACATCAGTTTGACTTTCTCTACTGTATTATTTCCCCCCTTTCTTTTCTGAAGGAGTGGCACATTGCTAAGTGTACTGCACCCAGTCTGCAAAAGGGACTATGTCCTGCTCTAAAATTAACAAGCTCACTAATAAAAAAGCTACCATGTTAGCCTTTGATGACCAAGAAGCCAAGAGAATTTTGGGTTTGATCAAGGATATTGAATGCACCACTCCGCTGACATCTAACCAAGATAATATATTTTTTCAAAACGGAAAAACTAATTAGAAAATAGATATCCCAAAAGTTACACGCATCAACACTAGCGCAATATTACTGAGCACAACGTATCCCAAGAGGTTCGAGAGGAATATATTCCACCTACTTTATGAAAGTACAATCCAGACTTCATCAAAAGATGGGAGCAAATATTAAATAACTGTTCCCTGAATTTGATTTTACTAACTATAGAGGAACTGTCTAAATCTGTGTACCATCTAGACTCTGAGATGGAGGATCTGACAACAGTTGGCATAATTCAAGACTAATGAGTAATTACATATAATTCTACTAGATATCAACACCTCTTTAGACTCATACAAAAAGGATATTAAATAAAGAAAGATCTGGAAAATAAGGAGGGACGCATTAGACTACCTATAGGATATTGTGTATACCTGGCAAGAGTTCTACCAGGCTACCAGACCACAACATATGAACAGACTACAACCTAGACCCCCATGGAGAGACAGCAGCGAAACCAGTAGTGATGCAACAGCAAATGGGGGAGAGATTCAAGGAAGAGCTTACCACAACATAGAAACTGTCCCATCAAGGTTCTTAACAGCGGACCAGGAGTCCCGGGCAAACCAGGCTCGGTTTTGACAACCATGTCTACAGCCTAAAGGCCTTTTTTAGAGAGGAAAACCTGACTAGGCACAAAGAAACCTGAGGTCCAAAAACAGACAGGGGAACAGATAGTCAATATTTCCAGTAAACTGTTGTCCAAATCCAGCACCCAAATGCCCTTGGGTCCGACACGCTCAACAAATGCCATATAAATAAATCCCAAATTGATGTGCTTAATCTTGGCCTCTCCTTTACACCTACACAGGGCTCATCTTTTTTTTTTAAGAGAAACTAATCCCTTTAGACTTATCCAGAAAATGAGGCTCAAAAGTATTTTTCGATCTGCAACCCCCAGTGGAGGAACCATCCATATCCTTTGACTATCTAGAGATGCAACCCAAAAGTACTTTTCATCCCCAAATCCATAACCTAGCACTAGATACATTTGAAAGATAGCTGACCACAGACTTAAGGCACATTAATTTCACCACAATTAAAAATAATATATGGAAACAATGTGATTTGATTAGACATCTAGCAGATAATACTTTGACATTGAAACCGGCAGATAAAGGAGGTGCCATAGTCAGACACCACATTCTATAATACACGCTGTAATGATATCTTAGATGACACCAACACATCAAGTTGGACAGTGATCCCACATCTATGATCACAACACTGGTCAAAGACACTTGATAAAGCTTTCCACAAGGATTGGATTGACCAAAAGACCAAAGCCTTCCTAACCAAACAGTTCCCGATTAGCCCAGTGTTCTACGGTCTGCCTAAAATTCATGAAGATTTGAGAAATCTACCACAGAGACCAATAGTAGCGTGCACAGACAGTATATTTGACCCCCTAGCCATTCGCCTGGACAAGGTTTTACAACAGATTGTACAAAGCACATCTACATATCTTCGGAACACATCGGATTTCCTACAATGCATGAAGGAGGTAGGCACATTGTATACTAGTTTCCGTTGATGTACAGAGTTTGTACACCTCTATCCCCCATCAGGAAGGGGTGGAAGCACTTGAATGGGCCTTGTGTAGAGAAGACAATTGTCAGGCTGCTAGAATCTTTGTGTTGGAACTGACCAAGATAATCTTACACAATTTTTGTTTCCGCTTTAGTTGGTAGTATTACTTACAGGCAGTGGGTACATTGATGGTGTCAGCTATGGCCCTGGTTTATGCTAATATATTTATGTTTTACCTTGGAACACGTCCTCCAAAATCAACATTGGTCTTCTAGACTGCTATTATTTGAAAAGATAGATTTATGATATCTTCGCAGTCTGGAAAGGCAACTTGGGAGAACGGAGTTCCTTAACTACTTGAACTCGATACTTGATCGGAAACATTTTTACAATGGAAAGGAGTGACCCTGAGCTACACCAAGTATCTACCAATGTGTATTGAAAACCTACCGATGTAAATAATACCTTCCACTATTTGAGTCACCATCCTAGAAACCTGAAAGACAGAATCTACCCTACAGCCAGTTTCTAAGCTTGAGAAAAATCATATCTGACGAAAGCACGTTCACTAGGGTGACAACTTGACAGACCGATACCAACACAGGGGATATGCCAATGATATAATACAGACAGCACGCACCAAAGCCACTGCCAAAACTTGTGAGGAATTACTTACTCCCGAGCATAGGGATACAGTCACAACATTCCTATATACGAAGCAATACTGGAGCCAGAGCCACCACATTAACAGGATAATCAAGAAGAACGGGAGACTTGTTCAACTAGACACAGTTGAATTAACTTGTCCCGAGACCACAAATGATTGTATACAAGAGAGGAAGACATTTCCATAATCAGCTCGGGAAAGGAGAGAAACACAAACAAATAGTCAAGCACTCTTAAACGGAAAAAAGGAACCTACTCATGACTGAGCTGCAATAACTGTAATAACATAATTAAAAAAGGCACCTACATTAAATATCTTCGCTGAAGTTCCACAAGCAAACTCCGGGATTACGCAACATACAATTCTATCAACATAATTTATAGACTCCGTTGCCCATCGATTCTTTTGTGGGGTAGACTACTAGACGTGCTAAGGAGAGATGGAATGAACATAAGAGCAACAGCCACACTCATAACATCAAGTCGCCACCAGTAGCTAGACATTTCTCCGAAAAAAGGCATACCATTGAACAACTACGCTGTATAGTCTTGGAAGGTTATACGTAGAGCACAGAGAGGGGAAGACTGGTCTAATAAATTGAAATTGGAACTTGTATGGGTTGATAGATTGGATTCCCGATACCAGACTGGGATTAACGAAGACTTCTACTTGGGGGCATTTCTATAAATGGAATCCCTGATAGTTGACCCTGACGTAGATACAAGTTCATTGACCTGACCACATCCGGTTACCAATCCACCCAAAATCATTCCCAACTGAGACTGAAGCCACATTACGGACTAGAATGTGATACACAACGTAGGGACATATAGTTCAGGAATAAGTGTTCTATACCACCAACTGACCTACCATTAAAACCTTGATAAATGTAGGGCTCCTGATTCAGATTTATAACAAGGTTGTCTTGGTATCTTGGTGAAATGGTATTAAGTACTCAGAATACTAACCATGTAAGAACTGCCTGCTTTTGTGTACAGTCATCATGCAGTATTCTTCTGACCTGAATGTGATTTTAACGCAAACCTTGACACTATAGAACACAGATGAAGAGAATGATGTCCAGGATGCACTTATTTTGAATGTACTAGGCACAACAGGTGCGACACTCCCGCAGAATGATTAGAATGTGAACATGATTAATGAGCAGTCATACAAGTGGAGTGCCAACTACTAGTTGACATTGGGCTCATTACTTCCCTCCTATAGAGCTGTAGCCAGCTTTGGTTTACTTGCACCCTACCTGCCTGCAGCATTACTTGATGGTGCACATACTTCAATTATTTGGAGTAGTAACCTATAAATCCCATGTACTGGGAATCTAATCACTACATTTTAGATATTCACTGTTGAATTAATATTGTTTAGCTTCATACATGGGATGATGTTTTTCATTGAGTTCCTTCTAACACCTCCCTTCACTCAGTACGACATTTGGCCGCTAGCCGTTGAACTTCAGCGACATGCTATTGCCGTTTGCATTGTGACATCATGCTGTGACATGTCATACACCACAGTGTAAATAAAACTGGGCCATTTTGGTGGGCACATGTGAACGTTGTTTCCCAGCAGAGGGATGAGAACGCAGCAGCGATAAATGTAAGTTATAGTTCCAAGGGGCTGCCATATCTGAATTCTTTCGCCGGTCCTCCTGTATTTTGACTTATTTGTGAAACTTGTTAGCAGTCACATTGACGCAGCACTTACATTGATGAAATATATTCACAGCCTTGCGCTTATACATCTAATGGGTGATGATAATTGAAAGCAATTCTACACTACTCTCAATCTTGCCTGCAACTTTCAAAATGGATGACACTATTGAAACAACCCGTATCAAATTTCAGATCATACATATCTCTACCAAGTCTAGAGGTAAGATCCCCTAATTGGGCTTATGGTTAAAGGATAAGAATTGTCACATGTGTCTATAGAGCCTTGATATAGGGCCCTGATCCTAATCATGTTGTACCACACATTCCTTTTCCCAGATTGTTCGCTGTGATATCTAGCATTCACCTTGATGAGGTTTTCTCTTCTGAGAAATCTACATACGTGTTTTGACTTACTCCAGAATCCAGGTGAAAAATGCCTATTGAACATGGGAGATTATATGGATCAGATAGTTGGAAATGTAATTGAATTATGATCGGAGAGATTGATATGATGAAATCCTGCTTGTTATTTACCTTGTAGAACATGAAGATTGAAATGTACTGGAATCATGAAAAAGGTTTGCTCCCGACAGGGGGAATCCCGAAACGCATAGAGCGGTTTGACATTGTTTGATTAAAAAACGTGATATATTTCTTTTTTTTTTAAAAAACGAATACAATTGTCTTGGTTTCTTTTATAATCAGAATATTCACAGACTATACAATTTGGACTGCATTGTAGTACAGTGGTGTGCAAGGGACGCAAGGGTCCTCGTTACTCTAGGACTCTCCTCTGTTCTCTTGTGACTTAATGCCTTGTGCCAGGGTGGCATTACTCTCCCCTGCACCCCAAGATTATTAAATGACTTATTCAACTCAGTCTAGATATATCTAACCTGGGTGTGCAACATCAGTGTGACTTTCTCTAGTACATTAACATTTTGAATAATACACATTACCGATCACTCCCACTACTTTCCGCTAAAACTGTTGCAGTTTACAGAGTTCAAGCCCAATACGTTTATCTAAAAGTGTACCCCATATTATCGATGTTATCTAAGAGCACTTACCCAGAATGGAGTGAGGCAGAGTGGACGGAGGATATCCATGATATGGACAGAGACTTGTCCCTAAGCTTCAAGAAATTACGAAGGGATTCCCTCCTAATGGCGGTTTCCCATGGGGTGAAGCGCATTTAGGACTGGCTGTAGGCTCTACAGTTCATTTTAGCCACAAAGGGTACAGGCAGGAAGAGAGAGTGCATAAGAAAAGGAGGTTGGATAGTCCTGGAGAGGGTACATCTACAGGACACCCCAAGTCTGGGGTTGAACAGGTGCGGTGTAAAAAAGCTTGGAAGAGATGACTCATCTACACCCCCTGCCACAAGGAAGGGGATAACGAAGGGCCACGTGAGGTGGTCGACACTTCAGTAAATTGGAAGAGGCTTTCTTACAGAAGTCGATGGTGCCACACCTCTTGCCCCCTACCCCAGGGGTGATTATTACAGGGGACATAACGGCAGTTACTCCCCTGATGAGGACAACGAGGAGGACAATGAGTATGTGCACCACAGTGACCAAGTTCCACAGAAGTTCGCCACCCTGGGTAATGGGGACAAAAAGGACAACACAGTCGATATGTTCGACCCTGATGCCATCAGGCACCCAAAGTCAACGGAATGGGTGCCTTTACCCAAAGTGGCCCTGTTCATAGCGCAGAGGATCAGAAAGGCACTGGAACGAGAAGTACGGTTCTGTATAAGAGCTGAGTCTCCAAAGCCTGACCTACCAGGCAAGGTTACAGGTACCCGTACCCCAAAGCTGGATCCCAAGATGGTGACTTTTGTCATGAAAACATCCAGAGACATAAAGAAGGGTGTTGAGAGCCTGGAAAGGATGCCAGGATAAAGTCCTTGATTTGGCTGGCCCATTAGCGAAAATTATGGACCTGACTGAAAGAGTCAGATATAAGAGAATCAATAGATGCACAAACTCTCGCCAATTTGATGCAATGCGCAGTGTGCCTTCTCGGTAACGCTAACTGTGCACTCTCCTCAGAGAGGAGGAGGAGCATTCTTTGAAAGGGGACTATAAGCATTGTGACTTAGTCACTTACGAAGCAGGCGAGGGCACACAAGGTATGCATTTTGGGGACGCATTTGCAAGAGAAATCCAAATTTCTCGGTACCTATACCGCCTTTGTAAAAATCCAATCTTCAATTAGGAAGATCTTCTGGGTACAAGTTTTTGCAGGTGCCAGTCAACATCGGGGCCGATCAACCAGTCGCTTCGCAATGCAGAGAAGGTCTCAAGGACCTCAAGTACAGATTGGTAAGGTAGACAGCAAAACACCTTCTTCCCTACAAGAAATCGCCACTCCAGAGGGAGAGGCACCTATAAAGAGCAGGTAAGTGTGCTAAGCGAGCATCTTTCTGCAGTGGGGGGCAGGACGATATTGTTTTTAAACAAGTGGCAGGACATTTCAAGCAACTCCTGGATGCTGCCGGCAGTAGTGGGCTTGCGGCTAGAAATTACCAGGACACACATGGAGAAAGTGGTTCCCCCACCCCATCCACATGGCTCGAGAAGAGATGCTCCTGCTTCAGGCACATTAACAGCAGTGTAGCGAACAAGGTATACGATATGATAGTTTATATAGTGCATATACACAATGTGTTTCAAAGCGCTTAAAGGCAAGGGAGGGAACAAGGGAAAATAAGGATGTGTAATTAACTACTGTACTCGGCCTGACGACATTTCAGATAGTGCAAGCGCTAAGACAGAGATAAGGAAGGGAAGGGAAAGTGGGAAGAAAAAAAAAGGTGAGGGGGATAGGGGTGCAGAAAGGGAGGGGAGGAACAAAACAGGGAGCGATAGAATGCAGTACCTGGAAGACCCAGTGTTACAGCAATATGTTTCTGGTGCACAGAAAAGGAAAGTCAAGACCAGTTATACATTTTAAGGCATTGAATGGATTGCTCAAACAGACATTTCAAAACGGAGGGGATTCATCTCCAAAATATTCTCCGACAGGGAGATTGGCTAGCGAGGTTGAATTTGAATGACAACTACCTCATTCCTATGGCTGCACTCCCTTTTCCTCTGCACTTTCTCACTTCTCATGCACTTGCGCGATCTGAATGACACCTGGCTTAGTACGATCGTTGTCTGTCTTCGCTCTGTGCCCCTCCCTTGCCTCGTCGTGCCTTGAAACACTTGTGTATAGGCACGTTATAAATGCCATATATCATATCATATGGCGAGAGAATGCTGCAGATTCCTTTTCTTCCACTGGAATGAGGAGAGTTGGCAATTAAGTTGCCTGCCCTTCAGCTTGGCCAGAGCACTTTGGGCTTTCACGAAAGTGATGAGACCAGTAGCAGCAGCCATCAGTGACAGGGTTATCTGTATTAGTGTACCTAGACTACATTCTGATTCTAGCACAAGACAGTGTAGCGCTCCAAGAGCAAGTGCGCTGGATATGCACCCTGATGACCTCTCTTGGGTTTCTGATCAACCTAGACAAGTCAGAGCCATGGCCCATGCAACGATTAGAGTTCTTAGGGTTTATGGTCCCTCAAGCTGCCCTCTCTGAAGATGAAAGCCATCAAGAAAGAGCTGAGAGCAGTGAACAAGAAGCTGAATTTTTTCCAGGGCCTTTGCATTATAGGGCCCTGCAAAGATTAAAGATAAAACATTGAGGGGGTGTAGGTTATCACCAGATAGTCCCGCTGGTCGAGGAAGCAAGATCGGAATTGACCTGGTGGTTGCAGAACACGGAAGCATGGAACGGCCAAGCTATCTTTGGCGATGTTCCAGAGCTAGTGATGGAATCAGACGTCAGTAGGGCCTGTTGGGGCGCCAGTTGTGGAGAGATAGAAACCAGAGGCAAATGGTCAGGTGGAAGAGTTAAAAGTTACACATAGGGCGTCATTACAAATATGCTGGTCCGGAAACGTCAGTGGCAGTCGCTCCGTACCGGCACCTTTTTCCAGTCCGGCATACTCAGAGATGTGATGCCGCTAACATCACCACAAGTGACCCACTGTATCCGGCAACACTGTGCGCAGAATCTGCGGAGAGACGCGTCTGCCGCGCCAGAGACACCGGCATAGCATTAGTAAGTGCACATTCTGAGCTCCATGCCCACCGAAACACTGGCATGGACATGCCCTTAGCACTGTGAACACTCTGCCGGAAACACCGGTATTGCGGACCAGGCGATAAGTAGAGTCAGGTGTGTAGAAACATGCCTCAGGTGTCCGAAATCTGTCCAGGTGGCCCCAATGAGCACAGCAAAAGCACAAAAGGACCACACCCCACACTCACCTCCATAGAGGGCCTGATCCATGACGACCAGGTCCAGCCTGATACAAATCCGTTCAGCCATCCACCCCCCTTGCTCAAGGTAGTGTCTATGCTACACATCCTAGCCACGGCCACGCACCAACACACTGTGGGTGAACTGCATGGGTTGACGCAACCCTGATTCTCGCGTGTCCAGTTTCAGGTCATCGATGCACTCGTGTCACATTGGAGATCACATCAGTCTACCCAGAACAGCTGATCAGGTCACTGCCACTAAAATCGGCTTCCATGCCCTTGCAGGCATGCCCAACGTGATAGGTGCATTGGACTGCACACATGGAGCTGGGGGCCAGATATGCTTTGAGGCAGTGTACCCGAAACAGAAACAAAAATTACTACTCGCTGAATGTGAAGATGTTGTGATGTCCGCCACCACATCACCAACTGCTGTGCCAGATTTCGTGGTTCAACCCACGACTCCAGGGTACATGGCACGTTACAGTGGAGAACGTACCTGGCTGCTGGGTGAGTAGCTACCAGGGCATGTGCACTATTGAACTGGGGGCGGGGGGCAGAAAACACCATCGCATACATGGGAATGTGCACTGTTGAATTGGGGGTATGTGCAACATCCATCAGCAGTGGATGTGTGCAATTTATTTATTTATTGGTCACTTATTAGGCTCTTATACAATTAGCAAAACTGTTTCAAAGTGCCTACAGGGCAAAGGGGAAGGTAGACAATGAATTACAGCAAGGATAGATAATTGCATGAATAGTACAAGTAGTAATGAGAATAAAGGGAAGGGGAGACAAAATTACTAGGCCCTGCGAGAGTTCTGAGCTTGCAAGTGCAGAGAGGGAATGCAATGTGCAACACAGTAATAGCATGCCGAGTGCAAGGCCTTGACAGGCATGTCTCAATTGACCAAAATGATAATGTGCATCCATAACATCAAATCCGTACAGCAACATCAAAAGCACTGCATGTACCAGAATGCATCACACCAAAGTGACAAAATCAAGCACAAACACAATCACCAAAACCCACTCCACCTGAGGCAGACTAATACTTATGCATCATAACACCCCACCTACATACCACTAGTGTCCCGCACACCAATTAGCCAGGTCCCCGGGCTGTTCAAGTGCACATGCACATATGCATGTGATCTGAAGTTGAAATTATTAGCCACACACACCTATGATTGACACATGGCCATAATAGGATTATTGCATTTAAACACAACACACAGTCTCGTGTGTTGTAATGACAGGGTCAGAGGTCATGGTGGCTGTGAACAGGCTATGTCAAAGCAACTGCACACCACACACCCACCACACATATTGACAATGTGTATTTGCTTCATGTCAATCATCAGGCTGTCATCGCCTTCTCCATCCATCAAATTCCTTGTATGGTATCTCAGTGAATATGTAAACCGCCATATTTTTTCAATAATCAGTGAAGCGGTTCAACCATCTACGTCTGCGGCACCCGGCAGAGTCTGCCATGTTGGGCACAACGGCTACGTCAGGCCGAAGACCATTTTCCTGGCTGTTAAACAATGCCACCTGCTGATGGCACTCGCACATTGAAACCTGGACAAGCCACAATTGCATTTAGCACTTGACATTACATTTACATTGATGACTGTAGACATATATCCCTGACATCACCATGATCCTATGAAAAATGGCACATACAATGCATGGACATACCCTATCACACTGACAATTCTCATTTCTACTGCCCAAAATAGGACTTATGCTAAGCAACCAGCATTTTGCATTGTTTAGTGAAAACTATACAGACTGTACCAACATGATATGGGCATAAGTATGACATGCTACACTTTCTGTTGCTCCTGTGCAGGTGAGGCTGGTTATCCCCTGATGCCAGGGCTAATGACCCCCCGTGAGGCACCCACACAGACAGCACAAGTAGAGATACAACCGTACCCATATCCATACTCGTACAATTGAACAGACATTTGTCCTAAGGAGAGGTTCCGCTGCCTGAGCAGATGTGAAAAGGAGGTGCACTTATGTACAGCCCTGTTAAGGGTGGGATAGACTGTCCTTGCCTGTGCCATGTTACACAACATGTGCATCAGGCGCAACGTCCCACTGCCCCCCCCCCAACATGGACATGCACCCACCAGAGGAGGATGAGAGTGATGAACTGCCAATTGCACATCGCTTTAATGGCATGGATGGCCGTGTTGCACGAGAGAGGGTGGCGGGGGGGCATTGGTGTTGTGCACAAACGCACTTGATAAATTTTGCTGCTGTAGTGGGTGCAGGGTGGCCAGGTGTTCTGGCTCCGGTTTCCGCAGCACCAACCCCTTCTATTGCCTCGAGGTGCAGCAAACTGCTGCAAATCTCCTCTCAGGGCAACAGGTGGATTGGGGATGCGCTGCCACCACCTGTGGCCGTGCCCAGTCTGCGCTGGGCCAAGAGGAGGTTGCACCCTCAAGCGCAAGTCGCCTCACCTCTTGGGCAGTTTTGCACAGTGCAGGGGGTTTTGGCAACTGCTGAGACTTTCTGGGCAACCTCCTCCCAGATGGGCGTCTTACACAGCTGGGACTGCCTGTGCTGGTCATTTCAAAAAATGACCATCAGCATGGTGCACTATGGTGTCCGACAACATGTTCAGCTCCACCTCGCTGAAGCGTAGCTTGTGCCTCTGGGTCACACAGACTCTTGATGACATATTAAGGGTTGAGTTTCTGTGGTCAGGATTGCGATATGTCGCCTGTGCTGTCAGGATTGAAAAGGATTGTGTTTTAGTAATGGCCGCCGGACGATTTCCTGTTCCAGCGAAAACTATTCCTGGTAATGGTATTTGCAGCACCGTTGTTACCAGTGCCGGTGGCTCTGGAACCATGTTGCTGGATTCAGAGTCACCGGCACAAAGGATGACAGTGTAAACATTTTGGGGGGGATTTGTTGATATTTCCGGCATGCCAGTGCCGCCATTTCCGCAATGCGCGTACACACCAATACAGAATCAGCCTGAGTTTCTGGCATCACGGGTTGCCAGAAACTGTGGCTCCAGCATGCCAGGAAATCAGAATTCTTACTAGCAACCTTTTAATGAGGCCCATACATTTTTTTGGAATTGCTGACAGGCTCCTTCACAGTACAAACGTTCGCCTGGGTCAAAGTCAACTGCTGTATTTTGCTGAAGATTGAAAATAGCTCGGCAGTCCAATATATAAACAGACTGGGGGGCACGAGGTCCGAGATGTTGGCAGAGTTAGCGAAGGACTTTTGGTGCCACTGTCTGGAGAGAAACCGTGACAGCAGAGTACCCACCAGGGGACCAGAACGTGGTAGCGGACTGGAACTCGCATTACCTGGTAGATTAAAGTGACTGGCAGTTGCGTCCAGCAGTCTTTATGAAACTGCAGGAGAAATGGGGTTAGTTCGACATCCAACTCTTTGCAGGACAGATAAAATGCAGATTGCCAAGTTTTTCAGTTGGAGGCTGGATCCGGGGTCTCTGGGCGCAGACGCTTTTCTCCACAGTTGGTCAGGAGCAGTTTGTTATGCCTTTCCCCGATTCATCATGCTGATGAGGGTCTAAGCGAAAGTGTGAAGGGAAATGGTGGAAGTAGTGCTAGTAGTGCCGTTATGGAAATCCCAGGCGTGGTTTCCAGTAGCGATGGAACTTTCCTCGGATGTTCCGAGGAAGATTTCACACAGGCCAGATCTACTGCGCAACCTAGCTGGGCCGAGACGCTAGCTAGTACACTCCGGGGGGCTGCAATTACTAACATGCAGGAAGTCAGGAAGAGATGGGAGTTGCCAGGAATTTTGCAGCTCGCTCCTGAGTGAATCAGACTCATGGGCCAGTCAACACACTGCATGGGACAAATGCGAATGCTTGTGTAGTCAATAGGGTATTCATCCCGTTTCTGCACCTATGGTGCACATTCTCAATTTCCTAGAACCCCTGTCTCAGGACGGGCATGCATTCAGGTCTCTTGGGGTGTACAGGGCAGCCATGAAAAGGTGGACATATTGCCAGCAGGTGAACACCCAGCCGTAGTGCGTCTGTTGCGAGGTGCAAAACTTCCACTACCACCGGCCACCAGATAAATTCTGCTCTGGAACGTGAAGTAACTGTTTCGAATATTTCTGAGCTGGCCAGACAATAGTCAGTTGTCAGTCTCTCGGTTATCAGGAAAGTTGGCTATGTTGCTCGGTTGTGTAGCTTGTAGAAGCGTATAGGACGTAAAAGTGCTGGACCTATACAGGAAAATGTTCTACCCGGAAGGGGTGCCGTTTAGTATAGCCAAACGTACAAGGACTGCTTACAAAGTAATTTATTACCCTTATTTTCCAGATAACCGTAAAGTCTGCGTAGCACAATGCAAAGATTACGAGAAAGCTGTGGCCAATGTCAGACCTGCAGGCGTGACCAAATTACTAATAGCGAGTAGGAGGCCTTATGCAGTGGCTTCAGCAACAGTAGCTAGATGTGTCAAGGAAATGATGCAATTAGCAGGCATTGATTTGAGCGTGTTCGGTGCGTATTCAGCTAGGGGCGCAATGGCATCTAGAGAGTTTACTGCAGGAGTGTCTTTACAGGATATTCGGAGATCTGCTGACTGAACATTTCATTTTAAGCCTATGTCAGAGATTGCGGCAACAGTACCGAACAGATGTACGAAAATCGATTAAGGAATTGGTAGTCATCCCATTGATAAAGAAACCAGGCCTCAATCCAAAAGACCCGGCTAATTTGAGACCCATCACTAACAACTTTTTTATTGAAAATCTTGGATAAGGTGGTAACCATACAACTACAGTCACTTTTAGGCGTCAGCTGGTTTTCACCTTAAGCAATAAGGCTTTAGGAGGCACTATGGAACAAAGTCCCTTCTAAAACCTTCAATCTCAAATGCTGGAAAGATTGGAAGAAAGTAAAATTGGCTTGGTAATTTTGGACCTTTGTTGGGAAGAAACCAGGGTCCCCCCCCCCCCACACCCCTGAACCGCCAAGCACTTTACAGTTAGGCAATATCTCTTTAAGGCTTTATCATGGACTAGGGGGAGGAGGGGCACTGGGAAGGCTCTCATGCCAATATAATCACACACAGACATGGGCAGGCACTGAAAAAGGCAGTTATTGTTTACATTTAAGGCGCAATTAACTTTTAGCTGGAAAGATTTGGAATGTAATATCCTAGACAATGTAAAATATTAAGTGCTATAGAGGAGTCAAGCTCCTTCCCAGAACGGAATGCGACATTCTAAAATTAACCACAGGGCTCATGCAGCGTTTCCTCATTATGGCCAAGCACTGGAAGCACACGAGCGGACTCACCAGCTGTCTAGTGTCCATCAAGGGTCCTTGCAGGCTACAAATAGAAATTCCATGTTCTGTGCGACAGAATGGGATAAATTAAGGGTGGAGGAAACTACATAACCCAAATAATGTACTACATGACCCAAATAATGTTTGCCGGAGGAGTGAAATATGGATAGAAGGAATGAAAATGGTTTATAAAAATGTTTCTTTTTCTCTTGGGCTAGGCCTCAAGATTTGTAAAAGTCTGCAGAGCTGCAGTTTGTTTTTGCATAGAAGCATCCCTTTTGTGGAAGAGGATGGATTGGAATGAAGCCATGGTCCATATCCAGTGACGCCACTACAGCAAGCCAGGCCTATATAAACCCCTGCCTAGCATCAATTTGGCAGGAAGGAACGGAAGAGGGACAGGCGAAGACCGTTCAGGGAGCAGAGTCCTTTGCCACTATCCTCATTCTGTAAGATTAAACTTGCTATCCTTACAAGATCGATATTTTGCCCTTTTCCCCTAGAGGGGTGTATTTATTCTGGTGTGAGTGTAATTAGGAAGCGTAATTAGGGACATTGAAGTCGTGAGCAAAGTCTCACAGTTGGCGCAGAGAGCAAGCTCTGTTTCCCGTGGAGCTGCTTAAGGGTGCTGTGAACATTGAGACTACTCTGCCCCCAAAGTTGTACGTGCTGTGTGCTGTAGATTCAGCATGGGAGCATTCGTTGCTCGGCTTTGCATGTCTGAGCGTGGACATTTTGCATATAACATTTGCGCATGCGCAAAGCACGCGCGAAGTGGTGAGCAAAGTCTCACAGTTGCCACAGTTTGCGGAGTAAGTGGAGTCATGGTATATTAAAAGGACATCCACCTAGAGTGGCGGTACAATTTGTTACATCTAACAATGAATATAAAACAGCTAATAAGATCTGCGCAAGTACCTGCAATGCAGCCAAAACGGCCAAGAACCCAAAATCAACTTCAGCGGATTAAACCAGCTCTCATGACAATGCCGATACAGCCGATCGAGAAGCACTTCTGGGGTAAGTAAAATCTGTGTGAATACCTTGTTGAATGCCTCGCTGCAACCGTCGCTTTCACAAATGGATACCACGGTCATATGCGATGTTGGTTTAACAGCGTCCAAATTGGACGACCGGGCACTATGTACACGAAGTAGAGCCACCCCGGCTCCTCCAAGACGAGTGAAAGTCTTGAAAGTGATGCAAGCACGGCATGCACGCAAAGACCAGAGCTTACAGATTTAATATATTGCAATATCGATGCCGGTGCTAGCTAAAATTGACACTGGCCCTCATTACGACCCTGGCGGAAAGTAACTGACCTGACCGCCATAGCGTAAATAGCGTTTCCGCCATTGCACGATGGAGTAAAGTGCGGCTAATTCTGACCCATCGGGCACGAGCATTACGCCATGGCGGAAGTGCAAAGTCCGCGATGGCGGAAATGCCCCCAAAACGCCCCTCACCGCCGTCGTACGGCGCCCTAGGTGCAATTCCGCCACCCATCATAGCGGTCACCGTAATGAGCGGTAATCGCAAAATACGGTGACCGTAAATATACGGAAGTAAAAACATGGGGCCGGAACGGGAAACAGCACGCCGTACACCTATAAAATCAGAATCCCAACACAACCATTAAAAATCCGACCCTGAGACACATCCCAACCCGTTAGCCACCCTAGTTAAAACAATCAAAATGGGAAAAGTTGCTAAAAAAGCGTGCGACCGCAAGCGGCAGGTCCACTTCTCCCATGAGGAACTCACCGTGCTCACAGAGACCCTCCAGGAGAATGCTGCCGTCGTCTTCTCGACGCAAATGACCAGGACGGCACTTGCGAACAAGAAGGCCATATGGGCCCTGGTGGCACAGCGGGTAAGTGCGGTGGGGACCGCACCCCGCAACCCACAGCAATGCAGAAAGCGATGGGACGACTTGCGGATACGCGTACGGAGCATACTATCAGCCAACCGTAACATTGCCACAGCTACCGGGGGAGGATCGGAATCACCCATCAAGTTGACCCCCTGGGAAGAAATCTGTGCCTCCACCATTGGAATGGAGAGTATAGAGGGAGTCGGAGGGATGGAGAAAGGAGTGCAGACATCCGAAGAATCAGGTAGGTGGGCCAAATAAAACAATGCTAAATCCACAATGTCCAATCATGTGAAGTACCATGTGTCCACATAGTGCAACAGAAACACATGTCCAGGAGAACGTCCACATACATTGGCCTGATAGCGCACTTTAAAAGTCACATTAAATACATAAATAATTAAAAATCCTAAAAACATCCTCTACACGTGCAGCATGCACACCCTAACTGCAGGCTGCAAAACAACTGCATCCTCAATCCACACAAAAATGAAACCACCTCCAAGGCCCTGACCCAAATCACCCTCAGGTACCACCCCAATGCATGTGATACATTGCCATTCCAATTTCCACAGACCCATAAATAACGCTCGCCCTCCTTTACTCCACCACAGGGTCCGATTCAAACGACGAGCTTCAGGACACCCCTACCAGCACACCTGCAAAGAGGGCCAAGACCAACGGCCAAAGACCCTCCACCTCAGCTGCACGGATCAAGACACGGCAGCAGCACAAATCAAGTGGCAGCACACAGGAGGGGACTTCAACAGGCACCCCAGCAGCCAGCATGCCCACAACAGCAGCACCACAGGTCCCCCAATGGATGCCACAGAAGGCACTGCTTCTGGTGGCAGCAGCACCATAGGTGACACTGCATTAATGCCAGCATGCTCTGACACAGAAAACGGTGCTGTCGATGTAGGACCCATCCATGACCTGTCTCAATCCCCCTGTTTGTTTCATCCCGTACACCATGAGGATACCATGCAGGGGCACCCACAAGACGACGACTGGCTATCCCCCACAAGCCCTGTGGCAAGGCAACATGAGGTGATCAGCCCCTCTGTGACACCACCGCAAATGGGCCTGGCCCAGCAGAGGCAACAGTCCCTCGACCAGGTGATCGTGCAACAGCAGCAACTGGCCACGCTCCTCAAGGAGCATGCTGATGAATGTGGGGGTTCTAAGGCAGCCATAGAAACATCTACTGAGACACTTAGGGCACAAATGGAGCGAAGTACAGAGACACTAAGGGTACAAATGGAGAGAAGCACCGAGAGCCTGAGGGGGGAACTGCATGCGACGTCCAAAGACGTATGTGGTGAACTTGCCGCTGTGCGCCGTGTGCTCACTGAGCTCTCACAAACCCTTAGGGACATGCATGGACGTGAGCAGGCAGAGACATCATCCGTTGCAAGTTCCGTCCAGGGCAGCCCCCAACGTAGATCTGGGAGGAACCTGCGCTCCACAGGCAGGGGTGCCCCTGATACCCGGAGAGGGGGCTTGCAATAGCGGCTGCCCACTGACAATGAGCATCTTTGGACACTGGTGTTCGGGGGGGAGGTAGGAGGGTGAAGGGGGGGTGTTGGGCTTTCTTGGGTGGCGGGTCGATGGGGTGTGTAATATAATTTCACATATGCTATAAACATTTCATAATCATCCAATGAGATGTGTGGACATTGATCTTTGTGTACGAGGCCTTTATAGGCGTACAGTCCACATTGTGCATGTTCCAGACACACACAGTGCCACAAGTCCCGTGTCCATGTATCAGCCACCAGGCGTGAGTGCTAGAAGCATGAATCTATGATATTCTGATGAATTTCACGGGCCTCCTGTGCCTCGCGGACTCCTTGAGGTGCTGCCACATCCCCACCCTCATCATGACCATCTTCAGGTGCTTGCAGTTCTGCGTCAGGGGCATGGGCACATTTCTACGTACGCACATGTTGTGTAGCATGACACATGCCAGGACCATCTTTGCAACCTTCTCATGGCGGTACAGGAGTGCCCCGCCAGACCTGCTGAGGCAGCGGAAACGAGCCTTCAGTAGGCCGAATGCCTGTTCTATGACTACACGGGTACGTGAGTGGGCATGGTTGTAGTCCTCCTCATCCTGGTTCTGTGGGTTCCCGGAGTGGTGTAAGGAGCCATCTCTTCAGTGGATACCCGGCATCACCTGTATGTGGACAATAAAGGATGTTTGTGGAATGACATTGCTACGTACGCATCCCCCCCCCTTCCTGCCATGTCATTGCCGCATCACATACCCCACATTATCATGCATGAAATGAGACTCACCGAGTAGCCAGGATCTGTTCCCTGCGTGTCGCTCCATGTAGCGTGGTATTGTAGAGTTCCTCAAGACCATAGAATCATGGGTTGATCCAGGAAATCGGGCACAACAATGTGTAAAGATCCTGTTGGAGTCACACACCATTTGTACATTAAGAGAATGATATTGTTTCCGGTTGCGGTACTGGACCTCCATGGCATGTGGGACAACCAATTCCACATGGGTGCAGTCGATGGCACCAATGCAACCCGGTATGCCGGCAAGTGCATGGAATCCCACTTTTGTGTTTGTAATCTCCTGCTCCGAGCGTGGTAAAGAGATGTAGTCGTCTGCGTGCTTCAGGAGGGCATCGAGCACTTGCAATAGTGTCCGTGACAACAGTGGCTGTGAAATGCCAGGCAACTGTCCGACTGTGTGCTGGTATGTGCCTGTGGCCAGGAAGTGGAGTACAGACACCACCTTCAGTAGGGGTGGGATGGCGGTTGGGCTATCTATCATGCTGACAAGGTCAGCGTGTGTCATGTTCACAATGGCGTTTATGGTGTCCCGGTCCAAACGGTAGAGGGTGTGGATCTGCTCAGCAGTGAGGTTGAACGGATGAGCTCGGAGGCGTAGGATTGCGGGCTGCCTGCGTGGTGGTAGTGGCTGTGCTGGTGGGCCTTGCTGGCCCTGCCTTGCCCTCCTCCTCCTCCTGCGTCTCCTCTGTGCGGCCGGTTGTTGTAGTAGTTGGTGTTCGTCTTCTTCTTGAAGTTGGAGTACTTGCAGTGCTATCAGGTCCCCCAGGGCCAACATCGCTAGTCCTGCCGGTAGCATTTTGGAGTGGGTGTGGTTGTGGGAGGGGGTTGGGTGTGCAATTTATGTGTTTTCAGGCTGTATAGCCTCCACCTGTGGTGACTCATTCCACCTGTGCCAGCTGCAATCCCCTTTGGGCGAGCACGTCCCGCACACAACGCTGCAATTTGACGCATGGCATCTTGCTATTACAATCATGTATTTAATCCCGATGGCAGTGAAATATTGGTTTATATGTTCATTCTGCTATGGTCCCATTGTTTCACATACTATCTTTGCAGTCGCGAACAAACTTGTGAAGGGTCAGTGGAATGTAGTACTCGATTAACGGTGGACCCTCATGCAGCACTGTACCGAGGTTCACCGACGGGCGGGGCGTCCCATTTGTGAGTGAAGCCAGTTGCCATTTTCACCCACTGCCGCACTACATGGATGAATTTGTGATTTCTAGCGGTCACAGATGCCTTTTCGACGTGATGTTGCAAATGAGGAATTCGAAGGACAGCGCTTTCGGTTTTCAGCTAGCAGCGAGGAGATGCCCACAGGTCTGACTGCAAATATAATGTTCTATTGTTTAATGTCCTTGGGACAGGGGCCATGGCGAGAATGCAATGATTGATATGAATAGTATGGGATGCGCAATAGCGTAGTGGACGATAAGGCAGGACGTTCCCAAATACATGTTACTTCACAACACTAGAATTCCGGGCTGGAGCACAGTGGATTTTGCAGACTGCATTACGCACAGACTCAATGGAAATTTCAAATGTTATGTGAGTAAATAATCAGGCGTTTTTATACCAGGATGAGGGAATGATGTATGGATGCATGGACAGATGATTTAATTGAGAGTTTGCCATGTACATGGCTTTTTGGAATCTATCCCCTTCCCCTGCGCTATGTGATGCAGAGCTGCCATAGTGGGACCATCGTCTATCTGCCCTTGTTGAACCCTCCCTGTCTCGACGCGCCTTCAAACACTTGTGTCTATGCACGTTACTAATCCCATCTAATGGATTCTGTTTTAACAGACGCATGCACACAAACACTCGTTTGTAATAGTGTTTTCACCTCGATTTATATAGTTATGATTCGCAAGTGATTTTTGGGTGGAAATAATCCTTTTGAGTGGGCTAGCATGCATATGGCTGTAGATTTAGTGTGATCATTGAAGTGAGTAATACAAATGAAGTTCTGATGCCCATACTATTCTTTTTCATTTCATTTGGGTGACCGGTATCTCCTCCCCTTTTGCCGCTGCCATCTGTATACCACTCCTGCAGATGGCTTTTACTCCCGACACCTGCTGCTTCGAGTTAATCAGTGGAGCACCATTACGATCTTATGGGACGATTGCCAATGGGCTACATGCCCTTACGCAGTACTAGTGGCTAGGAGCAACATATCAACGTTTCAACTGGACTAGTGCCTACCTAATGGGACGGCCCTGCGGTTCTAGGCGCTTCCATGTTGCCTTTTTGAACGTGAATGTAGCCCCTGTGTACCATGAAGGAACAGGGCGTCACACAAGAAGAAGCTGGTCATTTATTGCGGATGCAGCCCACAGTAATGAAAAATATTTTGGAGTTTATGACCTAATAGCTGTATGGGCTTGGTGAATTTGATGTGCATTAAATTTTTATTCTGATATTAACCGTGTAGCGTTATTCTTTGCAAGTAATGTAGCATATTCCTATTTGTGGAGCGATGTATTGTGAGAAGATCTGCATTGGGTTCCGGCTTCTGAGTATAGTTGCGTGGTACTGTACTGGCCGCGTTTGCCTACGAAGCCCAGTAAGGTCAGGGATAGGCGCTGCCATTATGACTGTTTTAATGATGTCATGCTCAGGGGCGGGGGATTAGCTTTTGTGTAACAGATGCCGGTCAGCCAGGTGGATTGGTGGAATGATGTGATTATCAGAAAATGGCTGGTCACAGGTGCCTGTGTTTGCGTGCGTTTCTTGGAGGGAGACTGAGGTCATGTCCATTGGAATAGCTTCTGTATTCGTGCCATCTGTGCCCTGCAGCTCCCATTGGCCCCTCTTGAGATGAGCCTGGCTGCTCAGTCACTCTGCCAACTTGTGTGGTACATGCTTATGCTGATGGTTGGTTTGTTTACTGGCAAGAGTACAGGGCTGGTGCAGTCTCCCTCAGGATACTGCTTTGAATGTTGCCTTACACTGGTGTCAAGCGATGGGGGCCTGTTGTTGTTTTGTCTCATATTTCAGTTCATATTGCTGTACTTGGACCTTCACATGCCTGTGCTGCATCAGTACGGCAATGGTGACATGCCAAATATGGATGGCCACTCACAAGGCACTTGGAGCCCCTACATTCATTTGTTCGTTGGCATGCATGGGTGACTTGTACATTTCACTGGTTGCATTGTGTAACTTCATTGCACCTACGAGGAGTTGTGCAATGTGGGCAGGGAGTGGTGTACAGGCACTCAGTAGGGCCATTTACGGTTGGTTCACGATGCCGTAATTCTCACCATGGCGGAATGGTACTTTCCGCCATGCTTGATGGCGTTAAGTAAATGTCCGCTAGGGTCAGAATTCGCGTTCCGTTGCGCCATGGTGGTAATTACGGTTTTGCATGGCGCGCGTGCGCGTACTTGGTGCAGTTAGCGTTGGCGTTCACTACGGTGTCGCTAATGGCATCGTACTTTACGGTGACGGGTCATAATCGCACCGAGCGGTATTCGATGGCGGTATTACATTTCCGCCATCGTTTTTCGATTTCCGCCAGGGTCGTAATGAGGGCCACTGACCACATTAGACTGCATAATACACTAACAACTGTACCTCGGATAGGAGTACATGATGGTCCCCACACAGACTCCGGCAGTTCAAACCGAGGTTTGAAGGATCAAGGTAAAAGATACGTATCTACAGACAGTGAATTAAATGCCAATCACAGACTTTTGTGAAAACGGAATTTCTGTGCTTCATAGAGGAACACACGACAACTTACTCGGACGAGGAACCACAGGTGGATAAGCTCACGTATCAGTGCAAGGAAAAACACTTCCGCTCTAGAAGAGACGTTGGAAATCACGCAACCCACTACGATTAGAGAGAAATAAAAATAATATGGGATCTCATAGCAGTTAAAAAGAAAAATCCCATAGAATTGGGCTCAACGATAATATCAATGAACACGTAATTGACCGAGGAGACTTCTAAATCTGTGCACCCTGCGTGTGATCATAACACTGATAAACAGAGGTTGATTGACAAAACGCAAACCAAGTGGCAAGACTGTAAATCAGGCTAAATAATGACCTGACTAACATGAGAGAACAAATATGTGAGCAGTCCCTATGAAAATTGTTTGAAGCAAGGAGATTTTGTAGACCCAACACAGAAATGGCTTCCACACCGGCAATAATAATCAAACATACGAGCACAGATTACATCGATGGGAAAGTGAAATCAATCCTAGCCCCAAGGATAAAAATGAGTCGCATAACGTCTCAAAAGATTCTGAAATGACAACGCCTGTTGTGAAGGGGTCCACTGGAAGCAATGAGATAGCTGAAGAACATCTTTCATGTGGAACGACCCGAGATTTAGGCATCCAGGCATCCAGATACACAATAACAGTATAGCCGCATTAACAATTTCTCTGGCCCCCTATCTCAAAATGTACGAAGATTTGCATACAAGCATGAAAGATCAGGGGGGTATTCTGGCAGCCTTAACAGCTAAACTCCAATAGATAATACAACTTAGATTAAACAGAAGCAGAAATTATGTTATTGGGGCAATCTAGACTGATCTGGCGATAACTGAACAGACAGGCAAGAGAAACATGATGGATGCAATTATGGAAAACAAACTGGATGAGGTCATACACAAAAAAAGAAGGACGGCGTGAACCCTTGGATGAAACCAGTCAAAAGAGAACACCACTTAGAGCCCCCAACACTACAGACATCGAAGTGACCACGAAGAAGGAGCTACCTAATATTCAACCCACTGTCCAAGGTAAATCCACGAAAAAGACAAACTAGTGTCCAAAGTATAAGTACACAGAGATAAGGGGACCTATAAATTATCAACAGAAGACCACCTGGAACGACCTAAAGATAAAAGAATGGGACAACAAATGACTGGCACAGATCATCAAAATGGGTCGGAACAACAGGAAGATCAAGATGTATTATTGCTCGCTGATGGAACTATGAATGTTAAAGAAAAGACGAAACATAGCTCCCGGAGTGATCTGGCTGAATCTGTACAGGCAACATCAGATAATGCAATTCATGAGATTTTCAAAAAACAAAAAGGCTTGCAGAGGATGGTACGACAAGTGAAAGAACACATCGGCAAAGGACAGATTTCCGAAGATAAATTAAAAGGAAAAAGTAATGATTCGAACATCAGCTAAAACCAACAGCTCAAGAGCCTTTCTGCATAATTTAAATCTCCCAGAACGAGAACAAACCGTGAAAGGTCAGGCAAAAACAACTAAGAAACTAAAAGAACATACCCAATCGGAGAAATATGCAACAATTTTTGCAAAAAAAAGTTTTAATCGAAAAAAAACAAAAATAATCAATTGCACTGAAAGAGCCGTCAATGTCCAACACTAAAGGTTTTAACAACGAGATTGAGTATGACCCTTTGAATGACCTCTCAGAATTACTCAAGGAGAATAACTCCAGAGTGGTGTCACGCTTCGAGATATCACTAGAAAGCTCAGTCCAAGTAAGCATAGAACAAAGTAGCTTACTTATAGGAGATCATCAATACTCACCTGAAAATCATACACAAAGCATGGAGGAATCCAGGGTTATGCTCAATTCTAAAACGGACACTTTCAGCAAAAAGGAAGCGGTTTACGAAACATTTGGTTTCAAAAAAACGTCATATGGAAAGAAATTGACAAAAACTGGCAGCAAAATGGTATACTAAAAAACCAGACTCGTCGAATGCGAGAACAAGGTCATCTCCTACAACTTAAACAGAAGGAATGTTATGCAATTGTTGAACTGTGTACCATGCTTGAAATCTATTAGGGAAGAGGAGATTGCAATCATCTAATATATGAGTGAACAGAGATTAGATAAGGTTTGCCTACATCTAAAATCAAAGACAGTAAAAACAATGCTATTAGATGCAAAGGATTTATTTCTCCAATTTGGTTTTGAAGTGAGTGATCCCAATTTTATAAGAGAATCACGACAGGAGAAAAAACATGGGATCTTTAATCAACATAGAGTACGGACACAATGAATATTCGACATTTCTCAATTACTTTCAAAAACAATCAATGTGGCAACGTAGAAACCCAGGAAACATTGTGGCCCTGTAAGCAAGATGCCAATTGGAATTGTCTCGCAAGGGCGCCAACAGTGGAAAGACGAAATTAACAGAAGGATTGTAGAAGAGGCTTCAAAAGAAGTGTTGATATCCTGGAACACTAGAGGATTCCTTCATCTGTGTAAATCAAATGCAACATACTTGGATAACATCACTATACTATGCCTACAGGAGACATGGTTACGTAAGATCCCAGAAAGGGACGGCTATGTAACATTAAAAAACCCCACCGGGAAAGGTTCAAAAGGTCGGCCCTTTGCGGGTCTCTTAACTAGTATTGAAATCTCTGCAGGGTTTACTATCAAAGAAGCATGGAATGATCAGTCGTATATACAAGTCACTATACTTCAACAGCCTCAACCAACAATGGGATTGCCGATAGTCACAGCAATTATAAACACTTATTGGAACCCCAAAACAGTAACTAAAGAGTTTGTTTCACTTATTACTAAGGTGGTGGACAAATGCAACTCTGAAAATCAAAGCGTTCACATTGTCATCTGTGGAGATCCGAATATGCACTGCCTAGATGCAGAAGGACTACCAATTGACTTTGCTGCTAATCAGAAGACAGTCAATGAACAATGTAATGCCATAGAGGCTCTACGAGTGATTTAAATTGCTGCATGCTAAGTGGGCTAGTGGTAATAAAACGTCAACTATAGACTACATATGGTGTTCACTACTTACACCTGATCGATCGATTTGAAATTTTGGACAAAAGAAAGTGATCATAATATATTACAACTGACATGGAAAACATGAGGAACGCTGAAGAAAGTTCAGCAACTAGGGGAAATGCAAGTTAATCAAGGAGAAAACTGTCTTAAAATAAAAGAAATGCGGTAAAGCTCACAGAAAATCTTCAACATATGCTGCAAGGTTATAAGGAGAGCTTAAATTATACACCACTTGACAATTTACAAAGATGTGGAAGTGAGGCGAGCCCATCCAAATAGACTCCATAAATATGCACACAGTAAAATCATGGATGATGCAAAAAAAGCAGTTGAAAACAGATATCAAAACTATTCGCAAACGTAAGACGAAAGATAGAGACACAGCAATCAATTTGAGAAAACCGCGGTATAGAAATTGTCAAAAAGGCCAATGGATCATAGGAAAACAAGAAGGTGAGCTAATGTTGAAGGCAACTGTGGGGAAAAACAAGTCTGAAATATGGTCATTAATAAACAAAACCATTTTTATCCAAGATGCTTGGCTAAGTAGTGGTGTGGCAGAAGAGGAATGGGTCAATCACTATATGGCAGTTTTTTGAGACAATATGACACAAAACGAACTTAAACCAAAAGCTGAATGGGATATGGTGTGTGACCAAGAATAACTATAAAAGTTGATTAACAACTTAAAACCCTCAAATGCTGCCGGGCCGGATGGCATTACAAATCTACTAAAAACACATTCTGGGCCATGAAGTGAATTCACTGAGATACTATAATTTAATCGCATAACGCAAACCAACAAGATCCCTGAATCATGGTCAACCACGATTATAGTGCCTATTTATAAACAAGGCGCTAAAGAGGACCCAAAGAATTACAGGCCCATAACATTGCTAGACGTTATAGGGAAAATGTATGCATCTCCGCTACAAAAACTGGTAAAATGGCCCGACAAAGCCTTGATATTCGACCAAAGACAAACATGATTCACTAGAGGGGTGGGCACCAAACTAAACCTTTTCATATTGAACACTATTAAAACACAAAGAAATAGCTGTAAAGGAAACCTGTATTTGGCATTTATTGACTTACAATCGCTCTTTGATACTGTAGACAGAGAAACCTTGTGAGACAAATGAACAAGATGGAAATGTCCAAAGTACTTATTAGAGCCAATTAAATCACTTTGTTCACAAACATCAATACAAGTGAGACTTGATAAGCATGGAACACTATCCTCCAAGATAATGACGAATAGGGGCGTTATTTAACTTATATCTCGCAGATATACCAACAGTAATGAATGAAGTGAATGACTTTCCGTCAAAAATAAATAATCAGCAAGTGGCATGGATCATCTATGCAGATGATATAGTCCTATTGGATCAGACACAAATAGGACCAAAACATAATCTGAATATGCTACAATATATATGACTAAAAACAGGCTCAAAATGAATACCAAAAAAAACAAAATCCAACATTCTAAATGGAACACAAAAAAAAAAAAAGATTACAAATAAATCGGTTACAAACCGTCGACTGGAAGTGAAAGACTGGAAGAAGTTGAATCAATAAGATACCTAGGCATTCAATTTTCCAAATGAAACAGTGAAATGCCTTGGATAAATAAACTCAGAGCACAAATAAAAGTGTTAGCTTCACAGGTCCTAATAATACATGCCCGCTACAGGAAGCTCACATTTATCCCTATAGTACATTTCTATAAACAGAAAACAATACCAGCAGTGACATTTGGCAGCGAAACCGGCCAGAGAATAAAAACAAACATTTGGAATATATTTGAAGGTATGTTCTGGAGAAAAGTACAGCATCTCCTAAAAGGGGTATCAATAGCCGTAATCGGATGTGAACTAGCGCTGCAATCGCTCCACTCACTCCTATTATGGAAAAGTCTGTCTTTATTTAGGAAAACGCTGATGAGACACTGCACCGTCGTACAAGTTACTACATTATAATGAATTAAGACCGAAAACACAAATTCTGGCTGAATGGTATGAGCAATGCTGGGCCAGCCTTAAAGATCTATACGTCACACAAGAACTGCTGATAAAAAAAGCCAATGCAGTTAAAACTAAAATTAGAGAGAATGACTGGATAGAAACGCAGATCAGGAACTAGTACAAATCGCGAGCCCTCTTACCATGGACACCGAGATCCCTAAACAAACTAAAAGGGCATTTGATGAAATGTCCCAGTACCTATCATTGTACGCAATTCTTAAGCTTAAAACGAAACCTCCACAGAACGAAAGGGGAAGTATTTGCCAGACAGCAACGCGGATTCAAAAGACAAGTCTTGCAGATTCTGTGGAGACAGGACGACAAATTAATCAGTTAAGCATCCAATGATTAGCTGCAAAGGATTAACCAGGTTGAGAACAAATTATCTGGCAACATTTATAAATAAAGTATTCCTCTCATCAGCGGACGACTGGTGGCTTATGTGCCTAGAAGGGAGTCACTTGACATGTTTATGTGCAGGAATTGATTTTCTAGACAAGGTCCTGGAAAGCCATCTCCTGCCTGTGCAACCACTGATAGCTAATGCTCTAAGAGAAAAGGGAGAGAAAAACAACTGAGAATTAAAATGTGAAACATGGGAAAGGATAACCAAGATAAGGAATATCGAAGAAGGATACCAATGACTGATATTAATTTCATGCAAGGAAAAAATTGTAAAAACGTTTAAACTTTTAAACTATAATACAATAAAAATAAGAAAAATGAGGGACACCCTTACAAGTGGTGACTATCCCGACGTGATCCCAGTTTCCCCTCTAATTTGCGAAAGGCCTAGTCACCAGGAAGGAGCTGCACCCATCTACAGCGACTGATCCCCCAAATCAAAAAACACATGTTTCCTAAGTGGTTTTAGAAGGAGCCATTTTAAAAGAAATCCTATCTGCTCACAGAAGCGGGCGTAGCTTCAGAGAAAGACAGGACAGTATTGGGACCTCGTAACTGAGGAAACTCAGGTGAACACGCACGGGAGTTGACTCTTGTAAGAAAAAACTAAAAGGGAACATGTATGTATGACAGTATGTGAAGTGAATCAAGTACGAGGTCAATGACACATTGACTAGGACCTTTGCTGCTTTGTTATGGTAAAGATTGTATAGGATGTGGGTTATGTATTGAAATTGTCAAGTATTTCTGTTTTTCTACTTTTTACAATGGAAAACGGGAGCCTCAGCGTATAAAGACCGAGAAGAAAGGGAGCCTCAGCGTATAAAGGCCGAGAAGAAAGGGAGCCTCAGCATAAAAAGACTGAGAAGAAAGGGAGCCTCAGCCATAATAGGTTGAAAAGGTAGTGCCACGCAGAATTCTTTTATGACGATAAAAGCAATGGGATCCCCAGCATCTAAAAAAAGCTGAGAAGGTGGTCCTATGAGGTTAAAAGGAAAAAAAAAGTAGTGACTCGGTATAAGGAATGGGGCTGGATTTTAGTCCATTATTTTTGTATATTTTCTCTTGTCGTCTTTTGTGGCAAAAACAAGGAGGGTGGATGAGTCGTGGTGCGCGAGTGTGTGAAAACAAAGTGGAAAATGGGGATCTGGGGGGAAAGTGGGTTGATCTGTACTTTTGTTTAACAAGTAGCAGCGTGCGTAGCATAGCAGTAAGGTCTAAGTGAAGTATTAGGGACGTGCACAACATTATGGGGGAAGAAACCCCAATAAAACATGCATAAGGCCCTGCCACTGTATTGTGAAACGATCGATGAATATCATAAACAATGGGTATTGGGAACAAAGGAAGGGGGTGGGGAGTGTCCTGCTCCTGGCCAGAGCAGGGCTCCCGTAACAGAAGCACGCTAGAAAAAAAGGCTATCTTTTTAGCAGCCAAATATAAGGGAAAGAAATTACAAAAAAGAGAAGATTTTAGATCTCTGGCGATTATTCGTGGATATGGAAGATCAAGAAGATGAAAAAGAGATCCAATGTAAGGGGATATACCACAGTAATGCCTAAACCTGCAGAAGGGATATACAAATCCAGTCTATAGGCCTACAGTGGTATATAAACTAAGAGTTAAGAGCATTGTGGGAAAGATTTGTTAGGTTACAAGAACCTGGAGAAGTACCACCAGACATAAGAGTACCGGTGCAGAAAATAGGGGACTGAAAGTCAGGACATTTTCGGTTAGATTCAACTCCGGGCAATAAGAAATGTTTGTATCGAAAAAGAGAATGGGGAGAGGGTATGGACAGTCCTGGGGCAAGAAGTAGAACCAGCAAGGGAAAATGAATGGGAAGATCAAGGTGGCAGAAATAATGAAGAGGCAGGGCAAGAAAGATCAAGGAGAGGAGGTGGCGAGAAACCCATCCCCGCCACAAGAGGCAGTGAGAAGGGATAGACCAAGAAATAGATCAGATTTAATGGTGATAGTACAAGATCAGAAAAATACTAAAAAAAGGGGATGAAACAAAATAGTCCTCTTATACATAAAGGTGTAGGGATAGCTCAGTATGTGCTATCAAATGGCCAAAAATACTTTTATTAAAGCTGTCCCCCAGCTTACAGCCGGAGCCAGTAAATGGATCTATGAATTTGAAAAACAAACAGCAGGGCTAGCCTTGGCATTAGGAGACCTAAAGAGTTTACTGGTTGCCATAGTTGGAGACCAAGCTGGGGACATATGGGCAAGGGATGGGTACCCAGGAATAATTCTAGCAAATAATGAACATTATGGAGAAGCCGTTAATGAACTAAGGGCAATGGATGCCCTACGAAACATGTACCCAGATACCCCCGACTTACATTCTTTAATGCAGTGCGCAATGGATGATGACGAGGACCAAGTCAGGTTTATTCTTCAGTTAAAGGAAATGTGAAGAGTTGAGACAGGAGGGCAATGGGACCATTCAGTACCATTTTCCTACTTTATCGGAATGATGGGGATTACCAAAAGAGGTCCAGAAGGCACTAGATAACATTGTGGGAGTTGAAGCCAAAGGCTGGGCAGAGATACAAAGTAAAATAGTCCACCATTGTAAGAGAATCAAGGAGCGGGACAGGGAGACCGCCCAGAAACAGCAAACAGACTAGGCAAAACTAGTGGAAAAGAAACTAAATAAAGTTGTCGTCCAAGCACCAGTGACGGCACTGGTTCAGGGGGAAAAGACATGAGATACTCAACAGATTGTGAATGCCACAATTGCGGCACTATGGGCCAAAGGACAGGCACAATGGGATGGGGTAGGGGGTTTGGGGGTAGAGTACCCCAACCCACACTGGCAGTATGAAGGAGCACCAAGGGAAAGGGGAGGATTTCAAGGAGCAAGAGGCTTTTGGGGGGTGGGGGAGAATAGGGCCCAGGGAGGAGGATTGTGAACAGCACAGTGTCGGCATTGCTGGAGATGGGGGCATTTAGCAAGGGAATGCATAAACAGGCGTGGGATGGGATTTTATTATGGGCCATCACACCCAGGGCAGGGAATCCAAGGGCCTCAAGGAATGGGAAACCCTGGAAATTGGGCGAGGGGGTCAAAATTAGATCCCTTATGGGACTGACAGGCAAGGGCAACGTGGGCAACAACCACAGCAGGGTGAGGAAACACAGTTTAGCAGGATGACGGGGGAACGGGTGCCCCGTTCCAAGAAGTTACAATGGCAAGGGGTGGCCCTTTTTCATTTCATGGAACAAATATATATTCTGATTAGGACAGCCCACAGAGCACTTGCGTGTACAATCCTATTGACAACTGCACACCATGAAGAAGAGCCCTTGGTGGAGGCGGAAATAGGAAACAAGCAATTTATATTTATGGTAGATTCAGGTGCAACTAAATCATGCATTTTGGAGGGGAACTTTCCATTATTAGGTAAAAGGCTCGGCACGCAGAGATTCTCTGGGGCTATTTCTACAGTTCTACACACTGAAGCTGGATATAAAAGTGGGAAGGGAGGTAGTACGAGCCCCCTTGTTCTATTTAGAGAGTTCCCCTGTTAATTAGTTGGGTAGGGATCTGCTCAGTAAACTAAATGTATCTATATCATTCACAGATCATGGGGTAGGGTGTTCCACTCCAGGGATGTGTGTAGCTCGAGCAATGGTAATCAACGCAATGGCAACGGAGTCAGAAGTCTGTGTCGTTCCTGTGGTCCTGGACATATTAGTCTATGGCTTCAAGGTACTAGCAAAAGCAGTGCCTCAAATTGCGAAAAAATGTTGACAAGTGCCAACAGATTTTATTTTCCGACCCATGGTGCCACCTTTGATGGTGGCGGGACAATTTTGTCATTAGATTTGCAAGGACTAGTAGTGTCAGACAAAAGAGTAGTCTTGATGGTAACACATCAGGATGGGTGTGAGTGGTGCACGGTACAATGTGTCGACCCGACAGTCCAATTGAAGGAAATGACTGATGAGGAGTTATTTGAGGACAGTGAGCGAAATGGAGATTTGGAAATCTACATCCCCTGTGATAAAGAAGTTACAGTGCAGACTGATTGCAGTGGTGACCCAGTCTCTTTTTTTTTTCTTTTTTTTGAGGACATGCGATATGTGCCAGCACAATTATGGACTGTTAATCCACATAATGTTTGGTTACTAAGAGATGTGACCGCAGTACAGATTACGTTGAAGTCAGAAGCAGTACTCCAGAGGGTGCAACAGTACCCGTTGTCAAGGGAAGCAGTGGAAAGGATAAAATGAACTATTCAGGCTCTATTAGCGCAAGAGATTGTTGTTCCAGCCACATCCCCGTGTAATACAGCCATATACCCAGTCAAGAAAGCAACAGGGGGTAGTTGGAGGATGATGAAGGATCTACGTCCTCATAATGACGTGGTGCAGAAGGAGTTTCCGGTAGTTCCAAATCCGGTGACAATCCTATGTAGCATTCCCAAGACAGTGACTTACTTCACACTAGTGGATCTGAAGAATGCCTTCTTCTCAATCCCACTCCACCTTTGTTCAGGGTTTCTCACTGCGTTTATGCATGGCAAACAGCACTTCGGGCACACGAAATTGCCTCACGTGTACTTTGAAAGTCAGTATTTTCTACAGAGTGCTGCATGGCAACCTGGGAAATATTCAGGTGCCTAGCACAATCCAGTATGTAGTGAAAATGAACATCACTGCAAGAGGGATTCTATTGCATTATTGCAATTGCTGGCTCACAATGAGTACAGGGTAGACAAAAAGAAACTACAATAGTGCCAACAGGAGGTACTATATTGAGGGCAACTTATTTCTGCAAACAGGAAAATAATACTTTCAGATAGCGCAGCAGTAGTACGCGCCACCCCTAGGCCCAGTACGGTTAAGGAAATGCAGTAGTTTTAGGATTTATGTAATTATTGTAGGGCATGGATCCTAGACTATGCAGCCTACACAAGGCTGCGGTTACAAAAGTCTTGGAGAAGGACAAAAAAAAAATTGTAAATTGGGAAGGACTGAAGAAATGAATAGACAATTTGAGGACTTAAATGAAGCTATTTGCACAGCCCCTGTTGTGCAAATAGCCCCTTAGCAACTCCGGATTATACACAGCCCCTGTTTTAGCAAATCTGGATTATACACAGGAGTTTTATTTTCCGACTCTAATGGACGGCTCATGACTGCAGTATTGACTTAAAAGAACATAATGGGGCACATCCATTGGCTTATTATAGTGGGACGCTCGACTCAGGCATGCAGGGACAGTTAGCGTGCGAACAAGCACTCGCAGCGGCTGCATTTGCGATAGAGAAAAGTTCCACGATTGTCATGGGGTGCTCTGTTGTGCAACATTCACTGTTCACCATTTTGGAAAGGTCTAAATCGACCTCGACTCAGATCCTCTGCATATGAGATTATATCCAAACCTCATTCATATAGTAAGGTGATGACCTGAAAAACGTATGACTGTTACATAGGAGGGTGAAGTAGGGTAAATCTAAAGCTAGAGACATTGCATTGACAGAAGGAGATATCTTCCATGTTGATGGGTCATCAAAAATTGACCAGGAGACAGGATGGAGGCACACAGGAGCGGCAGTTGTGCGCAGCAAAGGAGGGGGCATGAATCTCTGATCATGAAAAGATCACCTATGCACTATTCAGCTCAGGCAGCAGAACTTGTCACTCTCATTAAGTGCCTTTCAAGGGCAGTGTCTCACCATCTACTCAGACTCTGCATATGTAATGACAACATTACTACTGGGTTTGTGGCCGACAAGCTTATTTGCACCTCCCATCATCCTGGAGGGGCAAGTGTTCACTGGCCACCCTGCCTTCGGTACTAGTAGTAGTCCCGGAAGAACACCTGAATGGAAAAGAAATGCCTGTCAAGGTGCAACAGCCACTCCAGCACCTAAAGAAGCAGACTTTCAGATCACACAAGAATGTTGTATGCTGCCAGAAAAATAATGATTTCATCAGCTGAGAAGAAAGAAGAGATCAAACTATATTTCAAAAGACTGCTCAGAGGAATAACTGAGTAATGACGTTTTAGCTCAGCAGAGAATTTCTTTTCATCTTTTTTGACTCCTGGGGTACAAGCAGCTACTAATGCCAAGTGGGTTCAAATAAGTCCGATGGGAGCTAGTCTAGCTCGCCAATGATACAGAGAATGGGCACAATGCCATCAAAGTAGAACTCCATGCATTGAGACTCATGACGATGCAAAACCGCTATATGCTGGATCTATTAACAACCACAGAAGGAGTGTGTAAAAAGTTGGGAAGCAGCTACTGCACTTTTGTACCCTTGGAGGATGGCGAGAATGGGTCACTATCCCACATCATCGAGGCGGTGCACAATCTAGGTTTTCAAATGAAGAAAGAAGGTGGAGTTCAGAACACGGATTGGCTATCGCTTGCCTTTGATTGGGTTTCCATCATGGCTGTGGGCAGCCGTAAAAATACTGGTGCATATTATTGTATCACTTTTGGTCCTCTTCTGCACGTGCCAATTGGGTCTCTGATGTTGTGTCAATATAGTAACTAGTAGTACAAAGATAATGGTATCAATTGGCGGTTCTAAAACACCTTGCCATACAATAAATAGTGAAACGCAAACTGATATTTTTGGAGTTGTAGATATGTCGGGTGGGGATGAGTTTGTTACTGTAGAAGTAACAAAAAGGGGCAATGTTGGGAAGGAACCAGGGTCCTCCCAAACCCCCAAGCGCTTTACAGTCAGGCAAGACCTCTTTAAGGAACTATATAAAGCACAAGGGGGAGGAGGGGCACTGGGAATGCTATCATGCAAATATAATTACATACACAGACATGGGCAGGCACTGAAAAAGGCAGTTTAGTTTAATTTTTCCTTTGGTCTAGGCCTCAAGGTTTGTAAAAGTCTGCAGAGTTGCAGTGTGTTATTTGCATACAAGGAAAGCATGAGCTACAGTGTGTTCGTGCAGAGCTAGCCAAAGGTAGAACAGCATGCCCTGACAACAAACACTGACAACGAACAAGGAAGGCTTTGGAGTATCTCTTTTATGGAAGAGGACGGCTTGGGATAAAGCCACGGCCATATCTAGTGGCGCCACTACAGCACACCGGGCCTATATAAACCCCTGCCTGGCATCACTTTGGCAGGAAGGAACTGAAGAGGGACAGGAGAAGCCATCCTCATTCTGTAAGATTAAACTTGTTATCCTTACAAGATCGCTTTTTTGGCCTTATTCCTCTAGAGGGGTGTATTTATTCTGGTGTGAGCGTAATTAGGGACACCCTTACACCCGTCAGCCGCTTTTGATTTGCTGGATCACTCTTCTTATCAAAACATTAGCATCCACAGAGAACTGCTCTAGTGATGTCATCACGTGGATAGAATCTTTTCAGAGCAACACATCTGCTGGAGTAATGCATGCTCCAAGGCAGACGATTAAATATTTAGGTCCTCAAGGGGCATGCACTTCACCAGCCCTTTTCAATACCTACATAAAATCACTATGTGATCAACTGGAATCCAGTGGTTTGCATTTTACCAACTATGCAGACTATTTCCAGTTAGTAATGGATCTCAGTGGTGATTACGTTTCTGATCAGGCAAACCTTACTTCGATTTACTCTTCCATCCATGAATGGATGGTTAAGAACTGGATGTTCCTCAACGTTTCAAAAACTGAATTCATGATATTTGGAACTAAACAGGCAAGAGGCAAGCTGAGTCACGTCTACTCAGATTTCCTAGTTGACAATAACGCCATCCAAGTAGTGGAAAACGTCAAGACCCTGGGCACAGCACTGGAGGCATCTATGAGTGAAGATGCTCACGTCAACAATGCAGTCAAAAACGCTCAATACCACCTTAAAGTACTGGGACAAATAAATCTGTTGGTCTCACGCAAGAAGTGCGAAACCTTAGTATGAGCAATTATGCATTCGACTGGACTACTGCAATGTGCTGCTGGAGGTGGGTGGGGACAAGTAAGGAAAACATTCAAAGGCTCCAGATCGTCCAAAATAATGCAGTCAGTAATTCACAAGATCCTTAGGAAAAAGCATGTTTCCAACTGCCGTAGGGACCTTCATTGGTTACCTATTGCAGAAAGCATTTGGAAGTGCTCTATAAGTGTGCTGTTGGCTGCCCATCTGCCTGTGGTTATACCCTCGGATCTACTGATCTGCTGCTGGGCCAAAGTTTCGCATTAAGGAGGTCCCTGTGCTTGGGACTGGACTCGATTAGAATATTGCTCTTTCCTATTTGCCGAATATTGATGTGCATTTAGATACATTATAGTATTTGTTTTGCTTTCCAGATATAATTTCCAAGCCCTGCCCAATTAACTTGGAACTGCTACATAACCTGGCGCGCGCACACACACATCTGGAAGTGCACTAGAAGTGTGCTGTTGGCTGTTCACAGAACCAAACATTCAGCTTGTGATTTACTTACTCAGCAATTGCGCTTGAGACTATGTTGGTAAAGTAGTCACTGGAGTGGAGTATGTCTTCGTTTGAATTGCTGCAAACCACGGTGTAATCTACAGTGTCTCTATCACGTTTGGATAACGAGTGGTTTCTATGCATTGCTCTTACGCTGTAATACTCTGATAGTAACACCCTTTCTTTTCAGTTGTCCTGTTAATGCCCCCTCCCCTCGTGTCTGGTTTGTTGCAGTGTTTTGTAACTGGTCATTATCGGTAAATCTTATCATGAGTGATCATGCGAGAGCGATTGTCTGGTAGAGACTGAACCCATGGTAATACCTGAATCTTTTACTGAGGTCCCACCACCGCTTAAACTCCCTAGACAGGGAAGACACATCTGTTCCCCTCATATTACTAGAGCTGCCACCGTGCTAAAAACCAACAAGCTGACTTTGTACTTTCCTAAAGTTCATGCGATGGGCCCTATTGACGAAGAGAAAGCTACTCATGCAATTGTAGAAGAGTTAAAACTTATCGAAAGTGTTATTGCTGTGCCAGCGCAGCCTACCCCTATGGCCATTGATGTGGGTGCTGATGTAAATCCAGCACATAAGGTTGGGACACTGGCAAAAGTGCCTAATATGTTACAATTTGCTGACACCCCATGTGAGGTCGCTAGCATCCTTGACAATGAAGGTGGGCCTGTGATAATGGATATGCTAGTCCCATCTTCTAATGTTATGATTATGGCCATGGTGCATTGCTCGGCTCTTGATGAGCAGAATTGCTTCTCTGAGCAGAATCTCAATCTTGCAATTGACATCCCTGAAGCTGTATATAAATGGGGATCTGATGGTTACCTTCCCGATAGCAGACACCTTACGGATTGACCCTCAGTCTCCGTTTGAACAGCGCTCCATTAAATCCTCAATTAGTGATACTACTCTGCCTGGCAAGGTAAACCCAAGCGATTTGGCCACAATGGATGTAGACATTTCAATCCATGCAAGTAAAGCTATAGAAGCAAGGAATGAAGCAATGATGAATACGGACCTGTACGACCTTAGCTCATCTAGCATGACTTCGAACAATGTGTTCTTGGCTTTTGAATGACTGCTACCTCTCATTGCAAAGTGTTAGAAAATGGAAAATGGAAAATAAAATTGATTGACAATCCATTCTTCTCCATAAAAGTATTAATCGCAGGCGCAAATCTGTAGGAGACCAGAGTTGCAAAACTGTTTTATCTGGATATTATCCATGGACACCTCTGCCCTCTTTTGTAGCACCTGTTCTGCAAAATACCAATCCTATTGAATCAAAATTTGGGTCATTTATTGTGAGTAGATGTGTAACAATTAAAAAGAAAGTCAAACATGTATTGCAAGCTTTTATGCATGCTAAAAGATTTAAAACCCAGAAAAATGCACGCGTGGTTCGGGATCAATGTCTACAATAGTACCCCTTTTGACTGGTTCTCCTAGTGAGAGGATCATTGGAACTTCTGATGAATTTGCACAGGCATTGACTGTTTCTACATGACATAGGTCATGTTGACATTGGGGTTGTTGGAACTGTGTCAGATCTACATGAAGTGTAAATACCTGCTCTCATATTTCTAACGGTAGCACCATTCAAAATACTCTGATGGTACCTTCAGTTCCTCAAGTTACCAGCACTATTAGCATTGTGGACAAGGTGGTTCAACCGACATTACCTGATCTTTGGGCCGCATCGTTGCAGCTTCTCACCCTGCCTCCTTCCAATCCTAATCCCCTTTCCATCCCTGCTCCAAATATTAAAGCCTTACAACTTCAAGCTGTTTCTAGGAAGGAGTATATTCCTCCCCTGAATAGATCTAGGGTGAGGAGCATTCTTCATGCCGCAGCTGCTTTACATGCGATTCAGACGTCAAAATCGTTGATCAGATAGACCACATTTCTATTAGTATTTCGGACACATGGTTTAGATCTGGTGTCACGTTTGACTTATGAAATATGAGAGAGCTCTATAGGCTCAGTTACACGTGTAATATTGTCTATATCTCGTCTGAAAAACAGTTTATCTGCAGAGCCAAAAAATGGATACACATTGTTCCATTATTCCAATAGGAGTTAATGGTAATATGGTAATATAGTGAAACCTGTTAATTCTGCTATTATTGGAAACATTACATCCACTTTAGTTAATGTACCTGCATCCAAGGCTCCTTTGGGAGCATGTGCAGTACCACCTGGTAAGACCGTCCATGGCAAATGTTTGGATCCTAGTGATGGTTACTGGTAATGGTTGCCCTCTGCCTTTATAGTCAATTTCCCTTCATCGTTATTGCGATGACAGTCATTGTTTATGCTCCTTGAATACGCTGGGATTTGCTCACTTGTTTGAAACAGGTGGATTGTGGTCCGTAATGGACTGGTTTACCATTATTACTCTCCAGGAAAAGTGGCTCTCTGAAAGCATTCATCTAGATGGCCGTCATACGATTCAGAAAGTAGCCACTATAGGGCTTTGTGGGAGACCAAAGGGTGGTCTACTGATATCAGTTTCGTACCCATGGCAGATTAATGAGTTACCTGGCTCGACGGATTTGGTCCTACGAGTGAGAAATTTGTATGCAGCGATGTCTCATTTTGATTAATTTATATGACCCACTAAATTGTGTTGCCATCAAGAAGAATGCGGTCAGTGTAAAACGTTCGTTCGAAGCATATGGGTAACATGCTTGGATTTGGTTAATAGAAGAATATTTGTGACAATGATATAAGTGACCGTCTTCCTATGGTGAAGCTGGTATCCTCTCCCATGAGACAAAAGGTACTTAAACCTCAAGCTCATATATGGGGATCCCTATTGAAGTCACATGGGGTGATGTGCCTAAATGGCTTATGCATTAGTGAAACTAGTAGAACATATACTCAAATTTGCAGGAAAAGGGCCTCCACTATAGATTATGCTTTTGTAAATCAATTGGGTTTATCCATTGTGAAGGACATGGCTGTTCTATCCAGAGAAGTGAGTAACCACCTCCCGCTATGTGTTCTCTTTACCCTCAAGAGACAAATTTACCGTCTAGTCAATAGGACTTGAATGGGGAAATATTTGTAAACCATAGCGGAAATCGAATTCATTGGAATCCTCATAATTTGGGTAAAGGACAAGAAGCATCAGTAAACTTGTTAGCAAAGTTTGATACATTTTCAGCTATAGATATTTCTTCCCGGTTGCTCATTGCTGAATACTTCTCCACATTGACTACAGTAATTCTCGAGTGTATTATGAAACAAAGACAATATAAGAGCCCATATGAGCATTGTAGAAAAGCTGCATCCAAACAAATTCATTTCGATCCAGCCATTTCTGCAGCGAAAAAGCAACTGAGATGGGTTATTAAAACCTATATCAATCCACCGGTAGGTAGTATTAGCCTGGATATAATAAATGAGCAAATCAAAAGTGCTAAAAACGTCATCACATATGGGTAAATCATAAAGATTCTGTAGAAAAAAAGAGCTAAATATTGCTGCCTTGGCAACATCAAATGATAACACTAACATTTAGAAATTATTGAGAGAGTGTTTTTAAAGCGATTTTCCAATTATTGGATTTCCTGAGTCAGCATGGGGGAAACACATCGAATCTACGTTGGGGACTACCACACTGGAGGATGGCGAGTTAGCTTTACCCCATGTTACATGGATTTCTAAAGCCCCTATTCTTGACATCATCCTGATAATTGAACATCTAAATCAGTCTGCTTATGTAATGGCTTACTTAAAATGTCACCCGATTTGTGGGCCCACGCCCTACATTTACTATTTTCTGATATTGGTACAACTGGCATATAACCAAGCACGTGGCGTGAGAGCCATATTCTGCCTATCTACAAGAAAGACTCTAGAACCTGCCCAGCGAACGATCGAATGCTCGCAATGCTTTATATTCCGGCCAAGATCTTTGCTAGAGTAGTATTGGCCGAACTGAGTGGATAAATGCCAAAAGGTATCCCGATACCTAAATCAGACTGGCTTCCACATTAAACCTTCTACATTCCATAACATTCTGATCCTGGTGTCTTGTGGTAGAATATGCTAAGTTGAGATGGAAGTCAGCTGTATATTGTGCATTCATCGATTTTAGTGCCGCTTTCGACACAGTGGTGAGGAATAGGCTATGGCAGAA
The DNA here is from genome assembly GCF_040938575.1 of Ambystoma mexicanum. NCBI lineage: Eukaryota > Metazoa > Chordata > Amphibia > Caudata > Ambystomatidae > Ambystoma > Ambystoma mexicanum. Next base: position 1,091,325,412 of record NC_090923.1, read on the forward strand.
ATTGGTGGCTTGGGACATCCCTCTGGGTCTACTGAAGATGCTAATGCTGCTTCAGAGATACTAGTGTGAGGGTACGTCTTGATGGTGTGGGAAAACTCTTCGGCCAATTCAACTTCAAGGGCTGCATTGTTGCAACCACACTTTTCAATCTGTGTTTAGCAGATTGAATGAGGCATTTACCAATGTCATTCATTGTCCTGTTAAAGTTGACACCAATTTAATTCACTGGTTAGCCTATACGGATTATCTTATACTTATGGATCACATCCCTAAGGGCTTGCAGTCTATGATTGAGGCACCAGGGGCCTATGCGTCGCTGAATGGTTTTAAAGTCAGTATAGCAAAGAGAAAGATCATGATCTTCCCAGCCAAAAAGAAAACAAGGACCTGCCCTTTATGGTCACTAGATGGTGCTATATTTGAGAATTTTAAGAGCTACAAATATCTTGGCTTGTACATCGATAAATCTCTTAAATGGAACATCCATTGGCAGCAAACCAAAAAGAAATGCAAGGTTACGGTGAATGCAGCAAGTACATTTATTTATTGGTAGGAATGGTGGCTTTTCAGTTCAAACAGTGCTGTTATTATATGCCTCCACAATCCTACCTGTGAGGGCGTATGGGGTTGAAATATGGAGCCAGACTTATGGCGCTGAACTAATCAGATTTGAGGCAAAGATATTACAAAAATTATTTTGAATGCCTTCAACCCTCTCGATCGGATATCTATATTTAGAATTTGATTAGATAGGGATTATGTCCACATACATTCTGCGAAAATCCATGTGTTGGGCTAATTTAAATGCACTCAGCAATGGCACTATTATGTGAAATACACACAGTCCTTTCTTTGTCTATAGAATTTTATTAAGCTGTGGACTATGGGTAGGAGAATTTCCCTGTATAATAAATGGGTGACTGGATTAAACTGTTATGTTATCCCCACCAAAATTCAGGCAATTAAACGTTGCCTGAAAGTGAAGTTAGGGATTTACATTCATGAAAAGCACATTGTCCAGTTAGCCATGAAGACCTATAGTGGCCCTTGTATTAACTATCGACAAGATCGAAGATCTAGACCATCTTCCTTTGTGGCATTCCCAAGCAGCTGTGTGGTTAGACAGTATCTATTATTAAAATGTAATATCTAATGTATTGGAAATAAACGGTGGCCGACTGGGAATACCACAAGCTGATCACAAATGTAGATTATGTGGAGGAAATGATATGGAAACTCAACCATATCTTGCTATGTATAAGTCTTGATGCTTCAAGATTCAAGTATATGAAATCATTTAACAACCAAATTGACTGTACTGATTTAGTTGCAATATGGAATTTATTGAGGGAAAGGACCCTAATCTTACCTATTTTATAGTAAAATGTTTTTGGAAGTGTAAAGATATTTTATAGATGGGTACGTGAATTTAGTTTGATATCGGGTTTTACTATGCTCTTGTTTATATTGTATTTTCATTGGGCCTCATTACGACCCAGGCGGACTTCGCGGTGCTAAATGCACCGCGAAGCATGGCGGAAAGCCGCCGATAGCGCCATGGGGGTTGGCGGATTTACCGCCCCATTCCGACCTCGGCGGAGCGGTAAATCCCCAATCCCCATTCTGCCCTTCCCCATTCCCATTTTTGCCCCATAGGGTATAATGGGAGTGGGGAAGGAGTTAATTACGCCACCGTAAAATACGGTGGCGTAATTAACAACGAGGTCCCGTAGCGCCATGGTTTTCTCCGCCTGGTAAAACCAGGCGGAAAAGGCCGCCATGGCGCTACGGGAACTCGTAGTATGGCGGAGAGGTACGCCATGCACTACGCTGGCGTAACACCCTCTCCGCCAGGGTCCTAATGAGGCCCATTGTGTTTAATGCTGTCGAAATGTATGTATGCATTGGTGTGTATATATATATATATTTTATTCCAAATAAATAAAAAGGATCCAATTCAAGATCCTTTCCCTGACCGATAAGTGCCCATTTGGTACAGCCCTGTTATAGCGGATCCAATCATTTTTGAGATACATACCAAGCAGAACACTACGCTCCAGCTCAGTGAATCTACTCACCGTCTCTTGAGTGAAGAGAATGAGAGGAAAAGGCAAAGTATTCCTTATTAAAGCCGCCATGGCATGGAATGCCCTCCCAGAGAGCCTTCACAAGGAAGAAATGCAGATTCCCTTTAGAAGGAAGTTAAAAACCTTGTTGCTTGACTGATTAACCCAGTCTCTCTTCTCTTGTGCTAAATGTTGCGCCCCGATGCCTGCGGGCTATGGCACAATAGAAACAAATAAACAGTCAGAGGTAGCTTTGAACAAGCATAATGCTCGCCTCGTCTTCACATGGAATGAAGATTACCCAAGCTTTACAGCTCAGGGAAGTCTTGATTCTATCAAATACAAAGAGGCAAGCATTAGCCCACCTTGATTCAATGGTGGGTGCTATTTGTGCTTATAACGGTAGGTTATGTATGGAGCAGTTGTTGGCGTATCCCTACCCTAATGGTGTAATTTTCTGCTTGCCTCATAGTGGATGGCCAGAAGAATTCTTGAGTTTTCCCGTACAGCCGAGTGACTGACATCTGGATTTGTTTGGGGGATGTATAAAGTGGACAATCTGGTGTTGGAGGAGTTGTGGTTCCATTCCAGTTCTTGGAGTTACCTGGTATGCGTTTTTCCAGGAGTGGGCCGTTCGTTGTCAAAAGAAAGTGGAAGGGACCCAAGCAGGATGTGGATCATGGGGGAACTGGGCCATGATTGGTGGACTTTAATGGACATGAAACTACAGTACACAAGAGACTTATGTGGATTTGTAGTTCCAGGAGTGTTTGGTTGAAAAAAGAAAAAAAACAAATTGTTTGAAAAACAAGTTTTAAAAAGCTGCTGATGAGCGGAATTAAAGAAAGTTAAGCATAATGCTAACCTCTGCGTCTTTAAAAGAATCAAGACTTCCGTGAGCTCTAAGCTTGGGCAATCTTCATTCCCATGTTCCAAACTGGATTTTTAAAGGGTACTGGTACTCTGACTAATATTATAAAATTGATAGAGCTTATTGAATACTATTGGACAACTAAAAAGCAGCGCACTCATGTAGCGTAGACTTCATTGATTTTAGTGCTGCTTTCACAAATTCTTTTGACAAGTGTAGGTTTAAAACCGGGCTTTATATTGGCCCTGCCACCATTTAACTTCTACCTTAGGGACTTATCCAAAGCATTGAGGATTTATTAGGCAAATCCTCCTCATTTGGGGATTTGTAGGAAAAGCTTTTATTAGGGTACCCTGATCTTGTCCTTTTGGATGGTACACCTAGTGGCTTGCAATTCTCAATGGACAAGCTTCATCAGTATGCTGTTTTAAGTGGACTATTACCATAACAAAAACTAAGACCATGTTTTTTTGTGCTGGTATCTCCAAGGTTACCAAGTGGTGTTCACTGAGGCTTGGGGATCAACGTGTGGAACAGGTCACCACATATAATTACTGCTGCCTCACTTTTGACTCCCGCCTTAATTGGGATATACTTTTACAGATACTGGAGGTGACAGCCCGCCAGTTTACGGGGGTTATTGTACAGTTCGCAAAGGAGCATGCAAGGTATTCTCCGATAGCCTTGATTCAGCTCTATAAATCTAAAATCCAGCCTGCTATTCTTTACGGAGCTGATGTTTGGGCAGCGAAACAAATAGAATAGTTCAAATGGAATATCAATGGTTAAAAATCATTCCGGCTTCTCTATCTATGGAGTATAATTTGACCGAGTTTCAGCTGAGCTCCATCCACAGCACGTTGCTGGTTAAACTTATTTTTTCATCTGAAAGTGATGCATGCCTCTGCTAATTCATTACGACAGTTAAATGGGCAACTAACCCAGGCTCATGTCATGGGATGTCAGAATATGTACATGTATAAATTACACAGAGACCTTTCTACTGTTTGGAACTTCCCAGAAAGAATATCCATCCAACAAAGTGAAATTAAGCCACATAAGAATGATTTAAAAGCTAAATCTGAAATAATCCCTTGTGAATTTGTCCACCAAAACCTTAGCTGGAGAATATTTATATCATTACATGAGCCAGTCAAGTATTGGTTATTAGACCGCTTATCCCAATAATTGGGTTAAATATCTTTGCATTCAATTTAACAATGCTGATTCTTGGGAAGCGGTCTGGGGACATTTGGGAGTAGCCAGGCATCTACGATGTTGTAGACTATGTGGGGGAGGTGATCTTGAATCAGCTAAACATTTGATGCTGGAATGTGAGGTATTGATTGACATAAGGACTACTCTACTAGTATGTAGAATTGACCCATGTCAGCCTAACCTTTTGAAGTTATGGACCAACTACTTTAAAGGGAACATAGTGGGTTTGATATACCAGTGGGGAAAGATATGCTGATGTACAATGAAGTTTTGTTTTAACTGTCAAATCCTATATTACTGTGTTTCACGTCAAAACATTTAATTGGATTTCTATATGGGGCTTCTGCAAAAATATTTTATTTAGCTGTATTGTACTATTTTAATAAATCAATATAAAGGTCAATTAGGTCTGGCCCTGGTCAGCTCCCTTTTCTTTGGGGCCCAATGTGCCAGAACGTGGCAGCTATGGCACTAGGAGTGGCAACAGTATTGGAAAAGCAGACGCCTGCAGGGAAGTATAGTTCTATATTGCCAGATTGCATGCCTGCCAGTGTACAGGCAAAACAGCATGGATTGTATTACAAGCAAGACTCTATAGTTAAGAGTCTCTCATATTGATGTGCAGTAGCCCGATGTCAGGCAAGCATCTAATTGGGCAAGGCTGCGAGTGGATGGGCAGATGGTTTTTTCTGTGAGCTGGCCCCATGCTGTAACAAGTCAAATCTGGTAAAAACCGAAGTGTGTGAAATTCACTAATGGTGAAAACACAAATTACATTTAGAGTGAGCATTTGATCAGTGTTCGACCTTTCAGAGCAAGGGATGAGGTGTACCAATGGGCTCTTTGCACAAATTCTATACTGCAAAGCTGACCAATGACGCGTTTCCTGTTGAATCCCTATATTGGGAAGCAAGGCAACAGACTCCTTGCCTGGCAGCATAGAAAAGTTGCTGTTGGTCAAACCCACACTGCTGTACTTACGACGGACACTATTTTTTTAACCCAGGGACAGCTGAAAGACTTTTCTAGGTATCATCATTAAACACGCAGGTGCAGTTTCTCCCATGGTGATTTAAATAGAGATGTGTGCATGTATATAATAATGGGCCTCTCTTTGTATGAGGCACCATAAATGTGGACCAACTATATTCTAGGACAAGGTCTCCTTGCCATGATAAACTGGTAAGCCACACTAGTTGGTTTGTCAAGGTCTCCATCTACCCTCAATTGTGCTCAGCTCATGAGTGGTTCCACAATGAGCTGGGTGTGGAAACATCCACAAAAGGTCAGCCATACTGAATAAATTGCCTTTTCAATGGGTTTTAAAAGGAAAGATATGGGGAAAATCTGCAAATAAAGTGGGTCTCGGCAATCTCAATTACAAAGAAAAAAAGGGTAAGCATACAAAAAAGGCAAACAAAAATAAAAGAAGACGGCAGCTCCACAGGTACCAACTGAGCAGTCCATGCGATTGAGTAATTACCAAATGCATTCACCCACTTCTCAGTCACGTTACCATCAGTCATGAGATGCTTTCCAAAGAGGAGATGGACACCAGATTCTCAGGTATAACGTATTGCAAGTTAGTAGAGATTAAAACAATCCAACAGGAAGATTGAGTACAGGCGAAACCCGACTTTAGAAGTAAATAAAAGTAGGAAAAGATGGGATGAGAATAAAAGTGGGCTCAGGCAAACCCAATTACAAGGAAAGCAATAGAACAGGAGGGGTAAAATATAACAGCCAAGGTAAGTGATCTCCCCAACCAAAGTATGCAAGCAGTCCAAGAGCTCCAGCAGCAGTGTACATGCAGGCCCATCCCATTCTGCTCTACAGGGTGGGGTCACGTGACCATCCAACATGACCTGAATCTGAAGGGAAGGTGGTGGACACCCATTATAAGGTCTGCCATATAGCAACTTAAAGGGATATCAAATGAAAGAAGCAGGTGGAGCCCAGGCAAACTCCAATTTTACAAGGAAATAAAAGTGTGAAAAATGGCATTAAGGTGGGTCCAGGCAACCCCAATTACATGGAAAGCAATAAAAAAGGAAGTGCAAAACGTAAAAGAAATTGTAAAAATAAGAAAAGGAAGCTCCTTGAATAGTGCAGGAGATCTAGCCTATCACGTTGAACCCTTTCATGGGTTATTCGTTAAGTCCCATGGCCAACAGACACGACCTTCATCCCAAAGATACGGGTTTGGAATCCTCTTGTCTGGTCTGCCATATTGAAACTACATAGGATATTAAAAAGGTATGTAGTTGGAGTCCAGGCACACTCCAAATTTACAAGGAAATAAAAGTGTAAAAAATGTGGGAGTAAAGAGGGTCCAGGCAAACCCAATTACAAGGAAACAAATAAAACAGGAAGGGTAAAATAGAATAACTGCCAAATAAAGTAACTAATGGGTATCAAATGACAGAGGCAGATGGAGTCCAGGCACACTCCAAATTTACAAGGAAATAAAAGTGTAAAAAATGTGGGAGTAAAGAAGGTCCAGGCAAACCCAATTACAAGGAAAACAATAAAACAGGAAGGGTAAAATAAAATAACTGCCAAATAATAAAGATCAAAGGCATCGTCTCATCCAAGGTTTGCAAGCAGTATACAAGGTTGATCCCATTCTGCTCTTCAGGGTAGAACCAATTGAGCATCAAACACGAGCTGCACCCAAACAAGGAGGTGAAATCCTCTTGTCAGGTGGTATGCCATGTAGCAACTCTAATGGCTATCAAATGACAGGCAGATGGAGTCCAGGCAGACTCCGATTTTACAAGGAAATAAAAGTGTGAAAAAATGTGGGAGTAAAGAGGGTCCAGGCAAACCCAATTACAAGGAAAATAATCAAACAGGGAGGGCAAAAACAAACTAGCAAACAAAAGAAAAAGGAAGCTCCTCAGGCATCAACTCGTCAGTCCAAGCAATACAAAAGTGGTTTTCAAATGTATTCACCCACTTCTTTGTCATATGAACACGAGGCATGAGCTATATTCCCAAGTTACACTGGCAGGTGGAGTCCAGGCAAACTCAGACTTTAGAAATAAATAAAAATGTAAAACAAATTGGATTAAGGTGGGTTCAGGCAAACCAAATTAAAAGGAAAACTAACAGAACAGGAAGGGTAAATTACAAGAACTGGAAAATGTTTAAAGGAGTCCCTAAAACAAGTAGCTAAGCAATCCAGACATTCCAGCTAGTTGGCAGATGGTCACAATCTTTCATGGCTGTCATGGGACCACCCAACCTGTCCTGTATCGCATGGAGGCAAGATTGAAACATGCTTGCAGAGCTGCCATCTTACAATAGTAATGGATATTGAATTGCCAATGGCTATTTCGGTCTGAGGGACCCACTGCTGATCATGAACATAGGCAAAGGGAAGCCTTGACATACCAGAAAGCAGCCTACACCATTGTTTACATTACTGGTCAGAGGCCACTGCTGTCCTGGGATTTAGGCATCAAGATCTTTAGGATGCGTCCTGTAAAGACACCAACCCATTTCTAATGTAGCCTTTAAATGCCTAACACACACACAAGCACACATCTGTAAACAATGACCAAGGGAAAATCTGTACCTGAAACAGTTTGAGGGCGCCAGGAGCCAATGGTTTAATAAGTGCGATATTGAAAGCGCAATCTAATTTTTGGGGCGATACTTTGGCACATACTGCATTCAGAGGTCTAGTCTTCCTTATTCATGGTAAATCAACTTTTGTTTCAAAAATAGGATTTACCCAAAAATTATAGGCAGCAAGCTCTTTTAGATATATCTTTGAAATTGTTTGAAACAATGCTTTTAACATAAATAATAGAGTTATTAGATGCAGCAAACATTTTAGTTGTAAAAAAACTTGTTTTAGAAAAGGTTTTTGGGCACAGAGAGCAAAGATTTCCTCACCTTGATTATTTGTTTAAATTTTTTTATTCATATTGTGACAAGGGCATTGTTTCAAGTATAGCTTACTTTGATTATAAAACAGCTTTTAATATGACAGATCCTGATCGTTTTTGGTGGAAACAATACAATAAGCCTTTCGCAGCTGCTTAGGTTACGCTGAGATACTGCGATAAAAGTGAGATTCAGTGAGTCAGGTGATTTTTCCAAACCAATTCCGACAATTAAGTTTCTTTTCAAGTTTTATATAGGTAATCTGCTTTTGGCAAGATTTTAAATCCTCTGAGAATGGGAACAACCTTTTCCCTGAATAGCATATGCCATTGCAAATTTACGCAATTTTAGGAAAACTGGTGAAAAGACTAGAGTCTATCTGGCGATAAAAACATTGTGCTTTTGAACAACGTTTACCTGCCTTTCAGAGCTTTATTAAAAGGTTCTCTGTTCAGACATTTTATCAGTCGCCTCTTTCACAACCAAACGGGCTATAGGGAATACAGAATTCTGTCCTTTTGTAAAGAGATCATTGAAAGTGTTGTAAGTTTTGTGTTAATTTGTCCCTTGTACCATCCTGTTCGGCAAAGATGGCTTAGGCCTATTGTGAAAGAATTTGGGTATCGACAGACTAACGAGGATGTAAAACTTTTAGAAAAAAGTTATTCTAAAGAATTAACTACAGTTTTTGCCAAATTTTTGCATCAGGAACCGCTGCTTGGATCATTTATCCGCCAATATATTTTGTAGGGCATTTTTAACTTTTACTATAGTATGCAGTACTCTGTATCCGCATATGTTTTGTTTCAACTAATGGGGGATGATGGAATGCATTTGGATCATGTTTGTAGATATGAACTCGACATATGGCAACATTGAACTGTGCACTATGTTTTTTAAAGATTTTAATTTGCATGTGTTATATATGGTTATATTGTTTGTGTTGGGTTTTATGGACATTTCTGGAAAAACGTATGCTGAAAAGCTTATGTGGTGGACAGTTTGCATAAGACGCCTAATGGCCTAAAGAGAAGCCTAGACACTCTTTGGGCCCATTCATAGGGAAAGTCTTTAGACTTGAAAAAAATTCAAATTATAACATGTTTGTTACATGTTTTAAGAGACTAAATGAAGAGGTGCAGAATTCTATTTTAGGATTTATGATAGCCAAAAATAGATTAAACATAGTCAAATGATTTTCTGCACTGGCTAAAATTTTTAAAAAAAAGACATTGAGTGCTTTGGTTTCTCCTACACCGCCTTAATTCCAGCATATAAATCAAAGTGAATGGTAATTGTGATTCAATAGAGTCCATTCATTTTTAAAACTCTGTTTAAATAAATTGGAAGGCCGTATTTTAAGATTTTTACTTTGTCTATTCTACAAGGGGGCGGGCTAGAAGAGCTGAATTGACTGAAATCCTTGTGTCTGCCATGTTAAAAATATTGATGGTTTATGCAAAAATGAAATGTCAGTCAGGATTACATTTATGGAATATTAAAAGGAGTGGCTGAATCAGCTATGTGTAAACGTTTAAAGATTTATGACAAAATGTGAATTTTATGCAAAATATGAATTTTGTTGGCTCCGACTATGAATAGAAGTTATTTCAAAATGCGTACGAAACTAATTAAAAACAATGTATTGAAGCATGGCATTATATCTGCCTCAATCTAGTCTGAGCGAATATGTGGGCATACGATGCACTACAGTTATGTGGCTCAAAATGTCAGTAATAGAATGTGGAGAGTATTCATTTTAACTTGATACACATGAATGACATTTTAGGTGCTCAAGAGAACATTCCTCGCCATGATCGCATTGGTCGGTTCTGTAAAAATAGTTTGTAAAGTGCAAAGCAGACATTGGTCCATTGAATGTCATTCATTAGAAATATTGAGATTGTATTGCTTTCGCCAATTTGTACACAATCCAACTACATTAAACTCTGAACAAGTCTTCTGTTGAGAAAACTGGTATTGTTCTGGCCGTTGGCAAACTGTACTGAATAACCACTATAAAGGGTTAAGACAGTGAGATTGAGGAGTTATGTTTATTAGGAAGGAGTGAGGAGTAGTGTGTTGTGTGGCAGTGCTGGCAGGACCATAGGTTTCTTTTGGAGCAAGCTTTCTTCGCTCTACTACCAGGAAGGAAAGGAGGTGCAATTGTACAAAAACACCATACCGGCACAGCGCAGTCTGAGGCGCAGTGTGTTTTATGTTTGTTGGAGGGTACGTGGGGCCCGGGCCAAGCAGCTGCTCCGCTTACTGAACCTCCTACTCTGCAGGGAGAAACCTTGCATTTTTATATAAGCTTTGCAATGGATTAGTAACTGCATCAGTGACTGCCTCTTCTGCAAATTGAGGGTATTTGTTAATGTGGGTCCTGAAAAGGGGACGCATAGCCCTAACAAGCCTAGTCTCCATCGCTCGATATTGAGCAAACCAAATGTGTGTGACTAAACGCCACGGGAGAGACTGGGCAAATGAGCCTTTGATCTCCTGCGACGTGGAACTATCGAAGTGTACTCTTAAAAGTCTGGAAATTCTGCAGGCTACCCGGTCTCTGTTCCTACACATTAGCACTACACAAATTGTCGCTGAGGCCTAATAAAAATCTGCTTGGAAGAGACACAGGGCAAATTGCCTTTGATCTCCCTTGGTCTAATTGTTATCGGTGCAAGGCGAAGTGAAAATGGCTACACTTGTGCCGATGGCTACAACTCCCTCTATTAATGGTGCTACAAGCTGAAATTCTCATGAACAAGAATTTGTATTTGTTGAAAGTTGTTTTTTCATCATTTAGGTTTATAGGAAACGTATCTTTTGTTGTATTTTAGAAGTGTGTGTGTTTGTACTGCCCTCTATTGAACAGCTTTTCTTCTACCCTTTTCTTAAGTTTTTTTTTTTTTTTTTTTTTTTTTAATTGTGTTTTGGGCACATTTGGAGTGTGAAAAAAATATTAGGAATACAAAATTAAGTTTAAAAAAACCACCTCATGGCAATAGGCTTGAGAAGTGGTAAGTTGGTAAGTGTCTAATGGAACTGGGTTTAAACAAAAAAAACATGAATACACCTGCTAAAGCAGGTTATTTAACCAATGTAGTTCCTAAGACACTAATCTTCAGAACGAAAATACTTCTCCTGATACTATTGTTCTATCTAATGTTGGGCTAATGAATCCTGAAACCACAAATGTCTACCCTAATTTAGAGGGTTATATAAAGTGGTAATTCTCTCCGAAAGAAGCTACTAATGTCTCCATTCTCAATCAGAACACAAATCAAAATGGCATACATTTATCGAATCCACATTCTAGGAAAACCAACACCATCACAAATAGGGTATTTCTGGTTTTCCTTTACGCATGTGGAACCGGAGGACCTCCTAAAGTGTAGTGACCACATTTCTATCTCAGATGTGTCAATCCTAGCACCGGTGGTATCAAGAGTTGGGGGAAGGGTGTCTGACTGTCCCTAGGCCCAGCTACTCCACGCTCAACTTCCTCCTGCGGTTGACGAAATGTGTTTATTTAATCATGCCAGTATTTTCCCAAGTGTTCTGAGAGGGTTCCTTCTAGTAAATCATTAAATTACTCCTCTTGCTTTGCTCATCTTAATCAAGCCACATTGACCTTACATAATGAAAGTCCTCTTACCCATGATGGCTTGAATGATTTGTTGAGATCTCCCCGGTTTGATAAGGCAGACCCTGGTTTGATCAGAGAGCATCCATATCTACACATCTAGGGGAAAATATCCGATCACGAGAACCCTCACCAATTGATATCTGTTCCTTTCCAGTTTTAACTAGAACTTTGAATTTACTGGATAGGGGCCATGATAAGATAACTTCAGATACAAGAAGTTAAATTAACATTGATATTATGGCCAGGATAAATACATTGGAGGGTTGTATTTTGTCCTGTGGTTCTAACATCCTTAATAAAAAAATGATGGGTTTGTTGAGAAGAGAGCCTGCAGAGTATCAATTGCATGTCAGACAAAAAGGACTAATGATGGCTCCTCAATCCCCCCCACAAAAGTATCACTTGGTGTCCATACTTCCTTAACACCAGCGGTAAGAAGTCAAAATGTGTGTAGGCATAAATTGGAGGTAGAAGAGATTCTGGAGTTTGTCTGCCACAGAAAATAGGGAGCCTGTCTGGGATACTGTAAACTCTAATGTGTTTAAATTGGCAACTATGGAAAGGGACATTCAGACATTGATGCTGTCCATGGGAAGGGGTCCCTCCACAAAGCACAGTGAAACAAGGGTTCCGTCGAGTCATGGTGAGTTAGACTCCTCTCCACTAAACAGCCCATCGCCTTTGGTGATCTAATATTGCAGAGACAAACTAAAGAACAGGAGATGGCAAACATCTCACTTTCACAAACCATCCTCAACTCCCGTAGAATTAGACGCAAAGATAAAGTCATAAGAAAAGCAAACCGGAACTCCAATAATTGTAAGGAAAAACATAAAATATGCAAGCTGCTAAAATTCATGGCCATAAGGCTACAAATAAAAAAAGACTAATTTGCCTATGGAAAATGTGACGATCGATCTGAACAATTTGGGCATCACAGTAGAAAAAGGGGTTGCGGTGTGCAAACTGCTTCTACGGGGGGGTTTGTCAGTCTGTGGATGGTGGTTCTAGTGATATTCAAATAGAGAAACAAAAGGAGAGCCAAGTTGTGAGCTCCTTCAGTCTAGGTGAGTTGGTTTTGTCAATTAAAACCAAGGTCTTGCAAGTTGACTCAATGGTTCTGCCTTCACAGTATATTAACAGGGGTGGAGGAACCAAACAGAGTAACCTGTCCATGTTCTTTCCAGTGTTGGGCAAGAAAATGTTGTATGGTCCTGCAAAGCCAGTGGCTAAATAACACTGCTCTGGCTGAGGCTTAAATTCTACATCTACTACTGCTCATACACAGGAGACACCATCTTCTATAGTGGACCCCTCTACTAATCAACAAAGTGGATTCAAATCTGAAACCTATTCCTCAAAGATCATGAGATGGAAGAGTGAGACCAAGACCTTGGCCGAAATGCAGTGGACGCTATTTGCCACTGGACTATTTCTTAACTGTTTCCAGAATAAAGACTACCCTTTGTGAAAATTCATAAACCATTTGATGAATCATCATTTATACATACTTCCGAACATTGATACAACATAGTGGATCTCCACACGTCCTTCCAGGTGTCTGGGATACCCAACCTAGACTAACATTTGGCAAGTATATCGAATAACTCATAGTGCGAATGGGGTGAGATCTGGCGACGGGACCAAATAATTAAACTACACAAGTTTCCCACAAATCTCTGACATATACAAGGTGTGCCCACCCAACCCCACTTGGTTAATCAACACTACTTCCCTTTTGCACACTTCGGGTGGTAGCACGCATTTACTACCATTCAGAATGTCTTGTGAAGAATTGAGTAATCTTACCGACAAGAAAACAAACACTGGGCTGACGCAATTCTGAATCTCAGAAACACAGGAACATCCAATACTGCAATAGATCCAAGTACGAAAATTAAAAACTTAGAAAGATTGATAAGGAAACAGATAAATAGAAAGGTGCATGCTGTGACCTTGACCAAGTACAATCGAGCCCAAAAGATCCCCCGAGGTTTGCGTATCCCTCTCCGACAGACACTGTGCAAGAAGAGCCGTGAATTTGTTCACAAATGGGAACAATGTTAAACAAATGCTCTTTATACTTAATTCTACTGATGGCACAAGAATTCTCAAAGGAATTAGAAAAACACGTCAGCGAAATTTCAGACATCCAAACAGAACTCACCAATGCTCTGAACACGGACGGCGGTCAAGCACACACATCAAGGGACAGCGGATGTGCAAGGGCCAAAGCACAATGTCCCTCAACCTCTGGTGCAAGCACCTCGGCCATCATGGCAGTGACAACTGCAAGTGTACACCAGGCAGAGCCGGCAGACACCCTTGCTGCCCCATCACACTGGCAGTCCCTCTGCCTGTTCACCCTGCTGCCCCCATCACACAGGCAGCCACATGTGCATTTCCAATGAGACCTGCAGCACCACCACTCCACCAGGCCGAGTCACATGCCACAGACAGCAGAGATGGGGATGGGGCTGTCGAGGCAGGCCGAACCACCGGCGAGGACACAGCACTACCCAGATGTTCTGGGCACATTCAGCCCGATGAGCCCCAGATTTCTGTGCGGTCGCCCAACCCCACACTACAGGAGCTGAATGCGCGTCTACAATGGATGGAGAAGCAACAGGACACACCGATCGCACTGGTGCAGCAACACTTGGGGGAATCACGCCTTCAGAGTGAGAGCAATCTGGCAATTGGACACTGGGTTGCCGTGCCATTGAGCGTTTGGCTTGTGACACTGTCCTCATGTCTCAGGGAGGGCAATAGTGTACAGTATAACATTGCAGAGACAATGGCACTGGCCCTACAGGCCATCATGTCACGACTACCACCTCAAAACACGCCAGTGCCGTCCACCAGCACCACACCTGCAAGCTCCCAGGCAGGCAGCCCAAGGAGAAGATCTATGTGCCAGTCTGGCTCATCTCAGAGGGACAAACATGCTGCAGACCATGGTCGGCAGTAGTGCTGAAACAGACACTTGCTCCACATGTTAATAGTTAGAGCCTGGGAGTGGGAGGGTACGTTTTGGAGGTGTACGGGGAGTCCATAGTTGGGATAGATAGTTGGGGTCTGGGAGGTGGGAGGGTATGTTTAGGAGGGTATTGCTGTTGAATCAGTTTTCATTTGTCTTCATTATAATACACTGGGTTGTGCATCATAATCACAACTGGACATTCTTTTTCTGTGCAAGTAATTATTTAATCGAAGTGTTACAAACTACCAGTCAGAAATTGTGCACCATGTGCTTGTGAGGATTGTTAAAAAGAAAATTGTGAATCAGTGCATCCCATGCATGTTGACCATCCATGGCATAACGCCAGGGTTGCACTGCCATCCCATCTTCATCCCCATCCTCCTCATCTGCGGGGTCCATGTCCGGGGGCAGTGCAATGTTAAGTCGAATATACATATTGTGCAGCATGGCACATGCCAGGACAATTTTGCCAACCTTGATGGGGCTGTACATTAGTGCGCCGCTGGATCTACTGAGGCAGCGGAGTCCAAAAGTCTGACCTATGAGGCCCTGTGTACGGATGTGTGCCCGGTTGTAGGCTTCCTCATGCCTGTTCCATGGGTGCCTAACGGGTGTCATCAGCCATGGCGTGAGGGGGTATCGGGCATCACCTGCATGAGTGCGACAGAAATGGTGATGGAATGTTTGTGTGGAAATCTCTTGTCAGTGAGGGTGGCACGTACGCATTTCCAGGATTTGATTAGCACACAAAATAGTACATGCCACAGATGACGCAATGGATTTTTACAATTTTGCATGCTCACTGTTTGCAATCATGATCTTGCCTTTAATGCTACTACATGGCTTATTCCTGTCAATGTAAACAGGGGTGTGTGTCTGCCTACTAGGAGATGCACCTTACCTAGGAGGTTGGCAAGTCACTTTATACGTAAGCTTTTGCACAAAAATCAATTTTATTACAAAAATAACAAAAACATCACATTTACTCATAAAAAACCATGTACATTCCAATTTTCAACATTGCACGATTCCACCATACATACACATTCTCTCAGTACCGCATCATAATAACTAGGAGCCTCATGTCTTGTATGGTGCCAACAATCAGCGTTCCCCACCCGCAGCATACAAGAGGCAAGACACTGATGTGCACAGTGGGCCCAGTAGGCAGCGTGAATAGTCGAACACCTGCTACTTTCTCACAGGTGACGATACTACCATGTGCATGTCACAATTGCGTAGTGTGCCACTCCATGGTTAGGGGGACTTTCGATGTGCCGGTACATGGATTCCGGTGACAAACTGTCATGGACCTCATGCAGCGGTAAGCCAGGTGCATGTAAGGTGTGTGCCTATTTACCCCCCCCCCCCACTACACAGAGGTCATGCATTGGTCATTCTACTCACCGAACAGCCAGGTGCGCTCTACAATGGGACATGCCATGTACCCTGGCAGAGTGGAGTGCCACAAGATCATTGAGTCGTGTGTGGATCCCGGAAATCGTGCACAGCAATGGGTGATGAGGTGTTCAGCATCACAGACCATCTGCACGTTGAGGGAGTGGAATTGTTTGCGGTTTCTATACACTAACCTAATGGCATGTCTGGCCACCAACTCGACATGGGTGCAATCTAACGCACCAATGCAATTGGGAATGCCTGCAAGGGCATGGAAGGCTACTTGGTGGCATTAACGAGGGCAAGGGTTCGGGGTAGGGCGATGTGGTCTGCCACATGGCGCAGCAGTGCACCCAGTACCTGCAACAAGACCCTGGAAAAACAGGGTTGTGACAGACCGTGCTGCTCATCCACGGTATGCTGGTATGTGCCGGTTGCAAGGAAGTGCATTACTGACACTACCTTCAGCAAGGGGGTGGAGCGGGGTTTGCAGTTAATGAGGTGACTATTGATATTATGGTCTCCCTGTCAAGCATGTACAAAGTGTGGATTTGGCTTGGGGTCAAGTTCCAGTGGAAGGCCCTGATGCAGGGTATTGGTGGCTGCCTGGGGGGGGTGCTACCTGCTGGATATTGAGGTTAGGCATGGCCAACTGGTTCTCATTACCCTCCTGGGCCTATGCCACCTCCTCTGCCTCTCGGCTGCTTCATCCTCAATAGCTCCATGAAGGTTCCACCAGCCCAATTGCTGCTACAGCGACTACCAGCAAGGTTGTGTAGGGAGGTGGGCTGGGTGTGGGTGTGCTCCTTTTGTACATTCCCAGTTGTGAATGGTGTGCAGCTGGCCGAATATTTTACACCTGTGGTCTGTTTTCCAGCATGGTTGTGTTGGGAGGTGGGTTGGGTGTTGGTGTGGTCCTTTTCTGCATTCACAGTGGGCAATTGTGTGCAGCTGTGCTGTTCTGGTACACCTGGGGCCTGTTGCTGCTCACCTGGCACTGTTTAACGCCTGGTCTGCGATGCCAATATTACAGGCGCAGTGGTCATGGTACCACAGCCATGTTTATGGTGGTGTTTCTGTGTAGGCGCAACGCTAAATGTGCCCGTACCACTGCCGTGCTGGTAATTCACGGATGTCCCGCGACTGTTTCTCCATACAGTGCTTACCTTGTGCGGTAGCACCGTGGGTGTCAATTTTTGGTGACCATTTCCGCACTTGGGACTCAATGTGCCAGTCCGGACAACAGTGCTGGTACGGTGCTACCACCACCACCATTTCCGGAACTGCATACTTGTACTGAGGCCCAAATAGTACGTTTATTTCACCAATAAGTTTATCCCATCATAGACCTGTTTCAGAGGATGGTCACTGCCGACCTCATGAAATTATCCTTTGCACCACCAAAAAGGAGTCATTTTCAGAGAAAGGATATAAACATCATTCAAAATCTTTTCTTCGACGAGAGGATCACATTCAAACAAGCAGACAAGGGGCCGGGGGGGGGAATTGGTCATTCGCAATACCAAAGATTACGGGGAAGTGTGCAAACCAACTGGCAGATCAGTGTATGCCCCTATAAATTTGAATCCAACACCAGAAACACAAAGCAATCTAGAACACCTTTTAAACATAGCGGAAGAAAACGTCATATCTGAGAAAACGCATTGTTTCCTCACCACCTCTCACCCAAGAAGACCCGTTTTTTACACACTCCCAAAGATCCATGAAAGACTCGTCAAACCCCCAGGAAGACCAATTGTCTCAGACACTAATGGCATCCTGCAACCACTTGGCACCTACCTAGATTACTTCGTCCAACCTCTTAGACAAACCACAAAGACATACATTAAGAATACATTGCACTTTCTCAACATCCTAGAGACATTACCAGCACTACACAATATTCTTTTCACAGCAGACGTACAAAGGTTATATACCTCCATACCTCACAATCTAGGACAGGAAGCTGCTGAATGGCTACTTCTATGCGCCAGAGACATACAAGCAACTGAAGAATTTAGAATGTTGGAGTTCATTGGCCAAAACTCATATTTTAGACACAAAGATCAGTATTACATTCAAGTGAGTGGAATTTAGATGATGGCACACTATTCTCAACACGGCTCTAAGCCAGAGGCGGGGATTTGCAAACTTCTTACTCCGTGGAGCAATGTCTGTTATCTACAAAAAGAAGTTCAGATTACTAAAAGGTGCCAAACTCACACGGGTATCCTGTCTCGCAATCAAGTAGCACTATGATACTCAAAAAAATACAAATTTTATTAGTCACACAAAGTTCATTACTAAAAAATCATCATTAAAAATGATCATATCACATAAAACAATCAATCAGTTCTAAAAACCACACAAGTGAAACAGCCTAAATCAATTCTAATGTTCAATTCAATCTCTGGTCAAACCTGTGTGGTCTAGTCACACTGAGTTCCCTTAGCCTGTGATGTCATTTTGGCTATTGCATATTTTGATTTTTCAGATTCCCAACTTGTACAAATTTCTGTCCCATTCGCACAACAATGTAGGACATTCTTCAGGGGTGTGTAGTATCTTGTGTCGATTCTATTCAAGATGAAACCATATTATCAAACCTCCGTCTTCTTGTAAAGACGATGTACCTTGTTAAAATAAAGGAGGCACTATATTACTCTCTCATGTCACAGTTCTAGTCCTATAAATAAACTAGCTGTGTACCCCTTATCCCCATAAAGGTGAAAAGTATGTTGTTTATTACATACCTCTCTGACTCAAGGGTTCACTATCCTGGAGTCTTTTCTAACCTTAAATGGTTAATTTGACGACAAAATTCCAATTGTTTTAGAACTTGATGCCTTGTTTCCTCTATCTTCTGACCTAGTATACAACACATATCGACATTAGACTCATATTGGCCTGATATAATGTATTATCATATCTTGTTTTCCTAAAAAATGGATCTTACCCTGTTATAGACTCATGGCCACAGCGTCATTCCATCAACTCATGCTATGTTCCAACTTCTCAAAATTATTCATATCTCTAAAAGGCTATCTGTTCCCTAAAAGATATAAAGATGGGAACAAAAAGCCCTCAGAAGTTTGTCCGCTTATTTAATACTAAGTGAAAATGCTGAAAAAATTAATTAAAAGCATCCACTTACTTATGTATCTGTATTTGAAAGGATGGTTTTTATCTCCAATGTATCCTGCCCAATGGCTCAGTTGTCCCTTCCCATCCTGACCCTCAGTAAAGGAGTGGTCTTCTTTACTTTAGTAGCTGTAAAATGACATATCTCCTGAAGAGCGCTAGTCTTTCAATCATGAGCCAGGAAGTGTAATGATGTAAAGTTACTCACTCGGTCGGTCTCAAGGTAATCCTATAACACGATCCACGATGTGCCTCTAGATGGGTCCCTTTTTAGAGTTTGAATCCCGGGATTAGTATTAAATAAGCGGACAAACTTCTGAGGGCTTTTTGTTCCCATCTTTATATCTTTCAGTGAACAGATAGCCTTTTGGAAACATGAATAATTTTGAGAAGTTGGAACATAGCATGAGTTGATGGAATGACGCTGTGGCCATAAGTCTATAACAGGGTAAGATCCATTTTTTAGGAAAACAAGATATGATAATACATTATATCAGGCTGATATGAGTCTAATGTCGATATGTGTTGTATACTAGGTCAGAAGATCGAGGAAACAAGGCATCAAGTTCTAAAACAATTGGAATTTTGCCGTCAAATTAACCATTTAAGGTTAGAAAAGACTCCAGGATATTGAACCCTCGAGTCAGAGAGGTATGTAATAAACATACTTTTCACCTTTATGGGGATAAGGGGTACACAGCTAGTTTATTTATAGGACTAGAACTGTGACATGAGTAATATAGTGCCTCCTTTATTTTAACAGGGTACCTCGTCTTTACAAGAAGACAGAGGTTTGATAATATGGTTTAATCTTGAATAGAATCGACACAATATACTACACACCCCTGAAGAATGTCCTACATTGTTGTGTGAATGGGACAGAAACTTGTACAAGTTGGGAATCTGAAAAATCAAAATATGCAATAGCCAAAATGACATCACAGGCTAAGGGAACTCAGTGTGACTAGACCACACGAGTTTGACCAGAGATTGAATTGAACATTAGAATTGATTTAGGCTGTTTCACTTGTGTGGTTTTTAGAACTGATCGATTGTTTTATGTGATATGATCATTTTTAATGATGATTTTTTAGTAATGAACTTTGTGTGACTAATAAAATTTGTATTTTTTTGAGTATCATAGTGCTACTTGATTGCGAGACAGGATACCCGTGTGGGTTTGGCACCTTTTAGTAATCTGAACAACTTTTTGTAGATAACAGACTTAGATGATGGCAACCATGACCTCAAGCTAGGCAAATATATTCACGTATACATTTGAAACTGACATAATCAATCATACCATCTGGCAGTAACATCTCCACTATTGGGGTCGATACATTGACAATGTATTCGACAACTGAAAGGGAACAGAAGAGCAATTCAAAGCATTTGCAGAACACCTTAATACTATTGATGAGCACATACAATTTATCATGACAGTTCAAAGAGGTCACTTCTTAGATGTCACCATCAACAGATTCCAAGCTCACAACATGTACCGGAAGCAGAGTGATCGCAACAATTTGTTACATCGCTTCATTTTTCATCCAACGATCACCTTGAGGAGCCACCCATACAGTCAATTTCTTAGAGTTCAAAAAATTGTACATGATGAGAACAAATGTACCAGATTATTGAAGGAAATGGCTGAAAGATTCAAACAATGAGTATATAGGAAGAGATCAATATCTTGTTACATAAAACCGACATAAATAATTGAAAAACCATATTTGGAAAAGAAACAAGCACGAAGGAACCTCCCTTGATATATGTAACCGAATTTTCTTCGCAGAGCAAAAGGATCAAGAGAATTGTGGAAAACATTGGCACTTTTTTTCTGAAGATAGAACTTTAGGTAACCTTTACACAACGCTACCCATGTCTGCATATACACGCAGTAGGAATATGAAGGACATGCTGGTAAGAAGCAATACAAGGAATATCGAGGAGAGATCAACAAGTAGGGGTACATACCCCTGCCATAATTGCTCAAATTGTAATATGGTTCAAAAAGGATAAGTGATTTTCCACCCCAACACTGGCAAAAAAATCTTCTTGGAAGAAATACGCAACGTGCGATTTGGATAATGTAATTTACAGTATCAAATGCCCTTGCGGCAAGTACTATATCGGGAAAACCACGAGAAAAGCAAACATACGATGGAACGAACATCGTTCAAATATCTGGACTGGCAATACTAAATCTCCAGTATAGAGACATTTTAGAGAACCACAACATCAGATTGCAAAGATCAAATTTCAAATACTGGACACTTTAGGAAGGAAAAGATGTAAATATGGACATTAAACTCCTGAACCAGAAAAAGACTTACTGGATAGAGAGACTTCATTCCCTGCATTCAGGGGGTATGAATGGGGAGTGCAACTAAGCATGCTTTCTGAGAACACAGCTCAAGCCAATATGGAACACAATGAATTTGACATGACAACAGATCCCAAAACGATAACTTTTCTTGGTTTACATCATGCAAGAATCCATGACTAGCATAGACCAACGCTGTAGCTTGCTCGGCGATGGAATGACACTATGCAGAACATTTTGTATTTCTTCAGTATTTAATGCACGCATGAGTGCCTAATAGCGTCAATTGCTTTATTCTTCAAAATATCAACTTTATTATTTTAAAGCATCACACCTAAAGTATTTCAATGTACCTATGATTGCCCGACAGTGTGAATGGGTCTATTTACCAATCTTTTGCCAATTGCTCTTGAAGTATAACACCTAATGTGTAAACATGTGAATGATTTACCACACACGTGACATTTCTCAGAGTACAATGGACTTCCTATTTTGAAATTCCCCTAGGAGGGCCACCCATTTGTTTTCCTCCGAGACAAAGAAAATGATCCCCTTTTTATATGTCAGAGGATTCATTTTATCAGTGAAGTCAATCCCATTGAACACATTTATTCTTGAGTCCATCACCAAGGGTTATGCCCTGCTGCACATCTAAATGGCTAAAAGAAAGATGTTGACCACTCATCCCCAGCATGATTTTCAAGACAGGACATTGCATATGAAGTTTCAGGAAGAAAGAGATTTGGTCAGCTACAGTAAAGGTGGAAGTCTGATAAACGTTAGCGTGATCATTGTGCTTTATTGGCCTGTGCACCCCCAACTGCAAGTCCTGCAAGACAAAGGGCAACAATTGCTATATGTACTCCTTTATTTGGATCCGGATGTACAAATCAAAAGTAAGGGGGTAATTCATAGATTTCAGCGCAGAGGCAGCGCACGCGAGCAGCGCAGAGAGGGATCGTGCGCCAGCCGTGTGCGCTAAACAGCATTCTGGCGCACCGCGTATTCATGGAATTCCCAAGGCAAAAAGAGCCCTGGTGCAGAGAACATCCCGCAGCGCCAGTTACGCCCCCAAGAACGCCCCTCGTGCAAGGAAAAGCCATCAAAATCCCCAATCCAGCGCAAAGGGCTGCGCTAACCCTGGACCAGCTTACAGGTCCGCTACATAGCAAACGCAGAGTGGGGAACGTGTATTCCTGGGGTGCGCTGGAATTATCACACGCGGCAGGGCCTGTGTGAGCGGGGTACGTGTATTACTGGGGTTCGCGGGAAGTTTCACACACGGTAGGCCCTGTGCGAGCTGGGTACGTGGATTTCGGTGGTGCACGGGAAGTTTCACACGCAATTTCGCAGTCAGAGCGGGGTACGTGTATCCAGTGGGGTGTGCGGGGAGTCCCACACGTGAATTGGCAGTGTGGGTCCTCCCAGGTGTGCCCTCTACCCCCTCCACGGGCCCTGCAGGCAGCCCACACCACAGGGGACTACCCTGCACCCCTGGTCATGTCCCGCAGGCAGCCCATCCACCATGGGCATGCCCCCCAGCCAAGCCACGTCACCTTGCACTAGTGATCACCAATTCATGTCCCCCCCCCTGTACCCCCCACCAGTGAGGGGCACCTGCCAGCAGGCCCCCACTCATGTCCCCCTGCACCCCCACAGCCCAGCAGTGAGGGGCAGCTGCCAGCAGGCCCCCACTCATGTCCCCCTGCACCCCCACCCCCCAGCAGTGAGGGGGAACCTGCCAGCAGGCCCCCATTCATGCCCCACTCATGTCCCCCTGCACCCCCACCCCCCAGTAGTGAGGGGTACCTGCCAGCAGGCCCAAAATTCATGTCCCCCCTACATGACATAGATGCACAATCATGGCCCACTTCTACACCAAAACACCACAGCACGCCACCCCAAGTCTTGAGACTCCATGATTTCCCAATCCCCACCACACTGACATGCCTATCTCAAGACACAAACCAAAAGTCAACTATGTACATCAACACATGTCCGTCACACACACACACACACACACACACTGGTTGGCATGGATTGTGTAAACTCACATTTTCACATGCATGAACCCAATGAGCGAATCACACACATGGAAGTAAAATATCAAAATGTATTATGGACAAAAATAAAGCCATGAAATGAAAGCATAAAAAAATAGCAAACATGAAATGAAAAGCATGTCCAAAAGATGAGTAAATGAAAAGGATAACCAATCCAAAGAAATCCAAAAGAAAAATAGTCCAAACTCTCCCTCCACCAAAGCAAATCCAAAGGAAACGTAAAAAGAAAAATCCATTAATCCATGGTGAAATCCAAAGAAAAAGTTCAAATTAATCCATTGTCCAACTATGTACAATCCATTGTCAAAAAGAAAAATCCATTAATCCATGTTCAAATCCAAATGAAAAGTTCAAATAAATCCATTGTCCAACTATTTACAATCCATTGTCAAGGGTCCATGAGCCCAACGAAAGAAATTAAACCTACCTAAGAAACTACCCAAGAAAAAAACTATATACAAATGTGTGGGGCATAGTCCAATCACGCCAAATCAAAGGAAAACGAAAATGAAACCTAACACTAAAAACTATTTACAATGGCGGCGGGCTAGTCAGACGGCTCACTTTTCGATGTCCCGGGCCAGGGCATCATCAAACACCCGCTCAATGTCCTGGAGGTGGTCCTCTTCCATGGCCCAGAGGGTTCGCAGGGATGACATGTTGACCTCCAACTCCCTGCGAATTGCCTCGAGGCACTCGGCCCGCCTCAGTGCCCTCTGCATGGAGTTCTCCACCCTGACCATTGTGAGCCGTGCCTCTTCCGCCCGCCACCGCTCCACATCTATGGCGTGGCCCAACCGCTGCCACACGGAAGACACTTGTAATCCTGGGTCCTCCTGCCCTCTGGCCGATGCCTGCCCCTTCGATGTCGATGGCCCCGAGCCATCATGGCTCCCACCTTGTTGCTACTGCTGCTGTGCCTGTGCCCCTGCTCTTGCTGCCTGCACGTCCTTCTCTGGCTGGGGTGCAGTTGTTGTGGTGGCCACCCCTGCTGGACGTCTGACTCCCGACTGGCAGGGATGTGTCCCCCACCAGCCTGGCCGCTGCGTCAGAGGCAGCTCCACAGGGTACCCAGGTGATACAGGGGTGGGAAGATGGCATGGAGGACGACTGGCGCGTAGGGTGTTCAGGTGAGGAGGGGGTCGGAACAAGGTCCAGCAAACAGAGGAATCCAGCCCTGGTGACCAGTCCCAGTAGGGCAACGCGGTCAATGAGGCATTAGAGATGACGTGCAGTGTCTTCACGAAAACACTGCAGGTCAACTCGCATGCCCCGTTGACGCAACGCCATCCCATTCAGGACAGGCTCAACCCGGTCACGGATAGCCACATCCGCAGGGAGAGGAAGGCCAGTTGTTGTAAGCGGATCCCCTCCCTGAAAACGGGTCTGGACGTAGGCATCCCTGCTGGTGCGGGATGATGCAGTCACAGGATCAGGGACAGGATTACACACAGGCACCTCCGCGGCGGCCTGTGCTGCCTCCTGTCCCTGCCCCTGCACTGCACCACTAGCACCAGTGGAATCCCCACCTCCAGGCCCCGTATGTGTCCCTTCCACGGCCGCCTCCTCCACCAACCCCCCCACCAACCTGGGTGACTCTGTGCCATCTTCCTCCGTCGGACCCTGTGGGGTCTCAGCTGCCCCTTCTGCTGCCGAGGTGTCCACCTCCAACCTCTGCCTCTTGGACCTACCCTCGGCAGCTGCGGCCTGGGACGCGGCACCAGAATCCTCACTCCCCGACAAGATGGCGACCTGGGAGGGGAGCCAGGCCTTGCGTCTCCGGCTGGTGGTGCGATCCCTGCCGCTTTGCTCCACAGCACCCTCTCCGCCCTCTTCATCAGTTGACGCTGCAGACAGGGAGAGATAGAACACAGGCATCAGGGCACTGGACAATGGACTGACACACATGACAGTTGTACATGAGTGTCAGTGTCAAACTTCAGACATGGCATCACACTCCCCAACACACGTCATTTCAACTCACACACAAGCAACAGCATTAATGCACCAGGCAGCACAATCCATACACAAACAGTGCGAGCAGCCGAAGGTGAGCCTGATGTCACATGAAACACTGGAGTGCACAACACAGGCCACCACACTTCCATGCATGTGTACATCTCCACCAACTGTCGCAGTGATGAGATCGCCATCCTTGTCACATCTGCCATTCAGCCTTCTACATGTCAGTGTCACATGCATCCATGTTGCATCACATTTGCACACTTGTCAAATACACACATGCAGATGTACACAGTGCAGATACAGGCAGCTGGAACCACCATCCATGTGTGACACCACAACCATGACAACGTACATACACAGTAATTCAAACATGTGTGCTCCCACACCTGCATTTGGCCTGCATGCCTACCAACACATACACCATCCATGTGTCTCACACATGAGGACTCATTTGTCAGCCTCACGCCCCTGTACATACACATCCATACATGGCCCTACAAAAACACATGTGCAACCTGCACACTACTGGCACACCACAACACGCACAGCGTCCAATCAGTATGCATGTACACTAACCGCTCGACTCCAGACGGGTCTGCCTCTCAAGGACCTGGAGCGCTGGGCGTGTGCGTTCCAGGACCCTCATTTGGTGGACCGACAGGTGACCCTGGCGCTCCTTGGCATCCGCTGCCTTCAAGAGACACTGGGCCTTGTCGAGGGTCCTGGATCTGAAGTCCTCCCAGCGCTTCCGGACATGTTTGATGTCGCAGACTGCCACCCCCTCCTCGTTGATGGCAGTCACGATGTCCATCCAGATCGTGGTCCGTCCTTCATTGTCGGCGCGCAAACTTCCAAAGAGGGCATCATACTGCCCCAGGACTTGCTCCACCAGGACACCAACTTCCCTGGCACTGAAGCTGGTGGCCCTCTGCCTCTCTGGCTGGGGGTTGCCTGTGGTGTCAGATGGTGTAGTGCCCGACATGGCAACCCCAGAGGCAGGTGTGGGTGGGCAACTGGGTCCTGGGGCTGGACTGTGGAGCGATGGCATCCGAGACGGGAGTCTTCAGTTCCAGCAGGGGTGGTCACAGCAACTGCACCCCTGGCTGAGGTGCAGGCTGCAAATAGCAGGGCACGTGGGAAGCAGGCAGTCAGGCAGCAGCAGATGGCAGGTGGGAGCGTGCTTGGGGCTCTGGGGGGGCAGGAAAATGGCCTTTTGGGCCGGAGCATGTTCTTCCGTGTATTTGCGTGGCCAGCTTGATACGGAGTGATTTGGCGCGTGAAAAAATTTCACGTCAGCGTGTAAAGCGAGGAACGGCCCTTAGCGCGTAAGCGACGTTAGGCGAGCAGGCGTTGCCCACAACGCGGGTGCATAGTGAATCAGCATGTGAGAAAACTGCACGTCACTGAGCTATTGGAGGAAAGGGCCTTACCGCGTAAGCGCGCAAGTGATGTTTCACGTGTGGGCTGGCTTAAATGTTACGAGTCCTATTTCCTCGTATGTGCTTTTTGTGGAGAGCAAGCGGGTGAATCTTGTACTTCTCGTCGGTTCACACGCAATTACTTCACAACGTTTCCAGTTCATACTCCCAGTTTCCTCAGACTGCGTTCTTTTCTTCTTTTGGCAGGGGTGTTGCCTACACGCACACGCGTGTCTTTTGCATGTTCTTTTTCAAGGCAGACGGTGAGTCGCGCACGTATTTTCCAACTGTGCTTGCCCCAGTGTGTCGCGTACCCCTTCAGAGGTCATTGTAGGCTGCGTGTAACACGCGTACGCTTATTTTTGTGTTTCTGGGTGCCACAGCATAGTGCAGGTTTATTTTTCCACGCACGTGGTCTACCAGGGATTGTGTGCATGTGTGCTTTTGTTTTTGGGGTGCCTGTGTGTTGCGTGACCCGTCATCTTCCCCCAGGGGTCACATACAGCCTTGCTAGAGCACTAGGGTACGAATTCCATCTAGTACCCTACCCCTTTCACCCCAATTGCCCAGGACAATTGTTTACTGCAACTCCCATATGCACAACAACATCAGTGCCATGGTTGGGAGGCGACCAAGCAGTAAGGGAGGCAAAGGTGGCCGACCTCCAAAAGGTGGGCGCGGTAGGGGACGTGGCCAGGATTTGCAGGGTACCCCTAGACCCCAGTGTGTGGAGGACCAATCAGGGACACCCATGCCCCCCCATGGTTGTGGGAAACATAGCTGACACCATCCCAGCTCAGCCCTTGTTGGATCAGCCCATTTTGGCACCTGAACCAGCATAGGATGACTCCCAGGTCAGCAAGTCTAAGCCACGTGTGGCGGTGCAAGTTGCTGTCACCAGGCCACGTGGACCTGGGGCAGCAATGTCATCTGCTGCCCCAAGTAGGCAGGGTGGGGAGGCTGCAGGGGCAGCTGCAGCTCTATCCACCCCAACTCTGAGTCTCCCAGCCGGGACAGTGCCGGTCCAGGTCCACCAAACCGACATTGGCCCTGCCAACATCACCCTGCAGCCAATGCCTGCACCAAGACATATGGGCATTGTGCATTCGCACACTTCTAGTACCCAGTCAGTCCACCTGCGCTTCTGCCCCTACTGACCAGAGCGGCGTAAGCCACTCAGGATCCGCACCACCTTTGAAAAAGAAGAAGGGTGCCCTGGCAGTACAGGCTGAGACCCCAGACACGGCTACACACTCCGGCACATCAAGGAAGCCTAGCTTTAATGACGCCAAACTTGATGCACTTGTGGCCTATGTGTCGGCACATAGCCGCGAAATGGTGGTGACTGCAGGGTGCAAGACCACACCTGGTCAATGTAGGGCACACTGGCAGACCATCGCGGACCACATTAGTGCCCTTGGATTTGTGAGGCGCACAGCTGATTGCTACAAGCGGTGGAATGACCTGAAACGCAGAGCAAAGAACAAGCTGGCCTCAAATCATGCCTCTACTCTGGTGACTGGCGGTGGGTCTCCACCAGAGGACAACCAACTCACTGAACATGAGTCTGTTGCTGGAACCTTCGTCGTAGAGTAACAGATCCAAGGCGTGGGAGACCTACCAGATTACGACGCATTGTCCGGTGAGTGCCCATGCATGTGTGTGTAATCCATGTGCATGTTTGGGTGACGGGTTCTGATTGAGTGCCAGGTGAGAGTGTGTACTCCTGAGTGGTATGGGTCACACATGTGCTTCCTCCACAACATTCACCGGCCTTGGATTTGGGTAGGACAGTATCCCTTCTGCCCAAAGTAGCCAATTAGCGCCACATTACTGCAGTTGCCCTTGAACTGTCATCTTGCAACAACATTGTTCTGAATTTTTCAGTGTTTATTCAGGTTTATTGTTTCAATTCTCCCATTTTTGCAACGCATTTTTCAGCCCTAATGCCACATATGTGACATGCTTCTGTCATTAATTACACCCCACATTGGCCCACATTTGTTGCCTTGTTATGTGAATGATTAGACCATTCAGGCTGATTGAGTATTGGCCTGCTCACATTAATTTTTGGGGCCCGTTTGAATGTGGAACATGATAGTCGTTTCCTGTCACGTTGAAGTGACCAACCATTGATGTGTACATCTGCCTGCGATCACTGTATTATTGTACACTGGATGTGTAGCAGTGTGTGGCACATGCGTATTTTGTCACACTATTTAGCATTTTCCATCTCATCATGTCCATCTCACATGGATGGGCGACAGTACTCATTCACTGACATATGGCTGTACTTGTCAAATGTACCATGGCTAGGCTACATGCCATCTGTGTGCTGGCATGTGTCATGTATGTGTATTGGACATGCCACTCACAGGCTAATGTGTGATGCCAGTGCTACCCAGCATGCAGCAAATGTATTGCTTTTCCATCTTGGTGTCCTCAGTGTCTGCTTTTTGCCTCTCCTTCCAACTCATTGACAGCGCATGCATGCCAGGGTTGTCATGTGGGACATGTGTAAATCATGTTAAATCAAGAAATAGCTCCGTGACTTGACTCTGCGCCAATTTCTTTCAAAAAGTAATCTGATATTTATGGAATCAAAAAATGTTTTTGTTTCCTCAATACACCCTCTATAGGGTCAAAACAAGGTAAAAAAATCCAAATCGCCCTGTATGACACGTGTTTCAGCTCAATAGAGCCTTTCTCAAATCTGGGCTACTCAGGTGTATTCTACCTGGGGTACATGAAATATCCACTGATAGTGTTGCGCTGGTTCAGAATGATATTGGGTTAAATCCCATGCTCCTTCTCTGCAATCGACTGATTCACCCGCTTTGGCGTTGTTGTAAATCATGTACTGGATCTCTGGCTTGTCAGGCCTATGTGTGTGCTATGGTGCTCATGCCTGTTTCCATTTGTTGTCTTTCATGTTTTTGCAGGTGATGACGCACTTGATGCTGTTGAGGTTGAGGAGATGGTGCAGACCCAGGAGGAATCTCAGGCACGACCGGGCACCAGTGGAGAATGTGGTGGGGGTGAAAACCCAATCTTATTGCAGACCATACTGGCCAGGGGTGTGTCTGGTTGCACCTCCCCAGACCTCTATGATTCAGGTGCTGAATCGGATGAGACGTATGTGCTGTCGCAGGTGAGTGTTTCTGGCAGGGATTCTGTTGTCTAACCCACCTGCACCAGGGATAGAACCCTCTATGGGGATGTCCGTGTTGGTAAGTCCGCCTTTGGCGGTTACAGATGCAGGGTCACACTCAACATCTGATCCTGTTCCTGGGCCAGCAGATCAGAGGGGGGAATGCAGTCCTGCAGCCTCAGGCAGTGCCGGCACAGCAAGGTGCAGATCGCCTTGCCCCAAACAGGTGTGGTGCCCGCTGACGCGGTGGCCGTACACCACCAGGCAATACTGTATGGGAAAACTCCATGTACGGTATAGCAGCACAACAGGGAGCATCAGTTGAAATGATGGCTCAGGCAATGGAGAGGGTGGCCACTTCCATTCTCCCCCCTGAAAGACAGATGGAGCAACAACAGCAGTCAACAGACTCCATTTGCCAATCACACAGGGAAGACATGTTGGCGTCCAACAGGGACCGACGGGCGGCACTGGAGACTCTGCGGGAAGCCATTTCTGTAGAGTCACAGGGCCACAGGGAAGCCCTGAGGTTAGAACTCCAGTTCCTCAGGCAGACTAAGTGAACTTGAGGCTTCCCGAAAAGTAAGGTCAGAACAGCAGCTGGAGCAGCTCACACGTTCGCTCTGAGCTGCAGGCAACTCGGGAGGAGATCCGGGCATCACGCAAGGCCATGCGTGCAGAAATGCAGGCAACCCGTGAGGTGCTGCATGGGGATCTCCGCACTATCATCCTCCAGAATCCGACCTTCAACATCTGCATGCTTGCTGCTATGGAGGACCCTTTGCGTGGGCTGCCTCCCATAGCACCACCACCTCCTGATGCAGAAGCAGACGGTGTAGAGAGTGACAGCAGCAGTTCTCCCACAATAGCATAGCCTTGCAGGCCATCAGCCCCTGGAGGTATTTTTTTTTTGCAACATCCACGCAGGTGGGTGTTGGTGTGCACCCTGTCCTCGAACCTCCTGGGTGGCCTCCCCCCGCCCCCTGGCCACCACATGGCCATTTTTTGTTTTATTTATTATTATTTTTTTTAACAGTGTGTTGCCTTGTGTGGCTCCCGTGGGCAGCCACTGTATATTCCAGCTGGGTACATGCAGGCTTGTCCTGTCTTTGGGTTAGATGCTTGGGTTCCTGACACACACACCCCTCCTACTTCCCTTTCCATGGGCTTGCAAAGGGTGTGACCAAGTGACAGTGACTTACACAGTGACATTGGGCTCCCATGAGCTGTGTGGGTAGTCTGTAGTCAAAACTGTGTGTACATCCCTAGTGGGGATTGTTGTTGTATTGAACACTGCATGGTGTATTGATATGTGCTTGTGCATCCATGTCTTCCTCCTTATTCACAGGTACCTTCTTCATGTCTTCACAAGGCCGTCTCCTTTGCGGATGCAGCTCATGTTGTATGCAGTACACTGACATTTGCCTGACGTCAACACTCTGCAGTTCGAAGGGGTAGATGTGCTGGCTTATTCAGGTTGTAAAACTTGCACTACTTTGATTTGGTATATTTGGCAATGTTCCATCCTGTGTTGCTGTATTGTGTTGCTGGTAAGTATTTGGTCATGTGTGCTGTTTGTTATTGATTACTGGGAGCATATTGTCTGTGGCCTGTTTCCATTTGGGACAGTGCACTTTGTGACACTTGTGTCATGTGTTGTGCATTCCTTTGTTTGCTTTCACATTGCATGACATGCCATGGTGTGTTGGGTAGCGGAGATGGGGAGGGGTTGGGTGACATGGCGCTGTTTTCATGTTCTATTTTGCAAGGGGGTAGTCATTCATGCAGCATATATGTGTCTTTTTGTGACACAGCATTCAAGTAGGTAGGGATGCACACAATGTAACACTTCCAGGTGACCAATCTCAGTCTGGTATGGTATGGTTGTGACCGCTAACTGTCCCTTATGTCATCATCATTGATTGTCAGCTGGTATGTGCCAGGGCTGTGTGCACTCCACAGGGGTGTGATTTTAGGTGAAGTAATTAGCCACCACCTGCGTACGGGCTGCCTCACCATGTGCCCTTTCCCCTCCCATGCGCAGCGACCGTGCATGTGGTTGGGGATGTGGGGGCACCACCATGTCCACCGGCAGGCCCCGGCGGGTTGCAACGTTGTGCAGGACACATGCTGCCACTATGATCCTGCACACTACTGGGGGCGCGTATAGCAGCTGCCCACCAGAGCGGTCAAGGGAGCAAAAGCGTGACTTGAGCACTCCGAATGTGCGCTCCACTATGCCCCGGGTTGCAATATGGGCTGTGTTGTATCTTACCTCGGGTGGTGTGGTGGGGTTCCGAATTGGCATCATCATGTGGGTGCACAGAGGGTAGGCACTGTCCCCTGGGGAGGTGATGATGGGTATCATTAGTGGGGTTGTGACATTACTCAGTATCTGACATGCATGCATGTGCAGAGGCATTTATACTCACCAAGCAGCCATATATCGCCATGCAGCCCAGCTGCTAGGTCCCGGTTTAGGGTTGACATTCTGAAAATGAAACTGTCATGGGTGGACCCTGGATAGTTGGCATATACATAGGTGATGATTCCCTTGGCATCACATACTACCTGCACGTTGATGGAATGCCCGTGCTTGTGGTTTCTATAGATGTGCTCAGTTGCCCTGGGAGGATGTAGAGCCACATGGGTGCAAATAATGGCACCTAGCACTTTGGGGAAGTGCGCCACCCCGTAAAAATCCTGGACGGCAGCCTGCCTTTCTGCAGGTGTTCTGGGCAGGTATATGTGCCTGCGGACTGATGGGCGTGCAGTCATGATGGCCAACACCTGGTGTAGGCAGCGTGACTGCGTGGCCTGCGACACCCCCCCCACTATGGCACTTGTCCGCTGAAATGAACCAGTGGCCAAGAAGTGCAGTATATTGAGCACCTTTTCCAAGGGGCTCAGGGTTTGGAAGCACAGGGTGGGTGATGTGAGGTCATCCTCACACTCACTCACCAGGTCGAGTATTATGTGAGGTGGAAACCTGTACATCCCATACACCTGGTCATCAGGCATCCCAAAAAGGCTGGTCCTGGGTGTAAAAATTCTGGCCCCGACTATCCTCCTCCTCCTCCTCCTCCTGCGGTGTCCCACGACCACTGCTGCGAGGAACGGTATATTCATCGTAGCGTCTGAGCTGGTTTGTTGTTTGCGTGCACTTTTATGCTGCGCGGGTCCGCGTACGCCTGCTTCCTGCTGGCGTGCGTGTTTCCGGATTAGCGCGTCTTTTTTGCCGTACGCGTTTCCCCTGTTCGATTCCATGAATACTTGTTGTAGGCGTGCGTGTGGGCATTGCGCGCATTTGCCTCCTGTACTTCCCCCGTAACGCCCACATTTTCACACGTTGTTCCCCATTCCGCATGTTACGCCCTGTGTTTCACCTACTTTTGTTGTGTGCGCCGCGCTATGTGCGCTTTCGCTGTGCGCGTAGAGCATGTCGTTTGATGACGTGTGCGCCCGTGTGCGCTGCGATTCGCACGCTTGCACAGAGATTTTCGGCGCACATTAATTCCATGAATCGGCCTGTAAACATTGAGTACCTACAGACCTTCCGGGGTTGGTAATAACCTAAGCAACATTGGTTCCAATTGAATGGCAGTTATATAATGCCCTTTGCCCCTCCGTAAATAAAAGTAAATTCATTTAAATTCTAAAATCTCACCTGCAGAAAACCCTTTCAGCAGACCTCAAATGAGATGTTATCAGCATTGAACTGTCTACAATAAAATAAAGAGCCAGCAGTAAAACTGAGACAAGGCGAACATTAGAGGAATTCAGCCTTTGTATACATAGTGCTTGATAATGTTTTTATAGATATGTTGAAACTTTTTAAAGAAGACTTCTCTGAAAATACTGGTTAAATCGGCCTCATCATTCAGCAGTTTGTCAAAATCAAACTAATGGATTAGAGTAAGGAGTTTCTTGGGCCTGGCAACTAGTCTCTTCAAGACCCCAAGCCAAGAGTGGAGGACCTGAAATGCTGTCAAAGCACCCTCTGCACCCTTTATTACTGAACTGTTAATAACCTGGAAGACGTGTGAGCAACCTCTTACCATGAAAAGTGCTCTCCCATGAGATTCACTCTCATCGGCTGCTCTATTTTCACCAGCCACATTCTCACCCCCCCCCCCCCAATCTGTGGGACTTTAGCGGTAGAGAGCAATTTTGTTTGAATTCAGACTGACTTGCCAGATATTATTCCCCCACTCAATCAGTGCAGGATCATAACAGCATTATCTTGCTTAAGCGATCAGTCTGAACCCCTCGTTTAGATTCCCACAAAGACCTTTATGTCTATAACGTTGCAACCTAGTTGGTACAGCAATTTCCTCTCACTATTCGAGACCCTTACATTTCCCCAACCTCAAATTAAGGATCTCCATATAAAAAGATAGACAAGCATTCATGAACAGCCTTACCTAGCAATGTTCAGCAAGACATGGAAATGTGGGCACAATCTACAATATATGCATTAATTTAGGTTCTGTAAGTGTTCAATCAGTTTTTCTTGCACATTGTGCACTTTACTGCACCCTGTTGTGTGCAGGACAGTAGTAAAAGGAATCGTCTTGGGGAGACGGCACAGATTTCATGCCAGGAGGATGAAACATCATGCATTTTACTATAGAGGAATTAAACTTACCAAATATTTTCTGCAAAATTAGCAGGACAGAGTACCAATGAGTTAGGCGGTCTCTGCAGAGAGGTGAGAGAAGTAATGGGTCTCGGGAACTTTATTACAGTTCGCCCTTAATCCGCAATCTGAATTCACTCAAAGACACCATTAACAACTCCAAGTGGGGGCCCTTCAAGTTTTGGCTTTTGTTTGGATAGGGTGTTCCTTTTTCAGCATCCGTTAGATTGACATATTGGAAAAGGACTTTCAGGATCAGGGAATGCTATTTTTTTTATTAAAAACTGGCAGTCTTATGGTTTCAATGCAAGCTGCAAGGTTAGTTCCGTGTTAGCTTGCTTGATTTAGGAAGCATGGTGTCTGCTAATTTTGTTTGTTTTCATTAGGGCGTAAAAAATAAACACCAACAATCCCAAACTAGACTGTTTCAATCCTTTCAGATTACCTACATGACCTGCCAAGAATAGTGTGTCAAATGTGAATGCATTTACTTTATTTCTTTAAACAAGGTATACATTTCAGGAATTATGGGTAAAAGAAAGTAAATATAGAGCTGTCTTCGGCTCAACCAAGATAATTAGGAAATCTACTGTGACATCCCCAAGAACTAAAGGGAAAATATTGATTAATGAGAAACAGACCTCGCTAAATTATTTACGAGAGAGTCGAGGGGACCATTTAAGCCCTTTCTTAGATGACAACCATGGAATTATAAAATCGGATTAAGAAAGTGCAGCAAACTACATGGACGCCATCTTCATTTACACCGCACATAGGAGCACAGGCCCCCATATATAGGCCCTTAGCATTTGATAAGGAGCTCAAAGGTAACTATCATTTGACCAGTTTTGAGGTCCCACATGACTATTGCCAAGGAGGAGAGGAAAATTGTGCTGCCCCAGCTGAAGTTCATGCTCCACCGGAAAATATTTAGATCCAAATAGAACTACGAAAACAAGACCCTTGTAGGGGTTTGTGAGGAGGAGGAGGAGGATCAGAAGGATCCAAGATACAACGGTCTGAAGCTGGATATGCATATACCAAAAACCAGACAGAAAGAACACCCAGTTTGGGTCATCTGGGGTAAGTCGGAAGGGCAGGGTGCCGATGTCCAGAGGGACACCTGTGACGCAGGAGCAGAAATTGAAGGGGACGCTGGTGTGTCCCTGGAGAGCTGAGCCGTCGATGATGGGCATACATTACCGAACCCTGGCAGCCCGTACTCTCGAACAGCGGTGTTCTGAAGGGAGACAGAAAGACTGGGGAAAGGGTGTGTCAGATTTAATGAAGAAAACCACTTAAAACATTCTGACATGTACTCTTAAAGGGGGCACCAGGGGGTTGGGCTGCTCTTGCATGCAGTTGGAGGATGCGACAGTGGAAAAAGGATGAACGGCAGCCATGCGGAAGGGAAGAACTTGGTCTTCATATAGGGAGAAGGACCCTGGGAACAAGGATATTCCTGATTGGGTGATGGCAAGTGGAAATCATAAATGGCAACTGGAAGATGGATACATTGTTGCATACTTTACCTTGCAGTACGACTTGCAGCACCAGAAGAGCACAGAGTACTGGTGGGCATATTCAAATTAAGATGAGAAGCAGCTCTTAGGGACAGAAGAGACAAATAGCTCAGGAGGGTGAAGTAACCGTGCTGTTATGACGTGCACCTCTGTACCCAATTTGAATTAAAAGGATGATTTGTCAATAATTATTGAGTGCTGTTTTTCAGTCCATCTCACAAGTGGTGGCAGCGGTGAGATGCGACTGCGTCATGGAAGGACTACTTAAAGCATTAACAGACAGGCAGCAGCAATTACAGCAAATCATTCAAGTTTAATCGCAGCAGGCAGTAGTCAACAGACATGCCTTTCAACAGGCCAAACAGTTACAGGGAACATTAGAGACAACAGCTCAAGACAAACAGAATGAAACGATTCTTTGGCTGGCCGATGCGGTGTCGACAACTCAGAGCCAACCCCTGGTTCCATCCTCCATACTCCAAAAATACAAAGATGGTGAAGACCCTGCGTTCTTTTTCAGTAAAGTTGAGAAAATAGCCCAGAGTGTGCAGTGGCCACCAGAGAGATGGGTCCAGTGCATAGTGCCCCAACTATCAGGGGCTAGGCCAGAAGCATATTAGAAAGGTAATCTTAATGGAGACACCATATGCAGAAATAAAAGGCTGTGCTAAATCGATTGGGGCTGGACAAAGGCACATAGGTTGAAGGTCCGAAAAACCTGTCTGAAGCCTGGCGAAACCCCTTGACAACTATACTACAGAGTGAAGTGGTCGGAAATTGGCAGTATGTAGTTGTGCTGTGCTGGACTGACTGCTTGTGTGTAAACCGCTCACTTATTCTTGAAACGTGTTTCTTTTGGTTTCAGCTTTGATTGTGCTCAGATTTGCTGCACTTCAAGGCAATATACCTTTAAGGCTGTGGCCGGGCTCGCTGTGTGAGTGGACAAGCTCCACCGCCCTAGTTTAAAACAACCCACCCTCTGCGAAGCCTACGCAAAGTGGTTGGAAAGTGGCAGTCTGCAGTCCGCAGTGCCGCCACTACCCTACTTTTCAAGCAGTGACTATTTTTTTTAAACAACTTGTGGTCTGTAAGTACAATCTCTTTACTGTTCTATTTGCACTGCCCACCTCAGCCACTGGTACCTGGCCGATTTTTCTCCAGCCACTGCCTGAAAATTGTTTGCTTTAACAAAGATCGCGTTTGACTCAGAGGGCTGCTGTGTGCCACGCAACGGTTGGGCCAGTGCGAGCGAGGTGGGTACTCTGCCCACTGTGACCTGTACAATAGTGGCTCCAGGCCGATAGTCGGTGGGGGCTATCCAGCGCGTTATTGAGCAATCTCCCTGGTGAAGGCGGCAGAACAGCACTACTTTCTGGCTTGGTCCGGTGGGTTGGAAGGATGACAGACGTCACTTTGCACGTTGGTTATAGCGGGGAGGGACCAAAGAAAGAGCCTGAGGTCGTTGTCTGAGGGCCACAGACCTTGGGAAACCAGTACACCTCTCGATAAAATCTTGGAAGAGGGGAGTCCGGCGAACAACACTACTGAGGATTCCCCCGCCCAAACCCTTAACGATCAGGGCACCCCCAGGCCAGAATTCTACCCCATTGATGTTGATGTTCACATTGGAGCTTCAACAGCTTCCTCTAGTAAAATTCTCGAAAAAAAGAGGGCTCCGACGGTGTTGCCCAAATCCTCTACTGCTGAGGTTGACAACTTTCAGGGGGGTCGGGGGGAAGAGGGATGGGCTCCATTTCATCGCCTTCTGCAGCTAAAATACAAAAGAAGCGGCTTTGGTTGTTTTGGGGGGCTGATCACGGCCACACAGGGGCCTGGTGTAGAGGCATGGCCTAATTTCCCTGGAGGGTTGCCGGGAACATTGGATGCAATGTCATCAGTCCCAATACCTTCGGATCTGAGGTCAGAGGACTCAGCAAGTACCCGTGTCTACAGATTCAGGAAAACAGCCGCAAAGAGATTCCCAAAAACAGGACAGTGCTAGGAGGGATCCTCCAAGGCTTGATCATGCCCCCAATTTAACAGGAGCTGCTGTACATCTGGAAATAGTACGGATGTGTGTGATTGCCTACTGGATACATCTAAACACACAGGAGAAATTGAGGCTCACTTCTTCCTCAGCAGTGGTAATAAAGACAGTTGGGATCCAGCAGGTTCGGTGGCCTCCTAGGTCGCAGAACCCAAGAAGAAATAGGACATTGTCTCTAAACTGTCCTAGGGAACTACAACAAACAGTAAGTCGCTGCAAAGCAAGAGGCTTGCACTGAAAAGAAAACCATCAAGTGAAAAGCGTAACATTACTGTAACCCACACCATCCAAGGTCCCTCGAAATAACCGTTACTTAAACCAGCTGTGACAATGAGACAGACTATAAGAAACCTACTGCCGGTAAGATCAGCAGAAGTGAAAGGTAATAAAAGGGCCATGGTCATCAGGGGCCCGGAACTCTGCCTACTCCCCAAAGGGATGAGATGGTGCCCAAACAAAGAAGAAATTCGGAAATATCTATGGACGATAACATGGAGAACTTAAATCCATCCACGTACACTTCGGACGGCGAAGCGGCAACAAGGCTTGAGACGGAGCCGCCACTGCCAGGCAGCTCCAAATGTCCATCAAGGAGTGGCATAACAAGGGCTCACTTTTGCCCCGAGGGGCCTAGCGACCAACGTGTAATTGAGGTCACAGATACGGAAGAGTGAACGGTGGGAAGCGGCACAGAGGCAGCAAAGGGCAAGGCTAAAACAGCTCGAGGAATACCATTTCAAACACTGGTAGACAGAAGGCAACCTTGACTAAAAACTTATAATAGTAATAGTTTTAAAGGGGAACCCGTAAAGAAACGAATAAGGACTCAGCAGGAGAAACCGAATTCAAAATGGTGAAATTCCAACACAAGCAAAAATTGGCTCCAACGGAAATAGCAGTGTTTATAATGAGACCTTCAGATTGTCCTTAGAAAGTGTTTTACTCATCAAGGACAACCTGATTCTCAACAGAGCTAATGCCCTGCGACACCTTTACACTATACCAGCATTCAAGCAAATTCAATCCAACAACCTGCATTTAGTGTAGTTTCTTGAGGACAGATCGGATAAAATAATGATCTACTTATCAGCCAAAAAGAAGGATATTCTGTTAAGGGATCGGGAGAAATTGCTATCCCTGGGCTTTGCGCTAAGTGACTATGCCATGAAAAGGCAGGACCAATTTAAAATGTAACAAGGGAGACCATAGGGCTGGCCAATCACGCCTATGCACCGAGAAAGTTGCCAGGATCCAAACCTCCTAAACAAAGGCTTAAGTTTAATGAAAGCGACTCGCCAACGACGAAAAGTCTGCTTCCAATCACTTGGTTAACCCGTTTTGCTGTGGAAAACAATAATAGGCCTAAAGACAAAAAAAAAAAAGAGCATCACGAGAGCAATGGCACAACCTGGATAAAGATGACTGGGGATGGTTGGCAGGGGCTTTGGCCATAGGTAACGCTAGACTATAGCTCAGCCCACCAAAGGGGGGGGGGAGGGCGCGCCTGGATCACCAATAGATGCTCCAAGGAGACTATGCTGTTGGAATACAAAAGGGTTTGTCCATTTGTTTGGGGTGGGAATTCCGAATGTACATGAGTTCGATATAGTCTGCCTGCAGGAGACGTGGCTTAGGTCCCCCCCCTCTGCTGGATGGGTTTACTATATTCTTCAACCCAGCAGAAAAAAGCCAAAATGGAAGGCCAACGGCAGACCTTTTGATAGCCCTAAAAAAACAGCAGGGGCTATGAAGTAATTTTGGAAAGTCACCCATTCCCACCGATTCAGGCTCTAATAAGGGCGGGCCCCTCATGTAAGGGGTTGATCAAGAGGCTCATGTTGATAAATCTGTACTGGTATGTGGCTTCCCCTAGGGTAAAGGAGTTTATAAGCACAGTACACCATGATTGATGAGGCAAGGGCCATCCATCCTAACTTCGAAGTACTACTATGCAGCGACCTTAACATCCACTGTTCTGATGCGTCACTAAATCTTATTGAAGACCTTATACCGTCGGCTTGTCCGCAAATTCTGAGAGGGCTGCATTGGAGACAAGAAATGGCCATGAGAAACATACATTTGACGAACGGGCACATAAAGGGGGTTTGCCCTGTTAAAACATGGAAAATTGGCTGAAAGGCCATAAACATTGGATGCTGCTGCAGGATGCAGAAAAAAATGTTGCACATATGGTCAACGAAGAACACTGCAGAGATGTAGAGAGCTATAAATGCACTTCACACACCCGAGGAAGCTTTGTCTCTAAATCCGATTCCATCAGAAATTTGGAGTAAGCACTTTGAAGCTCTGTTTGCATGGTCCAACCACTTGCAAACTCAGGCAGAAGTTTGCTCGGAGGGCCCCTGGCTGTTTTCAACTGAACAGAGCGAAATTGTCAATCTTAGCCACAAGGCAAGAAATTTGTGAGCTGCTGGCCTTGACGGTATTACAAACCTGATGGTCAAGCAAGATCCTGAGAAAGCAGGCTGTGGGCAAGGTTTGAAGAAATTGAACGGGCGAAAGAAATTCCTGCTTCTTGGACTTGTTCCCCTATTGTCCCAACATACAAGAAGGGAGATAGACCGAACCATGGTAACTATAGGCCAATCGCCGTATTAGATGTGACTGGCAAGATTTTTGGCTTGCTCATCCTTAAAGCCCTTATGAACAGGTCTAAATCCACGTTGCATTATGATCCGTGGCAAGCAGCCTTTATCAAGGGCTTGGAGACAACAGTAAATCTATTCTTTTTAAACATCCTAAAAACTAAAGCGAAAATGTAAAAAAGTCAAGGATACTTATTTTTAGCCGCAAAAAAGGGAAAACAAACGCCATAACTAAAGCTTGGTAAATTAAAGGAGAAAATATCTTGGAAGTGACCCCGTTAACATACTTAGGATTATGCTTGAACGCGGTGGATGCCCAAAGGGAACCAACTTTGCGAAGCAAGGTTAAGAACTTAGCGGCACAAGCCAGTATAATACAGAAGCGATACTGTACATTTTCCTTGACCCCAATTATCAACTTACCGTTTGAAAGTCACTGCCATCCTGACTTATGGCCCATACGTTATGGGGCTGAAGCCTCTCACTATTTGCGGAGGTCTGGGTAAAATTAGAAGGTATATTTTGGAGAAGAGGCCTATGTTTGCCCAGCTGCGTACCTATGCAGATCAGGGTCGAGTTGAGCTTGACCTCTCTTTAAGCGATTACAGTGTGGACATTGTTTTTTAGGAAATTTTGTGGAAAGGATACAGAAGGAGGTCTTGAAGCGATTGGAAAAGCAATGTCAGGGCCTGAGTAACTACTACTAAAGACCTGGAGGTCAGCATGTTTAGAGATCCTGGAGGAGCTGTGGGAGTCTAAAGAGTACTTATGGAACAACCCAGCTCGGGAAAAGAGAAAGAAAACTCTACAACCTTGATTGGATTCACTCTTCGGAACACAGGTCTAAGGCCAAACTGTATATAAATAACTTCCCGGACATTAGATCAAGTGGATCGCTGCCATCCTATCTAACTAAATTCCATTGTAGATACAGGCGTGGCCAATTTCTGCGTTTCAGGCTGTACTTGTTTCCAACTAAAGAAATCATAGAAATCTGCAAAATGCCAGAGTTGCAGAATGTCCAGTGCAGACTGTGTAACTGCAAAAGGGAGACTTTAATCCACCTGACTTTGTTGAGGAAATTGAGGTCAAAATGGCTGGGCAAACTTTATGCCCGAAGATTGGTGGGCAAAACAAGTATTTGCAACCCTGGCTCTATTGACCTATTTGAAAGACGTGTTTGAGCTGCTCACAAAGAAGATGGGGAGAATGGAAGGAGTTAAATAGCAGTGAGGCGTGACCATGGTACCAACATTTGGAGCCACTCCTGGAACGGAAAATTAGACTTTCATTTGCCAACATTTTTGTAGTGTGTTAATTTATGCCCGTAATTCTCTCCTATTCGAGTCTTAATGTATGTTGTTCTTTGTATTTGCACTGTGTAAAGCCATAAGAGTTGTCTCTAAAACCAAATGCTAATAAAAAAAAAATATATAAAAAAAAGAAGGATCTTGCTGAAAAATGGTTGCAGCACCATCTGCCGCTGTCCAAAAGATGTTGGATATGGTCATTCTGGAACAATTTTTAGAAGCCCTACCAGGGCCAGTTCAACGATGGATCAGACATCACAGACCCAGCTTGGGCGAGGCGATCGACATACCATCAGGCTACCAGAAAGCAGGAACCAGCAAGGTGTTTTTCCCCCAAGAATACAAGGATGAGCATTACCGGCAGCAACCAAACCCTTCACAGCAACAACTGTACGACCAGGCATACCCAGATGGAAGGGCCAGGAGAAGAAAACATTTAAGCCAGAAGAGAAGGTGGGGAAATCTGACCTCCAAATTACCCTGACAGACCCTACGTATCGACAACCACAGTGTTTTGAATGTGGCAACTGGGAGCATATCGTCATGTTGTGCAACATGAGTGGTATATACCAATTTGTTGTGTACATGGGGATGTCAAATCATATCGAATCGAAGTGGTACACTTGGAGTTACAGAATAAGGCTGTGGACATAAAGGCTGCAGTTCTTCCTTCCTTGTCCACTGCAGTTTTAATATGGTCTGATATGCCCCATTTCAAGGAGGTGGTAGAATAGGTCAAGGAGAGATGGTGGAAACAGGCCTCTTCTTCCAGAGAAGGGATTGAAGGAACCATGGTTAGACCTCAAAAACCCCAAGAGGGAAACTAGAGAAAGTAAACCTGTGTGGAATCGGGCTATGTATAAATCGAACAATCAATCGGAAGTTGGAGGAACACAAGACGTCTACAGAACTGCTGATAATACCCCGGTCACACCAGGGATTGGTGATGCAGATAGCACACAGCCATCAGTCATCCCTGCAGAGGACACCTAGCCTCCCTAAAATACTGCAGGGATGCCCTACACATGGCAAATCAGTGGAATGATAACAGCAAAAGCTTCACTCCAGGAAATGCCACTGGCGATGGTCCCTTTCCAAAGAATAGGAATGGACATAGTGGGCCCGTTGGAACTAGCCAGCAGAGGATTTAAATACCTCCCAGTGATTGAGGATTACGCCACAAGGTATCCCAAAGCTTTCCCGTTGTAGGGTGCCTCAGCAAGACAAATATATCACCAGTTAATTCCCTTCTTTCCATGAGTATGATTCCCTGATGAAATACTCACCGGCACAAATATCATGGTGACAGTTATGACCCAAGTCTGTCAACGTTTACAAATCAACCAGATAAAAACGTCAGTATCATCCACACACATGCGGTCTGGTGGAAGGCGTACAACAAAAGCAACAAGAAAATGCTGGAAAGAATAGTCAGTTTGGATGGAATGAATTGGGA
This sequence comes from Ambystoma mexicanum, assembly GCF_040938575.1. Taxonomy (NCBI): domain Eukaryota; kingdom Metazoa; phylum Chordata; class Amphibia; order Caudata; family Ambystomatidae; genus Ambystoma; species Ambystoma mexicanum. The sequence continues at coordinate 1,091,369,136 of NC_090923.1, forward strand.
TTGAGAGCGATACCCTTGATTCCGATGGTACTCGCACTCCAAAGTCCTCTACTGGATTTTTCCCTTTCGAGTTGCTATTTGGTAGACAATCACAAACCTTGTTGGCTATTGTGAAGGAAGAGTGGGAGGAAAAGGAAAACATGTCCCTCCCAAATATGTAAAGGACCTCAAGAAGAACTTGGACCACTTACGAGAACTGGCTCAGTAAAATGTATAAAGTTACTTGCTGTAGGGACTGGAATACTCCTAGTCCTTAGTCCTCTTTCCTCCATTCCTGTGGGTGTCCCCCAACATGGGGACAGTACCGGAACCTTTGGCAGTGAAAAATTGAGTTTCTTTAAATTTAGGCCAGATGGCGTCCCTGGGCATGTGAACGCCCACCAAGGTGTTTTGAGTACAGGGGAAACACACATACAGTCACCACCCCATGCTCGCTCCACGTAGGAGTGGAAGTCACTTCTCTGAAGTTTTGGCTCTGAGCGCCAAAAGGAGGCAGACCTTACAGAAGGAACACCTCCTGCTCACAGATTTTTTGTTCAGAAACAAAGACCCTATGTGCATGGATAGTACTGTTGGTTCCCCTTCAAGCAGGTCCATGCAACCTTTGGCTAAGGTTATGGATTGTTACAATGCCCATGGAAGAACAAATGGTGTGTCACCTGAAGATAAAGGTCCCTGACGAACTAGAAAGTTCCGTATTTATGAGCTTTCAAGCCCTGTTAGGTCAGCAAAAGTAAATAAAGGAGCATTCGAGGGGATTGGGTCCTCCAATGTATTCCATATCTATGACAGGTAATGTCCACAGCTGTGCTGCTTCGGAAAATCTTTGGCGTCTGCGTCCTGCGTCGATGACGTCGATGCGCCGTCCCCGAGGACCTCCTCCGACGGCCGACGTTACCCGATGTGATAAGTAGGACGCACGACGCCCATAGCCTCAGTTCCGTTTTTTCCGCGAACGTGTTCGCTTCGTGAATCTCGGTACGCCTCGACTCGTTGTAGTTGCTGTTTTCTATTCTCGGTTCGTTGAACCTGTTTGGTTGGTTATGAAGACCTGTTTGTGGCGATGTCTTTCTCATCTTCGACCCCGCGTCCGGGCTTCAAGAACTGCGGGGACTGTGGGTCCAAGATGTCGGTCACGGACTCGCACGACACCTGCCTCTGGTGCCTCGGGGAGGCCCACGATACGGACGACTGTCGACTGCCAGTCGCTCACTGCAAAGGCCTTGCGGGAACGCAAGAAGAAGCTGTCGGTAGGCAGGCTCTCTAAGCCCCGGAAGTCGAGGTCTGCGGGGCTTTCGACCAATGACTCGAGGGGTGACTCTCCGCGTCGTCGTCGGTAGTCCGTTGGGTCTCCTTCCAGGAGTCGGTCTCGCCACTCCTCTGCCTCTTCTAGGCATTCCAGGAAGCGCCGGCATAGGTCGCCTTCCCCGTCCTCTTCCGAGGACTCCGCCCGTCAGCAGGTCGCTTATCCCTCCATGCAAGCGACACCGGAGGAATGGGCTTCCTTCGGTAAACAGATGCTAGCGATTCTGGAATCGCAGGGCACTGGTCCGTCCGTCCGTGCCTCCGAGTGGGGTCGGTCGGGAGACACCGCCCGTACGCCTTTGGGCTCGGGTGGTCGGCACGGCTCGCGGGAGAGGTCTCGCTCGGACAAGGGTAGCCGTTCTCTCCATGCCCATTCCAGATCCTGGTCCTCGACGCGCTCGAGACCGCGTGATCCTGTGCCGTCTTCGAAGAAGACGTTGACGTCTGTGGCGCTGAGGTCGTCGACAATTTCTCTCGAGGTTCCGTCTTCGAGTGGGTCGTCGACGCCGTCGGTGCCCAGGTTGTCGAGAGACACGCTCGGAGCTCCGGCTTCGAGGACTGTGTCGACGCCACCGATGGCGCTGCAGCCGTCGTCGACGCAGATTCGCTCGACGTAAACGCCTTTTCTGTCAACGCCGGCTCGTTCGGCGCCCTTGACGCCTTTTCTGTCGACGCCGGCGCCTTTCGAGGCAGTGGTGTCGGAGGGGCCCCGTGGCACGGGGTTTGCCCCTAGAAAGGCTATGGCTAAGGTCCGGCACTGCTTTGGTCCGCAGAGGTCTTCCTCTCCCTGCCTGGATTACATTTCAGAGGGTGATGAAGGCTCCGATGGCGGCCTGGTTCCGGTTGCAGTTCCAGATGACCTTATCTCGGGCCATAGCCAGTTTGATGACCTGAGGCAGTCGCTGCATGATGCCAGTGAACTGGACACACCTCCGGAGGTGGAGTTTTGTCGGCCGGAGCCTGGCACTCATGCCGATTCTTCATATCGGCGCCTTATGTCTCGGGTTACCGAGTACTTGGGTTGGTCAGCTCCCCCAGGGGAGTTCGTTCAGGATGATCTCACGGACATCCTTGATCTCGGTCCACCCACTGACCCCGTTTTGCCTTTTCATATGGCTCTGCAGAGAAGGGTGGCGGCGGCTTGGACTGCTCCGGAGAGTCTCCCGGCAGTGGGCAAGTCTTTGTCGCGAAAATACCGTCCAGCCAGTAGCGACCCCTGCTACTTGTCTAGGCATCCCACCACGGAGAGTTTGGTGGTGCAGGCGGCTACGGCCTCGGCAAAGCAGGCGTCGTATCCTACCATCCCTCCGGATAGGGACGACAAACGTTTTGACGGCTGGGCGAAGAAAGTGTTTTCTTCGAGGGGTATGGCGCTTCAGGCAGCCAACTCCATATGTGCCTTGTCTCGTTTCACACACACTCTGTGGAACTGGGTTGCATTAGCGGCTGATCATATTCCCGAAGGGGACGAACGGGATGGTTTACTTGCTATGGTTCAGGATGGCAAGGATGCTATGTGTGAGGCCGTTCAGTCGGGTTTGGACTTGGCGGATTGTGTCAGCCAGTCCATGGCGGCGAGCACCGTTATGCACAGGATTGCGTGGTTGCGGAAGTCTGGGTTTGCTCCTGATGTGCAGTCCCGGCTCCTCAACATGCCTTTTGACGGTAAACACCTTTTTGGCAGCAAGGCTGACGAGAGCCTTGAGAGGTTGCAGACCTCCAAAGATGCAGCAAAGTCGTTGGGGGCGCTGCAGTTCGCCAACCTCCGCCGTTTCGTCCTAGGGGACAGCAATGGAGGGGAGGTTCCTTTCGCTATTACTCGTCCTTCAGTAGAGCGAGAGGAGCTAGCAGTCAAAGAGGCCATCGTAAGAGTGCCATAGGTGGAAACAAAGGTACTCGAGGTGCCAAGGCCGCTCGGGCAGTTGCCTCTTTGCCCTCAGGCAACGCCGCAGCCGCTACCACTCAGTCATGAGGCCAGGTCCCATGGTTCGCCAGTTGGGGGGAAGGCTGGCGCAGCATCTTGTAGAGTGGCAAGCCATTACTTCGGATGTGTGGGTTCTGGAGATCATAACCCACGGCTACTGTCTTCCTTTTCGGCAGAGGCCTCACGACAATCCACCAGGGAACCTCTCTTTGAAGAGTCCGGATCCGCTCCTTGCGCAGGAAATTCAAGCCCTGCTGGAGAAAGGCGCCATAGAACTGGTGCCTGTAGCGTAGAGGAACAAGGGATGGTATTCCCCTTATTTTTTGATTTCAAAGAAAGACGGGGGATTGAGACCCATCATGGACTTGCGCGGTTTGAACAAACTCCTCAGGAAGGACAAGTTCAAGATGGTGACTCTTTCTCAAGTCCTCCAGAACCTTCAACTTCAGAACTGGTTGGTGTCTCTCGACCTCAAGGATGCTTACTTCCATGTGCCGATCCATCCCAAGCACAAGTAGTACCTGAGGTTCGCGGTTGGCGACTCGCACATTCGGTTTCGGGTCCTGCCGTTCAGATTGACCTCCGCCCGAGGGTTTTCACCAAGCTCGTGGTGGTGGTGGTGGTGGTGGCAGCGCATCTCAGGAAAGGGGGGAATCACGTCTGCCCCTACCTGGACGATTGGTTGATCAGGGTGAACACTCCCGAGCAAGTCCTGGATCATCTGTCCGTCACCTGTCACTCCGTTCACAGGCTGGGCTTCTCCCTCAATTTAAAGAAGTCCCATTTGACACCAACGCAGTGGCTCCAGTACATCGGAGCAGTGCTCGACACGTCCCTGGGGCAGTGTTTTCCTCCTCAGGTGAGGGCTCTTCAGATTCGGCAGATGGTGCACAAGTTTGTTTGCCCAGAATCTCCCAGCGTCCGAGTTCTTGAGACTGCTCGGCCTCATGGCCTCCTGCATTCTTCTGGTGCCAGAGGCTTGTCTGCGGATGAGGTCTTTGCAGTGGGCACTCAAGCTCCAGTGGTCTCAGTCCTCTGGCTGGCTGTCGGACCCTGTTCAGGTGCCGCCCTCGGTAGCCCGGGACCTTCTGTGGTGGGCCGTCGAGGGCAATCTGATGAAGGGGGCCCCATTTTGGCTGCCCTGGCCGGAGGTGACTATCGTGACGGACGCATCCCTCACGGGATGGGGAGCTCATGCCAACGAACTGACAGTCAGCGGTCGTTGGTCTCCGGAGTCCAGACTCCATATCAATCTGTTGGAGCTGAGGGCCGTCAGGCTAGCCCTGAAGGCTTTTCTGCCGACTTTGCGCGGGAAGTGTGTCCTGATTCTGACGGACAACACGGCGGCCATGCACTACCTCAACAAAAAGGGGGGGGGCAGGGTCACTTCCGCTGTGCAGGGAGGCGATGCAGCTCGAGTTCTGGGCCATCCAGCAGGAAGTTTCGATCTCGGCGGTTCATCTGGCCGGAGACGACAACAAGACGGCGGACGCTCTGAACAGGCAGAGCACGATCTCTCACGAGTGGGAGCTGGATCAGGAGATTCTCCTGGATATCTTCGCCCTTTGGGGGACCCCTCAAGTTGATCTCTTCGCCTCCAGTGTCAACCGGAAGTGCGAAAGGTTTTGCTCGCGGGAATTTCCTCCAAAAGGAGCCTTAGGAGACGCGTTTGTGGTGGAGTGGTCATTCCCACTGCTGTACGCGTTTCCTCCAGTCCCAGTCATCCCGCAAGTGCTGGAGGTTACGGAGGTTCGGTTCCCGGATGATCCTCATTGCTCCGGCGTGGGCCCGGAGGACGTGGTACCCGGACCTTCTAGACTTGTCCATCTGCCCTCCACGTCGTCTTCCCTACTGAGACGATCTGCTCTCACGGGAGGGGGGTCAGGTTCTAAATCCAGAGGTCAGATCCCTCAATCTTCACGCTTGGCTTCTGAAAGGTTGAGGTATAAGGATTGGGACCTCCCTGAAGACGTGATGGAGGTTTTGCTCTCGGCCAGGCGGCCGGCAACAAAGTCTCTGTACCGTTGCCGTTGGAGAAAGTTCTGCGACTGGTGCAGAGTTCAGAATGTGGATCCTTTTGAATGCGACATTCCCATGGTTTTGTCTTTTTTGCTTTCTTTTGCCCACAGGGGCTTGCAAGTGGGGACCATTAAAGGTTACCTGGCGGCGCTGTCCATATTTAAGCGCTCGTCTGAAGAGTGTTCCTATTTTAAGATTCCTTTAATTTCGCAGTTTTTGAAAGGGCTCACTAATGTGTTCCCTCCATCACCTTTTTTGGTGCCAGGTTGGGATTTGAACCTTGTCCTTAAGTTTCTTATGGGTGCTCCGTTTGAGCCTTTACATTCTTGCCCTTTGAGGCTGTTGACTCTGAAGACTGTTTTTGGTTGCGGTTACTTCCGCTTGCAGAGTGAGTGAGTTACAGGCACTTTCAGTTAAGCCACCCTTCACTGTGTTTCACAAGGACAGGGTTGTCCTTAGAGTTCGTCCTTTTCTTCCGAAGGTGGTTTCGGATTTTCATTTGAGCCAGAAGGTTGTTCTTCCGGCGTTCTATTCTCCTCCACATCCTGGTAAGGAAGAGGAGAGGCTCCATAGGCTTGATCCTCGGAGAGCGTTGAGCTTTTATATTTCGCGCATGTCCCGGGTCAGAGTGGACGATCAACTTTTCATTGGTTACGCTGGGAAGCGTTTGGGACAAGCTGTGACGAAACAGACTGTCTCATTGGATTATTTTAGCTATCTCCGAGTGTTACCGCTTGGCGGGTAAGGACCCTCCGGCTGGCTTGCGGGCACATTCTACCAGAGGAGTGGCTGCGTCTACTGCCCTGAAGAGGGGAGTTCCTATTCATCACATCTGTGATGCAGCCACCTGGGCTTCAGTACATACTTTTGTATGTCACTATTCCCATGATTCCATCAGAGGGCAAGATCTGGCCTTTGGCAGGGCAGTTCTCTATTCCGCAATTTGATTGGGCATGCTTAATTTGTATTCTAAATTCTTTCGCACCTCCTTGCTTGGTACTGCTTTGGGAGTCTGTCATAGATATGGAATACATCGGAGGACCCAATCCCCTCGAAGAACAAGTTACTTTCTTACCTGGTAACGTTCTTTCGATGGGATGGTCCGACGACGTATTCCATATCGCTCCCTCCCTGCCTGCCTTCCCCGCTGCAGAATTTCTTTTGCGATCGCAGCTTGTGTTCCGCAAGGCCTTGTGTGTCTGACTGGCAGAAAACTGGTGGCACACGTTCTGGGAAAAAACTATAACTGAGGCTATGGGCGTCGTGCGTCCTACTTATCACATCGGGTGACGTCGGCCGTCGGAGGAGGTCCTCGGGGACGGCGCATCAACGTCATCGACGCAGGCGCCAAAGATTTTCCGAAGCAGCACAGCTGTGGACATTACCTGTCATAGATATGGAATACGTCGTCGGACCATCCCATCTAAAGTATGTTACCAGGTAAGAAAGTAACTTGTTCGTCTGAAGCAGCCACTGTAACAAGTATGGAGAGAAGATTGAATGACCGCAGATCACCACAAAACTGGTTGCGCTTCAAGGACCTTATGTTGAAGGATCTGGCGACTTGCTCCAGTTTCGAAGACTTTTAATCTTGGGTAGGTACTGTTGGTTGGAAGTTGTCCTTGCCTCACTTATTTTCTCCACAGAAGTCCACTCATGTGGAGCCAATAAGAGTGGACAAGGCCTCCTAAACACCTGCCCATCAGAATTGGACCCACATGGGTCATCAAACAGACCCCAGTGAGCCACCACATATAGATCTGCCTTTGTAGGTAACGTCAATCCCCCCACGTCCTGTCCAAGAAGTACAGTCTCCCTAGAGGGCATTTTGCCCTCCATGCCAATCTCTATCAAGCCTGTGCTTACTATGGCCCGCTCTGGCTCAAATGACATTCGTAAAAGAAAATCATCCATGGCTAGAATTGCAGACCCTAAAGTAAGGAGTTTCGCCCTAGACTCAAGAAACTTAATATTAATAAATGTGGATAAGCCCAGCAAAGAAGAGTCAAGGGATTCATTCAAAAACAAAATCTTAGCATTGCTGAATCCCAAAGTGGGCCAAATGTGTATCAGATCACAGGATTTGAAAGTCCTTCGTAGACTCCAGATCGGATAGTTGGTGTACCGAAGAGAATACAGACTGCATCCTTGTTGGATGTGGGTCCAGCAGTCTGCCTGTGTTTATACATAGACTCAGAAATGTTCAGGACATGTTCTCCACAAAAATAAGAATTGTTCTGAATTAAGTCGCCAAGTCTTGTAGGTCTTTGTATACTATTTAGGTAATTCCCGGTGATTGTACATCGCCAACTTTTGATTCCAGAGCAGCTAGTTTATTTTAGGTGTACTGTTGTGGTGTTGTGTATTGTTCTATGTTTATTAAGCGCCTTGAAGCCCTAGGGCTTAAGCGCTATATAAATATGCAAATAAAATAAAAGCCCCGCCCTCCAGTGCCTCACCTCAGTCCACTTAACATAATCGGACCCTTGAATACCTGCCTTTAATGAATACTTTAGGCCCTGGCATACAAGCGGGGGAAGGTGGGTGGGACGTATAGAGGAAGGGGTACTAAGGACTAGGAGTGCTCTAACCAAAACAGTGCATAACCTCAAATACTCATATGTCCCGTCCCCTTTCCTCCATCCTTGTGGGTGATTCCATCGAACAATACCGTAGGTTGGAGCTGTGACAACCTAATTAATATCTCAGATGAAGCAAAAAGGTTCATCAGAACCGCCTGGCCGAATTCTGCATTTTGCCTACAGCTGGTATCCAAGAAATAGTGCTTACAGAACGCTGATGGAGTGGCCCAAGTAGCTGCCCTGCTGATGACATCCCAGGAAGCAGGTCTCTGAAACATGACAACCGTGGCCTTGTCTCTGACCGTGTGAGCATGAATCCCTTCAGGAACTGTCTTACCCATGGCTGTGTACGCCCTCGAGCTGGGCTGGACAATCCAATCCAACGGGCGATAGAAGCATTGGAAGCCAACGTGATGAACAATGCCTGAGACTTCCTGAAAGACTTTGTTTGAGAGAAGTAGACCTTGAGGACTCGAGAGCCAAGGAATGCAACGCACTTCCGGCATCCGACTTGATTCGGGTAGAACACTGGCAGGCAGCTCTCAAATTAAATGGAATGGAATGACCACCTTGGGCAAAGAATTTGGGTGGGTGTGCAAGGTGCCTTGTTATGAAACGTGGTGAAGGGCTTGCATGATGACAAAGCCTGCAACATGCTCACTGCACGCTGAAGGGAGCGCCACCAGCAATACAGTGCAAGGCATAAATTAGTTTTAAAAAACTGATTATCAGAGTTTGCTAATCAAAAAAATTGAATTAGCAAACAAACCCATTTGATTAGCAATTTTGTACTATGTTTTTAATGCCACCAGAAGATACTTGTACCCAAGATATAAAATTAGCAACGATATAGCAGTTTTGTATACCGCTGAGGTAAGACATTAGTGCTGCAAGTCAGACCTTGCAAATTCTTTCTGTAAAATGGTGCATGTCACCACAAACTCACTTTAGTTTGGCACACTGCTGCCACCCAGAGGCCAGCCATGCACTGTGAAACTTTTGTTTGACATTTACTTTAAACAAAATAAAAGTAAAGTTTAAGTGCAAGTTTCCAACATCCCCTGCAAGGGTAGTGGCCCTTCTTAAAATCTACTCTGCGAGTGGGTGAACATATTTTGCGAGCCCTGGATGAGTGTCTGTAAAAAGGTTAGCTACATGAATGGACACAAATAAATAGATATAATAAAAAGGCTCTCAAAACAGCTTGGCCAGCTCCGTCTACTGCAGGGGGCAAATATATAATATAATCATAGAGCAAAGTGAGCTCTGGAGGCCAACTACAGTGTACAGTTTAGCAGTATTTCTGTAGATGTACAGACTGTATGAAACTATTGATTGCTACTTTAGATAAATATCAAGTTATCTTTGTGTATTCATTATGTAAAAGACTAAGTGAATGGCATAGCAGGCAGAGAACTGGGCAAACTAGGCAGAATATTGTAGTTTGTGGCCATCTCACTTTCTGGGTAGCGGGTATAAACCAACATGGTTAGATAGAATGTCAAGGAGTATGGGATCAGCTCATGGGCTGAGCACCAGTTTCAAGCTCTATGTAACCAGCAGGCCACAGGACTATGGGCCTCATCACGACTTGGCCGGTAACGCTATTAGCGCGGGCGGTATTAGCCCTACCGCCGAACTCCCCGGCGCTAATAGCGCCGGATCACGAGTTCGGCGGTAATGTAAGTCCCCATTCCCCACTAAGCCCATTCGGGAATGCCCCATTCCCCATTGGGCTCAATGGGGAATGTTCGCGCTAATACCGCTGGTGGATTTCCCGCCGGCGGTAATAGCGGGAATTTTCGGCGGATTTCCCCCCAGCTCAGAGCTGGGGCGAAATCCGCCTAAGCCCTGATTCGGCGGACCCTTAAATCCGGCGGTAATAGCGCTTCCGCCGGATTTAAGGGTTACCGCCGAAGTCGTGATGAGGCCCTATGTCTGCCATCAAAGCATTTGGCCGCATGGTCCTGTACATTTTCCACGGTGTTCACTCATATGATGCATCTTCCCCAACAAAATATAATCTAGTTGACACAGATTTAGATACACTTCACTGTAAAGCATGGAGACAATGCAGTGTTTTACAGTAGCAATACTGTAATTATGCATAATGTAACCTATTACATTTTAGAAACAGAATTGAAACCAAAAACAACTAACACATACTGGTCTTTGGCAGACAGGATACAGTTCGCTTAATAACAGTATTATCCGATTATTTCTGGATTGCAATTATTTAAAAAATAAAAAGTGCGTGGCACTCCCACACAGGCCTTTTTGGCACATGAGTGAAGGGGATGATTACTGCTACACTCTCTCCATTAGCCCCTTTGAACTTGCAGTGAACAGAGAAAAGAGGGTGGAGAGAGCTCTGAAGGCAAGGCTGTGCTTTCATTGAACAGGGTAACTTAAATAGCTAACTTTACTACACAAGTGCCAATTTAATTAGCAAGCCTACATAATTGCATAGCAAATTCCTCCGCGACACTGCCTATTTTATGCCTTGTACAGTTCGGTGTAACTAGTCTGATGTCCACCAAGGCCAACGGCTCAAAAGGCTTGCGCTGCAAGGCTGCCAGAACCACATCAAGTTCACCGACTGGATGAGGCCTGTGTACCGGAGGAAAGAGCCTGGACAACCCCTTCAGGTGTGCCTTAACTACTGGGTTGGCAGCTGAAAAAACATGCTCCAGGGAATTCTTGTAGGCCTCAATGGCACCCAGATAGGTGCAGCAGGTATAGACCTGGGCGCCGGTATGAGCCAGATGTGCAGAAAATGCTAGCATGTCATTCAGGGAGTAGGTGAGGGTCTCAAGCCCCTTGTCGTGAACCCAGTGACAAAACTCCACTTACTGAGCCCACGTAGAAGGCATCATAGCCTCTTGAATGATGTCCGAGCTATCCACAGAGAATGGAGCATGGTGTAATTTCAGGTGGTCAGGAACCAGGCGGCTAGGGGCAGCCTGTCTGGGTGCTCCACTGCCCCTCTCTGGTGCTTCAGGATACCCCCGCTGGGGATGGGAAGATGGACCGGCCCCTGGGAACAACTGCAGCAGATCCAAGACCATGCCTTCAGCAGCCAGTACGGGGCGATGAGGATGAGGCTGCAACACAACAATGCCCGGAACTTGGAGGGTCAACTGGCGCAACAGTGGAAGAGGAAACACACAACACCTGCAGCCGTGCCAGCAGAACTGGAAGGCGTCCCCTAGAGACCCTGACTCTGGCCCGGCCAAGAGGCAAACCAGGGGCACTTGGAATTCAGAGAAGATGCAAATGAGTCCACATACCGAAACCCCCATCTCTGGAATCGGGGCAACAAGGAGCTGATGTGCAACTCCCACTCAAAGGGGTTGAACCACAAGTGGCAGAGTTGGTCTGCTTCTGAAATGCTCTCCCCCAGAAGATGAACCGAGGGATTCCAAATTCCTTCCCTAAGTGCCCTTGCCCAGATCGTTACTGCATACATGCACAGGACGACGGAATGGGTACCACCCTGCTTGTTCAGGTAAAACATCGTTGTGGAGTTGTCGGTCCTGACCAGAGTCGCAGTGCCCCGGAGGAGACCGGAAAGCCTTAAGTGCCAAGCCCACAGCCCTGAGTTCGAGCAGATTGATATGCAGAAGGGCCTCCAACCTGGACCATGTGACATGAATGGAGTAAACCCTCCAGAGTCGCCCCCCAGCCTGAAAGAGGAACCGGTCATCGCCACAAGGGCAGGATCCGGTCACGTAAATGGGGCTCCCACTGCCACATTGCCGTCCATCAGTCACCAGTGCAGATCTGGGAGGAGGAGAAGGGGAGGGGGGATTGGGATCTTGTCTGACTGAGACCCCCGTCTCCTGGTCCCAATCGGCTACCAGGTGAAGCTGGAGGCGCCTTATCTTGAGGTGAGCATGCTGAACCGCGAGGACGCACAATGCCATCAATCCCAGAAGGCGCTGGAACCACCATGCTGAAGTGGTCGAATTGACCAGAAAGTGCCCTATCGTTTGAGGGTGAGGAGCCTCTTGGGCGTGGGGTACACACGCTGCACCACCATGTCTAAGGAACACAAGATCCTGCGCAGGAGTCCGCTGCGACTTCTGCCGGTTGAGGGGAAAAGCCCAGCTGGTGAAGAATGCCTGCCATCCCTTTGCAGGAGTGCACAGCCCCCTTGGGAGAGCTGACCCGGACCAGCTAATTGTCCAGATAAGGGTACAAGGGATGGCCTTCCAGGCAGAGAAGACCAGCCCCCAAATTCATAAGCTTCATGAACACACAAGGAGCCTAGTTGAGGCCGAAGGGGAGCACCTTGTACTGGAAGTGGTACAACAATCGTGAACCGCAGAAATTTCCGATGGGGACATGTGTAATGACCCGAGTTCATGTAACATCGAGTTGGAGTAGGCATGATGTCACATCAGGGAGAATGTTGTGGTGGAACGTTGGGTCTTGAGTTCAGCGAGTGACAGTTGATGGCCAGCGAAGCACAGGGGTTGGTGGATGTCGTCCTGAGCACTTATCCTGTTACACGATTTATTACACTTGTAACTTGAGTAAATTGATCTAAAGTAAAGCTCACTGAAGACTAGCCTGCCTCCATCTCGTTAATGAACCAGGTCATTTCAACATGCAGGTATGCATCTTTGAGGTCTACGGAACACATCCAGTCCCCTGCACTCAGACTCTGCTATGTGCGCAGGGAGTAATCATCTTGAAGCATTCAAGAGGTAACGACAATCGTACGGCAAAGCAGAAATGCACGATCAAACAAAATAGGAAAGACCATCGGAACAATGAGCGCCCGAAAATACGAGCGATAGACAAGATAAATAGTCCAATTACCAACAATACTCTGTAAAACAACGGACAACATTTAACAAAACATTTGAATTCAATACAACATCAATCCTCAAAATACCATAATCCCCTAAAGAACCGTCAGCAAACAGACGGGGAAACACGTGTTGGGGAAAACATAGGGAAAATATACAGAAGCAGACAAACTAAAGCAAGGACAAGTACACACAAGTGGAAAGCCCAAAGCAATCTAAGTAAGGGGCAATAAACGTTGCAGGACCTAAAAATAAGAAATGGCAGCAATACAGGAAATCTCATTTTTACAAAATATTAATGCAACATTATGAACTTGAACAACTGTACTGAATGAAACAGAATCTAAGTTTATGAATTGACTAATTTATTAATATAATAAACTGTCAAGCTATATGTAATTTTGAATGGCATCAATATTTTTGTGAACAAGAATAATAAAGTACTGCTGCAAAATACAGAGAAAATTTACAAAGAGACAGCCTTTCTTTCTGGGACAGTGCTAAGCGCAAGAATATATGGTTCAAACCCTTTACTATTCAGCATATATCAATACTATTCCCTGCTCAGCCTCAGGAAGGGAACCACATTCGCAGCTAGCGCTACTGCCAACAGGATTTTATACGACATATACAGAGTTGCGCCAGACCCTGTACAGGCTGAATCAAAGCTTTCTCAAGATGTAACAACAATTTGAGAAATGACAGGCCCAGGACTACCCTCAGGCCAGCCAGGTTGTTCTTGGGTACTGCAAAGTCCTGGAGTAGTAGCCAGAGCCCTATCTGACTGAGGAACCAGCTCCACCGCCTGAATCTCTAAAAGAGAAAGTATCTCCCGTAAAAGGGCCAGGATCCCCATCTGAAGGAGAGGTTCAAAATATTCCTGGAACAACTATCTGCCACACATGTGATCTATTGCTACATGCAGAAATCTGATGGCTTAGCAGAAAAAAAAGAAGAAAAAAAAAAAACATACTACGTCGATTACTTTCACTTTTGCCAAAACAAAAATCAAAGATTTCATGGGGTCAAGAAATTAAGATATCAGACAATTATGCAGAATTTCGTGGCGTCTTGATTTGACATTTCTGGCAGATATTACAGAGAGATTGACTGCAAGGCAAAGGTAAAACCATTGCTGACATAAGCGCAGTAAAGACCAAGTACAAACTTAACCTTTTGAGTTAACAAGTGGTCAAAAGGAAAATGCATAATCTTCCTTCTGTAGTCAAATGCTGACAGAGAATACAGCTAGTGATGAACTCCTGAACATGGAGAAATACAGCAATCTCCGGAGCAGGCTTAAGGAACAGTTCAGTGACCGGTTCAGAGATTTTGAAAAGATAGAAGCTTGTGTAATGTTCACTGCAAACCCCTTCATGGAAGTCAATGTTTGTAAACTTGCAGAACAAATGAGTGATCTGGTTAGCTGGTTAGCCTGAATAGTTTTGCTATGGAAATGGAGATTGTCGGCCTGCAAGGGAACATTCAGTTGAAAAGGAGACAGACAATCTCACGTCAATTTCTGGAGCCTTATTGACTACAAGGAGTACAGTAACCTTTGCAAAGCAGCATTTAAAGGGACCTCAGTTTTGTTCCATCAATCTCTGAATCTGCTTTTCCAGATAGGAATTTCGAACCCGCCTGACCGATGAGCATCTGAGTGACTCCATCTGAGTTGCTGTATCAATTTACACACCAGACTACAGAGCACTGATGAATAGCATGCAGTGTCGGCCTTCACATTGAATGTCCCAATCGTTTTCTTACATTGTGATAGTGTTTTTATGCGACCGCTACTAATGAAAAATAATGCAATAAAGAGGTTAACTTTTTAATATAATCATAAAGGCATATGTTATCACCTTGATTAATAAAGGGAAAATAAACAGTCCCAAAAAATATTAGTAAACGTTCGATGTTTATGAACATCCACACCCCATATATCGGCCGCTAGGAGCTCTCCACTATTGGCCCTCCACTAAAAGTAATTCTAGCTAACAACGGTTGGAGACTCCTGCACTAGTGCCATGAGAGAGAAGTTGACATACACCTAGTTGAGGAGAGTGACAAAACAATGGTCCCTTTAGAGACTACAAACACCATGCCAATATGCTTGTCGACCGACTCAGAGTTTATCCCTCAAAGCTACTCCAGCAAGTTGCCAAGCGGGCCCATCATACAAATTGGGATACCCTTTAATCAGCTTCCCCCAGGACAAAAACAAGCGACCGGTTAGTATGTGTGACCACATTTTCAAATAACATGACAGATCAAAAAGAAACCTGTATATAAAGACTAACCAAGAAGAAAAGACCAGGGGAAAAAAATTAAAAAACATTGGGGGCTAGTTTGTAGCTCAGCCTGCACCACTCGACTGCAGCTCTTTGCACTCAAGAAAGGGCCTAAGATCTGTGACAAACTGGTTCACTCTAGTTTTCAGAATACCACAACAAGAAATCCAACTTCAAATGACTTGTGGGGTTTGACTATTCGAACTTGTGACTGAACATTTCCCTTGTGGAAATTGTAGCGCATGTGAATTTAGCTCCAAAGCATCTACTTTGAACCATGCCATTGTACTCTGAAGCAGCATACGAATTGTAATTCCACCAATGCAGTTTACATGATCCACTGTGCATGTGGGAACTATAGGGATGGCCACCAGAGAAATCGCTTCATGCATCAGCGAACATAGGTCTCAGATTTGTAATGCCACACCAGCCCCATTAGTGCAACACTCCAACACTACATTGACAAGGGCCATGCCCACTATGAGCTTAAATGGATTGTCATCAACCAGTTCACCCCAGACTTGAGAAACTATGGTACATGCACCCGCTTGCATAGGCTTGAGCAAAGATGGATCTCTGAGACCGGTTTAAAGAGGGCAATCCATAGAGTATCCCTCATTTAAACACTCTTTACATGCTTTGCAATAATGTGCGTTTTTTACAGTGAGTACCGACTGCCTATAATTGGTTACTCACTGGCTGTGCAAGCCACAAAATAAGCGGCTAAACAATTTGAAATAGAATACTGCTGGTTTGCTGTGAGTAATCCTGTCGCATCAACTGCGATATGATTTATGGCACCAAGCGCAGGGCTTAAAGGCACATATAACTTCCTTTTTATTTAAGTTCTGTGCTTGGTGCACTGACGGTGCGCAGGCAGGCATAAGCTCCCAGCTGAGCTAAATACATTGTATCAATGTGTGAGCCCGGGCCTGGTGCAGCGTCATGTCACGTGCAGAAGAGCAAGAGACTGAACAGCACGAGCACACCAGCTCAATTCACAGACCCGGCTTCAATCTCAAGTAAGGAGTCATGCTGGGGTGCTTAAAAGAGGGTGGGGTTGGGGAGGCCTTCTGCAAGCGCCTTGTGTGCGGGTCTGGTGTTAGCAAGTGGCTGCTGTTAGGAAGAAATATTTCTCCTGTTCGTTCGGATGTGAGAAATATTATGTCCTGCCACTTTCTAAGCACCCAGGCCCTGCACTAACACAGCAGGCCTTTTAATAATGTTAGAAGACTTGTTAAAAGGCCGTCTGCAAGAAAAATACAAGTGGGATAATGATGGCATCACAGGAAATGATGTCACATCACTTTTACCCAATGCAATGATAAAGAAATACATCCATGGGGTTAGCAGCCGCTGATTATCACTAGATGGTCAGGCAACAGAGAACTGAAACAAGTAATACCCACTGAAAAGCTATAAAATCCTTCCATGTCAGCAAGTACCTGCTCTGGAGGAACCAGAGTGAAAAGTCAACGAGGTGATAACACTTCTGTATACCCCAAGGGACGCGACGGCCACAAGGGCTCCCGTAAATGCAGCTTGTAAGGCAAGCCCCAGAACCAAAGTAATATAGTGTGAAATCTATTGCTGCATTTGACCACTGCTAACTGGCAACGTGAGCCAGTTGCTGGGGACATCTTGGAGACTCATGGACCCTTTCAACTGATAAGGTTGAAAGGTCCCGATGCCATCCCTGCCCTTCACACATGAGCTTCTTTTACCTCCCTTCCTGGATTCGTTTGATTGCACCACAGTGTTTCATCTGTGGCCAGGCATACATCCATCAAATTAATGAGCCATTAAACATGTCCACCTTCTGAATGCCGGGGATAGTGCTCTGCTCACGATGGGCTTGCTGGGCCCGAGGCAGGCAGGCTTGGAAATCGGTAGGATTGGCCACTTCAATCTGTAGGTGGTAGGACTGTAAAAAGCAGTTGTAAACCGCCCAAATCGGTAGGGTTGGCAAGTATGTGCTATAATATTGCTGGGATGGGTGCTTAGAAAGTGGGTAGAAATAGGGCGGGACTAATATTTCCAGTCACTTTCTAAGCATCCAGATCCCGCACTAATAACACCGCCTCTGCAGAAGGCATTCTAAACGTTCTTTCAGTCTTTTGATTAAAGGTGCCATGAGCGCTTTAATCACGAGACTGAAATAATATTTTTAAAAAAGTCTTCTGCAGGCCTGGCAGTCATTAGTGCGGGCAGGCCAGGCTGAAGATGTCCCCCCACCCAACCCCCATCACTCCCCATGGCGAGAAGGGGCAATAGCTGCCAATTAGCACCAGGCGGATAGCCAGCTAAAAGCTTAAACACCAACTGTCCACTGAAGAGCTATAAACTCTTCTTTATCAGTAAGTGGCCGATATGAAGGAACCAGTGTTAGAAGGCTGTATTTCCCATGGAAAGAGAAAACGTAACTTTAATACGAGCACTGCAAAGCGCATATATTTTAAACTCCAGAACGAAAATGGAGAAATTATTTTGTTTGCCGTGCACGGATAAAAAAAAAACTATTGACTTGCAACATGCTCTGCGCCGCCGCCACCTCTCCCCTACCCCCCAGCCACTTAGTAAGCACATTGCTGTGGGCAATTGGTTTCTCTTTGCCTGTTCTGTAGGAATTGGAATGCGTTTGTAGAAAACGGTAACATGCAAGAGTGGACCTTCACACTGACTTTGGTAAAAAAAAGAAAGTGTAGCCCACCTTTTCACTAAAAAACATGTTTTGTGTTTGGTGCCACAGGCAGCGCTTTAATCACGAGAAGGGAAGAATATTTAAAAGGCCTTCTGCAAGCAGGTTGTGTTACTGGTGGGGGGCTTGGACGTGTAGTCTACTATTCAGGGTGGTGCAAATACTCCCACAAAGGGGGGGTCGCTTCGAGTGATGTGTACTTTGCAAATAAACAACCATATTGTGGTTCTTGAAACAAAACAAATGTGTACTAATTAGAGCTTGGAAGGTATGTGATACGTTGTTTAAATTGCTCGCAAATTCTGGCTTCACTGCTTAACCAAACTGTAATCCTGGTCAAATCATTTGACCCAACCCAGCCACAACATTGTGCTGGCAAGAACAGAAATTTGCATTTTATCGTTAGGCAGTGTTGGTGGCCTGATGGGCATTAAATTGCACAATTTGCTGCCAACTTCTACCACAAAGCAGTGGCGTCACAAAATGCTGTGCCTCTGTGCCATAGGTTTAGAAAACAGATTTCTGACCTCTTGGCACCCTGATTTTTTTGGTTGGCTTTTAGGTTTTTGAGGAGGCACTCCATCTTTAGATAATTTAATTTGATCTTTCAAATCATCTGAGTTTTTGCTGACTTGCAATAAGCCATACCACAAATGAATGATTACATGTTAACTCGCTGGGCCAATTTGTCTCGCAGATGAATTTCCGGCACTAGTGACTGGTAGGTGCTGAATCAGGGTCTCACTGACCTCGGCAGATCAAGAGACTAACATCTGAGCATTTGGTTCTACAGAATGAGATAGTCAATGTCCCTGGGTGGTTGCCCCCGGTTTGTCACAAACTCCTTGTAGCTGCTGTCTTCATCTTGAGCAGTTGACACTGATGCATGAACCTCTTAATTTTTTTTAAGTTGGTCATGGCCACCTCAAAACCACATACTGTGAAATTGCCCACAGCTTTGGGGTGGCAGAGAAAATACGGCTCATGCAAAACCTGGCTAGACTTTTATGAAGAGGAAGAGAGTGTGTGCAAGATGTACACTTTATGCATAGTTTCAAGCAAGCAGATTTGCGTTCTATGAGGATTTGCAGAGCATTATTGATTTCTGGGATCGGGGGCTCCCAGCTAAAAGTAGACAATCCACAAGCACTTGGAAACAGAGCAACACAGAAGAACAAAATACCTCAAGAAATTCGGAAAACACTGCTGTGAACCTTTATCTCCATACTCCAATTGTTAAGTTATTGAAGATTTTTCTTAGGGCTGTGCTTAGTTAAAGCAATTACAAACTGCTTTTGACAGTCATTGATTTTATGATTTGTATTTGTGAAAACAGGGAGAGCTTTGGCTACAGCATCATGGTGTTGACCTGGGTTCCAATAAGAAGTAGTAATGATTAGATCTTTATATACCAATAAATAAATATGTAAATAGTGGAATGAAATATAATATGACATTTGACCAATGCCTACATTTTCTAAAATTCGTGCTGCTGAAACAATTTCACAGCAACACATTTACAAATTAATGAATGAACCACTCAGAATACAAAGACAAAAATGTTTATACAAATATGAACAGAAATCAAAACCAATACAACCAAACAAAAGATTGTCAAAAAGAACATCAAAACATGAAATGTTAGATTTCGGAGGTCCACAATGGGCTTTGATAATTCCCTTCTCCTCAATAATAACCCTTCCTGAAAGCCGGGGGGCCAAGGACACCTAGTTTATGTCTAATATAGCAAAGGGGAAGGGGGAAGAGGAAAAAGGAAAATGCACATCAAGGGTCAAAAGTCACAAGAGAGTTTACATTTCAAACGTTTCGGCGGTTTCTTTTCCACCTTAGTCACCACTGAGAAGGTGGACGGCCCAGGGAAAATAAACCTGGATTATTTAAGGAAGAGACAGAAAGGAGGAAAAAGTCTGATCTGCCGTCATGGGGCATGTGGAGGCAGATAATGTAGTTCACCAAAACGGAGGCCAGCGTGGTTAAATGGTACTACTGTTCCAAAAAGGGTCCAGGCTTGTACACCAATACATCCAAATTCTGTGTCTTGATCAAATAGCCATCCAAACATGGGAGGGTAGCATCTGGCAACAGGTGTACAGTAACACCCATTAATGGAAGATAGCTAGGGAGTATGGAGGCACCTCCAGTCCGATCAAGCGAATTTGCTGGAAATAGCGTTCCTGGGTGCCTAATATTGCTCCCTCAGCTGCTCGATGCTGATCTGCTAGCTTGACGGTCAGAAAGTGTCGGTTAACTACAGAACGAATCATGCAGTGTACCTTATCCTGCTGCAAAGTGCTCTGCCAGTCCTTCCAAACAGGACAACTTCTCCCAACATTTGATAAAATGATTTCCAAGTGGCACGGACCATATAAAGTACTAGAAAAAAAGGTCCCCTAAACTATTTGATCTCTCAACCTGATAGACGTCAGAAAATCCAAGTCCATCATGTTAACTTACTGAAGGAATGGAAAGTAGATCCCAGTGAAACTACTAGAGTCATTATGGTCACCCTCCTTGTTGACCCTGAAATTGAGACTCAATTGATTTCACTCGAATTGCCACTATCACACCAAGAAGATCTGGGCGATTTACTGGTGCAATACCCCAAAGTGTTTTCGAACAACCCAGGAAACTAATTTCTTGAATTACATCCACCCACCACCAGGCAAAACGGTTAATCAAAAGCATTATCGGATCCCTGAGGCCAGGAGAAAAATAAATGAGCAGGAGGTAGAGGAGATGCTCAAGCGGATATTATACAGTCCTCTGAAAGTACTTGGTCCTCCACCGTTGTCCTAGTTTCCAAACCGGATAACTCATGGTGATTCTGTATAGTCTTCAGGAAGCTGAACCCAATGCCCTGCATTGATGACTTAATTGAGAAGCTACAGATGGCCAAGTACATTTGTACTCTTGATTTAACAAAAGCATATTGGCCAGTTCCTTTAAATCAGATGGGGGATAAGACCACATTTCAACACCACCCAACCTTTTCCTTACCCTGTGGACTAATCAAGCTCCTGCCACTTTTCAATTGCCCATGGATAGAATATCGAGACAATAAACTGCTTTCTGTGGCGCCCATTTTGGACGACATTGTGGTGCTTAGTAAGAGCTGGCCCGAGCATTTACACCATCTTTACTCAATTACCCGGGCTCTTAGGAAAGCTGGTCCTCAAAAATGTCACTTGGCACATTCTGCCATAAAATATCAGATACTTTGTGGGGATTGGCCTAATCCACCCTCAAACTAAGAAAGTCAAGGCTGTGCAACAAACACCAAACCATTAAAACCAAGCCTGATCTATGAGCCTGCCTGGCACTAACCAGATGTTACAGGAGGTTTATCCCCAGCTACTCTTCCCTGGCCGCTAATCTAATGGACAAACTACAAAATTTGAAACCCCAAATCAGGGTTGGAATGGCCAAGATGACGGAGCGGTAGGACACGCCCGATAGACCCACTCTGACTGCCAGCCCAGCGTTGACAATTGGCAGTGACACTGGCACACATTCCCTCTCAGAAATATCCTATTGGGATGCTGCCGGGAGCGGGAGGATGGGGGGGTGGGGGGTTGGCGGAGCAGCCACTGAGCCTCCTGAAGAAGTGGCGACACAGGAGTGGGCAGAGAACTGGCGTCCCAAAATGGCACTCCCCATCACGAGCGGGTGCCGAGAAGCACCAAGCTGGCAAAGATTGGCGAGGAGGCAGCACCACTTGCTCCCCTGGATCTGCAGAAGGATGGGACAAGCAAGACAAGAGGCCAGAGGTAGGGGGCTGAGAGGGGGCAGAGGGGAGTGTCCACGCGCACAACAGGGTTGTAAGGAGTGATGGGACCAGGCGGCCTCCCTCTATGGACCTCTCGGCAGAACCTTCATAGGACACCGGAGGAGAGGCAAGGTGGTCAAGAGGGACCTTTCTGATCCCGGCATGGGTGGCATATGTCCGACATAGTGATGATGGCAGGCAGTGTGGGTAACCGCTGAGAGGCAGAGTTGGACCACAATACAGGATCCTGCATGGGGGCCTTCAGTTGGCACCAGCAAGAAGAGGCAATAGCACCAGCTAGAAGCCAGGCAAACGCAGACGACCTGTGATGGGTTGGTAATGAGAGTACAACGCATGGCACAACACTTCTAAGGAGGCAGACAAAGTTAGTGGAAGAGTCGGATCAAGCGGGCACAAAGTGTCCGCGGACCACCTTGGATGGTCCAGAAGGGATCAAGCAAGCACAGATTGGCCCACTAACAGATATTTGTCAGTGGGTAAGAGGAGGAGGAGGAAGCTGCTGTACATGGAGGGAGTCACAGGTTACAGGACCATCACCACGTCACCAGGGTACAAAGTCACCAGGGTGTACGAGACATGCCCAAGCCCACCCAGAAAACCAAGGACACATCAATCCAGTCATAACTTGCACCCCCCTCCAAGCAATCAACAATGCTCAACGAACGGCTTGAGGGTGAACCAGCCAGGGCGCAGTCGCCAACGGAAACGGCTCTACTTACCTCAGACTTAATTTTACATTTCCTTGAAACACTTAAAGACAAAGAGTCCTTGCACACAGATATCTAGACTGCGCAAGGAGATGTTGCTTTCAAGTGGGGAGAACAAGAAATAAATAGCAGATTTAGGAGAGAGGGTGGACTGCATTGCGAGATCCCTAGCAGCGGTAGAGTTGGAGCTACCAGCATGGCCACGATAATGTGGAAAATAGGGGCAGGAGACATATCCTTAGTACGGTTTATGAACAAAGGGGCCAAAGGGGACAACATGGAGGAATGTGTTCAGCAGCTGTTCCTGAAGCTGCGGAGACTCACCCTTGAACTACTATCAAAGTCATTAGAGTGCACAGGGTAGGCCCTGTGAGGATCGATCAGGACTGCCCTCTCGGGGACATACTGGTGAAATTTCACGAATACAAAATTAAATAACTGATCGTGGGAGAGGCGAGGAGGGCCAGCTTCATAACATTCCAAAACTCCACTGTGCAGATATTTTAGGACATCTCAGTCCACAGGAGGCGAAATGAGACTAGTAATGTAAGGAGTTGAAAAGACGGGGAGTAAAATATAAATGGACATACCCCTTTGGCGTCCAGTTCAGACTAGAGGAATAACTACATAAGCTTTTCAGATTGGAAGGAGGAACCAAGCTGCTGAACATTGCAGGGCAGGAAGTGGACATACATAGGAAAGCATCAACCAGTATGGACACGCTCCGCAATGAATCATGGTGCACAGTCCCCACTGGCAAAAAGCAGAGCAACCACTGACGTAAAGTGGTGGTCATAGATGATAGCCTTTCCAGTTGATTTTTGGGCTTGAGATCTCTGGCCTGTTAATAAATGGTATTGGTTTATTATTTCTTTGAATTGCCAAGGCTGGATGGCAGGTGTTGATTCGGTCCAGTTCTTGAATGTTTATGGTTATGCAGGGACAGTGGGGAGGAGCGGGAAAGGTCTTCCACGAATAGGGTTAATACTAATTGGGATATTGACACTTACTGTAGCAACACGGGATCCACACTGCCATGACCATTAACCTAGGAACATTAAGTAAAATATCTGGGGCTTAAACACTGAACAAAAGAAGCCAGCTGTTTAAAAAGCTTAAGCATTTGCAGATACAGACTGTGGCTTCACAAGAGACCCACGCTTTGAGTGGAGACCAACAGCGAATATGGAAGAGAGAACATCCACACAAATTCCATTATTCTTCACAAAGCAAACAGATGGGAGCAGCGATCCTCCTGCACAAAGATTTGACATTCACACATACCATGACGGAGAAAGATACAGAGGGGAGCTACATTATGGTCACCAGGGAAATAAAGGGAGAAGGTGGTTGCGGTAGTCTCATAAAATGCACCCAACACCACACAGGAATAATGTATGCTACACATGCTGAACACCGTGCAATCGGCTGGGGGAGGAGACCTCGTTTTACTAGGGGACAGGAACCTAGTGATTGACACCAGGAAGGATAGATGTGAACTAAATACATATTCAACAATAGGGACAGCCACACACAAGCTGAAAAACCAACAGATCTTAATTTAGTAGATGTCTGGCTTACACAACAACCAATGAAGAAGGCTTACACCTACACCTCACATGTTCATCAGTCTGCTTCACAGATCGACTACATTTTTGCCCCGTCGGTTAGTAAGCAACAAGTGAGGGCAATGGTCTTAGCCAATGACTTTAACCTATCATAGCATGGCGCTGGAGTTGCGGGAGTGACATTGTAGGTTACACCAAGGGCGTGTACCCCCAGACATACTTAGGGATGCTGTCTGTCTAGAGGATCTCAAACAGTCCGGGACAACTTAGATAACAATCACCCAGGTGACAGCAGAAGACACTCACTGGGATGCCTTGAAGGAGGTGGCCAGAGGCAGTATTTTTGTCAGTGCAGAAGCTCAGGGGTCAAACTGAGTTACAACTCCTGGAGGAAGTAAAAACAGTTGAAAATGCATACAGCAAGGCTCCTAACAGACAAAAGTAAGGACAGCTTGCGGGAGCCAAAAATCTGTTGCAGCTATTAACTCAAACAACAGAACGCACTTGCTTAGGTTACAACTAAAATATTGTGAACAAGGCAATGTTGCGGAGAAATCCGTAGCACACTTCTTGAGGCAGCAAGAAAGCTGGTTATTTATACATACGAAAGTGGATAACCACGGTAAAGAATGGGGTGACTAGAACAAGACTAGGTAATAATTCCATGAATTCTAAACAAGTGTATATGCCCCAGAGAATACCAAGCAGGTCAATCAGATTGCTTATTTAGATACTGTGGAATTATAAAAATTATCGACAGGCAACAGTCCCCGATAGATCCACGAGAGGTAGAACAGGCCATAAAAACAGACTAGGCAGCGCTGGGCTCAGAGGGGCCGATGGCCTTTTTTTGGTATAAATCGCTCATCCAGCCCTTGACAAAACCAATGGCTGATGTCTTAAATGCAATCAGAGCGGGGGAGGGAGCCTTTCCTGACTGAGAGAAGCACAGGTAACTCATCCCTAAACCAGGGAAGGACCCCAGTCTGTGTTCATCATATAGACCCACAGCTCTATTGAATCTGGACTAAGCTCTTCACCAAAATACTTAGACTGGAAAAATGTAAATGTATGCCAACACTAATAATCCCCGATTAATCAGGCTGCATAGGGGAGTCTTCGAACATAAGGTGAGAACTCCACTTGGTAGACAAATCCAGTAGAAAACCAGCCCACTTACTTCCATTAGCCCTCGACGTGCAATAGGTGTTTGAGTGGACTGCGGATTTCTGAAATCAGCAGGGGAACCAGGCAAGAGTCGCCCCCCCCCCCCGTCACCCCGTTTATTTGGGTCAGTTAGGTAACCCCTAGCATCTCATATATAAGGTTACAAATATAGTAGAACATGCAGAGGTACTCAAGACAAAAACAGTCTATTGGTGGCTGACAATCCTATCAGTAGCAGACCGACACTTATCACCACTGGGCATAGGAGGAGGAGATTGGCTCTTATGGACAAGTGTCTGGTTTAAAGGTGAACAAGTCAAAATCTGAGATTTTGGGAATTAATATACGACTGCACCTTAGATATAAAGTTGCATTTTCCATACACTTGGACTCCTAAAGCAATAGGGTACCTACAAGTACACATACCCCTATCAAAAAACCTCTTCAGGGCTAACTGCCCACACCCTCTTATTCGTGACATTAGGAAAGATTTACGTAGAAGGGAGTTGCTTAATCTATACTGGTTTGGAAGGTTGGCCACTGCTTAAACAAACATCCTGCCCAGATTTCTCTAGTCAGCCTCACTCTTCCCCCCTCTAACATCAGTACCCATCCACCAACCCCAGGACGGTCATTGAATGATGGGAATCTCTGTTGGTATGCTTTTTGTGGAAGGGAGGCAGTCCAAGAGTTAAACACTTAATGCATCTAGGGACCCAAAGAGCCTGACATTTCCAAGGCTTTGGAACTACAATAGAGCCGTGCAGGTGTGGCCATTAGTCGACTGGGTGCATTAGGATACAAACAAGATATGGGTAGCCATGGAACAAGCGGTGGAAAGCAGATACCTTTGGACGCAGTCTTGGGTTCTTCGCCACCTGCGAGGAGCGCAAGCTCTTCATTGCAACCCAATAACAAAATTCTCGTTGGAGGCATGGGATGCAATAGCTAAAGTAAGGGGTTCCATCACCTTTCCCTCCCTCTTTACACAACTTTACCCCTGGGAGCACTGATGGGGGATACCAGAGTTGGAGGACCAAAGCGGTGAGCAAAATGGTTGACTTATTTTAGAATGGGAAGACAAGACAATTTGAGGATTGTAAAATAAACTTGAGCCTGGATGAAAGCGATCCGTTCAGATACCAGCATGGAAGACACTGGGTATTCCACCTGTCAAGAGCAGGCGGTTCAATTCACACCCCCTCCTTAACCACGAAAGCCGAATGGAGAACGATCCTCCCACCTTGGTTAGCACGTATTCCTTGTTCTGAGTAACGGGTAACCACGAGGTAGCCAATGGAGGGGCGGGGGTAGGAAAGATTTAGGGAGAGGTTGTGGATAGGTATAGGGAATTTGGGGGCACTGGAAATGGGGATAGGGTATGTGACTGGATAGGTAGGGGGAAATCGGGAAAAAAATCCAACTAGCATGACATCCCAAAGAGGGGACTGAAACCATGTGACTTTGAAATGCAATCATGACTCCCTTCCCTGAACCAAATTCTGTGCATACAAGCAATGAATTTCACACAAAAGAAGCAATGATGATGATGTAACACATTAGGTTCATGATTTGACCAACACAACAAATGTAGTATATGTCCTGTACATGTAACAAACAATGAAATGCGGACACACTGCGTCCATTTCTTGGGTTTGTGGGCAAAGCATAAAAGAAGCGGTCTTGCACTGCAATTTGCAAAATAATACAGCTGGTTCATTCTTTGAGTAAAGATGTCACACCAACTGCGATATGATTTATGGCGCAGGGCCAGAGCTTCAAGGCGCAGATAACTGCCTTTTTTATTTAAGTTCTGTGCTCAGTGCACAGACCGTGTTCAGGCAGGCAGAAGCTCCCGCGCTGGGCTAAATGCATTGCATCATTGTATGAGCCCGGCCCGGGTGCAGCGTCATCATGTCACGCGGAAAAGAGACTGGACAGCACGAGCACCCCAGCTCCACTCACACACCCAGCTTCAAGGTAAGGGGACATGCTGGGGTGCTTAGGAGAGGGTGGGGTGTGGGAGGCCTTCTGCAAGCCCTTTGTGTACGGGGCTTGTTGTCAGCAAGTGGCCGCTGCTAGAAAGAAATATTTCTCCTGCCCGTTTGGGTGAGATATTAATTGCAGCCACTTGCTAGTACGCAGCCCCACCGTAATAACACGGCATGCTGGCAGGACGTCTTTCAAATATTCATTCCTTCTCGTGATTCACAAGAAAGAATATTTAAAAAGGCCTTGTGCAAAAAGGCTATGTTGTGACTGCAGGCCTGGGTGCTTAGAAAGTGGTTGGAAATACTATTTCTCCTACCCGAATTGTCGGGAGAAATATTTCCTGACACTTCCTAAGCACCCAGGCCCTGCACTAATAACAGCATGCTGCAGATGGCCTTTTAAATATTCCTTCAGTCTCGTGATTAAAGGTGCCACGAGCGCTTTCATCTCGAGACTGAAAGAATAGTTAAAAGACCTTCTGCAAGCAGACTGTATTCTATTACTGCAGGGATGGCCGCTTAGAAAGTGGGTGGAAATAGGGCGGGAGAAATTTTATTTCCAGCCATTTTCTAAGCATCCAGTCCCACACCAATAACAAAGGCGCTGCAGAAGACCTTCTAAACATTCTTTCAGTTTAGGGATTAAAAGGAATCTCGGGCGCATTAATCACAAGACTGAAATCATTTTTTAAAAGGTCTTCTGCAGGCCTGGCAGAATTAGTGTGTGCAGGCCGGGCAGAAGTGTGCCTCCTCCCCCTATTGAGGGGCCTAAATGACGAGAAAGATTAATAGCCGCCAATTATGCTGTGGCTTGCCAGCTGGAAGGTTAAACTTGTCACGGTAGAGCTATAAACTATTCTTTGTCAGCAAGTAGCAGATATGAAGGAACCAGTGTTAGAAGGCTGTACATTCTGTGGAAAGAGAAAACAGCTTTAATACAAGCACTGCAACATGCGTATTTTGAGCTCCTGAAGGAAAATGAAGACATTGTTGTGCACGGATACAAGACTGCTCACTGGCAACATGGGTCCAGTTGCTGCACACCAACCTCCCTCGCCCGCCACCCCTGACCGAGGCTCGAAGCATCTTTCGTTTGTAAGGGTTGAAAAGCCCCGACTCAATCACTGATTGCAGGGTTAGTTGTTAGCAAGTGGCGGGAAATAATATTTCTCCTACCCGTTCGGGTGAGAGAAATATTTCCTGGCAATTCTTAAGCACATTGCTCTGGGTAATCAGTTGCTCTTTGCCCGTTTAGTTGGAATTAGAATGTGTAGGTAAAGGAAGATAACAGGCAAGAGTGGACCTTCAACTGACTGATAACAAAGGAAGAGTTGGCTGAGAGGTAAGCAAAGCATGGCCCATCTTTTTATACTAAAAACACATCTTTTGTGTTTGGTCTGTAAGAAACCGGAGGGTACTTCCCTAGGTAGAGCCCAGGAATCCCTTATTCAGGTGGCCCGGACACGGCCATCGCTGTTGGACCCAGTTCGTGGGGGTGGACCAGCGCGCGGAGGATCACCTGGGTAGGGGAACCCGGGGCTGTGCTCGGGGAAATACCCAAGGTGAGACGCAGTACCATATCGCAAAAGACTGACAGGACTTAGTCCCGGAGATTTTCTTTGGGTATTATAAATGTACCCCCCCCCCTCCTCCCAATAAATCTTCCTTATTCAAAACCAATGGACCATCCACCCACGGTAAACCCTTTAAGTACCCAAACCCCAGTGCTGTGGGAAACTACATCTCCCAAGATGCCCTTCTCCCTGCCCGAATACTCCCAACCATTCTTCACGTCCCAATAATTATTCTTTCCTGAATATCCAATCTACCTTGAAAAAACACTACTGTTCTCACAATCCCCTCTGTTCAGTGCACGATCCCGGCTACCCCCCAATTGCTTCATAAATCCCGTCCCTCAGATTATTTTCCGAACGCCCATCTACATGTGGCCAACAACTACAGTTCCCACAAACCCTCTTACTCATTTCACCAACCCACCAAAAAACATCCTTCCGAGATCACCCAAAACCCCTGTTGAAGGAAGGTTATAATCCCGTAAAAAACTGCTTCCTCTTTAGATCCCGTAGGATACTCAGACACTCTCACCTTCTTTTCACAACACGGACACTTTCCCATTTACCGGAAAACAAAACCGGACTAGAGACCCAATCGAATCCTCACTGTTGATGCCCAACAAGCAGAAGGGATTAGACCTAGCAGTTTGGGCTGAACTTTCCCCTTTTGTAATGGCTTGGCAGGCGAAGAAAGGTGGTCTGGAGGGTAGCCTAGAGCAATACCAGAGGTTAGGATTTATTCTAAACCTTCCAGCCATCACCTCTTGTTTTGCTCCTGAAACCGGTTTACCTGACATGTCCCTACCCAAGGGTAAGGCAGAGTCATGCAATTAACCTGAATCACACAAACCCGACGGACCTTTACTTTCCCCACAGGGATAAAACATGGAGCAAGAGAGCACACAGAGCATGGCAGACCGCACGATAGAAGAGCTAACTCAGTCCGGCAGTTCAAGAGAAGGCGAAAGACGGCGAGAGGCTAGAGGCTACCAAGGGGTGGAGTGATATTGCCCTTAGCGTCAGAGACCCGTGAAGCCTCAAAAAAGAAACGTACGGCCGGGAACAATAGCCTGTGTGTGCAGAAGCTGATGTCCAAGGTACCTGTGCGCCCCCTCAACTGACAGCCAAGCCGGGGAGACACGCATGGCCCAATGGTACCGACCTTGACTCTACAGACAAGCCCGCAAAGCTGTTCATCACAATCGGTGAGTCGAGGGGAGAGCCGATAAAGAAACCGAACTGCGTTGAACAAAAGTAGCAAAAGGCTAACTGAACTTTGAATGAAAAAATAACTTATTATATGAAGGTGGAAAACCAGCAACATATGAGTCCGGCACCACGTGTGTGCTCACTTGATAAACTCTGAATGTGATTACCCGAAGGTAGAAAACGACAATAGCCAGCAAGCCTTGGGAGAAAGTGAAAAGGTCAAAGTGGTCATACAGGGGTCTTGCAAAATCCTCTGTACCATTGAGTCTTTGACCAACAGATAATTATGAAGAGAAAGGGAAGTGAATCCCGCATGTTGGAAAATAGCATATTAACTGTGTTTCGTGGAAATTAGCAAGAGTGAACCCGGACGAGGGATGCTAATAAAAAGGGGCAGAGTCTAAAAGTCTCATGAGGAATTGTTGGCAAGGTCGAAGACAGTGAACCCGGCAGAGGGAAGCCTGTGATGCTGGAAATGCATTGAAGGGACAGGGCCTCCATATCATTGTCCTTTATTGCTTTATCATGTATGTTCAGTCTTGTTTTCCGTGCACGAGTTCATGTGGGACTCCTGGCGGTGCGGCTATTCCTCTTTTTGGTTTGGTGAACAGACCCTCGGGATACCCTTATGGCACCCATGGGTAGGAGTACGACCCTGTAGTGTTTTTGGGCAACTGTGTGTGGCCCACAGAGCAGGGCATGGGCTGGTGGCAGCTCCATGCTGAATTTGACGGGTACTCTGAGTAACCTCCATTTTGGGATACCCAGGCCCTGCCATTGGAATCAGTTGAATCCTGATAGGAAACAAGATGGCTGTCATGGCCTCTTGCTTTATTTCTCCTGTTACTGTGTTTTCCCAAAGTCCCGGGAAGCCCGGACTCTGTCCCTTTTCCCGACATGCCTGTTGGGTGGAAGTTCCCCTCAATACCATATATGGAAGTCCAGGCCAGACCGGCTGGAGCCTTCCAAACGACTATGTTGTGGGTACGCCCGTGGGGCAGGACCTGGGTGAATGGAGTGTGACAATATGCATTTCATGTTGCGGGTGCCTAGTATCTGGTGGTTGACACAATGACTGAGACAGCCCTGCCCGAAACTGGTATGAAAGCAGTGTGGAGTGCTGAATGGCAGAGTGCTTGTCCGAATCCACATTCCGTGTTGAGTGTCTGGATGGAGAAGAATGGCCTGAATGGACTGTGAGCCTGATTGGCTGCCTGAATGCCTGAATGCCCTCCTGAGTGATGTGTTGCCTGAGTGTGACCCTGGGAGATCAACAGTACATCAGGAAAAAGAAGAATTGCTGCTGCGGTCCTTTGCTAATCTGAAAGCTACATGACTGTCAAGGAGCTGATCCAAGAGAGGACCTGGCTAGGAGACCTCTTCCCGAGCTACGAGGGGCCATCGTGCACCAGCTGATCTTTGCCAAAGCTCCCTGGACGTCAGACCCTCGAAATGCTACCGACCGGAGAAGGGGACCACCACGGAATCACAAAGTGAAGCGCCTGGACATTGGAGTCCATCACCGTCGATGACCGCCGTCGCTGACCGGAGCCGCAGTGCTCCTTTGCATAAGACATTTCATCCAAGGACTCCCTTGCCGTGGTTATGTCCCATCCGCTGACGCCAGACGCCTACGACCGGATGCCCTTGCTGGGTCAAAGTTCTTAATTGACTCTTTGCGGCAACTAACACTCGTCGAGGTGCACCGCACACCTCAGCTTGCAGGACTTTTTCGACCAATCGTCAATGAACACCACAAGACCTGAAGCTGCTGCCGCAACGACAATATTCACCCTTTTGTTCACCGACTCTCGGCGACCCATGGCTCCTGCCTTAAAGGGAGTGCACTCAAGAAGGGCCCATCGACGACTCACCGAAGAAATCTACAAAGCCACGTACTTTGGGGTCATAGAACCTTTTAGAAGGAATCGAGACTATATTAAGCATAACTGGACTGGGCTTGTTGATGCGCTTTATTTATTTATAGGTTGCCCAGAAAGGGGGGGGGGTGGATCCTCGCACAGAACTGTCTCTAGGTAGACGGGGGACTGTTCAGCCATTGTTTGATTTAACTTGCTATCTTTCTGTGGTCTATCGCTGATTCATTTTAGTGGTACCACGCAGACCTGTTTATATTTGCCAGTATAGTATTGCCAGAGTACAAAGTGTGTTATCGTGATTGTGTACATGACCTTGAACCTTATTTATATAAAGACTGTTTTTACTAACAGTGTTTGGACATTACTTTGTG
Organism: Ambystoma mexicanum; assembly: GCF_040938575.1. NCBI lineage: Eukaryota > Metazoa > Chordata > Amphibia > Caudata > Ambystomatidae > Ambystoma > Ambystoma mexicanum. The sequence goes on from NC_090923.1 coordinate 1,091,401,047, forward strand.
GGTGCGTGGGGTCTACACTATACTTCAGAACCAACCTACATCACCTCCTGTGAGCTAAGCCTTGATTGCTCACCACATTTTACCAATTATAGACTCTTGGCTGGGGCACTCTGTGCTTCGACTCTGCCATATAGAGAGCAGGAGTACAGATACCCCCCTTCCAGTGCTTTACAAAGCCGACCACCAAAAGTCAACGAGAGTGAAGCCGGCAGAGAGAAGCCAACAAGCGGGGGCAAATGCTGAAAACCTGCTGAAAAAGACATTTAGATTTGTGAAACCGATACAGTGTTAGAAAGGGAGAAGTGCACTGTCCCGCTTGTCATTTGGGATCCAAGCCCGACCGAGGGAGATCCAAGCGTGGAAAGTTACCACCCAAAGTTCATAGAAAAGGACTGGCCTTGTTAAATCACCCAAAGTGTCTGAGGGGTCAGCGTCCAGAAGAGGGGGACCAAGGGGTGAAGCCATCCCCCAAAGTCATACGTGAAATGAAACTTCTGTGTTTGTTGAAACTATCAGGCCCTCGAGGGCAAGAGGCTTTTATATTAGAAAGAGACTTTAAACCATCAGAGAACCCGATAGCTGGAACAGAACTGGCTGCTTGTGCTGGGGAAGCTCAAGTATGTGCTGTGCTCAGGAGACCCACCTTCTCCTGTGCTGAAAACGTGGGGAAAGGAGACCCCTGGCAATCACATCCTGACTTATTATTTCAGAACACTTTCTTTATTGAAACCCCTTATCCCACATTGTTTCTATAATTAGTTGTAAGGATTTGACAAGACGCCACGAGGACTACCTTATTTTTCATTTGATGGTCGACGCTTGCTCCCATCTTAGCTTTAGGTTTAGTTTAGGTGTTTTTCCACCCTGCATTTACAGTTTAATAAACACCCTTGAACTGTGATCACTTGTGTCTGTCTTTACTGTTGCCACCATGAATTCCTTACAGGTGCCACGGGTAGCGCTTTAATCATGAGAATGGACTAATATTTAAAAGGCCTTCCTTCTGCAAGCAGGTTGTGTTGGGGGGCTTGGACCTTTAGTCATTCATGGTGGTGCAAATACTCCCACAAGGTTGCTTCGAGTGATGTGTACTTTGCAAATAAAAAAAAACATATTGCCGTTCTTGAAACTTCAAAACAAATAAGTGTATTACTTAGAGCTTGGAATGTATGTGGTAAGTTGCTTAAAGTGCTGGCAAATTCTGGCTTCACTGCTTAACTAAACTGTGATCCTGGGCAAATCATTTTACCCAACCCAGCCACACCAGTGTGCTTGCAAGAACACAAATGTGCATTTTATCCTTAGGCAGTTTTGGTGGCATGATGGGCATTACATTGCACAATGTTCTGCTTACTTGCCACTCAGTACTTACCACAATGCCGTGGAGTCACAAAATGTGTGTGCCATATGTTTAGAGAAGAGATTTCTGACCTCCTGGGTACCGTGATGATTGTGTTGTTGGCGTTTAGGTGTCTGGGACGGTACTCCCTCTTTAGATCTTTTATTTTGATCTTTAAAATCATCCGAGTTTACTGACTTGCAATAAGCCAGACCACAAATGGATAATTACATGTAAACTTGCTGGGCAAATTTGTCTCGCAGATGAGAATTTCCGGCACCAGTAACTGGTAGGTGTTGCATCAGGGCCTCACTGACCTGGGCAGACCAAAAGCCTGACATCTGGGCATTTGGTTCTGCAGAGTGAGATAACTAATGACCCCAGGTTGTTGCCCCAGTTTGTCACAAACTCATTGTAGCTGCTGTCTTCATCTTGAGTAGTTGACACTGTGCTGCAGTCAACTGATCATGGACCTAGTTAATTTTTTTTCAGTTAGTCATGGCCATGGCCACCATACTGAGAAATTCTGTGAAATGCCACCCCCGCCGCCCTTTTTCTTTCCACCAATTTCTTCCCGATATTGGAAGGGGCATGTTTTTTACTCTTTGCACAAAAGGTTTAATGTAATAACATTTTTGGGCATCAACAATAACACAGTGTACTGGAGTGCTCATGAGACATTGTTGGTTTAAATATGTAAGAACACACATGTCCTTATATTAGACACAGTTTGGACAAATTAACGAACAATCGTATATCATACCTTGTTAGCAGGAGTTTTTTTCTTTATCTTTAGTTTGTTTTAGCCCTACACGCCACCAATTGTTTAGGGCTCCCAATTGTTTGTGTAGAACTTTTCTAGCAACCCTGGTTGCTTTAGGAGAGCCCCATAAGCGCCTCAAGAAATCCACAATTATTTGCTTCCTAATTTTTATATATATAAAAAAATTCCTGCCCCCGGTAACTGGGCACACTGCTTTACAGAAGACGGGTAGATCTAGTTATGGCTGAGAATGCCACTTTAATCTATACCGATCAACAAACATTGGAACTCATTCTGGATCCCTTGTTATTTGACCAAACAGGTTCTAATCAATAGACGTCAACAAACACTGGTGACGACCTTCTCAAACATACAAAAAAAGTTTGAAAACTGAACTTCGAATATTTAAAAGGCCAGCATAATACTGGCAGGGCTTATAGTGCGAAATGAACCATGCCTATTTTTGAATGATGAAGAGTACACCACCAGCTTTAGTCATATACCAGCGCTTTGGCGTAAAGCGCTCAATAAATAAATCAATATAGCAACTAAATGCAACAGGGACTTGATGGTCCTTACAATTACGACTGCCCAAATAATTGGTGTAGAAATACAAAAGATCCTTGATACAGAGGAAGAGCAATGTAGTACCAGTACTCTAATATAGCTTTATAGACCTGCAGCGAGGCCATACCGGGCATTATAGGCCCTGGAGACCGAGTTAATCGCTCATGCCTTTAACGAGGTAGGAGGGACCATAACACCCAGTATGGCCCAAGCTGCAGGTCTATAAAGCTACTAGAACACCCTTACTGCCTAATTTACAGAACCAATTTATAATGGCAAACAGCATTGGAAAACGTTTGTGAATTAGGCCCTAGTATTTAATTAACCTAGAAAAGAAATTTTGTATTTATAGGCTTGTGGAAGGTAATTAGTGGGTGCGTGGAATATTTAATTGAGGAAAATACAGGTGTGCTTTTTTTAAAGTATGCAAATTTAGGGCCAATGCAGTGACCAATTAGTTACAAAACAATAATGAAGACAAACATTTTTCAACATTCAGCATAAGGTTATTGGTAGTATTTAAAAATGTGTTACACTTACCTTACTTTGTGTGCTTTCATTGTTTTCAGAATTCTTGCACAACAGAAAACTTGCAGGGTAGGCAGATTCAAAAGTTGCTGGCATGCGGTGCGTAAGATAAAAAGGTGTGAAGGCTATAGTCACTTTTTATGTTCTGATATGTATCTGGGGCATAAAGTTGTGCCGAGCGCAAACCTCAATGTTGCACTATTACCGAAGCAAGAAGCGAAATTAAAGTGATATTTATTTTTCTTCCTGGAGGTGGCGGGGCTACGTCGGGCACGTTCCTACATCAATGCGGAACATCAACAATTGTACTTCTGGAATGGGACGCAGGTTCGAGCGGATAACAACGCTGCAATTAACTTGCATTGAGCATGTTTTTCGGGTTGTAATGGACGGTGGCAGCGGGGAAGGGAAGCGCTCATTTAAGTTCCAGGTTTGATTCAATCTGCGGGCAATACCAACATATATAGCCCGTAGATTGACCAATTACCATCGTCAAACACCCGCAAGGGTGTTCCAATAACCAATGCTCAAGTTAAATTGTGGGAAATTACGAAACGATTTGAAACCTTCAAGACCAACAATCTCAGTAGATAAATGAATAAATTACAAAAAGATATTAAGGACTTCAAAACAGAAATAATCTCTCCATACACAGCAGATGATTGCATCCAAACACTGAACAAACCAGGAACCCAAACAGCACGAAGAATAGAGAACAGAAGATGGGTCACGTTCTCTAGATCTAGTAGCAATTAGTCTTCGGATGACAATTCAGGGTATATCAAGATCGTGCTCACAAAATAATCCTATCCCTCGGATACCACCCCCTTTTTGAGGCAGAGGAGGACAAGGAAGCAGCAGTTGGGGCCCGCCACCATGGGCTATGCAGTACCAGACAGGCCGGAGACGCCAACGATACCACAGGAGGGCATTCCAGTAAAAGATGAGTCTAGTAGCCTACCTATATTCAATTTGGCCCAAATAGATTGATACTTACTAAAGGCCTTTCTTTTGTACCTATGAGCCAGACAGACTGTACAACACAGACAGAGGTATGATGTTTCCTACGCTCAGTACGACTGAGAACGTTCTTCAAAGATCATATGGAGCAAGAAAGAGAACCTGACTCGGGCCTTCACGAGAGGTCTACTTTTACACCTTCAGATAACCAACCAAGTCCCTAGTGACATCCTTACATTTGAAAAATGTATTTTGCAAGACCTTGATAAAGTGAAGAAACAAAAAAAAAAAAACTCACTCATAATATAACTAAAGAAGAAAGAAGTCGTGGCCACTCTATCCAAAGACCAGAGTTTGGTCATAAAACCAGCAAATAATTGGGGCGGCATCGTCCTCAAGTCTGGATTACAATGGAACATATGGTAATGCAAGGCATAAAATAACCGGTATCGCATCGCAATTCACTAGACAAGAATGATGAATTGCTTTTCATTTTATAAATCATGTCACACTAACTGCGATGTAATTTCAGATAAGGTGAGCATTGTTTAATATTCTTTTATCAAGCTCCAGGACAGTATGGGCCATTACAAAGGAAAGCAGAGATCCAGGTTGCAGGCTGACCCCAAAGTTCACTTTTAATGAGCACTTTTGCTGATAAAAACTAGATACAGGTGACTATGTGGGAGCTTGTTTGTCTTCCACTGTAAATATTGGGAGGGATACAGGATGGCAATAAACAAGTTAGCCCTTTCTCTGTGATCTGTCATTGCTTCCACCTCTGTTCCCCTGCATTTTTCTATTTCATAATTTGTTTGCTCACTTTTGCACCCTTAAAAAGGTCTACTTTTTTTTGTTCACTTTGCTATTGTGTATACACCGACCCTATAACTTTCTCTCTTGCCCATAACCCCATATCACTTCTGAAGGGTCTTCTTTCATCTATTTCTTTCTCAAACATCTTGCTTCCTAAATCAATTGTCTAATTCCCCTCTCTTTGCTGCCCACCTTTGCTGAGCTCTATATTCCACTCAGACTGCAATGGCCTTAAACATGATAGGCTTTCATGTTCGCATGCAAAAGGCTATTGTGTCATGCATCTGAAAGACTTAGTGTGCACATGTGCATTTTTGGTGTGCATGCATGTCAAAGGCTACAGTTATTTGTGCCTGAAAAGCAATGCTGCATATGAAAGGCTAGGTGTGCACATGTTAGGCTGAGGTCTGTGTGCATGTGAAAGTCTGCATTGCTCATGCAAAGCAGCGGTGCCATGGTATGTGCTGCTGTGGGTATTGTACATGTTACCATTTGGACACCATCTTAATTCAATGACCGCACCGAAAGCCAAGATGATGGTTAACCCATCTATTACCAGGTTCTATAGTCCGAACCAAGCAGGCGAAGCACAGGCTAGTCTTTTTGAATTAATGCACATGCCATGTGATGGGAACTTGATATTCATGCTAGCATTAAACTCATGACAAATGTCAACTTTGCTTTCCACTGAAAGGTGCCAGGTTTAGAATTTAAATGGCTGTGCAATACATGAAGCCTCCCCTAATATGCATATGTATTGAAATCGCTGGAAGCGATACCACAGAAAATGAGTTCATATATAGCCTTGGATACTAAATGTGATTATGGTAAATTACATTACAAAACGTTTTTATTAGTAAGCCAAGAGACGAATAACTTTGCCGTGCAGATTAAGTGGCATTATGACACGGCCACGCTAGTGGTCGTGTAGTTATGGTTAAGTTGCTGTTTCCATAGGAAGAGCACTTTTTGGGTGGCTCATAACTTCGCTCCCCCTGGACGAATCCTCACCAAACTGCATGTTTATATATGATTAGGTTTCTGTATTAACACTCCAATACAATATTAGAGGAGTACATTCTTTAATAGATTAAGTAGTTCATGATTGGTCTCCCGATCACTCCTGACATCTTGTTAACAATATAAACAACTCCTTGTAGAGACTTTTCATCAAAATGTTTTTCACGTGTGATGTCATCAGTGATGTCATCAATGACATTTGTGATGTCATCTTTGATGTCCTGGGTGTTAGTCATAGCAGTGCACGGTGGTGGCGCGAGTTATGGTTGCTTAGCTTACCATAACTGGCAAATTTCAGAGGGTTTTCGTTTTTACTGGGAACCAAAACGTCCGTTAAAGTTTTTTCTTTGAATCATTATATATGAAGCAGTACCTCGAGTAGGATTTTTTTGTGTGGCATACACATGTCAACTGAATGGCTTGTGGGCACTTCTATGAGATTAAATGATTTGCCAAGGATCACACACTTTAGTTAATTGTGAAGCTGGGATTTAAAACCAGTCTGCAACATAAAGCCCTTAATCAAATATCTTCCCAGCTTTAGTTGGTAGAAATAGTACTTTGGTTTTAAATAACACTGTTTTGTAGAGATGTTTTGAAACTTACAAAAAAAAAAAATCAACATCCAAGCTGAAAAATATATAAATCCTTGTTGGGAACACACACCATGGTCGTAGCTTTATTTACTAATTCTTGAATGGAAAATTACAAGAACCCAAAGTAATGTTAAGCTAAAAAACATCCTATGAATTTGGTAAATGTACGTTTAAGACTTAGACACACATAAAAAGTATTGTATGATAAGATCACCTTCATGTAGTCATTGTTTATCAGAATCATGCTTGCTACTGCATATGGAATGTGAACACTTGTCAGAAACAATGGTTCATCAATGAACCACCACTAATAAGGAGCGTGGCATTTAGAGGCTCTGCCGATAGATACTTGTGTGTTTATTTTATTTATTTTTACATTTGTAAAGCGCACTAAGCCCAAGCGCATCAAGGCACTGGCATGACCAGTTACTCAGAAATTTACAGACATTGGGATAAGAACAGTGTAATAGTTGTTCAGTTAAAGTTACTGTAGTTTTGAAGATCAGACCAGGTAAAGGGCCTGTGTCCAACATTCAGGCAATCAGTTGTGTTTTTAGAGTTCTTCTGAAAGTCCAGTAGGAGAGTTCAGCACATAGGGTTGGAGAGAGGAGGTTCCAGTGTTCGCAAGCTATGGCTGGGAAACTACAGGCTCCAGCTTTGGTCTTCTTGAATTTAGGCAGAGTGATGCGGGCAGAGTGATGCAGTTGGCGTAGGCAGTTCTGGGAATTGTTGACTATTGATGACTATTTGCGAGGCCCTCGTGGGAAGCCCCGTTGAATTTGCAAGGGTAGCAGTGTCTGGTCACATGTCCAACAAAAGGCATCCTAATTATAGCACCAGTGGTGGAACATGCCTGTGAGGTCCCTAGGACCTCTGCTGCTGTACAGAGGAAACATGTCTTGCATTGGCCCCGATTGAAAGTAAGGATATACAAATTTGCTAATTATATACGTTGAATTGCTAATCAAAATATTTTTACTTAGCAGTCTCGACTAATCAATGTTGCAAGACTAATTTATGCCTTGGTAATGTCCCTGTTAAATGACAGGCAAAGCTACAACCCACTGAAGAAAGACCCGACAAAGATACTTCAACAAGAAATTGCAGAAGCTTTCGCATATGGCCTACAGCGAGGTTGGATTTGAGAAAAAGCAGACTTTTTGAACAGTATCCAAGGATGGACTCCTTGCATGTACGCACTACCTAAAATGCACAAGGATTCCCAAAATCCCCCAGGTAGGCCCATAGTGTCAGGATGTGGATCCATACTAGAACCTATTTGTAAATTCGTAGACACTTTCCTGAAACCATTGAGCATTAAGACTGACACATATTTGATGGATCCCAATCATACCATACAAAGCTTAGAACATCTACACCTTATTCCAAACACTCAATTTTTTGTCACCATGGACATAAAATCCTCATATACAAGTATTCCCCAGGATTTGGCAATCTAATGTGTCAGAACATTTTACCAACTGCAAACTACAATTTAGAGTACCCTTACATTTTATAATTGAACTGTTGTCTATAGCTCTATGTAAAAACTTTGTTTTTGACATCAGTTCTATCTTCAGACCAAAGGAACAGCCATGGGAGCAGCATTCGCACCAAGCTTAGCCAGCTTATTCATGGCCACATATGAGAAAGATCACATGCTATCTGAACGGAACCCCCGGCGCCAACACTTGAAACGTTGGAGCAGATACATCGATGATGTGATCTGCGTCTGGAAAGGCAGCAAAGAGGAGATGAAACAATTGTTTATGTGGATAAATACATGTGACCATAACATCCAGTTCACTATGGAATACAGTAATCAAACCACCCATTTTCTATATCTAATCATTAAGCACAAACAAGGCAGATTGGAATGCAGTTTATATCGGAAACCTACGGACCGGAACACTTCATTTCACCAGCAACCATCCCTCACACAAAGAAAATCTACCATGCAGACAGTTCTTGAGGCTATGCAGGAACTGCACATTTTTAGATGACTTTCAGCTACACAGCACACTCGGACAAGAAACTATGGTACCGAGGTTACCCCAAGAAATGACTCACTAATTCAATAAAAAGAGCTATGTTCATCAACTGGGAGGCATTAATCAAACCACAGGTTTTGATAGCACAAGACAAACACGAAAGACTAGCCTGTGTCATTACACATGGCCCACAGACGTTCCACATTAAGATTATTCGGAAGTACTGGCGACTGGCACGTCTAAATCTACCAGAAGAATCAGCCCCACCATTTGCATTCAAACGTGCCAGCAATATACATGAACATCTAGTGCACTCTCAATATATAAACCAGACACCAAGAACTGGCCTCTGGAACCTACGCACCAAAGGACACTATCCATGCGGGAGCTGCGTGGCCTGTAAATTCATTACCAAAATACAAATGTTATAAATTGGCAACAGAACATGGACTTAAAAAAGACATGACCAACTGCAAATCAAACCAAGTAGTTCATTGCATACAATGCCCATGTGGCCTAAAATACATTGGTCAAACCATGAGAACCGTGACTACATTGATTTCAGAGCATCGATCCAAGATCCGAAGCAAGAACCTAACTGCCCCCCTTGTAGAACACTATATAGATGCACGCCATACACCAGATGACCTCCTTTGGTGGGTCCTAGAGAAAGTGAAAGGGAGACCTAATGTTTCAAGACTGCTGCTGGACCTTGAATGCCGGTGGATCCAGAGATTAGATATGTTTAATCATAGTTTGAACTAACAATTTTTGTCGCCAGCAATATAAACATCTACCTCTAAATCATTATTGCTACATATATGTTCTGATTTAGCCAGGTTGGACATCGATTTCTACCAGGCCAGCCTGGCTCTCAATTTAGGCACAAGTCGCAACCAACATCCTGCCAGCAGCCTCTGCTCTTTCACCTGGCGACCCACACAGATGATCATAGGCCAACTGACAGTCCTCCGCTTCATAGTGATCCATGAACACACACCCTCCCACACACACACACACACACACAGCAGATCTACACCAATCCTGCTGTCCCTTAGGTCACATGCTTTTGTACGACTAGCAGACTTTTTAACCTGGGTCATTTCTTCATAGGTTCAGAAATACATTATGTCCGCATATCATTCCTTGCCACATACCCCAGGATTTTTGACTCATTACGGACACGGGCTGGATGAGGGCATCGCCCTCTCGGCCTACTGCATTCTAGTCCCGAGGCTCCAGCTACATCTCCCAGCAGTCTGGATTAATCGTGTCCCTGGTACCGTGACAACGCTTCCCACGGAACAGGACAGGCCCTTGTTTCACACTGGGTCCAATCATGGAACAGCAACATGCATCTCCTATGGCAACCACATAAATGTTGCTACTAGATTGGCTGCGCCGCGCCCGACGACCCAGCTCAACCCGCATCCTGTTTTCTCATTGCCACGTCCCAACTGTGTCCAATTAATGGCGGTATACTGCTCCTCCTAGCCTCTTTCCCATATTTCCTAATATATGGGTGTTAAACATTTCCAGCTCTTTCCCTGGTATCAGCATTTCACACTTATTCCCTTGTCTGCGTAAATCCATTAGGACGGAAGCCTTCATTACGCAGCGTCCCGCATCACGACCATCAGATGACAAACTGATTTGCGGCTTGGTTCGCCCTGCGTTCTCCATAGGTAAGCCATCTTAACATTGCATTATCTAGGGAGACCACAATCACTCTCCTTGTCCCCAACCAATAGTAGAGGATTCCTGCCTTCCCTTTTACACACAACCTATGGCATTTTACTTGCTCCTTGTTCTTTTTCCTACTCCAGAGCAGAGCTTAGCCGGGCTCTCAGCATTGTGGCATAGAGGGTTGCTTTAAACAACACTTCTTCACCCTTCCCCCAACCATACTCTGACTGCTGGTCATTCCTCATTACCAGATGTCCTTGCCGCCAGCCGCATGCAGTGTGCCTCAGGCTGAGGGAAATGTATTTTTTTTTATACATAGGGTAAGTTAATCCCTAGTGGCTTTTATAGGAGGTGTAAACTTTTTTTTGATGCTCAATTCTTCTTAACAATCCAGCACGTGCCGAGCCATACTAATACACCTATATGTCTATCTGCAGGGTCCTTTAATTCACGCCCTGAGGAAGGCAACTGTGTACTGATGAACACTGCCAAAACGTGACCTATACTGGGACTTCATCTTTGTCTATAATCTCGTGATCCCAGAAAACGTATTGTTTCACTACTTAATGTCATGTCGGCAGACCCAAGGATTCTCCACCTCCGACAGGCCTCTAAAAATAAAAGGGACATTTTTGACTGAATCCTCCAGGTGACGGGAGAAATGAACCATCATCCCTTACCATTAAGCAAGAGTTGAACTATAAGAGATCTGTCTTTATTGTTCCAAGTGATTTCTTGTCGTTTCATGGTTCTGAAGAAATTATTTTGACTTGCACTTGTTTTTGCCTGAAATTATTTAGTAAATATAATTTATAAAGTGCCTTTTCAAAATAAATGGATGATGCAGGATGTGTTAACCAGTCATCTGAACCTGGTTCCTGTCAATGACATCTAGTCTCTTCTTCACTTCTTTATAACTCCCAAACTGGGTCTTATTCCCCCGCCCCTTTCATTTTCCTTTCCACCAATTTCTTCCCGATATTGAAGTTGCATGTTTTTTTACACTTTGCACAAAAGGTTAAGGGGTAATTCATCGAATTTAGTGCACAAGTGGCGCACGCGGCTGGCGCACAGTGTGCACGTGCGATTGTCTGCGCCAGCCACGTGCGCTAAAATCCATTTCCGCGCACAGCGTATTCATGGATTTTAGCTACCAAAACCAGCCGTAGCCCACAGTGGCGCAGCGACCCTGCAGCAGTGCCAGTTACGCCCACAAGAACGGCCCTAGCGCAGGGAAAAGCCATCAAAATCCCAAATCCAGCGCAAAGGGCTGCACTAACCCTGTACCAGTATACATGGCCGCCACACAGCACACGGCAAGTGGGGAACGCGTATTAGTGGGGTGCGCGGGAAGTTTCACACGCGATTGGCCCTGTGCGAGTGGGGTACGTGTAAAACTGGGGTGCGCGGGAAGTTTTACACGCGATTGGCCCTGTGCGAGTGGGGTACGTGTATTACTGGGGTTCGCGGGAAGTTTCACACGCGAAGGGCCCTGTGCGAGTGGGGTACGTGTATTACTGGGGTTCGTGGGAAGTTTTACATGCAAAAGGGCCCTGTGCGAGTGGGGTACGTGTATTACTGGGGTTTGCGGGAATTTTGACACGCGAAAGGGGGCTGTGCGAGTGGGGTACGTGTATTACTGGGGTTTGCGGGAAGCTTTACACGCGATTCCGCTGTCAGAGCGGGTACGTGTATCTAGTGGGGTGCACGGGGAGTCCCACACGTGAATTGGCAGTGTGGGTCCTCCCAGGTGTGCCCTCCACCCCATCCACGGCCCCTGCAGGCAACCCACAACACAGGGGACTACCCTGCACCCCTGGCCATGCCCCCCAGACAGCACACATGTCACCTTCCACTAGTGATCACCAACTCACGTCCCCCTGCACCCCCACATCAGTCAGGGGCACCTGCCAGCAGGCCCCACTCATGTCCCCTGCACCCCTGCACCCCCACCCCCCAGCAGTCAGGGGCACCTGCCAGCAGGCCCCCACTCATGTCCCCCCACCCACTCAGCAGTGACATGCCCATTCCGTGACACAAACCAAAAGCCAACTATGTACATCAACACATGTCCGTCTCACTCACACACACACACAGGTTGCCATTGAGTAAACCCACATGTCAACATGCATGAACCCAATGAGTGAATCTCACACATTTAAGTAAAAGATCAAAATGTATTAACATGAAAAACAATTGAAAGTACTTAAAGCATAAAATGATGGCGAACATGAAATGAAATGCATGTCCAAATAAAAAATAAAAAAATTCCCCAAAGAAATCCAAGTCCAAAAGAAAAATGGCCAAACCTCTGTCCACCAAACCAAATGAAACGCAAAAAGGTAAATCCATTGATCCATGGTGAAATGAAATTAAAATATCCAAATAAATCCAACGTCCAACTATGTACAATACAATTTTCAAGGGTCCATGAGCCCAACGTAACAAATGAAACCTATCTAATAACCTACCTAACAAAAAAACTATTCACAAAAGTGTGGGGCATAGTCCAAAAGCCCCAAAATAAAAAAATAAAAGGAAACCTAACACTAAACTATTTACAATGGCGACGGGCAAGTCCTGCGGCTCACTCATTGATGTTTTCGGCCAGGGCATCATCGAACTCGATGTCTATTTGCTGGAGGCGGGCCTCTGTCCTGGCCCCGAGGCACTCATGGCCTGCGAGTCGCCTTGAGGCACTATGCCCGCCTCAACGCCCAACGCATGGAGAACTCCGCACTGACCATGGTGAGCCGCGCCTCTTCCACCTGCCGCCGCTCCGCACCTATACGCTGGCCCAACCGCAGCCACACGGAAGACATCCATTCCAGGGTCCTCCTACCCTCCGGCCGATGCCTGCTGCTGTCCATGTGCCCTGTCCGATGATACCTGCACATCCTCCATCAGCTGGTCTCCAGTTGTGGTGTCCACCCCTGCTGGACCACTGACTCCCGACTGTGGCAGGGATGGGATCTCCACCAAGCTGGCTGTGTTGGTCAGGCCAGGTCCACAGGGGGCCCTGGTGGAATCTGGGCCAGAAGACGGCAGGGAGAACGACTGGCGCATAGTCTCCACAGAGGAGGAGAGGTCCGCCAGAGTGCGCGTCACATGTAGGAACCCACCAACCAGGGCCCCTCCCAACAGTGCCACGTTGCGACACTGCTCTTTGTGATGGCGTGCGTTCTCTGCTCAGGAAGAACGCACGTCATCACGAATGTCACGCGTGCACAACACGACACCAATCAGGACGGAGCCCATACGTTCATCGGACCCCTCGTCCGCAGGTAGTGATGAGGCAGATGACATGGCACTCTCCCCTACCAGCAGACGAGCCTGGGACGGGGCATCCCTGCTGGTGCATGGTGGTGCAGTCACAGGGTCAAGGACAGGGACATGCACAGGCCCCTCCGCGGTGACCTGTGCTGCCTCCTGACCCTGGCCTGCACCACTTGCACCAGTGGTACTACCCCCACCAGGCTCCATGTGCGGCTCAGTAGCGGGCTCCTCCTCCTCTGTGGAGAGCACCAACCTGGATGTCTCCGTACCGTCTTCTGCCATTGCAAGCCCTTGTGGGGGCTCACCCGGCCCTTCCACCACAGCCGTAGTGGCAGATGCGGCACCAGCCCCCTCGCTCCCGGATGATGGCAAGTCCTGGGAGGGTGGCTGGGCCTTGCATCGCCGCCGAGTGGAGGCATCTCCGCCGCTTGGCGCCACAGCGCCGTCTCCGCCCTCTTCTTCACTTGACGCTGCGTAGAGGGAGACAAACACCACAAGCATCAGGGTACAGTACAATAGTCCCCTAGACAGGAAGCAATAACACATGAGTGGCAGTGTCTAACGTCACTTCCATCATGTCCCTCCACAACACATGGATGAATGCACGCAAAACACATGCATAAACAGGCATGGCGCCTGCAATCAACATCAGCATCCATGTACAAGGGCCTCTATTAATCAAAAGGTTGCCTTCAAACTCACATGCATCCTGGCTCACACTGATCCCATGCACACACATCACCAGAAGGTCATGCATCATGCCTTGTACACCACTGCATGAGTGAATCTACACATCATCACGGACATGTGTCATGAATCCATGGCGTATCGAAGTCACAGACACTTCTCAGACACACACACATGTGCACCATACATGTACATGACAGCAGAACCCATCCCTCACAACCCCACCATGTGCAAGAACAGACACTGGCATGCTTTCATGTGTGCATTTCCCATACAGCTCCCCATGTAGCATTGGAAATCATGCACCAACCATGTGGTTCGCAAATTACTGGTCTCACATGCATGACCATGATGTCCCTGCACACACACATTCATACATGGCCCATGTCACACATACAGGCAAGTATCAGACTACCAGCATGCTGCACCATGCCCCGTCTCGCACACCAATGCACTCACTTATCGCTCAACTCCAGACGGGTCTTCCTCCGAAGGATCTGGGCGTGGAGCGCTGGGCATACGTGTTCCAGGACCCTCATCTGGATGTCATTCATGCTGACCCGGCCCCCCTCCACGAGGCGCCGGCCTTGTGGAGGGTCCTAGACCTGAAGTCCTCCCAGCGCTTCTTGACGTGCTTGATGTCGCGGGTTGCCACCCCCACCACATTGATGGCAACCACTAAGTCGTCCCAGATCCTCTCCCGTCCTTTGTTGACGCGTGATGTTCCTAAAACGGCATCATAATGCCCCAAGACATGCTCCACCAGGACACCAACTTCCTTCACACTGAAGCTGGTGGCCCTCTGCCTCTCTGGCTGGGGGTCGCCAGCGGTCTCAGATGGCGTTTGCCCCGACATGGCAACCCCCGAGCCAGGCGTGGGTGGGCAACTGGGTCCTGGGGCTGGGCTGTAGAGCGATAGTATCCCAGTCAGGAGTATTCTGTTCCAGCAGGGGTGGATACAGCAACTGGAACCCTGGCTGACGTGCAGGCACCAAATAGCAGGGCGCGTGGGCAGCAGGCAGTCAGGCAGCAGCCGATTGCAGGTGGGAGCGTGCTCAGGGCTCTGGGGGGCAGTAATGCGGCCTTCTGGGCAGGAGTGTGGTCTTCCGTGTGTTTTCGCATGGCCAGCTTGATATGGAGTGATTTGGCACGTGAGAAAATTGCACGTCAGCGTGTAATTGGAGGAAAGGCCCTTAGCGCGTAAGCACGTCAGCACACATGCGTTTTCGTTGGACCAACGGCCCTTCGTGCGTAAGCACTTCTCTGATGTTACGCACGCGCGTTTCCCTCGTGACGTGGGCATAATGGTTCAGCGCGCGTGAAAAACTGCACGTTCGCGTGTGAATGCGTGGAATCCGAGGAAAGGGCCTACGCGTAAGTGACGTGACACGTGCGGGCGTTTCCCTCAGCACGGGTTAAAGGTGAGCGGGACCAGCAGTTCGCTGTACGTGCCTTTCGTGGAGACCGACGTGTGTAGCTGCTTCGTGTTTCGCGCGCCATCACATCTTCACAGCGATCGAGGACGTATCTCTTCTTTTGGCGGGGTATTGGCTACGCGTGTTTTTCATTATCACGCTAGTCAGATGGTGAGTCGCGCACGCTATTTTTCCCACTGCGGGTGCTCCTGTGTATCGCACCCGTTTTGGAAGTCATAGTAGCCTGCGTGTCCCACGCGTACACGTTTTTTGTGTTACTCGGTGCCACCGCGTACTGCGGGAGGTTGATTCCACGCACGTAGGCTACAGGGTTGCGTGCATGGTTTTACTGCAGTTTTGGGGTGCCTGAGCGTAGCGTGACCCGTCACTACATCACTGGGGTCACATACAGCCTTGCAGGTGCAGGGGGGCTGTTAACATCTTGCATCCCACCCCCTTCACCCTAATTGCCCAGGTCAATTGTGGTGTACACCTCCCATTGGCACTACTCCATCTGTGCCATGGCTGGGAGGCCACCAAAGGCTGGCGTACTCCTTGTGGCGGGTGTGGTCAGGGACGTGGCCGGGGTGACCAGGGAGTAGGGGGACTCCAGGGTGTCCAGGGTGGCCGCAGAGGGGGGGGGGGGGGGGGAAGAGGCAGGGGTGTGCCACTTGAGCACGTTGTTGTGCCATGTGTCGGTGCAGTCATGCCACCACCCCCTGTGGTTCTGGGAGATGCAGCTTCTGCATCTGGCACTGGCGCCCGTGTGACCCGGCAGTCTGTTTCATCGACTGTCACGGGCCCAAGGGTAGTGGTAGCTGCAGGTGCAGCTGTGGACACCACCACTCAGGCTCAGGGTCTGCCAGCGCCGGCTGCGTTGGCAATTGAAGAGCCCTTGGAAGATTTCCAACAGGCCCGGAGGGAAACCGTAGGGGCACGCAGGGCTGCCCTGACCAAGACACGTGTCCCTGGGGCAGTAATGTCATCTCCTGCCCCGAACAGCCGGGTGTTGGCAAGTGCAGGGGCAGATGCAGCTAACACCCCGGTTGTGAGTCTGCCAACCAGGACAGTGACCCTGCCACAGCGGATGTTGCTGCGCAGGGTCCATTAGAGGACACCCAGCTGCCACTGACACAAGTCAGCCCTTTGGTCCTCCCGCCATCTGCCACTCCCTTGGCTCAATCCACCGGTCCGGTCCCACTGGCCATACTGATCAGGGCGGCATCAGCCAGCCAGGGTCTGCGCCACAATCCAAGAGGAGGAAGGTTGCACCTGCAGCACAGGCTGGGACCCCACACACAGCCACAACCTCCTGCACGTCGAGGAAGAATCCTTTCTGCAATCAGGAACTGGACAACCCCGTGGACTACGTGCAGGACCACAGCCGTGACATGCTAGTGGGTGCCAATTGTCAGACTACGGCTGCCCACCGTGATACCCACTGGAAGCAAGTTGCGGAACATGTGAGTGCATTCGGCCATGAGGTGCGCACGGCGCAAGAGTGCAAAAAGCGTTGGAATGACCTCAAACACCGCGCTAAGGCTAAGTGTGCCTCAAATTACAACTTAACTCTGGTGACTGGCGGTGGGCCTGCACCGGAGGAGGAAGACCTCACTCCGCATGAGTCACTCGTTGCAGAGTTCATACCATCAGAATCGGTCGAAGGAGTGGGAGAGATGCCGGACTTTGATGCAGTTCAGTGAGTGTTGATGCATGTTTGCGAGGACGTGTGTGTTTTACTTGTGTGATGTGATGTGCATGAATGCCACTACATGTCACGTGTACATGGTTATGTTGTGCGAGTAATGCAATGCTTCCCTGATGCATGTCTACTCTGCTGGATGGTGGACATGTGGAGCAGACGGGGACTGTCCACATCACCACTTTTGCACCCTACTCACATGCTGGTTACCAGTTTGCCTCTCCGGTCCATGTTCCAGCTCACTGGCACTTCTGCATGTAGCGTGGGGTGAGCTTCCTCTCAGCCCAGGAACTATGCATAGCATGATTGACGTGCATGTGAACTCTGCCTGCAAGGGGTTACCTAATGTAGGCATGCTCCCTTGCCCCTCAACCCCCTGCTCTGCACCCCAATTCCACCTTAGCACTGGTCTGCTACAATATTGCTGTTGGGTACTTCCCTGTTCATGCCTCCTGTGTACATGCTAACATCCAGCGGCCAATCTGCCAGACATATCCTTTGTGGTACATCCTTAGTACTTGATGCATGGTGTCTCACTTGGGCTGTGCAGAGTGCCCATTCATGCTCCATGTGCATTCCACGCATGCCCATATGTGTCCATGACTGGATGATGACTGTAATACAAGTCCAGGATGACCAAAATTGCATGGCATTTCATCTGCATTCCCATGTCAACTGTGGCTCAGTACTGTGTTGCACACATGTTTAGGGTCTGACAATCTGAAGATCACAGGCCTCAGCCTGTTTAATGGCCAATGACTCTGTCCAACTGGTGTAGTGTCTTCTTCACACATGGGTGGACTCCAGAGGTTTCATCATGTGTCCTGCTACTGTCCCATCATCATTTGCAATGTTGTCACTTGACTCACATGAAGCTGTTGATGCTACTCAACACTGTCTGTCAAAACACAGGTCTATGCTTAGCCTTTTGATACCATGCTAGGCATCTCTGCTTTTGCACTTGGGTGGAGGGGTGCTTTGCTTGTAGATATGCTACCCATTGAATGCACATTGCACGTGATGCCTGAAGTTGACCTTGCACTGCCTTCACATTTTCTGACACACCATGGAGTCCTTGTACATGTAGGTAGTGAGTAACATACATATTTGATTCACTGCATAGACCCACTTCAGTGCAAACTGCCACCTTTCAACAGGTCTAATCACAGAAGCAATTTCAAGTTGATCCAGCAATTATGCCAGGTTCTATTTTGTGTGTCACATGTCTGCCTGATGTGTTTGTTGTCGGTGTGTGTGTTGTGTGCTTCTAACATGTGTAGTGACCTTTTTTCTCTCTATTTTTCAGATGTTGACGCAATGGAGCCGGAGGATGGTGTTGTCATGCCAGGCACAGGGTTATCACTACATCAACCCAGCACAAGTGGGGGTAGTGGGGTGGTAGGCCACGAAAACCCCCAAGTGCTACAGTCCATCTTGTCTCTGGCTGCCTATGAGTCCAGCCCTGAAGAGCACTCCAACGACCATGTCGAGTTGGATGAGCATCAGGTCCATATGTCAGGGGTGAGTGATTCTGATGTGGACACTCCTCTGTCTGCGACACCTGCACTGAGGGGTCAGACAGTCTTGGAACCTCCGCCCATAGTGGATCGGGACACAGGGTCACCCTCCACACCAGTCACTGATATGCCTGGGACATCAGGTCAACGGGGGCATGTAGTCGTGCAGCCGCGGGTGGTGCCAACACAACGAGGACACCCGGTCCTTGGGTCCCGCAGGGGTCAAGCCCAGCAACGTGGTCACCGCGCGCAACCACAGTATACTGAGTGGGAGCAAGACATGACTGCCAATTCTGAACGGAAGGGGGCAGCAATGGAGAACATTGCTGAGAGCATGGAGCGTGTGGCCCAATCTGTGCTCCCCCCTGCTAGGAAGGTGCTTCTCCAGCAGCAGGTGGCACGGTCCACGGCACGCACGCTCAGGCTGGGCATGGCGGCCTCAGACAGGGCACGCCAGGCTGAAATGTCTCTGCGTCAAGCAATTGCTGCTCACGCAGAGGCACACATGAAGGCCCTGAGGGAGGAGCATGCTTCCCTCAGATCCAGTCTGGGTGTCCTGATGTCCCAGAGGGAGCAGGCAGAGGAGAGGTTTGCACAGCTTGAGCGTAACATCTCGGCTGAGCTACATGCTTGCCGGGCGGTGCACCGGTTGTCAAGCCAGGCCTTGCAGGAGGAACTCCGTGTTACACGTGCTACCTTGCAAGAGGAAGCACGTGCATCACGGGAGGTTCTGCATGCAGACCTACATGTCATCACCACACAGAACCAGGCTCACCCGTCCGGCAGACCTGCTGCCGACGAGGGGCAAGCTGCGGCTAGGCGTGGTCATGCTCCTGTGCCACGTCCTCCTTTCCAGGAAGAGCCAGACTCGGACAACAATCTCCCACATAGGTCGGGCTGTGCAGGCGTTGAGCCCATGGAGGTTTTTTTTTTCCTCAGCATCATCGCATGTGGGTGTTGAGCAGCACCCTGTACCTCCCCCCTCCTGGGTGCCTCCCCCCCGGGTCGTATGTGGCCATTTTTGATTTTTCTTTTAGTTTAGTTAGTTAAGTTTCTGTTTGATAGTTTAAATAGGTAAAGTAGGTTTTTCATAGTTCGTGTAATTAGTTAATATAGTTTAAAATTGCTAGTCTATTGTGCTTTCATGTGACGGTGTGGTGCTTTGTGGCTTTTGAAAGCATCCACTGTCTGTTCCAGCTGGGCCCTTCAAGCTTGTCTTGTGTATGTGTTTGCTGCTTGGGGTCCTTGACTCACATGTGCCACTCCTGCTTCCCTTATCCATGGGCTTGCAAAGATGGTTCGGTATAACAGCCTATTACACAAGGGCAATGGACTGTCATATCTGTGACATGTCTGCTGCTGTGGAACTTGTGTTAACACCCCAGAGATAAGTTTCTCTTTGACTTACATTTGAGTAATTTGGTGCTATGTGCATGTGAACAAGTTTTATCTAATTGTGTATGTGTTAATGTGTGTACTACATTTTGGTGCATTCCCTACTTTCCTGTGCCAATCCTACTCCCCTCTCCCGCCCCTCATTCCGGTTATCCAGTATGCCAATGCCTGTCCCGACTGCATATCCCTGACCCTCCTTCAACACCAGGGTCTCAGAGGCCTGTGTGAATTAGACCTTGCAGGCACCCAGACCACGGTGGGGGTGGTTGTTTGGTGCCACTCCTGCACCTGTACACGGGAGCTGTGACAGTAGACATCCGTTTGTGGTACATCATTCTATGTTATGTGGCACACATGGTTCAGATCCTGTTGTGACATTGTTTTACTGTGCTACCTTAGTTGTTAACATCACTGTGGTAGTACTTGGCCTTTGTGGCGTACTGCTACTTCAAGTCATCTACTGGAGGCTGTTCTGGTTTGTTTTACTGCCTGCAGGCTATTTGCTTGGCTTCTGTGTTGTCCTGCTTTGGGTTCTGTTGGATTTTATACTTTTGCAAATTGAGGTGGACTCTGAGGGTGCAGGCAACTTTTTACACACAAGGTGGGATATGGTGACAAAGGGGAAGGGTGATCCTGTGGCCAGGTGGAATTCAAGGATGCCGGATGAATAACCCAGATGCAGTTGTTCAGTGGGTCGTGGTGATTTGTGAGGGGGGGGGGGTTTGTTGTTGATAGTTGCCTTGCCCTGCAGTGTGATGGGCACCCTGAAATTGTAATTGTGCTTTCCTACTTACATGATGTATTCTGCTGATCAATGCCTGTTCATGTGTTGTGTTTACCTTTCAGGTGTGAAGGAATAGTTGTGATTTGACATGCTGGGGTATACACAAGGTGAATGCTCACATGTGATGTGTAGAGGACACCGATGGTCACTTGATTTCACATGTATATGTTGAGTGCATGTCCCTACTGACCCACACACTCGCACTATGATCCACTACATGTACAACCACCCTTCCATGTCCACGTGTACACTCTGTTTGCCTTCTGGTGCCCACTGTATCCCTGCAGCACATGTTCTATGACCATTTGTGGATCCTGTACATGCCTATTTTGGTTTTTTTATGTAGTTTGTCGCTTAGATGTGATGCTCAGAGTGTGCATCACACACAATGGCTGTTCACTGTGCTGTGCCCTGAGCAGTGTGTTGCAGGAGGTGGACATGGCACACAGTAGCTGCAGTGTTGATTTTGCAATGCACATTGTGCATGAGGACAGGCATGCATTATGTTTAAAATACGACTTTTGGAATTCATTTGGGTATGACTTATTTTGGGTGGGAGGTTGTTGGTCAGTCATTTCATCTGATTCCATGTCAGGCATCATTGTCTGATGCCCATTTAAATTTTTCACATGACAATGTGTACCTTTTTGGTACTGTGTTGGTGTATGGCTATTGCTTGCCATGTCATGTGGTTTTGGAGGGTTTGAGTGACATACCAGTGATAGTCATGTCCTGTTTTGCAGGTCTGTGTGATTCACACTTTGCATGTGTGCCTTTTGGTCACACAGGATTGCTAGGGATTCACACAATGTGGCAATTTCATGGCAACAATCTCAGGGTGGTATGGTTGTGACAGTTGACTGTCTCTTTGTCATCATCGAGTGTCACCTGGTATGTGCCAGGCCTGTGTGCACTCTGCAGGGTTGGGAGTTTAGGTGAAAAATCTGGCCACAAGCTGGGTCCGGGCTTCCTCGCCACGTGCCCTATCCCCTCCCATGGGCATCACCTGTGCCTGTGGTTGGGGATGTGCGGGCACCACCATGTCCACCGGTACGCCCTGCCGTGTTGCAACATTGTGCAGGACACATGCTGCCACAATGATCCTGCACACTACTGGGGGTGCATAGAGTAGCTGCCCGCCAGAGCGGTCAAGGGAGCGGAAGCGTGACTTTAGCACTTTGAATGTGCGCTCCACTATGGCCCTGGTTGCAATATAGGCCGCGTTGTATATCTTACCTGGGGTGGTGTGGTGGGGTTCCGGATTGGCGTCATCATGTGGTTGCTCAGAGGGTAGGCACTGTCCCCTGGACAGGTGATAATGGTTGTGATTATTGGGGTTTGTGTATTTGTGTGTGTGTGACATGCATGCATGTGCACGGGCATTTGTACTCACCTAGGAGCCATGTGTCCCATGCTGCCCAGCTTCCAGGGCCCGGCTGAGGGCAGACATTCTGTATATGAAACTGTCATGGGTGGAGCCAGGGTAGTTTGCATAGACAGAGGTGATGATTCCCTTTGCATTGCATACCACCTGTACATTGATGGAATGCCAGTGCTTGCGGTTTCGGTAGATGTGCTCAGTGGCCCTAGGTGGACGTAGGGCCACATGGGTGCAATCTATGGCACTGAGCACTTTGGGGAAGTGTGCCACCCTGTAAAAGTCCTGGACAACGGCCTGCCTTTCTGCGGGTGTTCTGGGCATGTATATGTGCCTGCGGACTGAGGGGCACGCCGTCATGATTGCCAGTACCTGGTGTAGGCAGCGTGACTGCGTGGCCTGAGAGATCCCCCCCCCCCCACTATGGCAGTAGTCCGCTGAAAAGACCCAGTGGCCAAAAAATGCAGGACATTGAGCACCTTCTCCAAGGGGCTCAATGCTTGGGAGCAGAGGGTGGGGGATGTTAGGTCATCTTACCACTCCCTGACCAGGTCTAGGATGATATGGGGTGGAAACCTATACCTGCCATAAACCTGGTCGTCGGGCATCCCAAAAAGGCTTGTCCGTGGTGAAAAAATGCGTGACCTGGCTATTCTCCTCCTCCTGCGGTGTCCCACGATCAGTGCTGCGACAAATGGGGCATTCATCGTAGCTGTATATACGTGTTTGTGCGCACTTTTATGCTGTGCGGGGGGACGCTTCCGCCTGCCTTCGTGTGGTGGACGCGTTGACGCCTGTGCGCGTCTTTTGCCGTGCACGGGTTTCCCGTATTCGAATCCATGAATACAGGTTGTTCGTGTGCGTGTGGGCGTTCCATGTAGTTCCCTGCAGTACTTCACCCAGTTACGCCTTCTTTTCACGCGTTATTCCCCATTCCGCATGTTACGCCCACTGTTCTGCTCACTTTTGTTGTGTGCGCTGCGCTATGTGCGCGGTTTGGAGATGTGTGCGCCTGTTTGCGCTGGGATTTTCGGCGCACGTTTGTTCCATGAATCGGCCCCCTAATGTAATAACATTCTTGTGCATCAACAATGCATTTCTTAACATTATACACAGGGTACTGGAGTGCTCATGAGACAGTGTTGGTTTAAATATATAAGAACATAAACGTCCTAATATTAGACACAGTTTGGTCAAATTAACAATCGATCTTGCATCATACCTTGTTGGCAGGAGTTTTTTTGTTTATCTTTTGTTTTAGCCCTACCTGCCACCAATTGTTTAGGGCTCCCAATTTTGTGTGTATACATTTTCTCAGACAGTCACCTCAAAACCACATACTGTGAAATTGCCCACAGCTTTCAGGTAGCAGAGACACAACCCAGGCAAAACCTGGCTAGACATTCATGAAGAGGAAGACCATGTGTGTGTAAGATGTACACTTTGTGCAGAGTTTCAAGCAGATTTACGTTCTATGAGGAATTTCAGAGCCTCATTTATTTCTGGGATCAGTGGCTCCCAGCTGAAAGTAGACAATCTACAAGCACCTGGAAATATAGCAACATTGAGGAGCAGAAAACCTCAAAAAATTCGCAAAACAACGCAGTGCTGTGAACCTTTATCGCCACATCCCAATTGGTAAGTTAGTGAAGATATTTCTTAGGGCTGTGCTTAGTTCAAGCAATTGAGAGCTGCTTTGACAATCATTGATTTTATGATTTTTAAATAAAATCAAGTTATTTTTCAGAAATCATCAACAGTATCCCCAAGTACTACATTAAATGTATGCGATTCCACCGCTTCCCCTCCCTTCTACATGCAGATCCTCAAGTCCCTAATTTCATTGTCACAACCATTACTTCTCCGCCTCATGCCATTTTATCCCAAGGGCAGGTTATCGTCCATATTTGTTAAAGAAAGGAAGCCAGGTCCCCTCTATGTCCATCCAAGTCTCGTCCAAAAGATGGGTCAGATATTCCATGTCGTATATAGATTTTGCTTTATGAACCCATTCCTTTCCTGTGGGCATGCTCCAATGTTGTGCAACACAGCTCCTTGCCGCTTATAGTAGTGAATCGTGTGGCCCTCCTCGTGCACCCTAAACAAAAGTAGGCTAGGTTCCCTGGGTCTATGTATTCCATCAAGGTCCTTAAGTAGCCCAAGAATCCTTTCCAGTATATCTAAATGTGTGGGCAGGTCCACCACATGTGGTAATAGTCCCCATTAGCTCCTTTACAGCACCAACAACTTTTGAGTCTATCTCAGGGTAAATTTTTGCTAGCGATGCAAGTGGTTAGGGCCACCAATGTAGCAGTTTCAATGCCTGCTTCCTATATTGCAGTGACAACGTGGACCGTTTCACACCCCTACACATTTTACCGCACCTCTGGTCGGTCAATTCAATGCCCAGATCTTTGGCCCATTTCCTACGTGCGGGTAATACATCAGTGGTTTCGCCCCTTCTTATTTCTCCATACAACCTGGATATTTGCCCCTTCGTATCAGATTACTGCAGCAATATCTTTTTGAAGGGAGTAAGCTCTCGGGATACGTTTACTCCCCAGTAAGGCTTCATCAGGACCCCCTTCAACTGTAGGTATCTAAAAGAGTCCCCTTTATTCTCAGGCATTCCTCTAGTTGGGAAATGGCACATAATCCCCTGCCTCCCACATCTGTCTTGTGAGCCCCGCTTTATACCACGTTTGAAACCTTGGAGGGTCTACTATGAGGTTCCGTAATGGTGGTGCCCAGATACAAATGAGGGGCATGGCCATGTTGACAATCATCTGGTAGAACTCACCTCCCTCCAGATCGACCAGAACTCTTCCAGGATGGTGTGCCCCAACACTCACCTAGGGATCTCTTTCTGCGGAACCCCATTAATTCCCCCCCAATGTTACCGGCTGTAAGATTGCATTGTCCGTATGGACCCATTGCGTCTTCGCTTCTGGGTCTAGATGGCCTACTATAATCCGCAATTGGGCTGCCCTGTAATATGAAACCAGATCTGGGAATCCCACCCCCACCTTCCTCCTTAGACAATACTAGCACCCTATATGCTATCCACGGTTTTGAACCTGCCCCTAAGAACCCAAGAGGGCTTTCTGTATTGTGGCTAGAAAGTTGGTAGGGACCATCGTGGGGAGCATCTGGAAGAGAAATAGCAGCTTGGGGACGAATGTCATTTCAAAAACAGTTTAGACGTGCCATCCATGAGAGACTAATCCGTCCCCAGTGCTGCATGCCCTCCTTTATTTTATTCCATAGTGGAAGGTGGTTATTCCCCGAATAGATTTTTGGCCTCTCGTGATTTCGATCCCAAGGTATCGAAAGCCCTTCGGTCTGGTCTTAAATTTCCATTTCCCAATCCAATTACTGTCCCGACTCCAGTTTCTGGCTAGGAATCCCACCGATTTGATCAGGTTTACCAGGAACCCTGATCGTTTCCGTACTCTTCCAGCCCTGTAAAAGGATCGGCAGGGAGAACTGGATTTGTGAAACATAGTAATGTGTCGTCTGCAAAAAGGCTTGCTTCATATTCCTGACCGCCTATGCATACCCCAGTTATGTCCCTGCAATCTCTCAGACCTATTACCCATGGCTCCATGAGTAATGCGTATAGTAAGGGTGACAGGGAGTATCCCTGTCTAGTTCCTCTGTGCGGCCTTATTGTCCTAGATATGTCCCCATTAACCGCCACTCCTGCTCTAGGGGTATGGTACAGGGCGCTGATTCACCCCATCCACCAATCTCATGCCCATCTCCTCAAGAACCCCTTTCATAAAGAACCAGTTGACCCAATCAAAAGCCTTTTTAGCATCCAGGGAGAGGACCAGGGCTCCTTCCCTTTGTGTCTTAGGGTTGTGCAGGATGTGTAGGGTTTTCCTTAGGTTGTCGGATCCCTACATGTTTTGAATGAATCCCGTATGGTCTGGGTGTATCAGGCGCAACAGGTTTATCTCCAGGCGGGATTCCAAGATTCTGGTTAAAATCTTTGCATCTAGGTTGAGCAGGGATATGGGCCTATATATGAGGCACAGTCTGCCTTTTCCTTACCCTGCTTGGGGAATCGCTATTACGAATGCTTCCCAAAACGTATGGGGCATGTACTCCGCTTGTCTTATGCAGTTAAAGATCTTCGCCATGGGCACTGTAAGGATTTCTTGTAACTGCAGAAGCCTGCTGTGCATCCATCTACACCAGGTGCCTTCCCTGCCTTTAGTTGGCCTATTGCCCTCTTCACCGCTGCCCCTTTTATCTCCATTTCCAGCATATTTTACCCTTCTTTTGTCAGCAGTGGAATGAGGAGTCTGCCCAGGTATTACTTTACCTCCCTCTTCCCTAATTTCTCTGTTTGGGAGTAGAATATTTCATAGTCCGAGAAACGCTCAGGGAAATTTCCCTTTGGGTCCAACCATCTCCCAGTCTTCACTCCTCAACTGCTGGACCCTCCCATACCTCTACATTCCCTGACCCTGTTTGCCAGCAGAGTACCTACTCGGTCTCCCCCTTCGTAGTACCTTTGTTTATGTAGCGCATCTACTTTCTACTGGCTTCCAGTAATCCCTCTGTCCATCCCTGGTCTTGTTAACCTTGTCCTCATACCCCTTAGTTCCTACCGCAGCCTTCTCTCTCTCAGCGCTCTTTGCCTCTTTCGAGGGGCTACCTCTGCTATAAGAAGGCCTCCGACAGTCGCCTTAGCCGCCTCCCATACCATTTTTGGCTGTGTTTCACTTGTGTCATTTGTTTCTCTGTGTTCTCTGTCTGCAGGACGTCCCAGAATACTACCTCTCAGAGGAGATCATCATTGCATCTCTAACGCAGCGGTCCCTTCCTTCCAGCTTCTACCCACCAATCCATCGTGACCATCTCATGGTCTGATCATGTCACTGCCTCTACCCTTGGTGAGGATACCATGGCCTCCTGCTCCTTTGGGACCAACTATGTGTTGTGTGGGGGTGAGAAGAAGATATAGCCTCCCGCCTGTGGGAATCTGGATCTCCATACATGAACCCAGAAGTTGTCCTGCAGCAATTGGGAAAATGCTTTGTGCTCCCTTCCTTTCACCTTGACCTTATCGCCCTTCACCGAACACCAGTCCACCGCCGGGTCAGCTATCAAATGAAAGTCCCCTTCTACCATCAACATAACTTCCCCCAACCGTTGAGCATTGAGAGTGTCTTCAAGAGGAAGGACATCTGGTGCATAGATGGATGCAAGGGCGATCAACCGACCCTCCACTTGTCCTTTCACTGCCACAAACCTACCTCCTAACCCTCTTCATCTGCACCTCATTTAGTTATATGGCTCGCGACAGGACGATCCCCACTCCCTCCTGCTCTTACGTCCCGTCCCCTTTCCTCCATACTGCATGGGCGTCCCTCGCTAGGGACAGGAGACGCAACCTTTTTCACCAGAAAAAACCTGACGGGGTGCGGCCCTGGCAGCATGAGCTCCCTGAGTCTGCCCACTGGTGCCACTCCCCAGCCTCCTTTTCCACGTCGACGGGAAGATTTCACCAGCGCTCCTGGGTTTGGCTTCAGCCATGTAATACTCTTCCCGGGATACTTTCTTCTGTCTTTTTTGTCTTTTATCAATCAGCTACTCGGTCCTCTGGTTCTACGCTCCTCCCCGGCAAATGACTTCAGCAGGCTTCAGCAGGTGCTCAGCCTGCGAGGGGCTCTTCCCTACATCAGACCCCCATGCTCTCCCTCTGCTGCCTTGGCCCTGACCACGGATGGGAGGGTTGTACAGCGTGGAACGCACTTTCTTCACGTGCTCTGAAGAGCAGACTAGCTAGGTGGAGGGAGCTCTTCGAGAAGTCGCCTCCAAAAAAGGACTTGAAGGACTTTGTCAGACATAAGTCAAGGCCCAAGGGAGGGCCGCTCTTTTCCAGTGCACCCCGCAAGGGCGACTCCTTTCCAAGGAAACTCCCTGACGGGAGAAACCTCAGGTTCTCATACCAGCACATGTACCAAGGCTAATTCATGTACGGGCCGTTAGGCCAAAGGGTCTTTAGATCCTTCTGTAAACAGTGCTGAGGGACTGCAACGTTCTTTTTCTAGGTGTACACCTGAGGGGCTACACCCTTGTACCGGCAACATGTCCGAGGGGGCGCCTGCACACAGCACTACCAGCGATCCTGCCGAGGGAAACGCGCCTACCAGGCCTTGGACTGAGGTGCAGGGTAGTTCTCATGCTCTTTTGCTAAGAGTCCTGGAGGAGGCTGGGCCCAGTGAGCCAAGCACCACGGCTTCGGCATGTGGCATGCAGTTTGACAAGATGGCTGTAGCGCCAGACAAGGTGGCAGCGCCAGACAAGGTGGCAGCTCGTCCGATACCAGCATGAGGAACAGAGCAGGTGGGAGAATGAGTTACAAGGTGGGACTGGTGTCAACCAGGTACACTGCCTACAGTTTATCCATCAGCATTGCAGGGCAGGTTTATCCCGCAACCAGCTAGACAGAGTACGCACCAGCCCCAGCAGCGCCTGTTACAGCGTCATCACCTACCACCCCTCCGGCCTGCGAGGACAGGTTCTTTGAAAAGTTCCTCACGCTCATGAGATCGCCTCAGATGGGGACCATCCTTAGGGATGTGATCAGGGACATGCTCCCCCCGGCCCCTCCGCCTGCTCCTTTAGTCATTCCTCCTATGGCTCCAGGCCCCAGTGCAGCCCCTGCTGCGCACGCCGGCCCCTTGGATTCTGGCTCCCCTGCCTCTCACAGTTCAGTCATTTCCACCTCCGCTGCAGCCTCTGGTTTCCACGCCTCAGCACTCTGCTCCCGGCACTCCTCCACCAGCTCTGCACTAGCCGGACGCCCTGGTGGACACAGACGAGTAAGAAGACCCTGACATACCATCGTCAGCCAAGGCCTTCCACGAACGACTCGCAGGTCTGGCAGAGTACTTGGGCCTTCCTCAACCCAAAGTCGAAAAACTGGAGGCGGGGCTACTGGCCAAGGTCCTCACTATGCCCCGCGGCTAGAACAGGGATACCGATGCAGAAGGACGTTGTCGCCTTGGCCAAGAAGGGGTGACTCAAACCCCACTCGGCCCAACCTGTCAATCAGCGCCTGGACGCCAAGTATAGGCAAATTGAGGGGGATCCACTCTTGCTGTCGGCCCACCCTCAACCGCACTCTTTGAGTGATTGCTGCAGCGTCACTACTCAAAGCCTCAGTCGTCCTCGCCCACCTCGTCCTTAGCACCACTAGGCAAGGAGGAGAAGATCTTGGAGGTCTATGGGAAGAAGCTTTATTCCAAAGCTTCGCTGCATCTTCATAAATCCAACATGGACGCCATGCTGGCAGCTGTTAACCAGAGGCTCCGACGGGAAATAGCCAACTTCCTTCTAGAACTTCCGGTGCAGAGCCAGTCCCGATTCAAGGCAGGACTGGCAGAGGCAAAAATGGTAGTGCACGACATCATGGAGTCCATTGTGGCCCACATTGACACCTCTGACTGGGCCATATGCATCGCCACGGACATGAGGACTGCCTAGCTTCAGGCTACTAAATCAACCCAGACGTCCAGGAACGCATATTGGACCTTCCATTCGAGGGTGGCAACCTCTTTCACTCCACCACCGATTAGGAGCTAGATAAAAAGAAAAAAACAGTTTGCAAACTGCGAAGTCTTTATCCTTACGAAGACAGCGCCCAAGGAGTACACCAAGTCACATCAGCCTTCCAACAAGGGGCAGACGTTGGGAGGGTTCCGCGGCTTCCAAGAACGGAGGTCCAGGCAGCCCGACCTCTCGCCGTGTCAACACCAGCGCAAACAAAAGGGGGAGAGCAAGTCTTTTTCAGTCCCTCTTCCTCTGCCTCAGAGGGAAAGAAGGCATGACATCACTTCGGGTCCACGTCTCTCTGGTGGGTGGCAGGCTTGCCCTTCACTCTGTTTTGGCTTCAGAAGTTCACAAAACCCTGGATACTCTGGGTGGTATCCACAGGGTACCGCTTACTGATCCCTCCCTTTCGTTCCTTCCTCCCTCCCACAGATTGGGACAGCAACTCTGTTGGCAGAAATTTGGTCGCTCGTCGACAGCCAGGCAGGCAGTGGAAGAAGTCCCAGCCTCCCAGAGAGGATTGGGCTTCTACTCCAGGATTTTCGCCAAACAAAAGAAGAACCAGGCTGGCTTGAGAGCTGTGCTGGACCACTCCACCCTCAACCTCTCCCTCCCTCCCTCTTCAAAAATTCAAGATGGTTACGCAAGCATTCGTAGCTGAGACATTGTGCAAGGGAGACTGGATGTGCTCCCTGGATCTGAAGGATTATTATGTACACGTCCCGATTTGGCAGCCACATCGCTCTTTTCTGCGATTCAGGATGGAATAGGACAAAGTGACCGAGGGAAAAAAGTCTGAGGCCCAAAGGTCCGACCCCTATTTTGGTACCAACATTTATTGGTTATCATAGCAGCGGTCCTACTGGCCGTAACCCACACCAGACTCAAGATGAGGAGATTACAGCTGCACTTGGCGGCCTCATGCAATCAGGAGCGGGGCTCTGTGAGGGGGCCTTCAAAGTCAGGCCAGGACTCGGTTACTACCCAAGGGGCCCGTTTATGTGCTTATCCTTGTTTTCAGGGTGCCACGGAGAAGACTACGGATCCCAGAATGCCTTGTGATCCGTCGGCAGACTCCTCCTGGTTTTCCAGTGACTGAGTAAAACTACGATACCCACCATGTCTTGTGATCGAAAGACTGACTTACTCCTCCTCACTGGCCCACATCTATCCAATGTTGAATAACCACCCTTCACCCACAGCCCAGGTAACATCAAAAAGAATGAGGAACAAGAATTGGCACTCTGCAATACACAGCGCCCACATTGTAACCCTTAACCGCGGCTCGGCAGATCGCAACAAAGTTTGACAAGGAGATGTGGGAGCCCATATCCAGGAAGGACGGCAACCAAATAAAGAAGGAATCCAGCAAGGGCAAAGCTTTGCCATACTGCAGGAGGGTGGGTGTGACCAGATACACTGTGCGGTCACGTTTCTGGGAAGAAGGAAAACAGCTTAGACCAAGAAAGGGGAGGGTGTTGTAACGACGACCTATGTTAATTGTCTGTATTCCTGTTTTTCGTTTTATCGAAGCCGCAGAACGCCGCCGAAGCTGCTCCCTGGAACGAGAACGAGGAAAACTTCTATTGGGTGTACCAACGCCGGTCTCCGTGCTCACCCCCTACCGTTGACTCAGGGTGGCGCCAGAACCTGACACAATGGGAAAGCGGAAAGTACTTAATTTTCTGAGTTTTCATTATCCAGCTGATTCCCTGTTAGTTTGTTTGAACCTGAATAAAGGAACTTTTTGTGAAGGCATTTCCAGCCTGCTGCTTGGTCACTAAGCAGACTCCCAAGCAGAGCTTGTCAACATCCCTCATCCACTCCATGTGGACCGCTCATGGTGGTCCTGGGACTGCAACCTGCGGACAAGCAAGCCCTTCCGGCGGGCGGCCCCGCAGATCACCATCACTACAGACTCCTCCCTAGAGAGCTGGGGGGCCACTCTGGGCAACCACAGTGCCCATGGAGTCTGGACCCGGTAGGAGCAGGAATCTCATATCAACTGGCTGGAGCTGAAAGCCATCTAGCTAGCTCTCAAGGCTTTCCTTCTCATTGAGGGCAAAGTAGGCCTTATCCAGAGTGACACTCCACCAGAATGTACTATGTCAACAGGCAGGGGGGTACCAGGTCCCCTCCACTGTGCAGCCTAGCGGTCAGCATGTGGGAATGGTCCCTGGAGAACATCTACCTCACGGTCATCCACCAGCCGGGGGAGTCCAACTTGGAGGTGGACAGGCTCAGCAGACTGGGAGGTGACAATTACGAGTGGCAATTGAACAATTAGGTGCTGCTGGAGATCTTCAGCTGATGGGGGCATCCTCAAGTGGATCTTTTTGCATCCTCGGACAAGAGGAAGTGCCAGCAGTTTGCGTCCTGGCAGGGGCAGGGCCCCAGCTCCAAGATCACATCCAGGGTTTCTGGTTTAGATTCAGGAGTTCAGGCCAGGTGGGATTCTTTGTATAGATCTGTAGGCTTTAGAATGGCAAACATGCCATTCTCATAGTCCACAGTATTAAGTTTACCATAGACTTCCATAGAAACTCAATAGTATCCCACTACTCCCAAAATGGCAGCCCTGTGGGTCGCTGATAAGTTATAATAGAGAACCAGACATTTGGAATTGATGGTTCTGTAAGCCCCGCCTCGGCAGTAATGCGTGCTTCGCCCTAGGTCGGCTGACAGCAGTGTAACACTACCGGCGCTCAGCTCACAGAACCTGCAGAATAAAAGAAAATTAATGTTAATAATCTGAAAAGTTCACAGAATATCTACACAGACTAGTATTAGATGACCGAAGTTTCCGCTGCCGCAGTCCTCCAACAGATGTTCTTCCGCCATAGTTCCCAGTTCAGTCATCAGCCTTCGTTCGCAGCCGTAGCAACATTCCAAGGTTTTTCCCCACTTCCGAAGACCTGCAATACAAAAAGGTACCAAAGTTAAATAAACATTACAGAATTAATGGTGATGGAAAATACTTGCGCGCATACGCAACTGAAGCTCGCATTTGTTTTTTTCCTCACAGTTAAACGGGGCGCTTCACAGAAGGCGGCCGTCGTCTTTTTTAAACGAAGTTACGCTGTGTGGCTCTCTTTTCCCCCTGATACGTGCGCATACTTGCCACAATAGAAAAGCCTCATCAGGTTACCGAAGACAGCCCGTTTTGTGCGCTTCAACTATAGCAAGCATGCCAACTTATCTCACAAAAAGAATTTCATGTTTTTCCTTTATAACGCCAACTTCTTCAGTTAAAACTTATTTCATCAGAGAACCTGCAAAAGGAAAAAAGAATTAATTCAGCAAGAGAGATCACTCCAACTTTAGAAAGATTTTCCTCAGAGACATCTGCCTTTTTCCCAACGAGAGACCTTTTCCATGTATTAAGACACTTACCTTCAGAGGCTTACCAGAGTTCAACAGCATCTTAGTCTTCTGATCATCAACATCTACGCGCCCCTGTGTGATTGCAGGATGGAGAGCTCCTATAACACAAAACACAGGTGAGGAGAGTGTGGGCCTTAGAAATAAAGGGGGTGCTTTTTAGGTTGGAAGGCAGGAGAGAGCCCTAGTATAATTTACCATTCATATTAATTATAGTACCTCCCTTCTTGTTATCTTTCTTTCATGACAGGAAAAAACCCTTAAAGAACCAGTTTGAGCAGAATCAACAGCTCTTGGATCATTACGCTCCTGTGAAGACAAGGTAAGCATTACACTGGGCGACTCATTCCAAATACAGTGGAATGGCATGATCGCATATACCTTCCCTCCCACACCACTGGTCCACAGGGTGATCTGCAAGATAAAGGAATCTTGTCACCTCAGCATCATTCTGATAGCTGTGTGGTGGCCGGCGAGGCTGTGGTTCTCGGAGCCTCAGCCTCTCTGACAGACCACTAATTCACCTTCCGATGGGCCCAGCTCATCTACTGGCACAGCAGGGGGGCAGGGTCATCCACCCCGGCCCAAAGAAATTAACCCTCGCAGTGTGGTTTCTGAGCAGGTCACGGTGGAGCAACTGAGCCTATCACAGGCTGACCTAGAAATCATTCAGGGCACTAGGAGCAAGGCTACCAGGAGCCAGTACAAGAATAAATGGACTAGGTTCTGTCACTGGGTGGACTCTAAAGAGAATGACCCCTTTACGTGCACACTGGATGATGTGCTCTCCTTCTCTGCACACCTTGCTCACTCAGGCGTGCAGGTGGACACATGCCGCACCTGTTTGGCAGCAATAGGGGGGGGGATCTACAGAAATTCGGAGGCGGAGGTCTTCTCTTCCAACTCGATAGTCAAGAGACATTTGGCAGGCCTCTCCATGCTCTACCGCCCATCCCAAAAAAAAATTATAATAAAACAATAAACAAAACATTTTTTAAAAAAGTCACACCCCGTGTGGGACCTCAATGTAGTGATGGGGGCCTTGGAGCACAAGCCCTTCAAGCCAATCGTATCAGCGGACATCGGGCTGTCACCATTAAGACCGCTTGGTTAGTGGGCCTCACCTCTGCTCAGAGTCAGTGAGATCCAGGGTCTGTGGCCTCAGAACCCTATACGACTTTTCACAAGGATAAGGTGGTCCTGCAGACACACCCCACTTTCCTACCTAAAGTACCCTCCACTTTCCATCTAAACTAGGAAATAAGTTTTACCTATGTTTTTACTGACCCTAAGGAAGAGGCTCAGAGGGTCCTGCAATGTCTGCATGTCAAACGCGTGCTGAAATTCTATATGGACAGGACCAAGGGCTTCTGCAAGTCGGACGCACTGTTTGTCACCTTAGGAAAGGGGGGGCGGGGGAGGGGTCAAGGCCTGAGTATCAGGCATTCACGGCCTTGATAGCACGATGGATGGTTCTGGCCATCAAGGAGGCCTACAAGGGGCAGCACAAGCCACTGCCAGCTAAAATGCACGCCCACGCTGTCAGAGCCAAGGCCACAGCCATTGCATTCCAACAGCAGGTTCTGTGGCAGGTCATCAGCAGGGTGGCCACCTGGGCCACCCCGCTGGCTTTCAGTAAGCATTACGGTTTGGACGCCTGCTCCAAGTCAGATGCAGCTTTCGGACAGGCGGTTCTAAGAAGTCTGTTTTCTTAAGGAGGGTCTCCTCTCCAACCTAGGGCTACATTCAGTTGTAATCGCCCATGCAGTATGGAGGAAAGGGGACGGGACGTAAGTGTAATTACTAGTTACTCACCTAGTGACTAACGTACTCTTAGTCCAGAGTCCCATTTCCTCCATACATCCCAGCATCCCCCCCTAATACTGGTGTTATTAGGCAATGTTAAATATTGTCGACACGTCAATGGGGACTGAGGAGTGGCGCTGGTGGGCGGAGTCAGGGGAGCGCATACTCCCAGGGCCGCACCACCGCCTGCCTCTAAATGTAAAGGGGGTGGGGAGAAGGTTTTTTTTGGTGACAAAGGTTCGGTCCCTCACATCCCTAGTGAGGGATGCCCATGCAGTATGGAGGAAAGGGGACTATGGACAGAGTAGGTTAGTCACCACAGTGAGAAACAATACATTTTCTGCTGGTCTTATGCAAGGCCCAATAGGCCTGGCCTACCTCTACCCCTTTCAGAGCTTGCTCCATCCCTTGTCTATAGTGTGTTTCCTGTAGGAAAAATTCTGCTATTTTGGCTTTGCATATCATATTTACTGTGAGCAAGCTTTTGTTAGAGTTTAGTCCCTTCACGTTTAGCGTTGCTACCCTCCAATTAACGATCTTCCCTTCTTTGTAACCTCCCTCCACCCCTGTCCTCGGTGAGACCCTCCCCTCGTTCGGTTGCAGTATGGCCCTGCATGTGGCCCCCATCGCCCTCTGTCTGCCCCTCCCCCATGTCGGTGGGTTTTACTGCCTGTGCCCAACTTCCCCCCCTCTGCCACCCTTTTGCTTCACCTTCCACACTACCCCACTCTCCCCATTCCTGGTAGAGGAGTACAGCCGTTTCGGAACTTCCAAGCATAACGGCCGAACCACCAAGGTAACTGCCTCTGTCCCATTCACATTCTCTACTATTCCCTGTGTGTAGGGTTGTAGCATCGTGTGACCCTCTTCTCACCCAGGTATCACTGTGACCCCTCGGTCCTCCTGAAACCTAAACCGTAACACAGCAACTGCCAAGACTCCCCCCCCCCCCCTCAAAATTGTGTAACTTCCAATTCCCCTTCGTCCCCCTAACCCCCAAACTTCCCTCCGAATCTCCAACAGAATTAAAACAACTGGGTTCTGAGCCTGGGGCTTCTAGGCCCCTATTAGAAAAATAACTACAGTCTCGTGGCTTGACCCCCCTCGGGTTACTTTTCTGGGGGATGCGTTGTTGAGCTTCTGGAATTTCCTGGCACCTTGTGTTTTACGCCTTCCATATTTCATCTTTGGGCCTCCAAGTTCTCGCCTCTTAGACAGTTCATCACCCCTTTCTTCCCCCTGTTGGTCCTCTGGGGGACCAGTTAACTCCTCTTGATGTCTTCTTCCACAACCAGATGGTATCTTTCCCCTTCCAGTTCGAATACAAGTGCAAAAGGATACCCCCAGCTGTATCTCACCCCGTTCTCATGGAGCCACCTCATGAGGGGGCCACTACTCCAGCATTGCATCTTTCATGGATTCACATCGTCTTTTTGGGTGCTTCAGACTATACCAACAGGACGTCTGATATAACTAGCCACACCCCACAGCTTCCCTTTAGATTTCAACCATCTTTTAACTGTTGGGATCACCTTATGTTTGCTCTCGAGTGGTTCCTAGTGATAGCCTCAACATCCAAAGCATCGAATGCAAAAGCCTCCAAAATAAATGCATCGAAAAAATGCATTTTCTCTTCATATTTTCTTTCATGGGGGACCCCCTCAACCACAGTTTTTTTACCCCTTAAAACATTTTAATTTAAAAAAAAACTTTACCTACAAAAAAACAATGCATTTTTTTTCGAGGCTTTTGCATTTGATGCTTTGTATTCGAGAGAATCCCTGGATACCCTCTCGAGTTACTCTTAGTGTTCTGCACATGCTTTCATTGCTTGGGCCATCATGTCTTCTGTCGGGCCCAAGATATCGTTGTTTAAGGCTTGTGAAACCTGCGGCCTGAAGAAAGTCTTCCTGGGGGACGGGCATGCCGATTGTGTGTAAACTAAGCATTCCGCGGACGCCTGCGAGATCTGTCAAGGCTTTTCTCAGAAAACGCAGAAGGACCGCAACCGCTGGTTGATTTGTTGGCTCAATGAAGGCACTTACCCAGGTTCGGGGGGTCGGTTCGTTCCGGGGGAGCAAGTCTTTGGTTTTGGCAGAGAAGGTGTCACCTACGCACCAGAGGGTGAGGTCCGCGGAACCCCCCCCCCCCTCTAAGAAGCAGCGCAGGCTGGTTCCAGCGTCGGAGAGGCTGTGGAGCCTCTGGATCCAGGTCGCATCAGTCTAAATAGAGTTGGCCCCTGTTTGGCCAGATAGGCATGGACGAACAAGCCGAAGGAAGCGAGTGCTAGGCCCGAAATGTCAGGGCAGAGAGTCCTCCACCTTGAAGCACTCCTCGAATGACCAACATAGATCGTCTTCCAGCCGTGACTCTTCAAAACATTTTTCCGGCACTTCCTCCAAGCGGGCCGCTTTGCAGGAGAAGTCCAGGTCGGTGGAGGCTGTGGTGCCGTAGACCGTGGTAATGCTGCCTTCACTTGCTTCGTCGACAGTGGTGTTATCACTGGGGCCCTCGTCGACGACCGTGCCCAACAGTGTGCCGCAGTTTCTACCGTCAGCTCTACTGGGGACAGATGGTGGTTTGTCACCTACGGGGGACCCCTGGCAATCTAGGGCTGGCTTTGGGCCTTTGCTCCCAGTGGGCATCCTTTAGCAAGACCCGACTACATATCGTGTGTCCTCGAGTCCCGAGGCCGAACATGAACCCTTTTTTGATCCATCGGTGCTGAACCTGCAGTCGGCGCGTCAATCTACGTCAGAGGGGGTTTGGGTTGGGCCGCCCCTCTACCCTTTGGTGAATCCGCACTCTTTGCTGTCCATGCAGGTGTTTAGTACGCTCCAGTTGTTGGAAAATCGGATGCAAGGCTTCCGGCGGCTCGAAGCCCGGCGACTCCGGTGGTACACAATGTGATCATGGAAGCCCCTCGACCAAGTCTCCCCAGGAAATTGCCTCTGGTGCGGCTGCCATTGCCGTCGCCGGTGAGGTTGGGCCTTCCCAGAGGTCATCCTGAGGAAGGGGAGCTGGTGGATTGCGATACAGAGAGTGGTCCTAGTGACACGCCGTCTACGGTGTCCCCGTCGCCCAGGAAGGCAGATACCTGGGATACGAACCCTGAAGTGGAGCTTCCTAGAAGCCCGGCTCAGCCGTTTCTGCCGGATGATGTTGGGGCTTTCCACGCGATGATGCCGAAGGCTTGCCAAGAGTTTGGCCTTGCTCCTGAAGAGGAAAGAAAGGGCTGTTTTCTCTTCGATCACATGGGGAAACGGCAGGCAGCGGTCTTCTCCGTCCCTATTTTGGACATGTGTGACAGGAGGGTCTGCGCACAATGCGCCATCCTTTTTCTGAACCGGCAGTGAAGGGGCATCTTGAGAAAATGTTTAAAGCGCCCGAATCTACCCGCAAATGCATCACGTCACAACCCACGCCTGAGTCTGTGGTGTCTGCAACAGCTAGTCGGCAGGCAAGGAGCCAGCACAATTGTGATATGCCCCCAGACAGTCAAGCCCAGAAGCAGGAAGCGTTTGGAAAAAAGGTACCGATGGTAGGAGCTGCACCGGTGAAAGCGGCAAACTCCTTGGCCATTATGGCCCGGTATGACAGGGAGATGCCACACCAGTTGGCTCTGCTCTTAGATCATCTCCCAGAGCAACAACGCAATGAAGGCATTGGTTGTGGAAGGGGAGGAGGCCTCCCACCATAGCATTAACATTGCAGTGGACCTGGTGGAATCTGGGTTTAAGAAAATAATGGTGGTGTTCCCTTGAGGCAGGCATGGCTGCGCTCACCGAATTTCGGCCAGAGGTCCAGCATAAAGTAGTGGACATTCCCTGTGAGCAGCTCCTTGGTGTAAAAATCGACGAGGCACTGAAGGGGATGAAAGAAGAGATGGCAAAGTCCCTAGGTATGCTGCAGAGTGGTAGCTCTTTTGCCCCTTTTGGGCCTTTCGAGGGGCCTCTGGAAATGTTAGATTTGCTGCTTCCCACGACAGAGGTTACGGTTGCTCCAGTTACACTTCCCAAGGCTTCAGGCACTCATTCCAGTCCACAAAGAAGAACAAAGACTATCAGGCACAACGTAAGAAGGGACCAGCAGTCTCCGCTGCTAAGGGCCAGCAGTCTAAGCCTCAGCAATGGCTGCCATCTTATCACTACGGACCGCTAGGTGCTGGATACAGTACGACGGGCCACTTGGCGTTTTCAACTCCCTATTCCGCCCGTGCAGGTGACGCAGGCGCATCTTGCAATCTTGCGGCAAGAGGTGGAGCTCATGTTGGTGAAAGGGGCAATAGAACCAGTACCGGTGTCGAAACACAGCCAGGTTGTGTACGTCCGGTATTTTGTGATAAAAAAGCCCAATGGCAAGTAGGGACTATTCTGGATCTTCGCTGTTGAACAAAAATCTCCAACGCCTGAAGCTCAAGATGCTCACGTTGCAGGATGTCATTTGCTCAGTACAGCCTGGGGAATTCTGGCGTTGTTCGATCTGGAAGACGCTTACTTCCACATCCCGATGCTGTGAAAACATTGCAAGTCCCTGCGCTTCGTGGTCTGGGACCATTACCAGTTCTGTGCCCTCCTGTTTGGACTGAAGTCGGCTCTGCAGGGAGGAGCATCATGTGTACCCGGACCTGGATGACTGGTTGGTCAGGGGGCAGTCTCTAGAAAGGACGGAGTCTCTCCAGGCTTCTATGCGCTTGTTACAACGGCTGGGATTTGCCGTCAACTTTGCGAAATCCTTGGTTTTTCTCGGCGCTCACACAAAAAAGTCTGGTGAAGCCGTTGGCCGAAAGAGTGGAGAAGTTGCAGTCCAAGGCAGGAGAGTGGGGCCCGTGGACTACGGTCTCGGTCTGCAGTTTCATGTCGCTTCTGGGGTCCATGGCGTCCTGCTTTTCCCTCATCACAAATTGTCGCCTGTTCATGCGACCGTTGCAGGAGTTTCTCGCCGATCAGTGGTCACAGAGTAGGGGGTTATGGTCCGACAAGGTGATCATATCCTGTGTACTGGGAGGCCCTTCAGTGGTGGACTTGCACAGAAAATCTTGTACGGGGCATGCCCCCGCTAGAGCCCGACTTTCAGTTCACGATAGGGACGGGGGCTTCTCAGGTGGGTTGGGGGGCGCACCTCGACCAGTCTCCAGTCCAGGGCCTCTAGCCTCGGGAGGGGGTGTTTCAACATCCTGGAGTTAAGTTAAGAGCGTTGCACTGGGCTCTGAAATCTTTTCTGCCTCTCATTCAAGGTGCAGTGGTTCGCGTTTTGACAGACACTCCCATCCCCTGTCCAGGGAGACCCAGGCAGTCTGGATTTGGGCCATTGCTCACAGGATTCACATTGCAGCTTACCATTTGCTGGGTGTTCAGAATGTGCAGGCAGATGCTCTTGTGAGAGAAGATGGTCAGTTGCATAAGTGGAAGCTGAAGGAGGCGCTGGTGACGATCTTCAATAAAGGGGTTTGCCACGCCGGACAACAAGCAGCGCCCTCTCTTTGCCAGAAGGGAGGCTCATCCGGGATTGAAGGGGGACGCGTTCTCGTTCCAGTGGACGGGCCTGTTCGCGTACGCATTTCCTTCTTTTCTTCTGATTCGGAGAACGACCCAGTTGGTGTTCAAGTACCCGTGCAAAGTGATCTTTGTGGACCTGTTCTGGCCCAGGAAGATTTTTTTCTCGGATCTCCATCTCGCGGTGGACGAACCGCTTCGTCTGGGGTCGGAACCAGATGTGCTGCCACAGTACGACAGAAGGGTTATGTTAATGTTAAAGTATAGAACATGTATATTCCTCACACAAAAGCGCCTGCGCCACGCATACTCTACATCAAGTTGTCAATTTATTGGTTCAGAATTTTACATTTTATTGACTTTTGCACTATAAAATGACACACGTTTCGACACTGTGTCCTTTTCAAATCAGGGCTGATATAGTACTAGAACCCATTATAACACAAAGCCCAAATCATAGTCAGTTTAAAAAATGGCAAATAATTATTTAATCCAATAAAAATGCCAGATAAAAAAAGGAGAGGTGAGGGGAGAAGGAGTAGGAAAGGAAGGTTGTGGAGATAAGGAGAGAAGACAAGCAAAATGATCCGTTTATATATATCGTTTGCAAAGCGATTTACCAAGACAGCAAACCCTTAGGGCAATCCAGTATCGATTTGGCGTTAAACATCTCATTACCATAATGTTTGACAATCTCTTAGTTCTTATTCATACTATTCAGTAGTGTGTTGTACAGTGTTCTGTAGTATCCACTCATTGGTTAATTCACAGTTAATTGCTCATTGCCAGTATTTTTATGGCATTAAATACTGTGGCGGGGCATGAGACCTTTGGGTATTATATTTTTTGTACTTACCTATTGCAGATTAGCTTGCGTGGTCAGTTCAGTGGGCTTGTTACTCATATGGGATAAATCCCTTCTGTAAAAGGAAAGGATTTCTATTTAGGTCCTTAGTACAGTCTGAATATGGTGGACACGGTCATCTCACCCCCAGTTTCATATTTATTAATGTTATATAGGCAAAAAGGTTCCATCTACATGAGCTTGAATTAGATGCTTATTGGTACACGATCCTTCCTATATAGTACTGGCACAGTGCCAATTACAGGTTGTGGGCTGCCCATTTAAAAATACTTCTCCATATTAGTTTCCGAGTAGAGCTGTTTACACATTTTATGCCAGCTTGTACCGTGTTTTAATTGGATTCTTATCATTGCGGTTTCCCCTTAACTACAGACATTGCAAATAGTACGAACGGCTCATAATGGGCATTTCATCCCAATTAGCAGTATTCCGTGGGAAAATCAACTCGCTAAGGGCTTACCTCAAAAGGACGTGTTCAGTCGTTTTGCGTCGGCTTCCAGAATCACACGGTCCGCAGTGTGTGTTGTTCGCAGCTGTAGTGACACATGTCATTGCTATGTGTGTCATTGCTATGTTAATGGCCGAATACAGCGCCCTTGCCATGAACGCATTCTTTTGGGTTAACATTGCGTTTGTATTAAAATATAGTATGCAATGTCGCCCAAACTCCCCCACTGTCCGTGGAATTGCTGAAATGGAGACTGCAGTCTAATGTTCTTTCTTAGTGTACTTCGAAATAATATAATTACCCATTCATGTGTGTTTGCAAAATTTGAGAAAATATGTAAAAATAAAGTAGATGCTTTGAGAAAATATATTTTTGTGCAATGTACCCCGTGTTAGGAATTCAAATTACATTTCCATTATAGAGTGTGCATTGATCCTTACTAATTTTAATCGATTTCATGATACTAAATGAAAGAAAAAACGCTGCTATCTGAGTCTGCACTGATGCCCATAATATGTCTAGCACTGTAACTGTATCCTCACTACTGAAAGAATGTAAAAGGTAATGACGAGAGGAATTTTACATGGTCATACCGGCTAATCCATTTCGTGTGTATTTTTAGGGATCTCCAAAGGACTTAATTTTACTGTGGGTAGTGTCAATGTGGTGAGAACCACGGCTCGACATATCAAATATACATACTGTATTAGAAATTAGACAATGATAATCAGGCATAGTTTCATTTTCTCCTGCCGGCTGATCAATTTCATATATATTATTTAAATGCCTCCAATATACCCATCAATGGCTGGAAGTATTGCCAGTTGTGGTGAAGGCCCTAGCTACACATCTTGATTATCGCTAAATATACATTTGTCCAAAATCTATTCAGGGTTAAACAAATGGCATCACGCCATTGTTTTTATTAAATCCAAAGTCAATTGAGCGAAATTGACAAATTAGACGTGCTTCCGCTTGTCGGAGCAATATTTCTTTATTGCCCCCTCTTCTTACAATACAAGACATTGAAATCCATCTTCTTAGATCACTGGAATCTGAAGACCTACAGAACCATGAGATACTTGACCAATTTAGGATCAAACCATTAGGTATCATACAAGAAACAATGAAAACAAGATCCAAATTTACGCCACAACTGGCCCAGAAAAACATGTCTTTCATAAAGTGGTACAAACTGAGATTAACACCATCTTTGAAGGACAAAAGAAGCTACAAATCGGACCTAAAAAATGGCATACACGAA
Organism: Ambystoma mexicanum; assembly: GCF_040938575.1. Taxonomy (NCBI): domain Eukaryota; kingdom Metazoa; phylum Chordata; class Amphibia; order Caudata; family Ambystomatidae; genus Ambystoma; species Ambystoma mexicanum. The sequence goes on from NC_090923.1 coordinate 1,091,444,295, forward strand.
TGACAAACCTAACTCGAGAAGAACGCAAAGCCTTGAACATTCTAAAATTGAACACCATAGTTATAAAAGAAGCTGACAAAGGGGGTAAGATCGTAATCATGAACAGGCATGACTATATAACAATGGCTCTTAACCATCTTAGTACACCTTCATGCTATCAAGAACTCCAATCCAACCCTACTTTGGAATTTAAGAACAAATTAATGAATGGGACTGCAAAGGTCTACTAACTGCAGAAGAGAAAGCCATCTTAACAGTCCGACATCCCACAGTACCTACCATCTATTTTTTGCCAAAAGTGCATAAATCTTTTGACTTGATGGCGGAAGGAAGACCCATTGTAAGTGGGATAGGCTGGCTCACTAAACGAATATGCAAATTCATCGACAAAGCTCTTCGCACTAGAGTGCCTAAAACAAAAGTGTTCATCAGGGACTCAACCCATGTAATCCAGATTCTTGACAAAGTACACTGGAAAACCAACTATAAATTGGTAACCTGGGACATTCAAGCGCGCTACACCTCAATCAAATATGATTCAGCCATCCAAACATTGAACTATACCTTCAAGGAGGAATCCACCTCACACTATCTGTACATAACAATGATCAAAGAAATGCTGACTGCAAGTCTGGAATATAACATTTTTCTATTCGATAATACCTACTACCAACAAAAAAAAGGAGTGTCGCAATGGGGATGAAATATGCCCCTGCTCTGGCAAACTTGTTTATGGACATGTTTGAGGAAACAAGAATTTACAAGGATGAACTCTATTAGGAACATGTGGCACTATGGGTCAGATTTATTAATGATGTGCTGTTTATTTGGGATGGAACTGACCAAGACCTTCAGACCTTCCAAGAAAAAATGAACTCGAACGACCAAGGCATTAAATGTACAGGGAATGCGAACGACACTTCTATCAACTTTCTGGACCTCACGATATATGTTGGAGACCATTTGATAACCAAAACTTTTCGTAAGCCAACAGAAGCCAACTCCACGCTACATGCATCTAGTTGCCATCAAAACATAGTCAAACAACATACCCAAAGGAGAATTTATACGGGCGAGGAGAAACTGTGCCAATACCGAAACCTTTCATCAGGAATGTGACTTGCTCACAAGCAGATTCAGACAAAGAGGATACAATATGAAATGTCTATGAGAATCACACAATAAAGCTCAGCAAATACCGAGGGAACAAACATTGATGACCAACAAAGGACAATCGAAAGAAGACATGGAAATGGTACGATTTATTACTACATTTTGCGATAATTATGAAATTCACAAAATTCTGTCCAAAAATTGGCATTTGCTCAAATTGGATCAACACCTTGAACCCTTCATTGATGACACTGAAAATTATCTATAGGAAGGTGAAAACTTTGAAAATGACACTGAGCCCATCCCTGCCCCCACAAACGGGAACATAATACACACATGGCTCACATCAATGCCAACAGGCTTTAGAAAATGTGAAACATGTGGTATATGCAAGTTTGCGCATTCTAATACACAAGTATTTACGGATGCACATGGCACATCATTGAAAATCACTAGTTCCATCAACTGTAGAACCGTGTACGTTGTTTATGCGATTATCTGTACATGCCAAAGCATTTACATTGGCAGCACCATAAGAGAATTGAGAACACAAATTTGAGAACATTTTTCAGGCATTGGCAGCCAAGGGGAATCCTTGCCTTTTGCCCAACATTGGCAAACTCACCATCAACTTGAAGAGAAAAGCAACCTTCAATTCATTGGCTTGAAGAAAATCAAATTGGGAAAGAGAGTGGGCAATAAAGAAATGTTGCTCCAACAAGCGGAAGCACGACTAATTTGTCAATTTCGCTCAATTGACTTTGGACTTAAGACAATGAAATGATACACTTTCTCTAACATTGTTTAACACTGAATAGATTTTGTATATTTAGTGATAATCAAGATATGTGGAGCTAGGACCTTCACCAAACCTGGCAATACCTCCAGCCATTGATGGGTATATTGGAGGCATATAAATAATATATATGAAACTGATCAGCTGGCAGGAAAAAATGAAGCTCTATGCCTTATTATTGTCTAATTTCTAATACAGTATGTATATTTATGATATGTGGAGCCGTGGTTCTCACCGCCTTGACAATATCCACAGTAAAATTGACGAGTCCTTTGGAGCTCCTCAAAAATACACACGAAATGGATTAGCCGGTATGACCATGTTAAATTCTCCTTGTCATTACCTTTTATACTCTTTCAATAGTGAGGATACAGTTCCAGTGCTAGACATTGCATGGTCAGACGCAGATAGCGTTTTTTCTTTCATTTAGTAACATGAAATCGATTAAAATTAGCAAGGATCAATGCACACTATAATGGAAATGTAATTTGAATTCAAAACATGGGGGTACATTTCACAAAAATATATTTTCTCAAAGAATCTACTTTATTTACATATTTTCTCAAATTTTGCAAATACACACGAATGGGTAATTATATTTCGAAATATGCTAGGAAGGAACATTAGACTGCAGTCTCCATTTCAGCAATACCACAGACAGTGGGGGAGTTTGGTCGACATTGGATACTATATTTTAATACAAACGCAATGTTAACCCAAAAGATGGCGCTCATGGCAAGGGAGCTGTGCTGGGCCATGAACATAGCAATAGGACTATATTTGTCACCATAGCTACGAACAACACTGCAGACCGTGTGATTTTGGAAGCTGACGCAAAGAGACAGAACACATCCTTTTGAGGTAAGCCCATAGCGAGTTTATTTTCCCATGGAATACTGCTAATTGGGATGAAATGCCCATTATGAGCCGTTCGTAATATTTGCAGTGTCTGTAGCTAAGGGGAAACCGCAATGATAAGAGTCCAATTAAAACACGGTACGAGCGGAGATAAAATTAGTAAACATCTCTACTCGGAAACCAATAAGGAGAAAGTATTTTTAAATGGGCAGCATACAACCTGTAACTGGCACTGTACCAGCACTATATAGGAAGGATTGTGTACCAATATAACATTAATAAACATGAAACTCGGGGTGAGATGACAGTGTCCAATGCATTCAGACTGCACTAAGGACCTAAATAGAAATCCTTTCCTTTTACAGAAGGAATTTATCCCATATGACTAACAAGCCTACTGAACTGACCACGCAAGCTAATCTGCAATAGGTAAGGACAAAAAACATAATCCCCAAAGGTCTCATGCCCTGCCACAGTATTTAATGCCATGCAAATACTGGCTAAGAGCCATTAGCTGTGAATCAACCAATGAGTGGATACTGTAGAACACTGTACAACACACTACTGAATAGTATAAATAAGAACTAAGATTATTGTCAAACGTTATGGTAATGGGATATGTTGAACGCCAAATCGATACTGGATTGCCCTAAGGGTTTGCTGTTTCGGAAAATCGCTTTGCAAACGATATATGTAAACTAATTATTCTGCTTGTTTTTTCTCTCCTTATCTCCTCAACCTTCCTTGCCCATTCCTTCTCCCTTCACCCCTCCTTTATCTGGCATTTTTGTTGGATTACATAATTATTTGAATTGTCAATTTTTAAACTGACTCACTATGATATGTGCTTTGTGTTATAATGGGTTCTAGTACTATAATCAGCCCTGATTTGAAAAGGACACATGCAGTGTCAAAACGTGTCATCTTATAGAGCAAAAGTCAATTAAATGTCAAATTCTGAACCAATAAATTGACAACTTGATCTTGAGTACAATATGTGGCGCAGGCACTTTTGTGGGAGGAGTCCGACTATACACATTCTTTGCTTTTACATGAGAGGTTGGGGCTTGAGCTCTTCTTTCTGTCCTTACCTACCTGCGACACCGGAACAATCCTAACTAATCAGGGCGCAGAGCCCAGTTAAGCTGGCACTACCAACAACCCCACCTTTAATGCAGTAACGTTAAAGGATATTTGTACCACGCACTATCACCACTGTAGTGGTGCTCTGGCGACTCTGAAAAGGGAAGGGCGGTGGGTGGGTGAGTTAGTGGGAATGAGCTGGAAAAGTGTGAGAGAGCAGTGATATGCCGTTGGCAGCCTCAACCCGGTTAACACTGTTTGCTGGGCTTTGGGTGTTTTCCAGTCGGTAGCCGTTGTGTGCTGTTGTGCAAGTCTATGTGTGGTTTGTTTTGTTGTTGCAGTGTAGTGAAGTTTGTGTGGATTGTTGCGTTATAGGGTTGTGTTTGGTTAGAGTGAGAGGTGTATGCGGAGGGGTGAAATTGTTAGTGGATTGGTCAATTGGCATTGCTGTCATGAAGCGAAGTGCTAAACTGCCACATTTCCTCCACGTGCAGTGCGCAAACATCTCTGCACCTCCCAGCAGATCCAGCACCGGCCAATACCCACAATCCCTTCCACACATAACGCCCACCCACATTCACAAGTGACCAAGTTCGACCCCCGCCCACCTACGTGAAGCCTGTCTGTATGCGGGGCAAAAAAGCATTTGCAATTCCATCCAAAACTGGCCCCGATAGCATTCCCAATCCAGTTCATACGCAGCACGGTCAACCAACGCTATTCCATCCAGATGTGTCAGTGGTCTGCATTCACAGTCCGATCCAGCTGCTCATGCAGGCTACCGCTTATAGCCCCTTTGCAGCATGGCACATGCCAACACCCGCAACTACGTTCAGGCGCGGCACCTGCCATCATACACAACTCTGTCTGGGCCCAACGCATGCCAATGTCCACAACTCCGCTCAAGTGTGGCAACCGCCAACATTCACACAACTCCAAGTATGGCAGCTGGTAGCATTCATGGAGTGGGTAAAGTTGTTGGATGGATTTGGGCAGGGATGCTAATTTGTGTCCTCATGGGGGGCGTTGCTTGTGTCCTATTAGACCTAGCATCTCTCGTTATTGTACGAGGTTTAGTCGGTTCTGGGTGTTGTCAGTGTCATCCTAGATTCTGTCATCTTGTTCTTTGTGTTTTCTGATTGATTGTTTAGTTTCAATTTGAATATTCGCTGTTTAAGAGCCAGGTTTCTAGTAGTTTTCTGAATTGTAGGTGGTCTTTAATGTTTCTTGGTTCTTTCGGGGTGATGTTCCAGGTTTTTGCGGCTAGGTGGGAGTAGGAGGAGCCCCCAAGGTTTTTTTTTTTTGGTATGGTTTTGGTTCCAGGTGGATTTTATTGCTTGATCTGAAGAGTCTTTGGCTTGTAGATTATTTTCTTTTGTAGGAATTCAGCTCCCTGTCTGCCGATTGCCCTGCGTGTTATGCACAACGTTTTGAAGGTGATGCAATGTTTGGGAGCCAATTTAGTATTTTTAGTGCTGGAGTGATGTGGTCTCTTCTCGATAGTTTGAGGAGGAGTCTGGCTGCTGCATTTTGGATGCGTTGTTTCTTCAGGAGGTATTCTGGCAACCCGAGGAAGAGGCTGTTAGCGTAGTCTATTCTTGACATGAGTGCGACGATTGTGAGTGTTTTGTGGCTGAAGGAGAGGAAAGGCAAGATGCTTCTTGTTGTGTGAAGGAGGAAGAAGCATTTCTTGATTATTGCATTTATTTGTGGTTCTAAGTTTAGGGTGTTATCCATCAGGACTCCCAGATTTTTTACTACCTTAGATGGTGTTAGCACTGTTCCCATTTCAGTCGGCCATGAAATGTAAGTGTTCTCTTGGTTTTTATATAATCATGATCTCTCTTTCCAGGGTTGATTTTCAAGTTGTTGGCCTTCATCCAGTTAAAGACTTTTTAGACATTCAATTAGGGTTGTTATCACGACCCGGCACTCAGCCTGGCAGTGTGGCTCCTGACCACTCAAGAGTTTGGACAGCTAGGACTCTCGCAGGATTGTCGTCAGATCCTGGAGGCAGCAAGGGCGCCTTCCACCAATGTCTCTTACAGTAGAAAATGGGCTAGGTCCTGTGCCTGGTGCGAGGAACAGCCGGACGTACAGCCTTTGGAGGTTTCTCCAGCCCAGATTCTCCCTTACCTTCTACTGGCGTAGGAAGGCCTGGCGTTGTCGTCGATTAAGGTGCATTTGGCTGCCATTTCCAGGTTCACAAGACAGCGCCTTTCTACTGCTCTGTTCAGTGACCGGTTGGTCAAGCAATTTCTAAAAACTCGTTCAGACATTTCCCCTGGAGAAAAGGTTTTCTCCGGTATGGAGTCTCAATGTGGTACCCTCTGCTCTTATTAAACCGCTGTTTGAACCCATATCGACGGCATTTTTGATGTTCCTCTTGTGGAAAGTCGCTTTTCTGGTGGCTATCACATCTGCCAGGAGGATGTTGGAATTTCAGGCACTGGTCATTGACCCGCCATATCTGCGATTCATTAGGGGCAAAGTTCTCGTCTACTAATCCTCACTTTATCCCTAAAGTTCTGTCGACTTTCACAAAAACTCTACAATTGCCTTGGTAAGGCGACCACTCTGGCGCAAAGAGCCCTGCATTCCCTGGACCTCAAAAGGACGTTAACATTTTATTTCGACCGTACTCAAGTCTTCTGCCAGTCGGGACAGCGGTTTGCGACTCTCCTTCCCTCCTCAATTTCCAAGCAAGGACTTTCCCATTGGGTATCGTCTACAATTTCCTTTCGCCACGGGAAGGCTGGCAAGCCTTTCACGGGCACTCCTAAACCCCATTCTATGAGAGCCACTGCGTCTGCGGCGCTGTGAGCTGGCATACCGTTCAGTGACATTTGCCAAGCAGCATCTTGGGCAGTGCCGCACACCTTCACTAGACATTACTGTCTGGGACAGCAACATGTGGAAGATGTGCAGGTGCTCCAACGCATTTTTCAATAAGGTAAGCCCTGCAGTTTACGGGGTTCTTTTTCTTTTTTGCTCCATCACTTGCTGGTTGTTTGTTACCTTGCACATTGTTGACTAATGCTCATTGCATCATGGCTGTGGCCTGGGGCATGGTGTTGGTATGCCGGTCATGCACCTCCAGGTTGTCATACTGCTATGTGATCTATTCACAGCATATGAATCCATGAAAGATCCAATGCTGCTGAAGGGACTAGTTTCTTACCTGTATCTCCATTTCTCCAGCATTGGTATCTTTCATGGATTCACATGCGCCCGCCGTCATTCCCTGCAGGCAAACCTGGGTTTGGGTTTCCTCTAAATTTGAAGGTTAGCATCTGAAGGGAAGTTGCATGGGGAAGCCATTTATACCAGACGTCCTAATGGCGTAGCCTGAAGCTCCCAAAAAGACGTTGATAGGACACTGAAGTATCTAAGTTTTTTAAAAGTTACTGAGGTTCCCAGCCTGACGGGGAATATCGGTGTCCTCCTTCATCCCTTTGAGGGCCTCATCGATTTTTTCACCAAATAAATGCTCCCCCTCACAGGACATGTCGATAACTTTATAATGCACCTCTGGGCGAAAGTCCGTGCACTTTAGCCAGGCTTGGCAACAAAGCACTACCCCATTGTTAATTTGCTTAAAGCCGGACTCCGCTAGGTCTACGGCAATATTTATACTGTGATTGAAAGCCTCCTCACTTTCATGCACCAATAGCATGCCGTCCTTGCGGAGTTGCTCCGGCAGATGTTCCAAAATAGGCGCCATCGTATGCCACATCTCGATCATAGCGTGCCGTGATTGCTAGGGAATTTGCCGCTTTCACTGTCGTCGCCCCAACAGTCAAAACCTTCCCGAAGGCGTCCTGCCTCCTTGCCTCACTGTCCGGACGAGTAACACACTTGTGCCTACTGCGGGCCTTAGGGCTGACTGCCACCGACACCACAGACTCGGGCGTGGGCTGCGACACTAAGCACTTCGGGGTAGATTCTGGAGCCTTGAACTTTTTCTCAAGCCGACCTTTGACAGCTGGCTCCGAAAATGGATGGCACATCGTGCGCAGGCCCTCCTACCACACATGGTCCAGAATAGGCACGGAGAAGACCGCGTCCCTTCCCTTGCCCATGTGATCGAACAGGAAGCAATCCTTACGCTCTTCCTCTGGTGTCAACCCAAACTCCACACATGCCTTAGCCATCATGGCGTGGAACGCCCCATCATTGGGGGGGCGCGGGGGAGGCTGCACCGGACTCCAAGGCTGTTCCACCTCCCCGTCCGTGTCCCACGCGTCATCCCTCGTCAGTGATGATGAACCAGTTAACAGTGCCCCGCGGAACACTTATCGGTCTTCGACTCCTGCAGTTCGCCCTCCTCAGGGTACGATCCTCTCTCATCGGCACCGGTACAGGCAAACCTGCCGGAAGAGATTTACGTGGAGGCACACCAGGAACCTCCATTGCAGGCCCCACCGGGGTCACATTCAGAGGAGGCAACCTCGCATCCAGCTGGCCCAACAACGATTACAGCATGGACAGAACTTGGAGCGACAGACTGTGGGTTAACCAATGGATAACTAGCAGGACCAGCTCCGACCAACATCAAAGGGCCAACACTTTGCAGTCCCAAAGCAGACTGCCCCAACACAGGCTCCTGGTCGTCGTCCACTTCCGAAGACACTGAAAAAAGCCGCCGTATCTTGATGCAGAATGGTCTCAGACAGAAGCGGGTCAAAGGCGGAAGACTGCCACGCCCCACTCATCGGCAACAATCCTTCTGGTGTCCATTCTCGTAGACTAGAAAAGCATTGGTCCCTTATCAAACCCTGTCGTCTCCGGAGCCGACATCACCGTCGGAACTGTAGATTGGAGAGCAACCGTTGACGGGGCACCCCAAAAGGACGTTGAAAGGACACTAAAGTGTCTAGGTTTTCCATCGGAAAACGCTAGGTTAAAGTGACCGAGGTTCCCAGCCTGACGGGGAATATTCACAGCATGTGAATCCATGAAAAGATCCAATGCTGGAGAAACAGAGTTTCAGGTAAGAAACTACTCCCTTTTTCTAATCTCAAAGGGTCTGTGCTGAGAGATCCTCAAATATCGCTACTTTTGAGTCTTTGATGGTCGCCATTCGCCTTACTTTTTCCAGGATATCGGCCTTGTGCCGATCGTGCAGATTTGCCAGCACCTGCCACTTGGTGTACCTGGTCTAGGGCCACTCGTTCACCCTCCTTATTTACCAGGACCAGTCCGCCACTTCTGCCCCAATGTCTGTGCGCATTCTGCAGATTTCTTCCAGAATCATCTGAATGTCACTTTTTATAGTGCCAATTTCCGTGGAACATGGGTGGGATCCACCCTCTGCCTTTGTTGTCGCCATGTCTCCCCTGTTGGGATATTGGAATTACGAGACCACAGCTTTCCAACTCATCCACTTGGCATGGCCTCTACGTTGCGATGTACCTTCTGCTATCACTCTCCCCCCATGACCACCTTCCTCTCCATGCCTCTCCATCACCTTGCCACTTGAATCTCCTTAACCACACACTTTGGTTTGCAGTGGACTTTTGCCCATTCCGTTTCGCACTTCGTGTCTCCTTTCAGGTGTGTTGCCCCAATTCACTGTCCAAGTCTCTGGTCCCTTGTGCTCCTCCTCGGGGGTTGGGTTATGTTTATCCCGGGTTACTTCTGGGCATCTGCCGGGTCTCCCTGTGCCCCCTTTCCCCTGCGGGCTGATCCCCCCCCCCCCCCGCTGGTTTTTGCACTCCTCTGTCTGTTGCTTTTCCCCCCTCAGTCAGTGGCCCTTCTTGATGGTCACCCTACTCCGGTATGTGGCACTGCTGGCGCGGCTGCTCCTGGTGCTCCTCTGTCGCTCTCTATGCAGGGCTTGCTGCCCCTCCATCCCCAGGCCCTACCTCCTGGCCTCTAGGGAGCGGGTTATCCTCCACTGTGCTCGTGTGGCTTGATTTCCTTGTGTGAGCTCCGGCTTCTCCTCTTTTAGGGCTCCCTGCTGTAGCTCATCTCTCCAACTCATGGCCCCTCACTACTATATGCCCATGTCAGTGTGACTGCTCCTGGAACTCCCTCTGTAGCTTACTTGGGGGATGGAGGGCTGCTGCTGGCCACCTCTCCACCCCCAGGCCCTACCTCCAGGGTAAGGGCTAACCCTCACTAGCCTCTTGTGGTTTGCTCACCGGGAGTTCTGGTGCATAGGATCTGGCTCTTCCTCGCCGCTGCTTCTCTTGACATCGCTGCTGCGGTCCGGTGCCTGCAACAACTCCTTGAGGCTAGTCATGGGTGTGCGCTGCCACCGCCTCCTCCGAAACGGCTCACGATTCAGGCCGCGGAGTTCACAAAGGCCACGCCAGCCCTCTTTCTGTCTGTGGGGGGGTCCTCGCCTTTCAGCGCTGCTTTCTCCATCACCACAGGCCGTAGTCACCTTACATTTGGCCCAACTAGGCCTCTACGTCTCCTGTGCCAGAGGAACCCTGCAATGTGGTTCCCGAGTCTTGCACTCGGCCTTTAATCTGTACTTATCCGGGACAGGGGCCAGAGCGTTGCGGTTGAGTGTCCATCTTGCATGTGCCCCCTGGTGGCCTCTGATGTTATGATTTTTATTTGTGAAAACGGGGAGAGCTTTGGCTACAGCAGAGGATCAGCATAGACTCACTGTGGGCAAACTAATGGAGATCCTTTATACAATGGCAAAGGAGGACATTCCTATTAAAAGGTTTTCTGCATTGGCTGAGCAGAAGCATCATGGTGTTGACCTGAGCTCTATTTATAAGCAGAGACGATCGTCCCAGGCCCCCCTAAGAGGTTCAGAATGTGGCAGAGGCCTGGGAAGCAGTGGTAAAGGCCAAACCAGCAGGTACTCAAACCTCTCATTGTCTCATACGATTAGAAAGTGTAGCGCAGAAAGAATGCACCCTGCAAGGCCATGACCGGGCCAAGAGCCCCCTAGGCATGATTATCCCACGAGAAGGAGGGCATAAGGCCCTGACCTACCCCAGCCCAAACCCTTAGCTATAGTATCCAGACACCCTCAGACCTCTGACCATAAACCTTAAGAAAACACATCTCTCTCAAAGATCATAGCAGAATATACTGGGCCTGTGTGATTTGTGCTGCGAGGTGCAAGGGAGGGAAAAGTAACAAATTTAAGGCCGGAGTGGGAAGAGTTGGAACGGCACAGACGCTTCTGGAATCGAGCTGGGGTTTATAAGATGTGACGTCGAAAATATCCTCTGTGCCATGTTTGTCGTACCAGTTGCACATTAGGCCACAGATAAAGCATGCTGTGAATTGTGCTTTTTTAATGAGCAATTAGACAGTGCGAGTTCAATGACGTGCAAGGAATAACCCCACGTGGTACAAGTTAGACAGGGGACGCTGGGACCAATGACCTGGGATCCTATTTGAAGCAGGCCGCCTATGTATAGGGTCGCACCAAACAGCTACATAGATCTGTAACCTATGTAATGTACATCAACTGTGACGCTTTTCACCTTTATAATCTAACGCCCATGTTTTTGTCCGAGCGCTCCGTGGCAGCAGAGTCCTTTGCAGGCGCGTCTGTCTTTTTTTGGAAATAAACCTTAGTTGTATTTTTCTGGGTTGTATTTTTTCTGGTGTGAGCATTGTAGAGAAGCCCGTCATTTCTGGTGATCCCAACATGATCCCAGGTTTTCTGGAAAGACGGAGGCTTCCAGGCCGCATCTCTGGATTTTTCATTGTGATAAGAGGATATAACAAGTAGGGGCACTGGGCCTCTTCACAATTTAGGCAGTAGCAGTAACGGTATTAGCACCACCAATTCCGCTCTGCCGGCTCACAACTGTAATTCTGCCAGCGCTATTACAGTCAGCTGTAATAGCGCCGGCTGTAATAGCGCCGACAACACGGCGCTATCACAGGTCTATCAGTACAGCACCAGCGTTAGTAGCACCAAACTAAATTGCACTAATACCGCTGGAAATACCCCCAGCCACCTACTGGAGGTAAATGAACCCAGGTGTCAGGAATAAAACCACAGGTGCAAACAATGCACACAAGAGGGCTACAAAAGACGCAACTATGCCTCAAACAGTTTCCAACACCATCATGCCATTTGTAGCAGGGAGCTTCGACATGGATTTCCACATGCTGCGCATGGAGCTACAGAGGCTTGACAACCAGGTCAGGGCACAGGGTTTGGAGGAGGAGGAGGAGACCAGTCCCAGCAAGGCGTGCAGCCATCCCCAGGGTCAGGCCATTACCCTAGGCCCCGACTGATGGCCAGTTTGTAGCAGAGTAAAGGCTGGACAGTGCTACCATCAGACAGTTGCTGCCCACAATTTAAGGGGACATTGGGAGCAGGATTACCATCTGCACCCCCATGCACCCACTCGTCAAGCTGGTTTCAGTCCTGCAGTACCTGGGGATGGGCACCTTTCAGCACTCAGTACCAATGATGCATGGCATGGCCCAGTCCACATTTAATGCAGTACTGGGCCAGGTCTGGATGCACTGCTGCGCCACGTGAACCAGCATATGGCGTTGCCCACCACCCAGACACAGGTGAATGAACTGAAGACACAATTCTATGGGATTGCACAAGTGCCCAATGTAATTGCAGCCCTGGACTGCACACATGTTGCACTGGTTGCACCCCAGGCCGAGGCAGCATACTGGAATCGAAAACATTGCCATTCAATGAATGTCCAGATGACCTGTGGGCCTGACTCACCATCAGCCACTGCTGCGCTCGCTACCCTGGATCTACCCACGACTCCATAGTGCTGCGGATCAGCACACTGTTGGCCTATATGGAGAGGCACAGAGGACAACGCACATGGATAGTGGGCGAGTACAAACCCTGCCAGAAATGCATGTCAAAGCACAAGAAATGAAGGGGGGGGCCTAGCCACAGGAAGCCCTGCAAGCCACCAGGAGCCACAGCCAGCACCATCACAGCACCAGTCCCATGTACAGTGGGGGGCACACAAGGGCACCTGCACACTCCCACCACACCTGGACCCGCACAAGGTGATGGCCACACACTGCTCTAAACACCATAACACATGGAACCACAACAACCACAATGCACTTGGTCTGTGCTGCTTTACACACCGACACCCAAGAACACCTCCACCCAGGGCACCACACAGGAATGCAAAGTGAGGAATACACTCCCCATTCCCTAAACCACTGTTGATGATCAGTAGCAAACAAGGAAATGAATATCCCAGAAAGAGTGACCCATGAGTGCACATTAACATGCACGAAAAACAAAAATAAAAACTGGGGCCATGATGCCAATTCTCCACAATCCACCGATCCATTCACATCCACATACAAATGACCACTCTCCCTGAACAGCCAGTCATGACGATAGCCCCCCCCATCCTGAGGGTCTTGATGCAGCACTGTGCCAATCACACACAGTGAGCCGTGCAGGTGGAAAGTGGGCCACAAGGGTCATGGCACCCCTTGCACAGCAAACCCAAGGAACAGGACTACACCCTATTCCAAGTTGAAGTGGTTACATGACCGTACATGAGGAGTGTCACGCCAAACCCCATTCACATAGTGCAGCATCCACCGGCCCCACATCAGTCATCCTATCAGCCGCCACAGGACAGCCCACTCAACCACACAGGGTTCATGTATGGGTCAGATGCAGGTCATGAAACATGGATGTACACCAATCAGCCAATCACATTGCATGTCCCTGTTGCACACAAGGGGGACCAGTGTGCATACTGTAATAATGATTGGTCCCTTCACACCCATTGAAGGGACGCAGGCCTCATGTACTCATTTCATCCCATGCAAGTGACTCAGGATACCAGCAGCTCACATGGCTGATGACCCCGGTGAGGAATCCCAGAACACCTGCAGAGCAAGCATATAACCATGCCCACAGTAGGACACATCTGTATTGAACGGACCTTTGGACTATTGAAGGCACGATTCAGGTGCCTGGACCGTACTGGAAGGGCACAAATGCATGCGCCGCAAAAAGTCAGGAAGATAGTCCTCGCTTGTGCCATGCTGCACAACATCTGCTGCCAAAACAATGTGCCACTACCCCCTGAAGCAAACAGGCAACCCCCAGGTGATGTTGAGCATGTGGCTGGGCTGGGGTTCTTGCACACAGGGATGGGGTGAAGGAGGGGAGGTTGGCCAGACAGGCACTGATGGACAATTATTTTTAGCATGGTGAATGCACACATACCACAATCAGCCACAGGTCAAATAACAGCACAGGTCAAATAAAGAGCACGTGTACACAATCATGATTGTACTTGCATTAGCTCAGGTATTAACAGGCTTTAATGAATGTGAAACTAACCCCTGCCCCCACCAACATCCCAGCGCACACACCTCTCTTCCCCACAGCAACTCCCAAGCACAAACCCCAACCCAGTGCAAATGGGTCCATGTGTCCAGCCCACAGGCCAGCTGTGCAGTGTCCATTTAATGGGGACGTGGACGCTTCCCATGAGCACCGGCATCAGGTGACCGGCGTTGCAACGGACGCAGAGACCTCCACTTGGGTGACCCCTGTAGGGAATCCTCTGTGGGGGCAGGGGTGGAGGTAGATGAAACAGATGCAGCCAACTGCAGCTGCTGGCAGAGCAGATTGTTAGACTCCCGCATCTGTTCTGTATGTGCAGATTGCCCCACACATAATTCATGGACTCGCTGGCGAAACCCTGTGAGGCCTGCAGTGCTGCTTGTGTGCGTGCATTGTCATGTGCCATGGACCTGGCTGCCCCCCTAATTGCACGGCTGATGGCCTTAATGTGCCGGTTGTCTGTGCTGGCCATGCCCTAGATCCACAGGTGTTGTGGGGCTGCTGTAAATGGAGGGGCTAGGCTGTCTGGTGGTGCTGCTGTCGATGTAGGTTTTAGAAAAGGGGAAGAGCAAACTCAGGAAACAGAAAACGTTCGGATCATCCGAATCGTGGTAGACAAGGTCCACCACATCAACAACATTATTCTTTAGAACAAGACGTGACAAGTGATGATTGGATTATGCCCCATGGCAAACATGGAGCATGAGACTTAGTTAATTTATCAGATTATGTACCTAGTGAGGTTGAAGTTGGAATACTGAACAAGGGTCTTGGGTTTGTCCCCACATTGGGTTATGACAAATTTAAAACAAATTGAGATTCAACAACTGTTCCATAAAATGAATGCAAGAATTTTTTCAGAATAGAATTTATGAAATACAGGATAATGCTAGTAGATTACATAACTCTTCTTTTTGTCCGCACTTAGTGAGTCACACATCTGAAGCAATCGTTTTTGAGAAGGGTACTTCATGATCTGGCACAACTTGAGGGAGCTAAAAAGCAACTGTGTTTTCAGAATTTAACCAGAGTCGAAAGGTTGGCTGTAAAAAGTTAAGCTAATAATGGAAAAATTGTCTTACACAAAGCCGATAAAGCAGGGACAATTGTGATGCTGGACCGTCAGGCTTACATAGACAAATGCGATCATCAACCAGATGACACTTCATTTTATGAGGTTATTGATGTAGATCCCACTCAGCGCCTACAACAGTTATTAACACTAAGGTTGATCAGGCTTTTGAACACGGGTGCATTTGCAAACAGGAACAGGACTCTTATAGCTGTAACACCTAGCATTCCGAAATGTTATATCCTGCCTAAGATACATAAATCCCCCTTGAATCCTCCGGTCATCCTATTTTTTTCCAGTTGCAGGATCCTTATTAGAACCTCTTTCCAAATTTGTGGATAAACATCTCAAACCTTTCGTTACCGTTATGTACTCTTTTGTTCAGGATACTACACAGATTAACATAATTGAGGATTTCCCTTTTGATAGCAAGACTGTTACTCGTCAGTCTTGACATTGTCTCTTTGTACAAGTGTATCCCCCCCCAAGGTGCCAATTTGGCAGTGACTGAAGAACTACGATTGTCTAAAAGAGTGAATGAAACTACACCTAATAGTTTTATATTGTGGTGTACGTAGCTGGACCTTAGGGAGAACATTTTTTCTTTTAACAACAAGATGTACCTTTAAATACATGGCACTGCTATGGGGTAATTTGTGGCCCAGTCGGTGGCAAATTTATATGTTGAATCATTTGAATTATCTGATCTATAATGTAACTAATCCTTTTTCTACCTAATCTCCATTTATGGAGGCGTTATAGCGACGATATCCTGATAATTGGGGATGGGGATACCACAAAGATTCATGTTTCGGGTTAATGAACAGAATACATTTTTGAAATGTACAGCTGTTCATAGCACAACAGAAATTAACTTTTTGGACATTAGGATCTGGGCAGATAAAAAGGAGAACATATTGCAAAGGAAACCGTTGCATAAACCAAAAGATAGGAATTCTCTACTTTTGTTCAACAGTTGCCATCTGACATACAAGAGAGAATCTTCCTATAGGCCAATTTATGAGGCTAAAACGAAACAGCTCTGAGAAAAAGACGTTCGAGGCTGAAGCTCCTGACCTGTGCTCCAAGTTAAGAAAAATAGGGTATCCCAATTAAATTGTCAAGAAGGCTTGTAAAAGAGAAGGAAATAACAATTGAGAAAACTCAGAACATAAATTTCATTTATTCGTATTTGCTTCTATTTGGTTGAATCACTTGTCGAGTTCACTGTTCTTAATACAGAAACGTGTCAAGTTGTGTTTAACATTGTTTTCTAGTGGTGCCGA
Source organism: Ambystoma mexicanum (assembly GCF_040938575.1). Classification (NCBI taxonomy): domain Eukaryota; kingdom Metazoa; phylum Chordata; class Amphibia; order Caudata; family Ambystomatidae; genus Ambystoma; species Ambystoma mexicanum. Next base: position 1,091,460,797 of record NC_090923.1, read on the forward strand.
CACGCGTTTCGACCATCAAGGCCTTTATCAAGGCTAACACTTTAAAATATCCATATATTACCATATTTGACATTTATTATAATTGGTGAGAAGTGCAAGGTGAGTGTATTTGGTCATGAAGTGTTCGACCATATAAGTTGAGACCACATGGTATGGTCAGGTGACATGGTATTTTCAATTTGCTAACACATTTAAATGATCAGTCCAATTTATAAAATAAGCATTCAATGAGTATAAAATGTGTTGGCGAAGAAACATGCATATCCCCATACATGAGGAATTTTTGGTTCAGAGAAAATATATATTGGCATGGCACAGTTCAAAATAAAAGAATGCATTGATACAGTATCATTAGTCATTTAGAACAATGGGAAAACAAAAAAGGAAGGATGGTGGTTATAAGTGTTACTATGGTCAGAGGATAAAGGAGAATATACTAGCAGAGTGGGGTTGATAGGTAATAGGGGTTAGCTCACCTGGTGGGTGTCCGTCCTTGGTTCAACTGGTCTTATCAAGACCACATAATAATTGTAACCAAGAGATAAATCCCCCTTGCTTGCCCATCCAGAGTTAATACCGTATCTCCAACCCAATGATACGGCGCAGTAGACTCACTCAAACGTCCCATACGAACTCCCAACATTCAGTCATTCATCATGACTAATCCCCCACCCACCTGCTGATCCTGCCAACTCACCCCTGTGGTCAGGAGCGCCACAACAAAGGGTTCCAATCTCATGAGCGCCACAGCAGTCTTCAGCTGAGGGCTGCCGGGCTTGGCCTGATCAGCCAATCATGATAGATCTTACTGCATCCAATAGGAGTATGCGCCATCCGGCCAATACCTGGCCCTTTTAGATTTAACATGTAACTCAAGCACTGCCAGGGTATTCCGATCCAACAGACAAAAGTATAGAGCGTTAAACACAGGTAAGCAGCTCCACAAACAAGCCTCCTGATCCCGCACCCTCACACGGGCTCCAATCCACCGACGCCCCATGGTCTTCCCCTGTGCTTGCCTAGTCAATCTATTTACTACTCAGAATTTAACGAACCCCTCTGTCCTCTCTCACTGGGTGGCTTCAGAGTGGTCCCTCTTTCTCTTCCTTACGCAAGACACCACGAAGGGGCCCTCGCCAATCACGCACTGAGCACCCCCGACTCAGACTTCCCCATTCGACCAGACTGATATTACGCCGTACTTTACTAAGGACCAACCCTATATGATCATTAAGAGCACCCGCCCGCACCCTAACTACCTAGCATGAGATATCGTTCCATGAGACTCCCGCACTCCCTTAACCACAAGGGCCACCAGACCACGCTCACCCAGCACCAGCCATGTTTTTTGGAACAAAGATCTTTATACCTCCATTGTTCCCCTCACCTAATAGTCGCACTGCTAATAAAATTTAGCACTCTACCTCCAGGGCCGCAGTAACCTACATAGCCCTCATACCCTATCTTTGCTTTTAAACACACCTAGGTATTCACCTTCATGACTACCAGGAGCCCGGTCACCTAACCAGTGCACACTAAGCAACCGAGGACACCGCTGGGCTCAAGAGCCATCGATCCTCATTTCAACACAATTCCAACCGAGGCCAGACACCCACCAGTTGAGCTAACCCTTATTACCCATCAACCCCACTCTGCTAGTATATTCTCCTTATCCTCTGACCGTATTAACACTTTCCCAACCACCTTCCTTCTTTTCCCATTGTTCTAAATGACTAATGATACTGTATCAATGCATTCTTTTATTTTCAACTGTGCCACGCCAATATATATTTTCTCTGAACCAAAAATTCCTCATGAATGGGGATATGCATGTTTCTTCGCCAACGCATCTTATACTGCCATTGGCCATTGAAAATACCATGTCACCTCACCTTGTACGGTCAAACACCTCACAACCAAATACAATCACCTTGCACTTCTCACAATTATAATAAATGTCAAATATGGTAATATATGGATATTTTAAACTATGTTAGCCTTGATAAAAGACCTTGATGGTCGAAACACGTGTCGGCACCACTAGAAAACACAGCTTGACACTTTTCTGTATTAAGAACAGTGAACTCGACAAGAAAGTGATTCAACCAAATAAAAGCAAATAAGAATAAATGAAATTTGTGGACTCTACCTAACTACTCACCTGAGAGGGAAAAGAAGTCTCTTTGTAAGAATTTCAGTACAAGCGCCAATTGAGTAGAAACTAAAACCAAGTAACCAGGACATACATATTAGGCACCACAGGCACGGGCCTTGCAGTTTCTACCTACCGGCTGCCAGTGCACTTGAGATTTGAAATAAAAGGCGCAGCAACCCACAGTTTCTAGTGCTCAACAAATCCTGTATTGATCACACATTTAAGGAACTAGGCAACTGCAGCCCACACTCAACTAAACAATCAAAGGATGGCTGACAATATACTATCCAGAAAGGAGGATACCAAATCACTCTTTACCCCAAGAGGCTCAACAGCACATGCTTTTCCTCCATCTACCACCCAAACTGAAACATTACGTTATAAATTTATCAAATTGGAAAGATTGTGCTCAAGGGAAATCGATAAATTTTTGAGAGATTTACCCTACACAACATACCTAGAATAAGACAAAATCCCACAGGGACAGAGAAAAATAATTTCCCCAGACTTTCGGAATCCAGAGGAGGCAGATCTAGCAGGCTTATGGAAAGAAAATGCAATTAATGGCTCCAAAGTCATGCTAGAGCTCTTGATTGAACATGCTGACAGAGCATAAAAGAATCATCATAGACATCGACGCACTCAAGGATGAAATAGAAGCAAGCAATGCACCAGCCAGTACCAAGGAAAACTACAAGACTATGTATGAAATAATGAAAAAATCACCAGCATGAAGTAAAAATACGAAAATGGTGCACGTTTTCGCGACACAAAAGGGATTACAGAGATGACTTCACCTTTCAGCCCAAATATGATGAGCACTACAGAACATCTTCCAAGGAAAGTACCCGAACAGCTCACCACTGAGCTCAGATGTGGACAGTGAACTGGAAAACAGTGACGGGCCACAAGAAAGAACCGAGCACAGAACTCCACAAATTGAAACCAACCCACAACAAGAGGAACCGAATGAATCAGAAGCATTATCAGCAAGCAGACGAGGATAGGGTTTTGTTTTTTTTAGACCAAATCAGAAAATACAGGAAAGGAAACAAACCCACGAACACCAAACATGTGAAGTTTCAAGATCCATTAGAAAAAAATACTATAATGGCAAGACAAAATATAGAGGAACCAGATGTGGAATCAAGAAACCACACCGCTGAAAACTAATCCAAAGACTTACCAGGTCGAGGACACAGTAACAGGACCAGAGGCGATGAATCTGGTAATTAATTTATCCAATCATCCCCTAACAACGGCAGAAACAACTATGATCAATAGAGGACTATCATTTGCACCAACTAACAAACTCAATTACTCTAATGCACACATTGACCTCCAAGTTCACTAGAGAGCTCAAGCTCAAGAAATACTTCTCGAAGAAAGTGGACTGGAAAACCAAAACAACCAAACCTATAATTATCAATGTAACATTGGACACATTGGAACAAACACACCTACTAGTTAATCTACCATGTACCACTGCTGAGGAGGAACAGACGAGAGAATCAATCATGCAGGACCCGGACCATGAAGAATGCAATATCAAAACCAAGGAACTGAAAAGAAAATCAACATTCACACCTAATTTACAGGGAGATCACGCGATTGACATTTTCTAAAGCAGTCTCCAGATATGGAAGATAAAACACGACATCAGAAGAAAAGGGTATATACCAACCTCAACAGCCAGGAACTACATGCAATGAAAAATCTACGCAGCAACACGGACCTGATTATAAAGGAAGCAGACAAAGGAGGCAATATCGTCATTATGAACAGGGAGGACTACATCCAGATGGCCCAGACTCATCTCGAAACACCAGGATGCTTTGAGGTATTACCCAGTAATCCTATGGGGACCATTAAAGAGCAAGCAATCGAACTCAAAGAAATGGCACCTGAGAGGACTATTAACCGATGATGAGGTCAAATATCTAAGAACTGAACATACAAGAACACCAACCATATACGTCCTACTGAAGGTGCACAACCCCTTTATCAAAATACCAGAGGGCAGACCTATAGTAAGTGCAATTGGTTCTATCAATGAACCCATAGCTAAATATATCAATGGCGTTATTGAAAGAGAAGTGCCCAAGCGCCTGACCTACTTACGTGATACGATGCACACTTTGGCCATACTGCAAGACATCACATGGGAAACCGACTACCTACTAGTGACCCTAGACGTCAAAGCGCTATACACATCCATTCAACACAGGCAGGCCCTGGATGCAATTGATTATGCATTCTCGCAAACATCAGCATCTCACTATTTGCACCTGGCAATGGTTAAGGAACGTTTGGAATACTCACTTGCAAACAGCATTGTCTTGTTTAATGGCATATACTACAAACAAAAGAGGCATCACCATGGGAGCGACTTCCGCACCGTCCATTGCCAATTTTTTCATGAACAACTACACGGATTTACTGAGTAACAATACAACAGGCATATTCTGAAATGGTACTGCTTGATTGATGACATCCTACTCATCTGGACAGGTGGCAAAACAACACAGCTTTGGAATAGAGCCGACAGGGACTGAAGACAAACGCACCATAGACTTTCTAGACATCAGAATATCAGCCACACCAATGGGACTAGAAACCAGAATTTACAGGAAACCACCTGAAGTTAACTCAGTCCTCCACTGCACCAGCTGTCACAAAAATAATGTCATTGAAAATATACCCAAATGTTAAATCATCAGGACGCGCAGGAACTGCAGCACAACAAACTCCTACAATGAAGAATGTGACCTATTACGCAACAGAGGATACAAAACAACTAATATTACAACAGCAATCAACAAAGTGAGCACAACCCCCAGGACAAAATTGCTCAAAAACAAAGCAAAGAGAAGACACGACACAGGTTCCCAACATCCGGTTTGTGACACAATACAACAAGGACAGCACTAAACTTCAGAAAATACTAACCAAACATTGGCATTTCCTGGGAGTAGACCCAGATATACAAGATTGGGCAACAGAAAAACCAAAAATATCTTATTGTCGGGCACCAACACTGAAGAGCATTCAGAGTCCCTCATTCATGGAACCTTTGGCAACTACAACCAGCAATTGGCAAACCAAACAAATTGTGTCAGGCTTCCACAAATGCGTAACTTGTTCCATGTGCTCTTACTCAATCACCATTAATTGTTTACAATTTGGCACCATCTATGAAAAAAAGATTGAACAATTAATTAACTGTAGAACTACATTTGTAATCTACGTGATCATATGCGTATGTGGCCTTAAGTACATAGGGAGCACAATATGCGAACTGCGGACCAGAATCAGGGAGCACCTCAACTCCCTCAAAACAGCTGAAGCAAGATACCCACTATCAACTCACTGGCAAGAAAAACACCAGATGGACAACGAGAAAGATCTGATTTGTCTGTTTGGAGAGGATTAAACCAGACACAAGAGGAAGAAACAGAGCCTTGAGATTACGGCAAAATGAGGCCAGACTCTTTTGTAGAACACGCAACACGAACTGGGTTTAAACACAGACCATGAGCTGAATGTCTTTCTGTGAAAATCCACTGTACCAGATCGAAATGTATCCATAGTATTTAAAATAGTCATCTGACAAGATATCCCCTCCTTAGTAGGCCGCGCACGGGCAAACTGCATGCTTTACCATAATCTGCCACAAAACTGCATCTAATGGAGTTTATTTTTACCTAGCCATTCTATGTATGACAATGCATTACTTACCGTAAAAGCACTATAGGGATAGTGTTACAGACACACCTTGTCGACGTCCCCTTTTCGACTACGAAAAACAAAATGCAATACTCCGCAGTGACCACTGGATGTCGGACTATGCACAGCATGTGATTCTAAGCAGATTAACAAACATCAGAAATATATATTCCAAGTCAGCACCACCACGCCACTTAACACAGCGGGCCCTTGGCCTCAGGCCTCTTTCAACTGGTCTCAAGACCACATAATATTTGTAACCAAGACATAAATCTTCCCCCCCCCCCCTCGCTTGCCCACCCGGAGTTAATACCGCATCTCCAACCCAATGATACAACACAGCACTCACTCAAACGTCCCATACAGACTCCCAACATTCAGTCATTCATCATGACCAATCCCCACCCACCTGCTGATCCTGCCAACTCACCTCTGTGGTCCGGAGCGCCACAACCCTCTTCAGCTAAGGGTTCCGATCTCATGAGCGCCACAGCAGTCTTCAGCTGAGGGCTGCCGGGCCTGGCCTGATCAGCCAATCACGATAAATCTTACTGCATCCAATAGGCATATGCGCCATCCGGCCAATACCTGACCCTTTTAGATTTAACATGCAACTAGGGCACTGACAGGGTATTCCAATCCGACGGACAACAGACAAATGAATACAGTGTTAAACACAGGTAAGCAGCGCCACAGACAAGCCTCCTAATCCCGCGCCCTCACACGGGCTCCAATCCACCGACGCCTCATGGTCTTCCCCAGTGCTTGCTAAGGCAATCTATTTACTCCTCCAAATTTAACAAACCCCTCTGTCCTCTCTCACTGGGACTCTTCAGAGGGGTCCCCAGGCACCCGAGCCCTTCTTTCTCTTCCTTACGCAAGACACCACGAAAGGGGCCCTCGCCAATCACGCACTGTGCACCCCCGAGTCAGACTTCCCCATTCGACCAGACTCTAATATGCCATACTTTACTAAGGACCAACCCTATGTGATCATTAGAAGCACCCACCCGCACCCCAACTACCAAGCATGAGATATCGGTCCATGAGACTCCCGCACCCCCTTAACCACAAGGGCCACCAGACCACGCTCACCCAGCACCAGCCACATATTTAGAACAAAGATCTTTATACCTCCATTGTTCCTCTCACCTAATAGTCGCACTGCTAATGAAATTTAGAACACCTACCTCCAGGGCAGCAGTAACCCACATATCCCTCATAGCCTATCTCTGCTTTTAAAACACACCTAGGTATTCACCTTCATTACTACCAGGAGCCCGGTCACCTAACCAGCACACACTAAACAACCGAGGACACCGCTGGGCTCAAGAGTCATCTATCCTCATTTCAACCCAATTCCAACCGAGGACAGACACCCACCAGGTGAGCTAACCCCCATTACCCATCAACCCCACTCTGTTAGTATATTTTCCTTATCCTCTGACAGTTTTAACACTTTTCCAACCACCTTCCTTCCTTTTCCTTTTCCCATCATTGTTCTAAATGACTAATGATACTGTATCAATGTATTCTTTTATTTTGAACTGTGCCACGCCAATATATATTTTCTCTCAACCAAAAATTCCTCATGTGTGGGGATATGCATATTTCTTCGCCAACGCATCTTATTCTGCCATCGGCCATTGAATGCTTATTTTATAAATTGGACTGACCATTTAAATGTGATTTCAAAATTGAAATACCATGACACCTGACCATATCATGTCACCTCACCTTGAATGGTCAAACACCTCACAACCAAATACACTCACCTTGCACTTCTCACCAATTATAATAAATGTCAAATATGGGAATATATGGATATTTTAAAATATGTTAGCCTTGATAAAGACCATGACGGTCGGCACCACTAGAAAACAATGTTAAACACACCTTGACACTTTTCTGTATTAAGAACAGTGAACTCGACAAGAAAGTGATTCAACCAAATAAAAGCACATAAGAATAAATGAAATTTGTGGACTCTACATACCTACTCACCTGAGTGGGAAAAGAAGACTCTTTGTAAGAATTTCAGCACAAGCGCCAATTGAGTAGAAACTAAAACCAAGCTACCAGGACCTACATATTAGGCACCACGGGCACGGGCCTTCCAATTTCTACCTACCAGCTGCCAGTGCACTTCAGATTTGAAATACAAGGCGCAGCAACCCACAGTTCCTAGTGCTCAACAAACCCTGTAATGATCACTCATTAGAACATAAGGTTAAGCCGAATGCTAAAATAATCTTTTTAAGCGCGTTTGACCACTTGTCGAACAAGGTTAAGAGTATTGTGAAAAAAATGGGCAAATCCTTAATGTTGGTGATTGCCCTGTTGGACTCACCACTATGTGCGTTTAAACATGGGGCTAATATTAAGGACTTGTTGAAAAAAGAATATATATATATATATATATATATATATATATATATATATATTTCTAGACCTAACCAGATGCAAATGAGCATCACTGAATCTTGGGGTTTATCAAAACCAATGGGTCATAAACCTTGCGGTATGTCCAGTTGTAGCTCTACCAGAAGAACAAAAGAAGTGGACATTAGACTTTAAAGATGCTGGACACAAACAATTTACCAATTGTAATTCTAGTATGGTAGTATATGCTATTTGGTGTCCCTGTGACAAACTTTACATAGGAACGACTGAAAGGAGAATTAAAGTACGCATCACAGAGCATAGGTATTGTATTAGAAATCGGGTACCGACAGCACCTCTAGTAGGACATATTAACGATATGGGCCATACTTGTGACACCTTAAGATGGACAGTTTTATTACAAATTACACGTTTTGGTATATCACCAAAGGAGAAAAAAAAATATGAGAAAGAGCAACAACTTACCTTTTTGTGCAAGACAGTGGAATGTGGTCTGAAGGAAACTGTAGATTGGTTAAATCTATGGTAACTGATTGTTTACCTTGGTGTGTACTAAACGCAGCCTGTTACCTGGTCAGTAAAGTATTACGTTGATTGACAACTAATGGGTTAATGTAGTTCGATACCATTGTACCCAGTTGTACCCATATTCAGTGTTTTATGGAGTATAGGTTATATAAGAGCTTACCTCTCCAAAATGGCCGACAGTGTGGGAGGATAGTACCAGAGAGGGAAGTGAAGACAGATCTCCAGGTATGGAAGTCCTACGTCTTGTTCCCCTTGACAAAAGCATGTAAACAAACAGGAATAGTGTCAGCCCGTAGCAAGTCTGGAAGCAAGATTCTAGGGAGAAGTAATTCTAAATAACGGAAAGTAATAGCGGTATGTTCTCCTAAAGTTATTTATTTTCTTTTGGATGAACTTTTGTTAATTGAAAAACAGCACTAATTATGGCTGTTTATGCTGTTTCCTTAGGCTTATGTTTATTCACAAAGAATTCACCTCTGGAACTTTCCACGTTGGACATTCATTTTTGAGATAATGAATGTTGAGAACAATCTGACGTACATGAATTTCCACAGAAGAAGTTCTTTGAATATGTTTTTGAATAACAGGAACGAAACATGTTGGGTGTATAAATACTGTTCTCATAACAGTATGTATGAACTGCACATTGTTGCAGTATTAGGACCTGAATACAGGTACCTTGTAAAAGATTAATGTTGCGCGCTGGCTGAGAATCTTTCTAATAAATTTAATACCAACTAGCAGATGTGAACATTGTATTGAGGGCCGTTAAAACCCTACCTATGCTCTCGTTATAAAATAACACCCTTTTTTAAAAAAAAGTTTTTATTGCTCATTTTTCTGTACTAGTCACTTTAATATAAATTGTTCTGTAAAACAAGGTAATCAAATGTTTATTTGAATAAAATTAAATTAAATAAAATTGAATTTCCTAAGAAAGTTCTTAACTATATTTGGTATTACCTACTAGGAATTTAGGTCACCCTGAAGGAGTACAATGATTGGAATGATCTTGTAATAAATTGAGGTGTGCAATATTATATGTTCCCAGGAAAAAGAATTGTGGTGTTGAGATCCTTTTCGAATGTTATGTGGTCTGTTTAAGGGTAAGACCCCAGCATCCTTATTTACCCTTTGCCTCTTTAAAGTTGTATTGCTGTCGCTACAGTGGCTGGGCTGTCTTGTGCGACTGCTGTGGATAGAGGGGCTGCCAGCAGATGAGGCATACGATGGTGTCCTCATCTGCCATTGGTGTGCGTGCGCGGAAGCTGCGTGCCTAGCCCAGTGGACTTTAGCTGTGCGTCTCCCCATGGTCAGGGATCCCTTCTGGAGTGCCCATTTGCTGCACCAGACAGTGTACTGGTATCAGGGCAGATCCAGCCTGCTGCTCATCGCTGGTTGACGGTCCCTCTTCCGGCGTGGTTGCACTCATGGCCACTTCCACATCTTGGTCAGCCCTGGTGGCTTGGGACAGGCTTGAAGATGAGGCCTTGGTGGCTTTGGAGCGCAGAGGTGGTGAGGCCCTGGTGGCTTGGGAGAGCCTTGGTGGTGTAGCACTGGTGGGGTGGGTCTACCGCGCGCTTGGCGGAGTGGTGGTGCTGGTGGAGGAGGCGCAGCTGGGAAAATGTTGGGATGGCCCTGCTTCCTCGTCATCCATGTTGGCCTCGGGTGATGCCTGTGTGCCTGTAGGGAACATAGGGTATGGCATGATGATGTAGTCCTTCACATTTTTGGCATGCATTTCAGTACTTAAGGGGGTTTCACAGGGCAGTTTGATTCATGCTTGGGTCTGGCTGGTTTACATTTTGCAATGGGTTGGTATTACCGGGGCCTAGTACATGAGGGTGTGCGGGGGAGGACACTTTGGAATTGTTGGCCTAGCCATTTCAAGGCTTGCATCCGTATGATGCACAAGCACAGCTGGCATGCCGAAATCCATGGGGGAGGGGCTGGTACTACAAACTCCCACCTGGCAATGGGACGATGCTGTGCCCCCGCCATGTCTGTGTATTGCATGGTGCTTGCATGTGCCCATTGGCTGCCATACCCACGACTGGCTCAGCTAGGGGTGGCCTAGCTGCACTGGCACATGGGTGCTGCCGTGGGTGCCTGTGGTTGATACTACCCACTTCACCCACTCACAATGCCCGGCTCTCAGGTATTCACACTGGGGCATGGAGTGGTGGCCTCTTCACAATGCATTTGCCATGGGGGATGTGGGCATTACTCACCTCCAGCCTCCTGGGTGCCGGTGTCATCCTCCGCTCCTCCCACTCCCTCAATGGAGGCTTATGCATAGGAGGGTGGTGCACTGCTGTTCCCATAAGGCCAGCTCTGGTGGTGGTGGACCTCCTCCGATTGCCACGCTGCCGCCCCTGTGCCAGGATGTCCTGGACATGGGCTTGCAGGTGGTTGAATCTTTTACAGCAGTCCTCGTCATCCCTGGGAAACAGCCTGCTGCAGTGACCTTTTCACAGATCTCTGCCCAGATCCTGTTACGCCGCTGGGACCTGGTCTTCTATTGTTGGGGCCCATATAGTTCATCCTGGTGGGAAATCACCTCCTGCACAAGTATTGCCAGTTCAGAGAACTTGGTCTTGCGCAGCCTATCCATGTCAGACTTGCCCGCCACACGCTCCTGGGACATTTTTAGTGGATGGCTTCCAGTGGCTTCAATCTTTGGTGTTTTGTGATTTCCAAAATGGCTGCCACTTTGTTTCCTCTTCCAGTGGGGACGTATTTCCCGTGGCGCTATTAGTGCACTTTGTGGGGCGTCGCCAATGCAATGTTAGCTTGGTTTTTGGGTTTCCAGCTTCCATTACCGCCGAGCGGTATAAGTGTTAATGCACCCAGGCAGTGTGCGCATGCCCGCCGACTAGTGACAGGGCGTTGTTTGTGCCACGACTCCTGGTGTTAATCCAAATACCGCTCAGTGGTAATTACGCCCAGATACCGCCCAACTCTTGATGAGGCCCCCTGTATAATTAGAGAGCGCAGATTCAAGTGCCCAAAATATTTGGAGGGGGGGGGGGGGAGGAGATGCAGTAGTGGTTGGTGTAGCTTATTATTTTAGTTATTTTGGTATATTAAAAACTATTGTGTGCTAGGTGGGGGCCGAACGAGGCATGTGGAAGTAGTGTGGGTGTTGGCTGTGAGGAGTGCGTGTGTTTGGGGGCAGAGGGTGACTGGAGAGCAGGAAGGGAGGACTGGTAGTGGCATTTATGACAAATTGCACGTGGCATACAACTTAAATCAATATGGGGGTAATGACTTTCGGTATATGTACAGTGCATTGCTATTGTATAAGGATAAAATAGATCAGTATAACAAGCAGTGGGTGGCGGAGACAAGAAGGTGAATATCCCCTCCATGGCCAGAGCATGGAATAAATGACAGGGGGATATTGGAACACATGTCCACGTTTTTAGCGGCCAAATACAAAAGGTAAAAAACTTCAAGAAAGATGTAAGATTTATGGGAAATGGTAGAGGACATAGAGGGCACTGATGTGTGCAAACAGCAGTGTGATGGTAGCGCTGCTCCAAGCGCAGCAACAGAGGAAATGCAGCCGCCCTCGCCCTAAGGAGGGCTCCTCCCGCCTACCACCTGCCCAGCAATGGGATACAGAAACGCAACATATGTGCCCTCGCCCACCACTGCACCACCCCCATATCAACCAACGTCTAATACTACAACACCACGGGATAACATGGCACAAAAAGAGCTAGAGGTATTAGAAGTGACGCAAGAAGAGCTGGCACGGTTGAGGGCATTAAGGGAAGGGGAGAGCAAACCTAGGTATGGACTGGACAAGTGGAGGGGCGGAGACATTTTTTTAGATTAGACAGCACACCATAAAGGATGTGCACTAGGGATGTTATTTGGGGGTCACCAGGGGTTGCAGCTACGAACCCCTGGGGCCACAGTTGCAACCTCTGTGACTCCCTTTGCTTGAAACAAAAAACAAAAAAAAACACGGGTGCTCCTGGTGTAGCGGGCCCTCCCGCAGCGTGGGGGGGACCCACCACACCAGGTCTGGTGGGTCCCCTGCCCAGTCCTCACCCATCAGTGTGAAGGCTGGGCCGGGGAGCTACTAGGTAGGGGTTGGAGCTGACTGACATGTGGCACGTCACATGCCACGTTCAGCTCCAACCCCCTTTTCCCTGCGAAAGCATCCTGGTTTCTGTATGTGAGCTGCATAGAGGAGCTGAGGGGGCCTGGAAGGAGGGACAGAAGCTGCAAGAAAAAGGTAAGGCTTTTTTTTTGTAATGTGTGTTTTGCATGTGTGAAGTGCATGTCAGAAGTATGTATGTGAATGAGCAGTGATTTGTGTTTTTGAATGTTGTGGGTGTGTGCCTGTGTAGACAATCTAATGAGTGGATGTGAGAGAAGGTGCGAGTGACTGGTGGGTGAATGAGCATGCATGTGGTAGTGTGTGTTTTAATGTTCTGGGTGGAATTTGATGAGTGCGTGTGTGGTGAATCCAGTGTGAGCGAGAGGAGATGTATCGGTGAGTCAAAGGGGATGCATGTGTGTGTAAGGCCCTGGGAGATTGGGGATCACTGGAGCATTTGTGCCACATCCTTTATTGACTTTCCATGTTTTAATGGCATTTCTGGGCAAAGGCATGTTCATGTGTGCCATTCCCTGGCTAGACTGGCATTTTGATGCCGTCAGTCTATCCATTGCTTACTGTGGCATTTCTCAGAATCTTTAAAAAAGCAAGCATGATCAGTAGTGTTACCTCGCTAGACTCATGTTTTGGCGTAGCGGCATGTATTTTCTTCACTGTAGCATGGCTTATTAACTGAGCATCTATGATGAATCAGGCAAGATACGTGTTCCTATGGGTCTAGACTAGCTTACAACCAGTTTGGACAGGTTTTCCTGTCACTTTTAAAGGCCAAACCAACGGGAGTATGTACTTCCATAGGAGTACTGGCATATATTGGCAGATCCAGTTTTGTGCCCAGTGCCAGTAATGATACTATAGAAAAGCGTCTTAAAGCAAACTTAAGTATGGTTTTGTATGGGAATACTACCATACGTTGGTGGAGCCAGCATGGAAATGTATGGGCACAGCAGCATACAAATGTTTTTCATACTGGCATATATTGCAGGAACCGGCATGATAATGCATTGGGAAATGCCCCGTGCCCTTTTGGGGACTTGCATCTGTTGTACTTTTTTTCATGATTTGCCTTACACCCTACAAAACAGATTGTTGGCCTTTTACACACGTTTTCCCAGAAAGTGTGCTTTGTAATACACCATTTTAACCCATTATTGAAAACATTTACTTTGGGGAGTGGGAATGAATCCTCCCGGTCCCCTCTGCCCCAACCCATTTCGATTAGATCGGGCTCCCTCGCTATGCTCAGTCGCAATCACATACTTCTGGCAAACATTTACACCCTCCAAAAAAACAACTCACCAGCCACCAATGGTGGCTGGTATATTTGTGGACTAAGATGTAAGCTTTGATTGAAAAAGATATTTACTTCTTTCACTTGCAGTAGTGCATTGCCCTGCAGCGGCATAATCATGGACATTCCGAACACATGGTGGTCCAGACCAGCCCGGGGTGTGGTGTGCCCTGTGCTTTGCCAAGGAGCTTGGGGGAGCCTCCACAGCATGGCTCGCAGGCGAGTTGCCAAATTATGTGCTACACCATTGAGCACCACTGAGTCCGACAAAAGAGTGGCGTGCAGTGCGCGCCTTGAAGTTTGCCAGTGAGCCCATGGGTGAGAAGCTACTCGTGGGGGTTTTCAATTTTAAATAACTGTGTGGTGCAACGAATGTATGTGTCCAGCAATGATATTCCATTAAATAGTGTTTTTATATTTTTAAAAGTCCTCTGGCACCCAGTATTCCGCTTAGATAATAAAAATTATGCTGGGGGCGGTCTTGTGTATATTGAAAGACACTTTCCCAGGTATTATACTCCAGCAAAGATATTATCAGGTGCACTCCCCTCTGTGCACGCAGACCAGTCCAATAGGTTTCTTCTATCGTAGTGGTAGCTAAATCGTATAAACATTTATAACCAGAGAATTTTGTTGATACTAAATCCTGGTCAATTTATTTTCAGGCATTGCTCATGCAGCATTTCTCTCCTGGTTAAACAGCAGCTCACACCTCCCCGGGTCAGTGTTTTTTGGCTTAACACTGCAACGCCACAATTAACACGTACTTCTGTGTCCATTGATCTATAGATGTTTCATACACAAGCTGTAGCCGGCGTTACAGATTTAGGTTAGCCTGTTAGAATTACTGAATTATGTATGTTTTACATATAGACCTCACGTCGAATCTGGAAAATGGCATTTCCCAAATGTGTAATCGTGGACAAATCATGCCCCCCTCTGTGCCTCAGTTCTTATAGCAATGAGAGCACCTGGAAACACGTGTGCTAGATGCAGCTAAAAAATCTGAAGGTTGTTTGCCATCACTTCCTGTGATGTTATCGGGGGTCAAGAGTCGTGTGATGTCACTTCTGATACCCCTGGCATTTTGGTGAAATGATGTCCCTGATGTGCACATTAAGGGGAATAGGGGTGACTGAGCAGCGCAAAGTATAGGGTATTGGAAGGTCAGACAGGGACGCAAACGGAGACCTGCGGGAAGGAGAAAAGGAAACCATGGATGAGTTAAAGGATGAAGAGACAGCATTATGAGGCACCAGAGATGACACCAAGGCTAGAGAGCTTGTGGGGTCTGCGGTTGAGGAACTGATTGGGGTGGGTAGCAGTAGCCGGGAAAAAGGGAAGTGATGGAAGCAAAGCAAAGCGAGGAATGGGCCCACAGTTGCCATTGTTACATAAAAGGCAGAGGGTGCAGTATGTCCCCTGGGCTCAGATGGATAAAAACAACTTGATTAAAGCATTCCCTGCCCTTTCTGCGGGGCCTGGGAAATAGATATATGCATTTGAGAAACGGACTGCTATGATATGATATGGCATTTATAACGCGCCTATACACAAGTGTTTCAAGGCGCGAAATCTTCAGCTGTGGGAGGTATTAAAAGCCTGCTTGTCGCAATAGTGGGCGATCAGGCTGGGGATGTGTGGTTTAAGGCGTGCCGTTAAGCTAGAAGATGAAGCGCAAGATGGGGCACCCTTCAACAATATCAGAGGGCAGGTGTAGGACGCACTGCGGCGGGCAATCCAGACAACCGGACTCGCAGTCCATAATGCAGTGTACCATGGGGGATGATTAAGACCCTGCGCCATACATTTTGAAAGTGCAGTAGATGCAGAGTGGAGACGGGAGACCAGTGGGACCAATCAGTTCCTCTTTTCTATTTTGTTATTAAAAGGGTCTTGCCCAAAGAGGTTCAAATGGTGTTTGAGAAGATAGGGGTATTGAAGGGAAGGGGTGGGCCGAAATAGACTATAATTATACACCACTGTAAAAGGATAAAAGAGAGAAGGAAATGGTGCAGCAGTTGCAGGCAGAGGAAGCAAACTGGTACAGAAAAAACTGACGAAAATAGCAGTTGAAGGGGCAGTGACTAGTATCAAACAGAACCAGCAGGGCAGGTAGCAGTGTGGCCGGATGCACGAATAGCAACGCTGTGGCCAGGCGGAGGACAAGGGCAGTGGAACGGGGGTCCGCAACCACAGTACTCTGAATAGTATCTAGGTGGTCAGCAACGCAGTAGAGGGGGCGGGGGTTCCACAGGGGCATCGGGTGCAGAGGCGGATTTGGAGGGATGGGGCCTAGAGGGAGAGCAGGAGCATGCAGAAGTAGGGTCATTTTGCATAAAAATGCAGAAGATGCGAGCAGGATACAATCCATATGCCCCTACGGGCCCAGCACAACAGAAACTTCTTTGCGTCCCCGGTGGCCACATCAATACCATATGAAATTCACAAGCCATACTTGCAGTTACCATCACGACCCCCACAAATGCAGCCACTGGCCCCCGACTGGCATTCCTAACCAGACCACACCGCTGAACCAATCAAACAGCGCTCCTGCGCCCGGAAGCAATGCGATCCCAAATGGCACAGTACCACCTTATCGGGGAGTGAGTGTGTTGGGAGGTAATTCTTTCACGGTCCCAGGCACAAACTCATATCTTGATTAGGGCAGGCCACAGAGCTGTGAGAAAACAGAAGGTGCTTCACCCACTAATCCCCGGGGATCTGTCATCCAGGTGACCAAGACACAGCCATTCATTTTGGATCCAGTTCCTGAGGGTGGAACAGTGTGGCAGGATCACCTGGGTGAGTGGTCTTCGGGGAGTGGGACACCGGATGATGAAGAGCTATGAGAGAAAATGCACTAACACCCAAGCCGAATACCGGACATGTTCCAATATAATGGCCAGGCAATTACTGACCATCACACACACCTGACTTCCATTACACTTCCCCACATGGATAAAAGATGGAGCACGACAGCACACTTTGAGCGAGGCAAAGCACAAGAGGAAACAGCAGTTCCAAGATGGCAGGTTAACAAGAGGAGAAAGACGGCGAAACAGAAACCGATTATAAGGAGGGAAGTTCCCTTGACCTTTTCGACAAGGAACCGTTACTTTCACGAAGCCTCAAGAATAGAAAGCGTAAAACCAGGAAACCAGGCTGAGCAATCCTGCATGGTGTGTCGCAGATACCCGGAGCCCTCCAGCATTGATAATCAAGATGGGGAATTGCCAGCTACTGCGGTACTGTCCTTGGCTCAAGCAACAAAGCAGCGTCAGTGAAATCAACACAGCCTGTGAGTTGGAGACCGATACAAGACCGGTCCTGTGTTGAAGCCAAGGTTGCAAGCAGCAACATTGTATGTCGAGTGCTGGAACAAACATTGTATGGCGAGTGCTGGAACGAACATTGTATGAAACGCGTATGAATGACCAACGCGAGTAAAGTTGAACTGCAGATGAGTGAGTGAACTTTGAAACTAAGACACAATACCTTTGACAGAGCGGTCTGGCACTTCGTGTGTGCTCAATCGAAGGTCTCCAAGGTCTCCAGCCGAGAGTTGGCAAAAGTGAAAGAGTGGCAAAGGATAGTAAATCTAAGTGGTCCGCGGTGGTTCAAGCAAAATCCTGCACACAATTTGAGTATTCGATGTTGATACACTAAAGATTTGTGTTACAATAGATACATTGGCCCGAACCCGGCAGAGGGAGACTGATTAAAGATGTGTCAAACTGGATCTGAGCCCGGCGGAGGGTTGGTCCGAGGTGAATAGTAAATCACCCAAGTAAATTGTGTATATGTGAAATACAAAAAGGAAAGTAACTTAATCGTTTGTTGCATCATGCCCTCTGAAAGAAGAGACTTTGAATGGCAAGAGACTGTGGCACAGACACCCATGATGTTGAAGCGTTGAACTGCACCCTCATGCTAGAGAAACCAGAGAGTGCTAAACTTGAGAGTGCCGCCTTGTCCCGTGCTGAAAACTAGGGGAAGGGAAGCAATTGGCTTGAATATCCGGATATACCATTTGTTCAACACTTTTCTTTTGCATAACATTGTTTCCCTCAATATTTGTATTAAGATGTAAGGATTGGCAACAGGTTTATTAGTGTAGGCCCTTTTATTTTGACAAGACACCACTAGGACTTAGTTATTTGATGGTTGTAGCTTGCTCCCATCTTTAGATTTAGGATTAGATCAGCGTTTTTCAAATCCAATTGAAGTTCAATGCCTTCCCTTACACAGCCTTTGCGTGTCCGGTCCTGTCCATGACTACCCACCCTGATGAGGAACCCTTGGTGGGTGCTGAGGCAGGTAACAAACAGTTCATCCTTATGGTCGACACAGGTGCCACTAAATCATGCATTAGTGAAGGCATTTTCCCCATTATCAGGTGAAAATCTGTACACGCAGGGATTCTCTGTTCCCTATACAGAAGAGGTAGCTATCAAGATAGGAGGAAAAGTGGTGCCTGCACCCTTGCTATACTCAGAAACCTCCCCAGTAAATTTGCTGGGGCCGCCTCAGCAAACATATGATAATTTCTAACACAAATCAAGGAATAGCATGCACTACCCCGGGGATGAGCGCCAGGGGTAGCTGTGAATTATGAACGGGGTTGGTGGTTCGCAGCTATCCTATCGATCTAGACATGTTTGTGTATGGAATCACAGTTCTACTTGTTGCAGTGCCCCAGATTGGTAAGGCATGCTGGCGTGTACCATCTGATTTCATCTTTAGGCCCGTTGTGACCCCAAAGTTTGTGGCAGGGACAATTCTATTATTGGATCTACAAGGGTTGGGGTGTCTGCAAAAAAGATTGTTTTAGTAGGAACCGATTCAGATGGATGCGAGTGGCGCACTCTATTGTGAATGAGTCAACCGTGCCCCTAAAGGAAGTGATGGATGCAGAATGGTTTGATGATGGGGTCAATGATGGTGAAATTGTGTTGGCTATCTGCAACCCCTGTGAGATCAGATGGGGCAGACTTGTACACGACAGGCTGACAATTCAAGGCAGCAATACTGGTCCACAAATCATTAAATGGCCCTGTGCCAGCTCATATCAAAAACAGTGTCTCCTTATGAGCTATTAAGAAAACGGCGATCATCCACATTAGTACTGGTGGAAATACCCAACTTCAAGCTCAGGAAGATCTTTTCCGGTTGAAGCTGCTAAGGTCTGGAATTCTCTTCCTCTGGATCTTAGACCGGTAAAGGAATTTAGTGCATGTCGCTAACAACTGAAAACATTGCTTTTTCACTAAGACTAGATTAGCCCCTTTCTGCTAGTCCCATTTTATTTTTGTGTTGTGCCCTGTACTTTTGTTGGCGGCCCGACGCCTGCGGGTTTCCAGCGCCATATATAAAACAAATTATAAAATAGGAATTCTCACCTTGTGTTAAAAGTCCCAAAAAGACTACAAGGCACGAAGATTTCTTAGCACGAAGATTTCTGGGCACATAATATCACAAGGTTAGATAATCTTATAATTCAGTTGCATGAATGAAATTAGGCTCTAGACCAATAGAAATTAATCAGATTATTGCATTAATTAGGAACTCGTGTTCTAGACCTAGGTAAATTATATCGACTTTCTGGGAACTTTTTTCTTTCACTACTACTCCTTGTGTAAAGATTGTCCATACCATTGAGATTTCTTGGAAAGATACATCAGATAGATTTGAAGATTTTGATTTTAGACATACTGATATATGTCGAGTTTAAAATGTATGTATTTTCCGTATCACACTAATTCCTAACATTATGTTATATGTACTTTCTCTATAGAATTGCACATGCCCCTGATGAAGAGCGAGTGTCACTCGAAACGCGTTGGGCCCTCTTGGCATCACCATGAATAAAAAGAAGATTTTTTTGATAAACTGCTGACTGAACTGTCATTTTGAATTTGGCTTTTGTTCAAAGAACACACATTATTGTATTATTGTGTGGTAGTTACCTAAAATGTACTACTTGAGCGTGTAACCACTAAAAGACTAAGAAGTTGTTCTGTTTCTAGAGCTCTCATTTTTTTCTACTTTCCTTTCGATGATAGCCAATTGCCCCAATCGCCTTTCCCCCTCCTTATAAGCCTCCCAAATAGTGCAACTGCTGTCAAACACCAGATTTAACTCAAAATATTCTTTCGATCTTACAGTTCACTTACAGTTCCTTCTTTATCTCAGCGATGCCCAGATAGTACGCATTCAATCGCCAGTCCAGTTCTCCCCTAAACTCCTTCCCTATGATCAGTGATGAATTGAGGGAATTTGACCCTTCACCAGGAGGGGGGAGTCCCATGAGAGGATAGGGAGATGAGCCTGCTCCTTAAAACCCTCCCTAGGAGCCGACACCAGTGGGACCTCACCTGGAGAGACTGCCCTTTAGGGGAGGAAGACTCCCATTCCCATGAGGAACTCCTTGATGCCCTACAGGTGATTGTCTACATGGATTTGTCTGACCTAATGGAACATTATCAATTCCATAAAGATTAAGTGAACGTATGCTATCCACAACAGCAAACTTAGACTATCTCTTTAAATCAATCCTCCAATGGATTGTGCGGAGGATACTGAAAAGGTATGACAAGAGAGCGAGAGAGGTCAAGAAGCAGAAAAGCAGAGAGAACAGGGGGAAGCCCACTGTACATGCAGAGCAGAAGGAGAAGAGCTATCCAAGAACGCAGAGCCGGTGAAAGCCAGTCGCGTTCCGACACAGAGCCAAAGATGCTGGTAAACCAGCATATTAGAATGGAAGAAATGACAAAGTGATTGGAGAGAAGTCGGTGGAGTGACCACACAGCAACAGCGGTGGCAGTCCACCTGGAGAACAACGCTGATACCACCAATAGGAGAGAACCACTCCCATCTCAAGATACAGAGCAAGTACAATTTGGAAGACAAGAACGAAACACACGTGAACCAGATGGCGCAACTAGTGAGCCACAGATCACCATGAGGAAGCAGAAAGCAGAGATTTTACCGTTACCAGTGACATTACCCCTCAGAACAGAAGGTAATACAGGGAACGGAATCACCGTAGAGTTAAGAGGGACTCATAACTAACAAAATACGTCCCAGTGTGAATGTGATCCATGTTCACCAAAGGCAGAGCTATGTGAAATACACAAAGTGGGAGAGGAGTAGAGTTGAAAACTAGAGAACAAGGTGAGTGGGTGATGAACAGCGTAATCAACTCCGCCGGGTGAATGTCAAGTATATTGATTAGGGGTTCAAAAGAGCATGCTGTACGTGCCTTGGTTTGAGGACACACCCAGAGTGCCCGGGAAGTTAACTTGGAGAAAAGAGGGACCCAAGGCAACTTTGCGCTTGCAGGTTTTCTCCCACCCCTCCCACCCCCCCCCCCCAAGGATTTCTCTCCTGCGTTTTATTAGTCAGCAATGTGACGTCATATTTAGTATACCCAAATAGCAATACGTATGTGTGAGACCTGAGCAGGTTACTATTATGATCATGGAAACAATAGTGCATTTGTGAAGGAACCTAAGAGCTAACACGTTTCGCCCAAAAGGTCTTTATCAAGGCGGTAGCATTTAGTGAGCTGTTATTTTACCAGAGTGACAATGGAAATTTGCATTGATTGGTTCAAGAGCATGATTGCAAGTTAATAAATACGGTTTCATTATTTGGTGTAGAACATCGTTCACAGTGGTGACAAATACATATTGTTAAATTCTATGTTTCATTGCTATAAATACATACAAATAACATGGATCGAGGTCAATTGGCGTAGTAGTCAGAAAGGTGGATGGGAGAGAGTGAAGAGAACAGGTTTAGCAAACGTCCTTATGGTATCTAGAAGCCGGGTCTGTGGCACAGTGGACTAATGCATCCACTACAGGGACTTGCGTTTGACCTCATGGTCCCAGGTTCGAATCCTGGTAGGTCCGCTTAGCCCTTCATCCTTCCGAGGTCGATAAAATGAGTACCATTAAGTTGGGTAACAAACATCTGTTATTAGCGCCAAGATTACACCTTCGAGGTGAACATCCGCTTTACAAATACGCCCGTTATGTTATATTTATGTGTTGGTTGCTGGTGGGCAGGTGATGGTGTGATGTGGTGCCTAGTGATACAATGGTAGTCCACGTAGGTGGTGGAAACGTGTGTGACATTTCTCTGCAGTGCTCGGGTCATGCTTCGCTACACATTTGGCTTAAGTCTGCCAGTGGTTGTATTGTTTGACAATGTGAATGGGTGCTCTCAATGGAGGATTGGTGGCATGCATGTATTATTCACATTATGAGTTTCAAATGCAGATTAGGATAAGCTGGGCAGTGAGTCAAACCCCAGGATTGCGCGGATCCCTCTGGGTTGGGGGTTTAGTGATTTACTGGGCTGGTGATAGAGATACGTCAAGTGGTCTCATTTTGTTTTAGCAAGGTGATTTCAATATGACATCCACTACTTGGGGTTGGTCGAATGGTTATGGGGTCCATGGCCTCAAACAGCGCAGATGCGCAAACGTCTGTGAGCGAAGAAATGAATTGGAGAACATAATGTCACTGTTCATTGAATGTGGGAAGGACCGGTCAGTCCCAGTGGTCTGATCCAAATTCCTGAGTGGTCGATGTTTTTATACAATGATACTACTTACCAGTTCAAGAATTGGTTGGTGAATGGTTTATATAGTTCCAAGAAGTTGTGCTTCAAAGGGCTCAGACTGAATTCTTAACTGTTATTGGTTTTATAATGCACCTTGGGCAGGATGGCAGTAGGCACGACCACCTCAACACCACACCTGACCCCATTGGCTGTGCTTCAAAAGCCACCTCCTCCCCACCCCCCGCCAGCCTGGATGACACTGCGGCGTCTTACACCATGGATGGCCTGTGTGGCATCACCTGTCCCCCTCCGCTGATGAGGAGCCCACTCCCACCTTTGCCTTCTTGAACTTACCCCCAGCAGCATTGTGGACGGTACCGGCACGGCCACAGCCACATTGCTCGCTGAAGAAGTGCTCCCATGGGTGCGTGGCTGGGTCGTGCGCCTCTGCCTGGTGGAGGCATCCCTGCTGACATGCTCCACAGCACTACTTCCGCTCTCTTCATCAGATGCAACTGTGGCAAAGGAGACGGAACAGAAGCATCAGAGTACTGCACCAATGTGTGCGTGGCAATATCAACATTCACATTAACATGACTAGTCAAGGGAACAACCATCATCCTCCACCCCCAAACACATGGACATGCAATCCAATTCCATGCATGCCCATCACTCCAGACATTCAAATCAGGCTACGTGCTCCTCAAGACCAATAAATTGCGTACGCTACACACATGCATCATGTGCACAAACACATGTCATGCACACACATCAAAAGAGGCCAAGCGCAGTGTGATGAGCAATCACATCAGAGTCCCGTTAACTGTAATCCCTCTAAATGACTACATCAGACATTCAAATGCACGTGTTGCATCCAGGCGTGAGTGATGGCCAGTCACAAATTCCCATCTTTGGCACATACACATGAACATCATGCATGCACATGACGTGGGCAATACTGCCTCAACTGTCACACGGGCACGATTCAGACCCAAGTAACAAAACATGTGCATTGTGTGAAAGGCAGCAGTACAACACACAACCCAAGTGATCTCATTCAAAATACACATGGTCCAATGCACACATGGAGAGCAATGTCTGGGGCATGGACACAGACATCCGTCTCAGAGGCATACTTGATGCAAGCCTAATGTGCTCCCTTCCAACATGCACCGCAGAGCATAGCAACACATGCATACTCACCAGTCGACTCCAGACGTTGATGCAACTTGCAGACCTGGGTGTGCAGCGCCGGGTAAAACTTCTCCAGGACCTGCATGTTGGTGTTGGACACGTGGCACCTGAGTGCACGGTGTACCTCTGCGGTGGCACCAGCCTGGCTGTAGCGCAGGGCCTTGCTGTGGGTCCTGGATTTCAGGTTCTCCCAGCGCTTATGCACAGTTTTGAAGGCCCGGGATGCCACCCCCTGTGTGTTGATGTCATACGTTATCCCCTCCCAGATCTGTGGACGTCCTTCCTTGCCGCGTTGCATCACTGGGTTGGAGAGGGCATCATTCTCCAGGACCTTCTCCACCAGGATGTCAACATCCATGGCAGTGAAGTTTACAGCCCTCTGCCTCGCTGCTCTGGGGTTGCCGCTCTGGTCATGTGGAATCCAAGGAAACGCCCGCAGCTCATAACTAACGTGACATGTGTTGCATGCTGGTATCGAGCATGCCAGATTCAGGGATACACAATTAAGGGTAGAAGCAACTCCAACCGTATGTGTGAAGAGGAGTAGACTGACAATTGGAATACTGCACATTTTGAGGTGCCCCGCAATTCGTTCACTTCAGGGACTGTACAAACTTCTTATTTTGGTGGGGGATTTGCATGTGCGCATCTACTTTTGCATTTTCAGAGACTGAGTTGCATATGTATTTTTCCTACTTTGTGTATAGCGTAGCACTATTCTTACCTTTACTGGCACTTTCTGGGGTTCGCAAATGCATTTTTTTTGTTGCAGGGTGCCACTGCGTATCAAGTAATGCTTTTTTCTTTTACGGAAGTTATCCAGTCTCGCGCAAGCAATTTTTCTTTTTTTGGGGGTGCCTGCGCGTTACGCATCTCGTATTTTTGTCACCTGGGGTAGATTTTCCATCACGCAACACTGCCCCGTCAATCTAATTGCGCAGGACAATTGCTTGGTGTACCTTCCATTGTCCCACTTACACCTGGAACATGAGTGGAAAGGCCCCAAGAAGGAAAGATGGCAGAGGTGGCCAGGGTCAGGGACGTGCAGAGGAAGCAGCTATCCCAGCCCCAAGGCTCCAGGGACATGCAGCTAAAGCAGATGTCCCAGCCCCAAAGGGTGATGCCATGCCCCAGGCCACTAGCAGTCCGGCACCTGGAGTCCAGAGTGGTCCCAGCCACACAAGGTCAAAACGAACACCACGTGCCAAAAAGGCAAAGCCTGCAAAGCAGGAAAAGGCTCAACCCCATGGCACGGCACAGGACACTGGCACGTTGAGGAAGAGGTAATTCAATGATTAACTCCAGATCCTCATGGACTACATGCCCGAGCACCACTGTGACATGTGCCAGCAACCAGGGAGCACACATCCAGCTGCTCATCGTACGGTGCATTGGCAGCATGTCACGGATCAGATCAACGCCTTGGGGTTTGAGGGGCGCACTGCTGCTCAGGTAGTGAAGTGCTGGAATGACCTCACCCATCGCACCAAGTCCATGCTGGGTGCCAACCTCGCCTCTGCTATGGCAACTGTAGGGGGTGTCACCAGAGGAGGCACTCACCTAGCATGAAGAGACTATGAGACAATTCTTTCTAATGGAGCAGGTGCAAGGCATGGGAGGCCTGCCAAATTACGAGGGCATGTCCGGTGAGTGACCAAGATCGTGCATCCTGAGTACAGCTAGTGAAACAAAGATGTATGATTGTGTTGCACATTTGCCTGCATTTGAATGACTGCCCTGGGTGAACCATGTCGTGGTGTACTGACTCCTGTCCAGTGTACTCAAGAGTGGATACAACCCATGTGTTGTACATCAGTTGCGCATGGCTGTGTCGTATTACTCAGCCCCCACTAGCATACCCATCCAACATCTGCAACATGCTACCACAACTTGCAATCTTGTTTGTTGCATCTGTGATGTCAGTGACTCTGCTCTGTTAAACATGTGCTTGTGTCTGAAGCACGTGTTACAGTTCATGCACTGCAGGGTGTAGATTCTCTACACACACACAGACGTATGTAGGTGCTTCCATGTTACATAGAACGTCCAGAAGACTACCAACACGCCTCACAGCGTGCCATGAGTTTGAGTGCATATTTCTAGACTGTGCACATCACCGCTGCTGCTATGGCAATGACTAGAGTCAAATCCCGAGGACTGATCCCGGTTACCCTCACACACAAGCCACACACTCCATGGGTCTATGCCCAGGTCCCTCTTGTGAGTCACTGTACCTTCAACCTATCTCCAACTGCATTTACTAACTCGTTCTCCACATCACAGACCCTGGCTAGGGGTTACTCTTACAGTCAGCCATACTTCAACCGGGACGGTTTCCTTTTTTCCACACTTAGGGCAAGTTCCCATTGTGTGCAGTCCGTGTGCCAGGTCAATACTGGTGTGGCATGTGATGGATGCGTACTTGGATGTGAATATGTGTTCTGCCTGTTGACATGTCATGTAATGGCATGTCACAGAGCCACATGACCATGCCAATTTCACTGGTATTAGTCAATAGTTTTCTGTGCCATAATGTGCTTGCTAACTACCATGTTTGTTGGCGATGTGTCCACTGCCTGCATGGCCCCGAGCAGGAATGTTACCAGTCTGTACATGTCATGATCAGATGGCTTCTTGTACATAGTTTGTGGATGCTGTTTCTCTCGTGGTGGTGTGCCCTGCATGTTGTGCCATGACAGTGATGTGATACACATGTTTACTGTAGACACATTGCACATGGCTCCGCACATCTTTGTCCTTGTTCAGGTGAGGCGGCACCAGATGCAGAGAAGGAAGAGGAGGAAGAAGAGTCTGTGGCGGTCCAGACCACCAGTGGAGGACGTGGTGTGGCAGGCCGTGAGAAAACACTGGCGCTACAGACCATGCCAAGCATTTCTGCACACGATTCCGACTCTTTGGACTCCAGAAGCTCTGATGCTGAACCGGATGTGCAGTCCTCAATGCTGGCGCAGGTGATTGCACCAATAGTTGGAGCAGTTGGGGCCTGTGAGTCTGCAGGGGGTTTGGTGCCTTCACATGGCCAGTCAGTGGTGTCAGGGCAGTCTGTTGTGGTTACGGATGCAATGCCACGCTCCCATGGACACAGAATTAAGTTGAACTTACTGACTCAGACTATCATTGGTTTCTTTAGGTAGGGAAATCCCCTTGAAAGAGGCCCCTGGGGGTCCCTCGTGCTATGGAAACAAGGCAATAACCATACACGAAAAGATGCGCCAGACACGAGGTTCAAATTCCCAATGCTAGGGTTTATTACAAGCAAAAATAGTCTCAATTGGCCAATTCTGGTCTCACGCCCTGCAACATGAGTTTCCTAGACCTCGAGGGACGCAAGAGAGCGAATTACGTACATCAGTTATATATATACAAAATGCAGATCATACAATGTCATATTTAACAGCCGCTTTGGTTAGCTTCTTTGAACTCGGGATGACGATGGACATTTCCGACGGGTATTACAATTATGACACTTTCGATGTCTATTCTAGTAACAATGTGCAATTTAGAAAGTGCAGAGGCATCTTTTAGTTGTTGAACAGAACACGGTGGTTCTGTTCTTGGAAGCAAGCTGCACACGGGGGAAGAGCCACATTCCATGCTCTGCTATCTATGAGGTACTATTCGTGTCCTGGGAGCCGACCCGCTCTAAAGGGTTTTGCGAAGGGGGGCCGTAGGAATAGCATAATTCAAGCCTTTAGCTGTTTTATTCTAACATTCTACCATCGTACGAGACTGGCTGGCAGCTGTGAAGTAATTAAATGCCCTGCAGCTCTCTCTCAAGGCTACAGAGAGGGAGCGTGGGCATTCCTTTCTGGGCTACTCATGAGGAGTTTCAGCGAACGCCTCAGTCCTGCGACCTTGTCCTTTCATATTCAGACAACAATGTTAACAGTTGAGCAGAGTAGGCAGAATTCGCAAGAATTGCAAGCTGCAAAGCAGTTTAGACAAAAGCAATGAGCAATGGTTAACAAGCAAAATGGCGATTCTTGCTACGTTTAAAATGGCCGCTTGTTGGTCAAGCATGGCAGTCTATATTTCTATAATTCGGTGCATAAGACGGTTGGCCTACGGCCATCAAGTTATGTCTGTCATTCAAATGAAGGGTATTCACTTTTCCAGATTGACAAACCCTCCTTTTGGCCGTATGCCAAACGT
This sequence comes from Ambystoma mexicanum, assembly GCF_040938575.1. Classification (NCBI taxonomy): domain Eukaryota; kingdom Metazoa; phylum Chordata; class Amphibia; order Caudata; family Ambystomatidae; genus Ambystoma; species Ambystoma mexicanum. Next base: position 1,091,488,976 of record NC_090923.1, read on the forward strand.
CTTATTCATTCATTGTATCCTCCTCCGATGAGGATAAGTCTGGGGTATCTGTGTCTGAACCATCTTCATCATTAATGTCTATAGCCATGAATTGTTTTACTGTTTTTATTTCATCAGTGTCTGTTATTTTGGCCATGCGTTTGTTTTCCTCTCAACACCATGTGCATACATCCCTTAGTACATCCATCAGTTAATTCAGTGCAAACTATTGGTAAGCATTGTATGCAACAGCAACATGTTATGAATATACCAAGTACCAATTAGTATCGAAATTAACTTCCATCCCCAAGACCGCAATAATCCCCAAAACCAGTATCCTATCCCCCCCATCCCCCTTCTTCAGTAGAGAGTGTGGAACTTATGACATGTAATTTCCGGATTGCTTTAAATATCGTGGGGGAGTAATCATCTATATACACACAGCATGCAGTTTTTACGAGTTTGCAAACTCCCCCACGATCAACTATTATATCGAGAGCCATCCTGTTTTGGAGTGCCATTAGTCCTTTTTCTTCTAATGTCATATTCAATAAAATATCCGTTGTTGAATCTATTGTTTTATTATATATTCCAGACAGTTTTCTTATATTGTAAGAATTTTCTATTTGGGACAAGAATGGTATAAATGATTTGGCTATATCCATTGCTATCATTCCATCCTCGCTACTCCTATGAGTTCTACCTGCTGTCTCCAAGAGGAACACTCCTGGAAACAGTAGACCTAGGTAGCATGTACCTCCCCAGTTCCTAGGTAACCATGGGTATGCTTTTTCCCCACATATAAAGTAAACAGGGTCCCCTAGGTACACGGGTTTTATTTCGTGTTTTAAAACCACTGTGTTCAGGCAGTTGCTAAACGTTCCTACTTTATAGGAACCCTTTTTCTGTAAACATAGGGGAGCAGTTTTGGGGCTGTGATCCACTGTATAGGCAGGGGCACAGCATCTTTATTCCATTCATCCCTCATTCGAAATGTCATTACTGATGTTTTTTCTGCTGGTGGGGTTGGTCTATTTTGCCTATGTAATCTATCTAGTCTTGTTATCTTTTGTGTATTCTTCCTCATGGTTTCTAGTGAAAACACGCAAGCTTTGTGGAATATAGACCAACCCACAGGTCTCATGATCACTTCCTCAAATTCATTCATATTGGTCTCATCTAGCTGACCCGTATTACTCTTGTTCCATTTCCCAAAGAAGATTGCACTCAATGTTACTTCACATGAATAAATCAATGGTAACGGTTGTACATACCAGCCTATCCCTTTCCCACCGTGCTGTGGTAAATGGGCGCAAACCCAGCAATCTTTTTTCTTTAAAACCGCATGGGTCATGTTCATGATGAGCAACAATGTATTGTTGCCGTATCCTCCTCTATGTCTCTCTTCCATTGGTGGCAAAGTACCAGTGATTACATGAACCGGGCTTTCAGTAGCTGCTTTTGGCAAAAGTGTTTCTAATGGGTGCGCATACTCCAGGAACCATAGTGTAATAGCTGTTATTGCTAGTACTACCATACTTAAGAAACACAGGACCAATGTCCAAATCAGTACCTTATTCCTTTTACCATGCTTTTTCCCTAGATTTACAGTCTCTAAATCTTACATCTTTCCAGCAGGGGTGCAGGAGGAGGCTGAAACCGGTCTTGACTTGTTCTTCATCGTCGTCCTTCTTGCTGGCAAAGTTTGTCGCAAATGTCTCTCGTTCTCGATGCCAGAAAAGTTAAACGAAAAATGTCAGTTCAATTCTGCCAGCCCGTTCACAGCCTAGATCACCTATCCACTCCGAACAAGATTAGTTGTTCTTTCTCCCACTGCGCAGACGATTTCTGAACAGTTCTTTATTGATAAGAGTACTATGTGCATCCAGCTTGTCCCGCTCTGGCTTAGGACACATGTACTCCATCAGCCTTAGTACTTCTGTGCGTCCAGCTTGTCCTGCTCTGGCTCCTGAAACATGTACTTTTGTAAGCGCACCGAGGAGCCGTGAGTCTTGAATTGTCCGACTTGCACAACTCTCACACTTCCCTCCTCTACGCCCCTGGCTCCTACTCCGTCCGTGAGTGGAACCAAAGGCAAAAGAAAAGCACCAAAGATCTGTGGATCACTTCGCCTGTCGAGGCCGCAAATTATACCGGTTCACTCCTGGTATTGTATGATCCATGAATAGTGTTGTTGCACTTCCAGTATCAGGTTCAGTGTCAGCCTGTGGCACAATGATGGGTAGCGATGAGCGCCGTGGCAATGATGTAGCTTCTTTCTTTGGCTTTGGTGCATTTGTAGAAACTGGTGGGTGCCAAAGGGGTACACGCGTTGTTTCTGCTCGTGTTTGCAATGCAGGGTTTGTGTCGCTCGGCAGTGATGTTGTTTCTGCTGGGCAACGTTGGGGGACTTTTCGCCCTCTCCCCTTACTGGCAGCCTCCTCAGGCTCTGTTTCGAGTTTCACTTCTCGCTCAGGCTGATGCTGTGGCAATGGACTGGCAACGGTTTCTTTCGTTTCCGAGACCGTTTCCTTTCTCTGTTCGTCGGAAGTTGTCAGCAGTCCTGGGAATCTTTTTGCATGTGTCGCGTGGATCCATGCCTTCCGTCCGTCTACTCGGATGGCCGTTTGCGTTGCCAAAAGTACTTGGTAGGGGCCGCGCCACCTGGGTTCTAATGCTGTCTTCCGCTCAAAGTTCTTTATTAAGACCCAACTTCCAGGCTCCAGCAAGTGCCCCAGTCCGGTATATCGCACTGGTAACGCCTCCTGCACCTGCTGATGAATCAAACGCAACTTATGCATTAAAAGGCCACAGTACGTGCTTAACATAGGATGCTGGACCTCACAATCTTTTGGGCTGCGGTGCGCAACATACATTTGCTGGTCTCCCCATTATAATTTCATAGGGGGAGAGCCCAGTCTTAGCCTGCACAGACATGCGCATGCACAATAGCGCTAGGGGTAATGCATCCACCCAACTCAACTTGCTCCCAGCGCAGATTTTAGCTATCTTTGACTTTAAGATTCCGTTATGTCTCTCCACAAGCCCGGCAGAACTGGGATGCCTGGAACTGTGGAATCTCTCCTCTATCTGCAGACCTGCACAGATCTGTAGCACTACTGCGCCCACAAAGTGTGGGCCGTTGTCCGACCACAGGACACGGGGCAACCCAAACCAGGAGAAATACTCCTTTAACATTACTTTTGCTGTTGACATGGCAGTACAGTCTTTTAAAGGATATGCCTCCACCCACTTGCTGAATGCACAAATCACCACTAACATATTTGTAGTTCTGGCACCTTTCCATTTCTATGAAATCAAAATGGACCACCTCAAATGGCATAGAGGGTGGGCCAAAACTACCTACTGGAGTCACGGTTCCCTTCCCTACATTGTGTTGCAGGCACGTAATACAATTCTGCACTAGCCTTTCTGCATTCTTTTTTATTTGCTCATTTTTCCATACTGTGCATAAATGCTGTACCATCTTCTTCGCGCAAATGTGGGTAGGGCTATGCGCCATTGTAACCATTGCGGTTATGTAACAATTTGGCAACATACAGTTCGAGGGGATTGGGTCCTCCGACGTATTCCATATCTATGACATGTAATCACCACAGCTGTGCTGCTTCGGAAACTTTTTTCCTGGCGTCTGCGTCGATGACGTCGATGCGCCATCGAGGACCTCCTCCGACGTCCGACGTCATCCGATGTGATAAGTAGGACGCACGACGCCCGTAGCCTCAGTTCCGTTTTTTCCGCGAACGTGTTGCTTCGTGTTTCTCGGTTAAACGCCTCGACTCTTTGGAGTTCTGTTCTTCTCGGTTCTTCGAACCTGTTAGTTTTGTGAAAATCCTTCGTGTGAAGATGTCTTCTACGTCGTCTTCGACCCCGCGTCCGGGCTTCAAGAAGTGCGGGGAGTGTGGGTCCAAGATGCCGGTGACGGACTCGCACGACGCCTGCCTCTGGTGCCTCCGGGAGGCCCACGACACGGATGACTGTATCGACTGCCAGTCGCTCACATCCAAAGCCTTACGCGAACGTAAGAAGAAGTTGTCGGTAGGTCAGGTGTCCAAGCCCCGGAAGTCGAAGTCTGCGGGGCTTTCGACGGATGGTTCGAGGGGTGACTCTCCGCGTCATCGTCGGAAGTCTCGTGGGTCTCCTTTTAGGAGTCGGTCTCGCCACTCCTCAGCCTCTTCGAGGCATTCTCGGAAGCGCCGACACCGGTCGTCTTCCAGGTCCTCTTCGGAGGACTCTGCCCGGCACGTCGCTTACCCCACCAGCCGTGCGACGCCAGAGGAATGGGCTTCTTTCGGGAAGAAAATGCTGGCGATTCTTGAGTCGCAGGGTACTAAGCCGTCCGCGCCCCCGAGTGGGGTCGGCCGTGAGAGGTCGAGAGACACCGCTCGCAAGAGTGGTCGGCACGAGTCACGGGAGAAGTCCCGTTCGGACAAGGAGACTTGTTCTCGACGTACCCGTTCCAGGTCCCGGTCCTCGACGCGTTCGAGACTGTGTGCACCTGTGAGGTCTTCGAGGAAGACATCGACGTCTGAGGCGTCGAGGGCGTCGACAGGCTTTCTCGAGGCTCCGGCTCCGAGGAAGTCGTCGAAGCTCAGGTCGTCGAGGGACACACTCGGGGCTCCGGCTTCGAGGGCTGTGTCGACGCCGCCGATGCTGGAGGCGCTGCATCTGACGTCGATTTCGTCGACGCCGATCCTCTCGGCGCCGGTTCTCTCGACGCCATCAACGCCTTTCGTGTCGGAGGTACCCCGTGGCACGGGAGAACCCCCTAGGAGGGCTCTGGTTAAGAGCAAGCACTCTAGGGTGCCTTCTTTTCGCCACCTGGAGTATATTTCAGAGGCGGATGAGGATTCTGATGGCCTGGTTCCTAGTCAGGTTCCAGATGAAATTGTCTCGGGCCATAGTCAGTTTGACGATTTGAGGCAGTCACTGCATGATGCCAGTGGACTGGACACCTCTCCGGAGGTGGAGTTTTGTAGGCCTGAGCCTGGCTCTCATGCCGATTCCTCATACCGGCGCCTTATGGCTAGGGTTTCTGAGTACTTGGGATGGTCTGCTCCCCCAGGGGAGTTTGTGCAGGATGATCTGACGGACATCCTTGATGTTGGTCCCCCAACTGACCCGGTACTGCCGTTCCATATGGCTTTACAGAGAAGGGTGGCGGCGGCTTGGACTGCTCCGGAGAGTCTCCCGGCGGTGGGCAGATCCTTGTTGCGAAAATACCGTCCAGCCAGTAGCGACCCCTGCTACTTGACCAGGCACCCCACTCCGGAGAGTTTGGTGGTGCAGGCGGCCACAGCCCCGGCAAAGCAGGCGTCGTACCCTACCATCCCTTCTGATAGGGACGACAAACGTTTTGATGGCTGGGCGAAGAAAGTGTTTTCTTCTGGTGGTATGGCGCTTCAGACGGCCAACTCCATTTGTGCCTTGTCTCGTTTCACGCACACTCTGTGGAACTGTGTTGCGTTAGCGGCTGAACATATTCCCGAAGGGGACGAACGGGATGGTTTCCTTGCTATGGTCCAGGATGTTAAGGATGCCATGTGTGAGTCCGTTCAGTCGGGTTTGGACTTAGCTGAATGCGTCAGTAGGTCCATGGCGGCGAGCACCGTGATACGCAGGTTTGCGTGGTTGCGGAAGTCGGGGTTTGCTCCTGATGTGCAGTCCCGGCTCCTCAACATGCCCTTTGACGGTGAACACCTTTTTGGCAGCAAGGCTGACAAGAGCCTTGAGAGCTTGCAGACCTCAAAAGCTGCAGCGAAGTCGTTGGGCGCTGCAGTTTGCCAACCTCTGCCTTTTCGTCCTAGGGGACTGCAGTGGAGGGGTGGTTCCTTTCGCTATTACTCGTCCTTCAGTAAAGCGAGAGGAGCTGGCAGTCAAAGGGGCCTACGCAGGGGTACCAGAGGTGGACGACAGGGTACCCGTGGTGCCAAGGCCGCTCGGGCAGTTGCCTCTTTGCCCTCAGGTAACGCCGCAGCCGCTCCCACTCAGTGATGAGGCCATGTCCCATGGTTCGCCGGTTGGGGGAAGGCTGGCGCAGCATCTTGTAGAGTGGCAAGCCATTACTTCAGATGTGTGGGTTCTGGAGATCATAACCCACGGCTACTGTCTTCCTTTTCGGCACAGGCCTCGCGACAATCCACCGGGGAACCTCTCTTTGCATAGTCCGGATCCGCTCCTTGTGCAGGAAATTCAAGCCCTGCTGGAGAAAGGCGCCATAGAACTGGTGCCTGTAGCGGAGAGGAACAAGGGATGGTATTCCCCTTATTTTTTGATTTCGAAGAAAGACGGGGGATTGAGACCCATCATGGACTTGCGCGGTTTGAACAAGCTCCTCAGGAAGGACAAGTTCAAGATGGTTACTCTCTCTCAAGTCCTCTAGGCCCTTCAGCTTCAGGACTGGTTGGTGTCTCTCGACCTCAAGGATGCTTACTTCCATGTGCCGATCCATCCCAAGCACAAGTACCACCTGAGGTTCGCGGTTGGCGACTCGCACTTTGTTTCGGGTCCTGCCGTTCGGATTGACCTCCGCCCCGAGGGTTTTCACCAAGCTCATGGTGGTGGTGGCAGCCCATCTCAGGCAAGGGGGGATTCACATCTACCCCACCTGGACGATTGGTTGATCAGGGGGAGCTCTCCCGAGCAAGTCCTGGATCATCCGTCCGTCATCTGTCCGTCACCTGCCACTCCCTTCACAGGCTGGTCTTCTCCCTCAATTTAAAGAAGTCCCATTTGACGCCAACACAGCGGCTCCAGTACATCGGAGCAGTGCTCGACACTTCCCTGGGGCAGTGTTTTCCTCCCCAGGTGAGGGCTCTTCACATTCAGCAGATGGTGCACAAGTTTCAGCATGCCCAGACGCTCCCAGCGTTCGAGTTCTTGAGGTTGCTCGGCCTCATGGCATCCTGCATTCTTCTGGTGCCAGAGGCTCGCCTGCGGATGAGATCTTTGCAGTGGGCACTCAAGACGCAATGGTCGCAGTCCTCCGGCAGGATGTCGGACTCGGTTCAGGTGCCGCCCTCGGTCGCCAGGGACCTTCTGTGGTGAGCCGAAAGCAACTTGATGAAGGGGGCTCCATTTTGGCTTCGCTGGTTGGAGGTGACGATCGTGACGGATGCATCCCTCACGGGATGGGGAGCTCATGCCAACGGGCTGACAGTCAGCGGTCGTTGGTCTCCGTCGGAGTCCAGACTCCATATCAATTTGTTGGAGCTGAGGGCCGTCAGGCTAGCCTTGAAGGCTTTTCTGCCGACTGTGCGAGGAAAGAATGGCCTGATCCTGACGGACAACACAGTGGCCATGCACTACCTCAACAAAAAGGGGGGGGGGCAGGGTCACTTCCTCTGTGCAGGGAGGCGATGCAGCTCGAGTTCTGGGCCATCCAGCAGGAAGTTTCGATCTCGGCAGTTCATCTGGCCGGAGACGAAAACGTGACGGTGGACGCTCTGAGCAGGCAGAGCGCGATCTCTCACGAGTGGGAGTTGGCTCAGGAGATTCTCCTGGAGATCTTCGCCCTTTGGGGGACCCCTCAAGTGGATCTCTTTGCCTCCAGTGTCAACCGAAAGTGCGAAAGGTTTTGCTCGCGGGAATTTCCTCCAAAAGGAGCCTTAGGAGACGCGTTCGTGGTGGAGTGGTCATTCCCGCTGCTGTACGCGTTTCCTCCAGTCCCCGTCATCCCGCAAGTGCTGCGGAGGTTACGGAAGTTCGGTTCCCGGATGATCCTCATTGCTCCGGCGTGGGCTCGGAGGACGTGGTACCCGGACCTTCTCGACTTGTCCATCTGCCCTCCACGTCGTCTTCCCTACCGAGACGATCTGCTCTCACGGGAGGGGGGTCAGGTTCTCCATCCAGAGGTCAGATCCCTCAACCTTCACGCTTGGCTTCTGAAAGGTTGAGGTATAAGGATTGGGACCTCCCTGAAGACGTGATGGAGGTGTTGCTTTCGGCCCAAAGGCCAGCAACAAAGTCTCTGTACCGTTGCCGTAAGTTTTGCGACTGGTGCAGGGTTCAGAATGTGGATCCTTTTGCATGTGACATCCCCATGGTTCTGTCCTTTTTACTTTCTTTGGCCCACAGGGGCTTGCAAGTGGGTACCATTAAAGGTTACCTGGCGGCGCTGTCCATCTTTAAGCGCTCGTCTGAAGAGTGTTCTTACTTTAAAATCCCTTTAATTTCACAGTTTCTGAAAGAGCTCACTAATGTGTTCCCTCCGTCACCTTTCCTGGTGCCCGTTTGGGATTTAAACCTTGTTCTTAAGTTTCTTATGGGTGCTCCGTTTGAGCCTTTACATTCTTGCCCTTTGAGGCTGTTGAGTCTGAAAACTGTGTTTTTAGTTGCGGTTACTTCCGCTCGCAGAGTGAGTGAGTTACAGGCACTTTCAGTTAAGCCACCCTTCACTGTATTTAACAAGGACAGGGTTGTCCTTAGAGTTCGTCCTTCTTTTCTTCCGAAGGTAGTGACAGAATTTCATTTGGCCCAGAAGGTTGTTCTTCCGGCATTCTATCCTCCTCCACATCCTGGTAAGGAAGAGGAGAGGCTCCATAGGCTTGATCCTAGGATAGCTTCAAGCTTTTATGTTTCACGCATGTCCCGGGTCAGAGTGGACAATCAACTCTTTATTGGTTACGCTGGAAAGCGTTTGGGGCAAGCTGTGACGAAACAGACTGTCTCGCTGGATTATTTTAGCCATCTCGGAGTGTTACCGCTTGGCGGGTAGGGACCCACCGGCTGGCTTGCGGGCCCATTCTACCAGGGGTGTGGCTGCATCTACTGCCCTGCAGAGGGGTGTTCCTATTCGCAACATCTGTGATGCAGCCACCTGGGCTTCAGTACATACATTTGTACGTCACTATTCCCTCGATTCCATCCGAGGGCAGGATCTGGCCTTTGGCAAGGCGGTCTTTTGCTCTGCTATTTGATTGGCTATTCTAAATTTTGATTCTAAATTCTTTCCCTCCTCCTTGCTCTGGTACTGCTTTGGGAGTCTGTCATAGATATGGAATACGTCGTCGGACCATCCCATCGAAAGAACGTTACCAGGTAAGAAAGTAACTTGTTGTTCTTGGTCTCTTTGTCCACCCAACATCCTTCCAAATCTAACTCAGCAGAGCCCTCAGCCCACCCCTGAATCTCTTCGGTTGTGGCCTTAGCCTGCATTTCTTTGACTGTGGCAACTCCATTCTCTATCATACAAGGTACTTCCTCAGTCTGTACTGTCATCATTTTATTTCCCAAATCTGTGGCTGTTTGCTTCGCAATCCTGTCTGCAAATGCGTTTCCCTCTCCCACTTTACATGTTACTTTTTTATGCGCCTCGCACTTCACTATAGCTAGGCGCTATGGAAACGTGAGTGCAGACAACAATCGCACAATCAAAGGGCCATACTGAATCCTGGCCCCATGTGATGTCAAGAAACCCCTCTCAGCCCAAAGTCGGCCAAAGTTATGAACCACGCCAAAGGCGTACTGGCTGTCATTATAAATATTCACGTTCAAATTCTCAGAGAGTTCACAGGCTCGGGTCAGTGCTATTATTTCTGCGGCTTGCGCCGAATTGTAGGGGATTCTTCTACTTTCTACAACACTCTAGGGTAGTAATTGTATATGCGGCCGTTGATGTGCCATAAGGTAATTTAAAACAAGAGCCATCACAAAATAACTCCCCATCTGGCTCTTTCTGTGGGATGTCGCTCAAGTCAATTCTTCCCTTTGTTTCTTCTTCAGTGACGATTAAACAATCATGGGGTGGTGATTCGTTGTCACCAATTTCTGCTATGGGCAGTGGCATTAAATCTGCAGGATTCAATGCGCTACACCTCATAATTTGGATGTGGGGTGCAAACAAGATGAGCTCATATCTTGTCAGTCTAGCTGAGGTGAGGTGTTGCGTCTGTGTCCTATTTAATAGAACGTCTATAGCATGTAGCACCATCAGAATTAAAGTGTGCCCCAGTAGCATTCCTTCCGTTTGTTTCACTGACGCAGCAGCCGCTGCGACGGATCGCAAACATCGTGGTAGTGCACGCGCTACAGGGTCCAGCGCGGAAGAATAGCCGCACGGCCTATTTCTTCCACCTTGTTCCTGTGTCAAAACCGCCAATGCACATCCTTCACTCTCACTCACAAATAGTCTAAAGATCTTTTTATAGTTAGGAGTGCCTAAAACTGGCGCAGCACACAATGCAGCTTTCAATTGCTCAAACGCTTTCTGACATTCCTCATCCCACTGTAAATGCATCACTGCATTCTTTTTAGTCAACTTTATCATCGGCTTCACAATCAACGCAAAATTACTGATCCACTGCCGACAATAAGAGGCCATGCATATTACAGCTCACTGCTTTTTGAGTTTTTGGAATAGGCATACTAGAAATACTTTCTATGCGTTCTGGTGGTAATTTTCTCCCTTCTTTCGAAAGTAGGTAACCCAAATAAGACACCTCCTTCTGATTATACTGGAATTTCTTCAAACTTGCCTTGTGACCATGGGTCGCTAAGTGTGTCAATAGTAATATAGTACTTTCTTTGCAGATCTCTTGTGTCAGCAGCTAATAACAAGTCATCTATGTACTGCAAGAGTACGCAACCGTCGGGTAATTCTAACATGTCTAGCTGCTCATTTAGCGCTCTGCTGTACATGCTCGGGCTTTCTGTATATCCTTGTGGAATGCGTGTGAATGTGAATGATCGACCTCCTAGAGTGAACGCGAACAGATATCTACTGCTTTTATCCACTGGAATGCTAAATAACGCGTTCTTCAGATCAACTACACTAAAGTATTCTGCAGTGGCCGGTATCATTGTCAGTATTGTTGTGACATCTGGGACCAAAGGGAATTGTGGGTCTACCACTTTGTTTAATGCGCGCAGATCAATTATGAAACGATAGGGTACTTCATTGCCTCCTTTCTTGTAAACTGGAAGAATCGGGCTGTTGCACTTGCTACCTGCAATTTCTTCAACCACCCCCAATCTCACCAGGTCAGTAACAATGCTTTTTAATCCCTTCTCACCTTCAACAGAAATTTTATACTGGGGAATTAGTGGTATTGTGACACCTTCTTTCAAAGTTATTTTTGCTGGCTCTATTTTCAAGCATCCTACATCGTTATCATGCATTGCCCACAGACAGGCTGGTACTCTACTTAGCTCTTCTGGTAATGCTTTTGACATAAATTCCGTCACCGGTGCATCGTGAGGCCACATCGTGAGGAACACCCCGTCTGCCGTACAATGTACGACTGCCCCCAATTTTCTCAACAAATTTAATCCTAGCAAGTTCTCTCCACAATTTTCTGTCAAAAGATATGGACACTGTTCCGTAAATGGTCCTATTGTAATTGGGACAGCCTCGGACATGGGGTTAATTACTGGTGTACCTGCGAACCCTACAGAAACATTCTTTTGCCCCGACAGTGGGATCTCCGGAACCAAGTGGTGGTCTATCGAGCACTTCTGTGCCCCTCCATCTACAAGGAAACGGTGCTCCTTATTCCCGACTCATTTCTACGTAGGGTCCTCTCTGATTCACGGGAATAGACACTGGTTCCGACCCCTGCCGTGGGCTGTCCTATCGCGAAAATAACACATCGTCCGATGTGTAGTCACCGCTGCTGCTATAATACGTGTTTGGCTGTGTATCAAAAATATTCCCATTTCCCCCTTGATGTCCTCCACTCTGATCATTTCTCTGTTGGCCCTACCCGCCCTGATTTTGGTTCGAAACACTCTGGTTCAATGCCTGGTTCTGTTGCGCTTGGTTTTGACCATAGGATTGGTTTTGAGTACCTCCATTGGTATATCCCTGCTGCTGCTGCATGCCATTTCTGCTTGGGCCGTTTGACCCCTGATGTCCTCTATGAGGCCTTCTCTGACCAAACCCACCTCTATTCTGTAGGTGCGGGCATTGCGCTCGCTAGTGTCCTTCCTCCTTACAGTACGCACATTGATTTACTCCCAATGACACCCCATGCATATTATTTAAATTTCCTCTTCCTTGTGCATTTCCTCTACCTTTATTGTATCCAATGACCTGCTGCAGTAACACCCCTACTATCGTTCGCATCGCTTCTTTTCTCATCTCCAATGGGTACCCATTACATATCTCTCTCACTTCCTTTACTGACGTTCTTTTGTTCGACATCCATCGCATTGTTTCCCCCACCCATACCTGTAATTTTTGTTCATCACCCATTTGTCCCGGTACCGGCAATTGCTTTGTACCACCTGAAAAAACTCTCGGCCATTATTTTTTCATATACAACCTCGACGCCTCCTTCCTACCTTTCTTAATACACTCACTACTATATTCAGGTGTAGCAAACATCTCAGCATATCTCTCTTCCATTTCATTTTTCACTTCAATGAGTTTGTGCACATGTTTTCTTACATCCTCATCTCTTTGCTCACTGCGTGCTAATTTATTGAAATCTAACAATCGCTGTGGCGGTAAATTCCCAAGTATCTTTTTCCATTCTCCCACCAAAATTTCCCCCATGCATTCCACCACTACCTGTCTCTCATCGCTTCTTCGGTACCCATACAATGAGGCCAATGCTGCCGTCCCATCGTTTCCTTCTATGTACATTTCTGCCTCTTGCCGTAATTCAATCTTTCTTTCTTTGCTGATCGCACTTCTAGTTACCCGTCCAAATCCCGTTCCTTCAGCCCCGCCTCTCGCCTCCCCGGTCTTAATTTCGACTTCGGGGGGGGGGGGGGGGGCAGATGGTGCTGAATCTGTCTCTGGAGCGGGAGGTGCAGATGAGACAAGTGACACAGGTGGCATCTGTGAAGGGCCTTCCTGGGTGCTGGGAAATTGTGTGTCCGCGGTCTGTGCTTGTGGGAGGGCTCGAGCTGTGGGTGGGGCTTGGGTTAATGCTTGCGTGAGGGGAAGTGTTTGGGCTATGGGAGGGGGTATGAGAGCTACTGGTTGGGCCTGCGCAGTCACTACTGGCGTGTTTGGTTTAGATTCTGGTTTTGGGCCTCGACCCGTGTTAGTTAGCAAATGTTCCATTAATTCGTCTTGCTATGTGTAGTTCCTGCAGCGGGTATATTCCTTCTATGTTCATTTGGTCACGTCTCCCTTCCCGTCTTAGACTTGCCGTCCACTCCTCCTCCTCCTTTTCTTCTGCTACCTCAAGCTTCGTTTTGTGCCTACGCGCATGCTTCTGTCTACTCCTAAATCGGAGCATTGCTTCCCTCCTCCAATCTTTGACAGTCTCAAAAGCTGCGGGTCGCGCTTTTTTCCCAATTAGCACCCTTTCTAGGTTATCTATCCTCCCCATCTCAAAGCTACCATTAATCGGCCACTGATGGCCGGGTTGCTTTCTAGTTTGCCTATGCCAAATTTCACAAAATATTATCGCACCCACACCATATTTTGCATACATGTCATAAGCTGGCGTTCCCCCAGGCGGTGCACCTTGGCCATATTCCAAGGACTGTCTACCGCAGTTGAAAAACCCCTAAAGTGGACAGTACTCAAGGCATGTTTCTTTAACCTTCTCCTTTGGTTAGCTAACCTTTACCTGGACGTTTGAATTTGCAAAATCAACACCCTACCAAAAATCAGGTTTTTATTTGAATCAGGGAATGACTCACCTGATAAAACAAGTCGACTGTCCTAACGCAACCCCTCCCAACGTCGTGTCTACGCTCCTCTGGCTTCTGCCTCGTCTCGGGACCCTCGCCTCCCTTGCCCTCTGGCCCGGTACGTCGATCAGGGATCACATGTGTGCAGATCTGTGGAAGGAATCTCTCCTCACTTCTACAGGGCGCCCTGTACACCGCTTGATCCCGGCTCGATCGTCCCGTCCTCGCCTTTACTCTGTTACAACGTATACGATGGGGCAAGTTGGGGCGGGTACCTGTTCGGGCGCCATCTTGAAAGGGGCCCCTAGGGGTCCCTCGTGCTATGGAAACAAGGCAATAACCATACACAAAAAGATGCGCCAGACACGAGGTTCAAATTCCCAATGCTAGGGTTTATTGCAAGCAAAAATAGTCTCAATTGGCCAATTCTGGTCTCACGCGCCGCGAGTTTCCTAGACCTCGAGGGACGCAAGAGAGCGAATTACGTACAGTTACATGTATACAAAATGCATATCATACAATCAGTAATGTCATGTTTAACACCCACTTTGGTTAGCTTCTTTGAACTCGGGATGACGATGGACATTTCCGACGGGTATGACAATTATGACACTTTCGATGTCTATTCTAGTAACAATGTGCAATTTAGAAAGTGCGGAGGCATCTTTTAGTTGTTGAACAGAACACGGTGGTTCTGTTCTTGGAAGAAAGCTGCACACGGGGGAAGAGCCACATTCCATGCTCTGCTATCTATGAGGTAGTATTCGTGTCCTGGGAGCCGACACACTCTAAAGGGTTTTGCGAAGGGGGGGCCGTAGGAAGAGCATAATTCAAGCCTTTAGCTGTTTTATTCTAACATATTCTACCATCGTACGAGACTGGCTGGCAGCTGTGAAGTGATTAAATGCCCTGCAGCTCTCTCTCAAGGCTACAGAGAGGGAGCGTGGGCATTCCTTTCTGGGCTACTCATGAGGAGTTTCAACGAACTCAGTCCTGCGACCTTGTCCTTTCATATTCAGACAACAATGTTAAAAGTTGAGCAGAGTAAGCAGAATTCGCAAGAATTGCAAGCTGCAAAGCAGTTTAGACAAGAGCAATGGCTAACAAGCAAAATGGCGATTCTTGCTACGTTTAAAATGGCCGCTTGTTGGTCAAGCATGGCAGTCTATATTTCTATAATTCGGTGCATAAGACGGTTGGCCTACGGCCATCAAGTTACGTCTGTCATTCAAATGAGGGGTATTCACTTTTCCAGATCGACACTTCGACCATCCTGAAATTTAAGAAAAAAAGGTATCTTGTTCGAACCTTGAATCTGTTAGCTGTGTCTTGCTTCATGATAACTTCACAATGCTAAAATATTGCAAAAAATCTTCACGCCCCCAAGATATAGTTTACCGCCCTACAACAAACAAAGTGGTGCAACCCCTAACAGACTGTTTGATAATGCGCCAAAAAGACAGTTAATTTCACTCAAAAATAGAATGCAGAAATACATTTCCTCACAAGATCATATATGGGAGGGCAGATGCTACGTGATAACTACTTTTTGCAGCTCTGAGGATATTGTGCTGTATCCTGCTATACCATCATTCCAATGCAGAGAGAATAAATATTCTTTGGCTGGCAATGCAGAGGGGATAAATATTCTTTGGCTGGCATCTATGCACAGCCCTGCTCCCATTTTCTGCACAAATCGTCTCGTCCGCCAAAATGTCATAGGATTGAGTTAACCATTTTTTTCAATCAGACTTCCTGTTGATTTATATACAACTAAAGCAGGAATTTCTCTCATCAATGGATAACATGCTGCAATTTGTTTATTAAACAGAATAGTAAGTTGCTCCAAGGCTGACAAAAAGGACAGGGACATCACTAGTGTATTGTACAGGCCATTGCTTTCAGTCGTCGTCTAATAGTTCATCCTAATCTGTTTAGGAAATTTCCACGATCGCCAATTGGATTTAGCTCATCCTGTCCAATTTGCCAATGGCTAGTGCAACTTTTGCAAAAGGGAAAACTGTGGAAGGATGAGGGTGGGCAGCACTCATCTTAATTCGTAATTCTTGTGTACAGTTTGGCACAACCTTTGGGTGGAGGCACACATTCAAACATTTCTTTTGATGACAATTCGAGCAGAGACCTCTACTGAAGAAGCAGATGCCATCCTGGGATTAGCGATTCAACATGGATTAACACCTCATACAGCTGACCCATCTAAACTGATTAAACAACTGGAATACCCAATCCGAAAGGAAATTAATAGAAAACTACATGCGATCACGCTTGGACGCTACCAGAGAAATCAACCGATACCAAGAGGCCTAAGAATGAACATGAGATCGACATTATGTAAAGAGAGTAAGGAGTTTGTACGAAAATGGGAAGCAATATTGAACAAATGCTCTCTTGATCTCCTGACTATACAAGAGCTGTAAAAACATGTAACCATCTTAAACATTGAAATTAAAGAAATGGGGAAAGAACTAGGAAATGAAGAACTGGAGACCATCCTGGTGAACAAGGACTATAAGCCCCATTTCCAGCAACAAGGAGGAGCCAATCGCCCCAATCGACGAGTGAGGTTTAGAGGTACCTTCCACAGGACCAGTAGCGATCCAAACAACCCAGACAAGAGGACTTCATCTAATAAAACACTGGCAAGAGGACGTGGGCAAGGCACCAGACGACAAGGTTATAACGGAAGAAAACAATCCACTAGGCCTTTTTTACACCAAGGCCAACCCAGAGGCAACTGGGACCAGGACGAACATCAAACAAGTAGTGGGTACCGCTCCTAAGCGTCATCAACAAGGGACATGGTTTTGTAATCACAAAAGAGCACAACCCTTTTGAATTCAGGATAGAGTTCAAACTAATGAGAACTATCCATTTAAAAGAATTGTTTTCCAATGATGCGACAGGAGAAAGTAGTAAAACCACCACTAACCATACGGGACTTCAGAACCCCTCTACATACTCTGCACCAACAAGTAGCTACTCGCCTGAATCCTGGGCATTTCAAAACAGGGTACTTTCTGAAATAAAAAACTTGACCAGGAAAAAACGAGAGCATTCCAAAACGTATCAAAAATGGAAAAAGAAGCCATTTAAGCCTTGGCCGATAACCCCCAAATCATTGTCAAGAAAGCAGACAAAGTGGGTGGGATTGTGATGAACTGGGAGGACTATATCAACGAATGTATGAACAAACTAAACACAACCCATTACAAAAAACTACAGGAAGACCCGGGTTGGATCTCAAGACAAGAAGCCAAGTTTCTCTCAAACAAAAACCGAATATACCAACATTTAATTGTCTGCCCAAAATACACAGGATTCTAGAAAACCCACCTTGGAGACCGACTGCATCAGGCATGAACTCAGTTCTGGAACCCCTCGGAAAATTCACAATTATCTAAAAGGACACATCAAAGAATGCAATCCTACCTGAAAGATACGACGGCAGCAATACATTCCAGATGTTCAAATTCTCTTTAACAGTGACAAACACCTATTAGTAGGCATGGACATAGCACTGTATACCAACATTCCCCAGCAAGCCACCATTGAGACAATAGAAGAAATCCTACTCCATAGATTGGACACAGACTCGGTACCATCTTCTTTCATTTTATGGTACATTGAAACTGCATTAAAAAAAAACAACTACTTTGAGTTTGAATGGGTTTTCTATCAGCAAGTTTAAGGAACTGCAATTGGGGCCACCATAGCCCCAAGTCTGGCAAATCTATATGTAGAATTTTTTGAAAAACACTCAGACACCAATCCTTTCAAAAACAAAATCCTAAAGTGGACTCGTTACATCAATGACATCCTGATTATATGGGAAGGATCAAGTGAAGACACTGGTGTTCCCGAGTTGGATCAACGCACTCAACCCACATCTACAATTTACGACTGTAGACAATATCAGAACTAACTTCTTGGATTTAACAATCTTCCCATCATGAGGGACACCTAGTAACACTTTACCACAAACAAACCGAGAGGAACTTGTTGCTCGATTACACAAGCCATCATCTAAAACATCTTCAGGATAACTTGCCCTTCGGGCAATTCCTCAGGCTGAAAAGGAATAGCACACAGGGCAATACCTAGGAGGAAGAATCTAAAAACCTGAGTCTTACATTACGTAAGCGAGGATACTCAAAGAAAATGATCAGAAAGGCTGCCAAGAGAGCGGAACAACAACAGGGAGGCACTCACTGTTGGAAAGGAAACAAGCCAAAGCTCCAGACAAGAGATGTGTGTGTAACTACATTTACTGACCCGAGTTTGAAGTTAAGGAACGTAATTCAAAAACACTGGAAAGTATTTTACACCTCAAAGACACCTTTAGCATATCCCCCTTTTCCATACAGGAAAAGTATGTCGATCGGCAACAAAATCAGCACTATTAAACTGAAATCTAGCCATACCAAGCAGGATGAGAACTCTGCCCTGTGGAAGACCAGGAAACCAAGTGGGCACCACCCATGCGAAACATGTGGGGTGTGTAAACTGACAAAGAAAAGCCGAGAAGTAGACATAGGGACTAACAAAAAATTGATGCAGCAGAGTTTTTCAAATTGCAATACCAGCCATGTGGTCTATCTAATCAGATGCCCTTGTGGATTACCATATATAAGGAAAACCAATCGCAAGATCAAGACTAGGATCAAATAACATAGGAGTTGCTTGAAAAACAAAACAGAAAAGGTTCCCATGGTCAAAGATTTCCAGGAGAATAATCACAACTTTGAGGACTTCACATGGACAGTATTACAAGTCCTAAAAGGAGACAATACCATACACCTTGAAAACCTACTCCTGAAACAAGAACAGTAAATGATCTAGATTACCCAAAGCGGAACACATGGATTGAATGAGGCCATTGAATAGCATAAGATTAAACACTAGCACCATTATTAAGGACAGAAGCCTTGATCTCTTCAAGAGACTTCATATGTTGGAGAAAATAGCTAAGGTCCACTAACTGAAACAGGGGGAACTTTAATGAGAACCCAACTTCTAGGTTTGTATCCAAGACACTTGCTCCAGGGGTAGTTTTTGAAGCCCCACCCTTGTAGACCATGTATAATTTATTCAAAATGCTATGGCTTAGACTCAAGCAGTGCAGAACTGGAATGCAGACAAATTGCTGTGTATCCCTGCATTGATAATAGTACTGACGGTATGGTTAAATCTTGTTTATTCATGTACTCCATATATTTTGTGCTTATTGTGCCAATATGTATCATTTTTGATCTAAACTGCCCTTATAAACCGTACATGAACATGGGGCGATGAAATGGTAATCCCCAGTGCATATAGATATACGTATAAATCTATATGGACTAGATCTGAATCTGTGGGTCCCTTTATATGTATACATTTTGGGTTTAAGCACATTAGTACCACACCAGCAACTTGAGAGTCTCCACGCCACAAAGTAATTTGTTTAACATAGAGCCAAAGCTATCACATGCGGGAGGATGCGGGATACAACGAACAAGGCATTTATGTATTTATCCAACAGCAAACTTGGCATACCTCTGATACTTTGATAATTAGATATCTTGTCTCCACAGACCTACTATGCATAGATGAGGTCACCATTTAACACGAGCCATGGGCCCACATGTTCCAACACTAGACAAGCAGTGTGGTCAGGCCATTCCAAGATGGCGCACTGGTACACCACTAGCGTAAGCGCAATAGTGGAAGGACTAAACATCCATAAGCATACCAGTTACCACGACAACGGTTGCCAACACGCAGACGCCAGCAGCGCGACGACATAGCAGCCGCATCTAGCAACAGGGAGCCTTGCGCGCAGTGTAGCAGAAACAACGGGCAAGACTCGGTTTATCATTCAATACATTGAATTTGGATGACAGTATCCACAAGAGACAAACCACTAGATTTTCAATCTGTGTTAATCTCCCACTGCTTTAGCAAAACCACTGAGCACATTTCGGCATACTATTCCGAAAATGCCCACGATCACTGACTCGGATCGCTGCAACACTAAGGTACTTTATGTTTTCCCTCTATGCCTTATCACAATAACTAAACACAGGACAGGATGCCTGACCAACTTTATCCTGTTCCCCCTAAGAAATGTACCCTATTTTTACCACGGGTACCTCCAAACCCATTCGGCAGATCAGATCAGGGCTATGTATGCCTGAACTGAAACATTTGAATCTAGATCCTCTACAAGAGAGGCGAGTTATTCGGGAATTTATACCCTAAATTAAAGTCCTGTCTGCATAAGAGGGACTGCTTAACTGCATTTCACTAGGATAGTACTAAGGGTGATGGTTTTTAGCGATAAGCTAAAGCATACATTTTTTAATGCTTTTCCACTAAATAGGCAGAAGGAAGGACGAAACCCATCTCCTCCCTACGTTCAGATGAACGGGATCGCCCTCTTAAATCACCTATAAAGGTAAATTATTTAAGCCTGAATAGGTGTTACACTCACCGTTAGAGTATCACTGGCACTTTGAGTAAATGACACTCACTCCAGTTTGTCTGTTTTTGTCTGATGGGGTCTGGATGACAACACACCGATTTAAGCAATCAACACTTGCGCAGTCTGAACGCTAGTCAACAACCAGGGTCCCACTCCTGATGAATGTTCTGGATTGATCACACATATGAACTGAAACATGTTGAGAGTTGATACTGTATAATTGAAATCCAGTTATAATTGGATGCAATTAACCATCAAATGTGATGATAGACTCAAGGCTTTATAGAAGTTGTAAAGAAACCAGAGGTCAACAAATGTTACAATTGAAGGTGGTTTGAAATACCCTGGTCACGGAGGTGGCCGTTTGTAAATGTGTTTTTGACCCACAACCACATTTTAGGTGTTTTATTAACTAATTTTAGGAAATACAATGTTATAATTTATGATGATTAAAATGGTTTTTAATTACTGAAAGCAATCCCACTTTCAGTAGTCCACCCCATTAGACATTGCCTCTATCTCCTTTTTCTTCATGGATATCAATCACAAATTTTAATTAAAAAAAAATAATTGGAACGAAAGAAATTCATGAAATATAAATGCGATGCATACAATTACCTCAACGATGAGGTATATACATGGATGGACAAATATTGACCTCCACCGAGTAGAACTAAACAAGGCGGCTCAGGGAGCGCGTCAAGTAACGAATCAGACAACTGGCGAACAAACACAAGAAAAGATACAAACCTAGCCAAAAATACCAACAATGGCGGCAGACCAACTACCTATGGTATTGTTTTATTTAGATCAAATAATAGGGGAAAAAAGGCCCCGGAAGGGGGAGAAGAAACCCAAGGGAGGAGGGATGAGTGACAAGACAAAAAAAGAAAACTTACTAATCAATGTATCACATAGAGGGCTGAACACAGCAGAGACAAACTTGTTACTGAAGGGGTTGAACTTTGTGCTGACATACAGCACAACCTTATTTAAAAACAAAGGTGGAACTTTTCTGGTTTGTTAGAAAACTTAAAACAAGGTATTCAACTAACTAGAGGACACAGAAACCGCAGATACAGCAGAAACAGATGAATACAAAGAATTGAGAAGCAAAAGTTTCTTCTTTCCACCAATACACATCCCTTCAATTGACATTTTCCATAACCAAACCCTTCGGGATCTGAAACAAATCTCCTACAAATGCCCTAAATACAGCAACCTCAAACCATCAGAGAGGTCATTACTCAAGAACCTGTACGGTGACAAAAACATTGTGATCCATGCAGCCAACAAAGGAGGAGTTTTAGTAATGTACGTCAGTGATTATGAAGCAGAACGTGTGAGGCAATTGAACTACAACACAATATAAGCCAGATTAGATACAGATCCTACCATGGAAATCACATCCAATCTAACAGAATTACTTGAAATGGTTGAAGATCGTGAATGGATAAATTAACATATTAAAAGATTTGTTGAAAAAATATCCAAGAATACCCAATTTCTATATACTGTCCATGGTACACAAGCATTCAACAAAACCACCAGAAAGATTATTGTAGCAGATATAGTGTACTACAACCATTAGTTATTTATATCGACTTTTTTCTTCAACCACTGATGCAGAAGACAAGCACCTATGTTAAAGACACTGCACATTTCCTCCAAAGACTGGAAAATATAGTATATAGGAACAATGTCAATGTTCACTATTGACGTAAAAAGTCTTTACACACCAATTCCCCATAACCTAGGCACGGAAGCGTTTAAATGGGTACTATTGAAAGACGAGATACACGCTTTCAAAGGAATTTATCCTCATTCTACTACAATTTATAGCAGAAAATTCATATTCTCAATACAATAAAGACTTGACTACAAGTTCCCGGCACCTTGATGGGAGCCTCGATGGCAGACAGATTTGTAAATTGCTTTATGCATAAATTTGAGAAGGACTACATCTTGGAACATGGGGTGTAGCAGAACTACATTACACTATGGGTCAGCTATATTGGTGACATTTTTGGCATATGGAAAGGAAGACAATTTAGAAGGCCTATTTGCATACATCAATACAATTGATCCCAAAATACAGTTTCCTTTTGAGCCTTCTAAAGAAAGGATTCACTTCCTAGATGTTTCCATTGACATCCATGATGGAAAATTCAGGACAAACATTCCAGAAAGAAACTGATCGAAACAATCTACTCCATAGACTGAGTGCCCACCAACCCAGCCTTACAAAAAACCTCCCCTACAGCAAGATGTTACAGGTAAATCGTCAGTGACCCCATAGATCGAGAAAATGAGATGAAAATTATAGGCGAGAAATTTCTAGCACGTGGATACAAATGCAAACCAATTGCTGCGGCAAATGCACACCTGGCCATTACACAACCCAATGTAACGTCCCATGTGGTCCATAAGAAAGAAACCCAATCCACCGTTAGTATTGGTTTCTCAATACTCCCTACAAAGCCACAGAATTAAGAAATGGAAAACACTAACCAGCGACTCAAGGGTCGAGCACCTTTTCAGCAACCCTCCTATATTTGCATACCAAAGCAGTAGGAACTTGACCAACTAGTGAAAACTAGACCGGTGTAGCATCACATCACCACAAAGAAGAAAGAGACCTACCCATGCTTAAGTTGCAGCAACTGCGGATTTGTGACAAAGGGTAACAATTGATCATCCAAGAAGAGAGTAGAGAGGAAAAAAAAAGAACAGTGATTTGGGATTTCACCACATGTGACATCAAACATATATAATCAAATGCCCATGTGGAATTTATTATGTGGGACAATCAAAGCGTCAGGCTAAAACACGATGGAATGAGCACAGGTTGGGCATAAGAAATAAAAAATACTAATTCTGCAGTCGCAAGACAAGACAATGGATTGGGAAATGACACAGATTCCAAATAGTAGAGACAATCATCAAATCTAATGCACATGACAACTTGGGTCTCAAAATGAACCAGCATGAAACATACTGGATCCACCGCCTAGATGCAATGACACCAGGAGAAATGAATGAAGAGATGAACTTCATGTGCTATATTTGATCAAGGAATGCCCAATGCAGTCTGAGCTTCCATAATGTTCTCTACAAGATGTCTACACCCGCGCTTGCTTGCTCATGTAGGCTTGCAAGCCCTAGTTGGTCACTAATGAAAATGACGTTTTTGTGACTTAAAAGTTGTGTTCCGAGTTTGATCTGACTAGTTTATTATATGGATCAGTATAGGTTTTTTTTAATTAAGCCTCCTACCCCCCTCCCCTATCCTCGTACCCACTCCATTGCTCACACAAGCCACTGTGTATTATTACCCATTTAATAATACCAGTCGTCTTGAAGACCACTGTATCTTTAACATGGCCACCTACGTGAATAACTGTATACACTTAACAGTATGCACGTCACTGTGCACACACAACTAGACATTTGCAATGCAGCGCCATCCCCAGCATGGCGGCATCATTTCAGCATTACCAGACACGCACATTTTCCAAACACAAGATGGCTGGCATCCTGTGTGTCCGTTACCATGAAGGCACGGGACACAAGGCGAATGCCGTCGGGTATCCTAGGACTAGTTCCACAACGCCAGCCAGCATTCACATTTGGAATGCTTTCCTTAACGACCCGGGAGATCCGCAGAAATCAGCACGCCACTCCCACCCCGGCGACAGGTTAGTTTTATTCCTTTCCACATGTATTTTTGAAGAGAGCCACATGCGCCCCCTTTGACCTTACACACTTACCTTTTAACTTAAAGGTACAGGATCGCTTCCAGATGGTAAACCCGCCACCATGAAGCTCCAGGTAACATTTCTTCATCTCAGCTGTTCCCAGCATGTATTTTTGCCACCACACAATTTTGCTAACTAAGACACATTTTGCCCGATTATTCCCCACACAGATCTCTATTTTAGGAAGCTACCAGGCAAACATTCTATTTTCTGTTATAACATACTACTCACAGTGGATTTATTTTCTTCTAGATTTACAAACCCACCCTGATTTTGCTGTGCTTCTTAGTTTTGAATATCTCAATCCATGTTCAGCTTGCGTACTTTACAATCTCATTGGTATGTACTTCTATACATTGGCATGCATGTTTCTGTACCTCACTGTGTAGAAATCATGACTTGCATTTACTATATATCCCGGGTGTTTTGGGATATATTAAAATGGATTTAAGATATATGGCATTTAGCCCTGATGACAATCTATTCCGTAACGCATTGGCTCACATTGCCATGATAATGATCTGGATATGCATACTGCTTTTAGTAAATATTAAAGATCTGGAACTGTTTTTTACAAAAATGATGGAAAAGTAGCCTTTGTGACTTTCCTACAAAGTAATATAAACAACCTATAGAAATTACATGCATCTTTTCAGAAAAAGCATACCGTGAGCGAACCACTAATTAGGAAGTCTTTCTAGTTCTTATATCGGCCCTTTCTTTCTAAGTGTGTATTGTATTTGAATGCAGTGAACGCATAAAGATTCATGGCTATAAATACTTCTAGGAGCTCTAAAATGTATGTTCACCTTACCATTCAAAATGACCCTTGCTAATCCATTCATGTGAATTGCACATTAAATAAAATTTACACTTTACTTAATCCTAACCAGGCACGCATTCTGTATACCGCTTGCTGGCCAAATGCAGAACGTAGGGGCATCGAGGCTTGTTTTAACTGCAGAAATAGACTCACTTATGTAAAAAAACAAGATGACTGAGGACAAAAAAATAGAAATACAACCTGTGATGCACCCAACAGGCTAATAACACTAGAGTTGGTATGCCAAATATTCTCAAAACCTCTTCATTGCTCTTTTCTCTGTACCACAAGTGGCACCATATGCGCCAAAATGAAAAATGTGACAGACTATGAATTTATCAAAGGCATTTTTAAAACAAATGAAAGAATTACTGTCCCTTTTACGTCAAACATAGAAAATCACCAAGTATGTACTACTTTAGAGTGCCATTTTCAAGAACCTTTTCTGGGACATAATCCATGCCAAGGGCTCCATAAATCAACAGACCTGACATTAGAAGTCAGGTATTGAGGTACACTCCCCCTCCCCCACCATCATCTATAATTTAAAAAAAAACAAACAATTCAAGTAGAGCTCATAATTAGCAATTCAAACTAAGCCAATTAAGAACCACCCATCCTGTTAGTGTTGAGGAATGCTAGGATCTGATGGATTCTTGCAGCTGACAAAGTGCACTTTGTCACAAAATATTCTTTTTCATGGGTTTTTATTGGCATCGTGATTGCACTGTGCCGTTAGTGGTGCTAGCTTAATCCTGTTCTGCCCAGATAGACCCATTTGGACTAATTTTGTGACTTGATGTAGGAAGAACAGTTCACAGGGTCTGACTTACAACAAATCAACTGTGCTAGAATTCGGGCGGGATAGTTTCTATAAGGAGTTGGCCATTTCCATCCTTCAGTGATAAGTAGGGAAAGCATTGAGGGAGCAGTGGTGGAGTAATACCATCTTCAGTGTCAAATACTTGACTGGCTGGGGGGGCGGACATGGGGTTTAAAGGCCCGCCAGCCCGACATTTGGTATGTCTGAGCAAAGTGAGGCCTGCAGCTCTTCCTGCAGAGGGTTAAACCCCAAGTCGGCCCCCCAGCCGGGGCATAAAAGCCATTCACACTCTGGGATTCACTGGGGTGTGGATAGTTTTCTATTTTGTCCGACGGGAGATCATCTCAGCGCGAGCCCATCTCCCGGAGGAGGAAGAAAAGAAATGGGCACTGCCATTAAAATGGAAAAGGGACATGTCCCCTTTTTGGATGACAGCAGTCATGGAAAACATGTTCCACAATGACCACCTTCATCCGTAAAGGGACCTAGTTCCCTTTCTATTTTAATGACAGAAGCCATTATTTTAGATTTTCTTTTTCTCTGCCACGTGCAGTGAATGTCTTTCCCGGGTGCAAATTCAAATGTATGCCCTACATGGTTTCGAGGAGAGGCTTATGTAAATAATGTATAAGCAATGGGAGATCCCAAGTCAAGAGTTCACGAATGAGCCACAGGTCTAGACAGAAAAACTATGGAGCAAATTGAGTTGAGTATCCCCATCAGTGATACTTCAATCCTTTCACTTCTGATGTTCAGCAGTGTACAATGTAGTTTGTGTGGCTCTTCACTGGCCCTGCCATCACTAAATTTGATATTCCTAATAAGCACTGGGCTGCAGGTGGAGAAAGTTATTACTTGCGGTAATCTTTATTATTCTGTGACACTCTCCTCGCCACAGTACTTGCAACCCGCCTCACCCTCCAGGAATTAAATGGTAGCATCCATGATTCCAAGTGGGAACAATAAAATAAGGGATTATGAGAGGTTTACCTACAGAGCGAAGGGCTGGCTCTCAATTTGAAAAGAAGGTTCCCGTCATGGAGGATGGTACCTCACTGGTAATTAGGAAGAACTAGGAATAATGAAGATTAAATGGCAAGTGATCTGCATCATTGCGTTAAATTGACTCTTTCCACCAAAATGACTAGCTTGTAATGTGCCTTACGCAACAAACCAAGGCAGTCTAGGTCTAATTAGGTTACCAGGATAATAAAAGGGAGCCTTGAGGAATCCTGAATCCTACTACCTGAGATCATATTGGACATTTAACAATTCTTTCTACTGGCACAAGTACCAACAGCCTTGATAAGAAATGCCTGTAAAAATAATGAACAAGAACAGCTTGAGCAGGAAAAGACAGCATAGCGTGCACACTCACATGGGTGCACTTCATAGGCTGCAGCACTACAAATACAGGTACAAAACAAGTACATCAAAGACAGTGGAAACACATACCCTAGTTCTTGGGAAATTTAGCTAAACCATCGCAGAGGAGAATGTCAGGTGCAAAGTAATTTCGGATAAAAGTGCTAAAGAACTCTGATGGTGCTGAACATACAAAACAATTTCAAGTGAGGGTATTCCGAAAAAAGCAACAGAGAGATTGGGATGGGATCAAGTAATTGTGTGTCCATTTATGGGAACTGCTCAAGAACTCGGTAGACAACCGTTTCAGCTTCTTTTCTATTAGGCATATTTAAATCCTCTCAACTCCTCCCTCCTCTCCCCCCCATCAGCATACACCTGCCCCTTGACCCCGAGGTGCATCTATATATTCGAACAAAGCAGTGTTTTGGCTCTGTGAAAGAGTAGGGTGGGCGGAGGTTCCATCGCACAAGTGATGTTTGGAAAGTGAAACTCAGGCTGGGAAGGGAGAACTCCAGGGCTGATACGTGTGGAAAGTGAGCGCGGGCCGTCACAGCTTGTGGCTTCAATGAGCTGCAGCGGGATCCGAGGGCAGAGGCTTCACCAGGCGCAGGCAGCAGCTGTTCCAACGACTGAGAATCCACAGCTTTAACCTTCGAATTTGGTCTACATGCCTACCCAATTCGATGCCACACACGCCAATGAAGTAATCAGAAGATTGCCATAATATGAAGGGTCAACCAATTAACCTTTTTCGACATCAAATTATTGGTGTCATCATTTAACGTCCTGAAGACGGGTTCAGCACACATCTAATAGCGGTTTAAGTTGGCTATAGAGTGCTTTACAAAAATGGTTGACAGTTCCCAGAAACACATTTCTCTGTCGACAGAGCCAAGGACAAGTTATAAGAATTAGGGACATATGAAACAGCCAAATGTCCACCACACACCCTTACTAACCTCACAATATTGTTAGAAATGGGAATTGTGGTAGTTTTGATTCATTGCAATCAGTGACTTTCACAGAATTTTGTTTTATGTGATATCTTGTGTAAACAAAATGCATTTTTGTCTTTTTTATATGGAAATTGTTCTGAGTGTTTTTATACTCTGATTAAAAAAATATTCATTTCTATTGTTCCCGTCTTGATCCATTGATTGACATGACTGGTAGCATCGTTTGCAACTAGACACACCTAGTGCGTGTGTAGGTGGATAGCTGTTCAGTGGCATATCTTGTTGTATATGCCTGTATTTGGTCCTCAGCCACACAGCCCCCTAAAAAAAAAAAAAGAGGCCCCCCCCTAGTTCTAATTGCTTGTATTTCTGTGAAATATGTTCCAAACACCGCCAGTAAATACGTCGAACCTGCAGCCGGTGTCGTGTCCTCATGACCCTGAATTAAAAAAATGCACAATGTCACAAAATACAGTCAAAGTGCGGTCATCAAATCTAATGGCTAGACAAGTAAAAGTTAAATTAATAAAAGGAGTGTGAGAGGAGGGCACCAAGTACATGATCATATCTGGCAACTCAGTAGGGTTTAAGCAATCTTACAAGTATGCTTACCATCAGGAAGAACACTCAAGCAAGTGGTTGGGGCAATCCCAAGAAGCCAATGTGATCTCATGCAAACTCTTACCTTGCTGGTGGCGTCCTTACCTCATGTCATCATTTAGCACTGGATTTTGAACACAATGTAGATGTGCTCCAATTCCTGCAAGAGGTAATACGATACTCTTGCACACGTTGGTGGCGCGATTGCCATCCCCTATTCCACAAATATGCACCAGTGATCACAGTCTGCAGACTTGTTTGACCCTTCTCAGCCCCTCTGGGACCTGCTGACGGGTTGGGGAGTGAGGAGAAAAAAGAAAGGGATTCAAAGTAAGCCTATCAGCACTTTCAACAATACATGTAGAAGTTGTCGGAAGGATCGCTCAGTCTCAACACTGTCAAGCGCCTCAGCTCTTCACCACCTCACACTCCTACCCCCCCCCCCCCCCGACCCCCACGGGTCAATAAATTGAGCACCACAGCCAGGTTAAAGCGACAGATTACTGCAGAGTTTAGAAGCTGAAGAAATTGGGTATGATGCACTCAAATTATTATTTTAAACTATTGTTTTCACAGATTCTTAGAGGACTTAAGATATCCGTGAAATATAAGAACACAAATGAGACCCCGACAATTAGGACAGAGGCAGATTGAATCCCAACAATTGAGTGCAACAAGGATAGTTTAGATAACATTTTACTCCTTCAAACCAGCCATCACAGAACCAACACCAAGCTCTGACGATGAGCCAAGTACAGGTATTTGCTTTATTAATATTTTTGTTTTGCATGAAAAATTAGCATATTACGTTTACAATAACTCAATATCCCAAAGGGGAAGAGGAACAAAGGCACAGAGAACAAAACAGATATGGAGGGCATAACTCCAGTAGAGCATGAAACAAATAGCTTACTCAGTCACCCAGAAATCCACTGAACCCCACTGGAGGCAAATGTGGTGAAGAATGGCAAGCATACATTTTTTTTTAGAAGAGCACAGGCAGACCTTTTGAAGGATAGGTGATATGCACCGGTTACAAAAGCGTACAGAGCCTAAAGCAGCAACTAATGGTAGGTCACATTTGGGAAATGAAAGGGTTGTGTAACAAAGTGCAGTAGGAAATGTATGAATACATTATCCAAACCAAGAGAAAACAGAAAATGTCCTACCTTCCCACAAGTGACCGGACGTACAACTGTACACTAGATGTATGGGTGCACTGACCTGGGCGCAAAGGGAAAAGGCTAAACCACTGATCCATCAAACGTCCTGGGGAATACTGGATTTGGCAGTCTGGACAACCCACAGAACTCCCTCGTCTAAGAAATCCGGACTGCGTCGACAATGTCACCTCCAGAACTAAAGGATTAGTTCCCTCCTTCTGGACTCACTCCAACCACCTTTGACTATCACCGTTCTATCTGCTTGTTACTCCCATGTTGTCATCCTGATGTGCAGTGCTTCTTAAAACCCTTTGCCAACATCTGAGTCCCTGATTGGAAAGTCACATCTTGCTGTTTTTGCCTTTTGCTAGGAAGTACAATCTTGCTGCCAATTGCTACATTTTCTGTGTTTTGCTTGTATACTGTTGCTTCTCTGTAACTTGCCTGCCCAGTGACCTCACCACTTTTGTCCCACACCTACCTGCCTTAGCACCACCAGCTTCTCCATCCTTTCCTCGCTTCCACCCCCATGTCGCTTTCTGTTTCTCCTATCTTTTCCAACTGCTTCTCCATTGACTATCCTTCTCTTCTCACCAAGTCTGGTAGAAAGAAGTTCAAAAAGGTTATTGGCCCCCAACCCTGGTCTTTTTTATCACTGACGCCTACTCCAATACTTCCTCCAGACAGACACTCACTGACATCCTCTTTGTTGTTCCTTCGACAGATCTATGGACTCTTCATACGATCTCTGTGCTCTGTCCCATCTCCTCCTCTCCCATTAATGGTGGCACTCGCTGGGAAGTTCTCATGGCTTCCTTCCACTCCTCATTCTCAGTCATCATTAAGGTCTACCTTAATGGCACGGTCATGGTCCAAAGCCCTCAGGCCAATCTCCTCATTGATAGGCGCTTCCCTCACCTCAATTTCCTCTCATTCCCTGCTGTCCCCTTTTCTCCCCCCTTGGCTACCTTGCCCCCTCTCTCCTCCTCTGCCCCTCCTAGGGCTCTTTCTCCTCTGCAGGGCATATATCACTGATCTGTACCCCTCCCTGGAAGGTCTTTAAGGCTGGCAACCTTCTTCATATTGCCACTCTCAACTCTCGCTCTGCTGTCAAACACTCCTAACATCTGCCACCTCCTTGAAGAACTAGACCTTGATCTTACTGAGACATGGTTCACGACCAGCTCTGTCACAAGCTTTGACACACTCCTCCCTGTTGGCTACAAGATCCTCCCAGTCGGTGAGGGGGTAGCCCTGATCTTTCCTGAGAGGATTCCTGCCTCCATCATTCCCACTCAGACCTACTCCTCTTCTGAATGCCTTGTCAGTAGATTCTCTCCCTCTCTCCTACCCATTCTCTTACTGTGGCTACCATCTACCGGCCTACTGGTCAAATCACCTTATTTCTCTGAGTGGGCGGACCTCTCCTCCTCTCTCCTGGCGTCAACTCCTCCTCCGTGATCTCAATATCCATTTAGACTCTCCTTGTTCCTCCTCTCTACTCTTCTGTGACCCCCTGCGACTCCCTGCGACTCCCTGTCAATCATCCCCTCTAGCCCGACTCACTCTGCAGGGCACACACTATGTCTTGATCTCCTCTGACCTCCCGCTCTCCATCCCTCTGACCACTCCTCTCTCCTGGAGCGATAATTCCCTCCTCTCATCCCTCCTCTCATCCCCTCAAGCCAAGGGTACCCCAACACTGCCGCCTACCTTCTCGGACATCCAGCCCATGACGCGTGCCTCAGTTAAGGCTTTCGCTGCCACCTTCTCTCCCCCCCCCCTCCACCTCTGGCTGTCTCACATCCTGACACAGCCCTGCCTTTGCTCTACTCTTTAATTTCTGATACTCTTGCCCCTGTCATGAGGATCCGCCTGAAGTCCAAAGCCAAGTGCAATTCCTGGCATGACTCTGACCTAGCTACACTTAAACGTTCATCCTCTGACAACTGGCCCGTCGCCTGCTCCAAAGGCAATACCGACTCTGTCCTCACCAAGAAGAGGGGCCACATTCAAGCTTGTGTCTCTGCAGCATCTAACAACTCGACCGAACTCTTTAAAATCTGCAAGGAGCTGGCCAACCCAGCTGCAGTCTCTACCCCTCCTGTTGCCTCCCAGGCTCTTTGCAATGCCCTTGCCTCTCACTTTATCTCAAAAACCCAGGACATCCTGTCCACCCGCTCCACCACCTCTCCCCTCTCCATCTGTGCTTGCTGGCCCTCCTTCAGACACCCCCACCCTCCTTCTCGTCCTTTCCTCTTCTCCCCGGATGAGGTTGCTAGACAAGTCCGATCTATGAGAGCCTCGTCAAAACAGGTTCATTCCGGTTTCTCTAAACATCAAGGACCACATTGACAACTTTGCTCGGGCCCTTGCTGATTTTTGCAACCACTCCTTTGTCTCAGGATCCTTCCACTCCACTCTGAAGCACTCCCTTGAGCATCCTCTTCTGAAGAAACCCACAGCGGATCCTTCTTGTACGGCTATCTCCCAATTTCCATTAATCCCTTTCTGGGAAAACTCCTGGAAAAGTTGCCCATCTCAGCTGAACCTTCATTCCAATTCTGTTGGCTGTTTCCAGGACCAACAGTCTGGCTTCAGAGCTGTCAGAAGCACAGAAACTGCACTCCTGAACATCCGCGAAGATCTGCTGTCCAACCTTGACTCTAACATCCCCTTTGTCCTCATCCTACTCCATCTCTCTTCTGCCTTCAACACGGTCAACCATACCATCCTGATCAACCGTCTCTGTGATAACCTGGGTATCACTGATCAGGCTCTGGCCTGACTGACCTCTTTCCTCTCTGATCGACCCTCCCAGGTCCAACTTGGGTCCTTCCATTAATCCATCTTCCTCTCTACCTGTGGTGTGCCCCAGGGGTCTAACCTCTCGCCATGGCTTTTCAACCAATACCTTGCAACCCTCGCCCACTGCATTGCCATTTTCTGCTAAAATTTCCAGTGCTACGCTGACAACACAACTCATTTTCAGGCTGTCCTCTGCCACCTCTTCCCCCTCTTCCTACTGCACCTCCTCAGAGGTATTCTGCCTTTCCTCTCCTTCCCCCAGAAGCTCATGGTCTCCCAAGCACTGGTTCTCTCTAGGTTGTACTATTTTTTTTTTACTTTGATTTTCACAGGTTTACCAGGCTTCACTGAGCAATAGGTACAAGAGGTATAAAGTTAGAACTAGACACGAATTATGACTTTTCAATGTGGCAACAATAAATTTGAGGCCCCACACGGCGATGTGAGACGTGGCAACAGAAAGGGCTACAGGCGGTACCCACAAGACAAAGACTTTAGAAACCAAACAGTTCACAGTTTCAGGGCATCACAGTCCACACTTAAAATCCTGCAAGAAAGAAGGCATAGTATCATTGGCTATGGCCGACAATTTCTCATAAGTGAAAATAGCTAATAACTTGTTAAGCCACTGCTCCTTAGATGGGGTTGAGGAACGCTTCCATTTTTGAGCCAGGGCCAGTCTCCCCGCCCTCAACACAGTCCCCGTCACCTTTGAGAAGGGAAGAGACTCATTATCGGGCCTGGGCGTGCCCAAGAGGATCTCCAAGAAGAGAAGGGAGGGGCTCGTTCCCAGAATGTCCTTAATCCAACTGAGCAATTCCGACCAAAAAACCCAGATGATCGGCCAATCCCACCACATGTGGTACCAGGTACCATGGGGTGCGCACAACCTAGGGCACATCGGAGACAACTCAGCAAACATTCTGGATAGGGTGACCGGGAGTCGGTGCGAAGAGTGATGTTCCATGGCAGCCATATACAACCGCCCCGAAGAAAATGGTCTTGAAGACTGATTCCCATGTATGGTCGTCGAGGGTAAGGCCCAGTATTTTTTCCCAAATATGTTTGAACGGCTGTCTACCTTCTAGATTAGCGGTGACCAACACATTATAAATCTTGGAAAGGGAGCCCTTCCTGGCCTTGGCTTCCACACAGATCTTTTCAAAGGGGGTCAAGGGGCGAGACAAGTCAGCCAGCCAACATGCTTGTGTGAGGACCCCCTTAAGCCGCAGATATTCAAAAATGCAGAACGGTATATCCCTCAACACCTCCGACATCTTGTCATATTCAATGAAGACTCCCTGGCGAAAGAGTTGGGCAGCCCTCTCCAGCCCCTGATCAGACCACGATGCGTCTCTCGGAAACCTTTAGAGCCAAGATTGAACGGGGGGCCCCAAAGAGAAGAAAAAGGGGGGGAGGGGGAAGGCCAGGAAAAGAGGAGCTGATATTAGGCTTCCAGGATGCCCACAGGGGAACCAGGGTAGCATGGGATCTAACAGACAGTGGAAGGGAACCTGGGGGAGCCCATAGCAAGTCCCTGACTTTTTCCGGATGGGCCTGAACATCCTCCACCTAATGCTTAGGGCGTCTCTCAGGTGCTCTAAATCACACGCAACTCGGCTGCTTTATAGTACAATCTGAAATCAGGGATGTCAAAGCCACCGAAAGACTTTGGAAGAGTCAAGGTGGAATATTTCAATCTAGCCCTCTTGCCATTCCAAATAAAGCGAAGGAGATGGGATTGTAGTGATTCAAAAAAAAAGGAGTCAGGAACCATGCAGGGAAGGGACGAGAAAGTATATTCATTTTAACTGTGGCCATGCGTCAAAAAAGAGAGTAAGTGGAGACCATCTTGTCAGGTCGCTCAGTATTTTTACCAGAAGAGTGGGGAAGTTAGACTCAAACAATTTACCCAGGTCCCTGGGAATATTGGTACCTAGACATCTGGTGGTTTCCCCCTCTACTCTCATACCCAGCACTTCTGTTGTACTCCTGATTTCGTGGTCCAAACCCCTCCTCATTCCCCCATCAGCATTATGCAGAATTTGGTTACGTTAACCTTTAAAACAGAGAAGGAACCAAAGCGGCGAATTAAGCCCAACAAACAAGGAAGGGAATCCAGGAGATTGGTCAGGTAAGCCAAAATATCGTCCGCGAACAAGGATAATTTGAATTCACATTCCCCCATTGCACTCCGGAGACTCCACCGTCGGCCCTGACCGCAATGGCCAGGGGCTCCATCGCCAAAGCATATAAAAGGGGGGAAAGAGGGCACCCCCGACTGGTTCCTCTAGAAAGCGGTAGACATGCTGAGGTACAGCTTTTAACCAGGACTCTTGCTACGGGACCGTTGTACAGGGCCAAGACCCACCCACACAATTTGTCCCCCAGGCCCATTTTCCGAAGCACCTAACCCATATAAGGCCATTCGACAAGGCCGAAGGCCTTTTCAGAGTCCACTTAGAGGAGGTAAGCCTCAATATCCCGCTTCGACACCTCATGCAGGAGGTCAAGAGTTTTCCTCACATTGTCAGACCTTTGACGACCAGAAATACAACCGACCTGGTCTCCGTGCACCAGGGAAGGAAAGAGCTTCGACAGTCTATTCGCCAGGAGTTTGGCTAGAAACTTGACATCTATATTGAGGAGGGCAATGGGCCTGTACGACTGGCAGAGTGAAGGGTCTTTCCCTTCCTTCGGGGGAACCACGATGAGTGCCGACATCATGGTAAGAGGAAGGGAACCTGTGTCGAGGGCCGAGTTGAACATCCTAGCCAAGAATGGAGCTAATGTGGAACGGAAAGTCTTGTAGAAGCGGACTGAGAAACCGTCATCCCCTGGAGCAGCGCCACTCTTCAGAGAAGAGATGGTGTCAATTATTTCCTGAGGCGAAATGGGGAGTTCCCAACGAGTCAGCGTTCTGAGGGGAGACCCGAGGGATGGGAAGGAATTCCAACGGTCCACGTCAGCCCCCTCACCTGAATATTCTGATGCATAAAGGCATTCATAATACTGCCTAAATTGTTCCGCTATCAGGCCATCCAGCAAAATGTTCTCCCTCGCCAGGGAGGAGATGAAGTTCACTCTTACAAAGCTCCCTCAGCCTCCAAGCCAGAATCTTGTCCGCCATTTCCTCCCTCTCAATATACCGCTGTTTTAAGAAGGCTAGCTTTCTCTCCGTCTAACCGACAAGCAGGGCGGACAGTCTAGCCCAGAGCTTCTGAATCTCCTCCCACTTGCCTGGGCGCATCTGCGACTTCAGCTCCCCCCCCCCCCCGGCTGAATGGCAGTAATTTGCTCCCTCAACTTTAGCTCCTCCCGATCCCTCTCCCTCTTTTTCTTTGAACCCATCTCCATAAGGGAGCCTCTGATTGTGGCCTTGAATTCGTCCCAAACTCCCATGACATTCACCTCCCCGGTGTCATTATACACAAAGAATTCCTTAATAGCAGCTAGTAGGGACCGTCTCAACCACCTATCTTGCAGCAAGGTGTAATTGCAGATCCACCGATACCTAGTAGGGGCCGGAGGGGGGACCCCCAAGTTGACCCTAACCAAGTCATGGTCGGACCACGGTATAGCTTCTACCCCAAAATCGGAGACACAATCCCAGATCGAGGAGTCTACCAGTATGTAATCAATCCTCGAGAATGCCAAATGCACTTTAGAAAAAAAAGTGAAGAGCAGCTTGTGGTCGCACCTCGAAGGGTGCGCATCCACCAAGTCCAGTTCCCCATTAATCAGACAGAAAGTGTCCGCCAACTTCACTTGGACCTTTAGATCGGGGCAAGGGTTAGGGGATTTCCTATTCTTTCCCAGACAGAGAACCATATTGAAGTCCCCGCCTACTATTAGAGAACCCTCAGCGAATCTTCTAATGATCTCGCCCATCCCCTCCCAAAAAACATCTTGTGCCTCGTTTGGGGCATACACACCAGAGTAAACATCCTGCCTCTCGCTGCCCCCTTGACCATAATAAAACACCCTTCCAGGTCGGATCTGTGTGCCCTGGGGGAGAAGTGTGCATTGGGTGAAATCAAGAGGACAACTCTGCGTTTCTTTGCGGGGTAAGAAGACGTGAACAAGTGTTGAATGGCCCTGGACCTGAGATTCGGCTTCTTTCCCTTGACCCAATGAGATTCCTGTACAAACAGAAAGTGAAGTTTAAGCCTAGAAAATTCCCTCATCATCAACGATCTCTTGGTAGGAGAGTTCAATCCCCGCACGTTCAGGGACCCCACAGACAAGAATTGGAGAGAATCACCCATAGAAGACAAAAACAATTCTCCAACTCCACTAGGGAGACTATTGTGACTGTCCCAACCCCCAGCCCCTGTGCTCAAGAGTACACCATGAAGAACCTTGTGAAGCCCCTATCCCCCGGAAGCCCTGGTAGCCTAAAAACACCCCAACAACTAAGGGGAACACCCTTCTCCCCTCCCCCACCCACCCAGTCCTTTCCCAACTGTACAAACCCCTTCAACCACCCCCACCCTCCCTTACCCAGAGCGCCTGGCAAGACTGCGACATCAATCTGCCGCACAACCAGGCCACCAAGGATTGCCTCCACCAAGGCGATTAACACCTGAGAAGACCACAACATTCTGAGCCCCCCCCCCACAGCACAGACAACCCCGCCTCCTATTCAGAAAGCAACTTTGGAGAATTAAACATTAAAGGATGGCGCCAACATTATGAATTTTCTATAGCTACGGCTAGGCACCTTTCACAGGACCAAATTAAGTAGCCAGTTTAGGCGATGACAGCGCCACTTTTCTATATTTCCTGTGGCCCCGGACACAACGTCTCTCTGTGAAGCCGTCTGATTTACTGGGTTTTGCTACCTCTTCTCCCCTGCGTTCCTCACCATCGCCCGGAGGGAAAGCCCCCAGAAGCTCCCGAGACACCCTCTGTATGTCGTCTCCAGTAACAAGGGAGTATTTATAGCCCTCCACCTCGAATGGCAGCAAAAAGGGTGGCCCCACTTGTATTGCACTGCTCTGGATTGGAGCCATTTTGTTAGGGGACTGCAGAGCCACTGTCGCGACAGCGTAAGAGCAGAAAGGTCCTGATAGATCCTGACTTAGAGCCTTCCCAAACAACAGAGCCTTTCCTTTTTGCCAGCTCCAGGATCTTTGCTTTTTCGGAGTAGTAATTAAATTTTGCCAAGATGGAATGGGGACCCCTAGCAGGTGCTCCCGCCCTGTGGGCTCTGTCAATTGTAGGCTCACTGGTGTTACCCTCGTCAAACAGTTTGCTGACGACTGCTTTCACAATTCTGGAGGACCTCTGCTTGGGTCTCCCCCTCCTGCTCGGGAACCCCCAGAAATCTCAGATTACAGCGCCGCTCTCAGTTTTCCAAGTCATCAAGTTTGAGGGCCACCTTCTCCTCCCTCCTCTCCAATTCCGATAGACGCATGTCAAGTTGGGTTTCGAGAATGTCAACCGAGCTTTGATTGGCTTCCAGGGCTAGAACTCGGTCATCCACTGCGTCCACCTTTTTGTCCAAGGAGTCTAACCTCTTGCTAATATTTGCCCTAAATCCACAAATTTCCTCTAGCAGAGCTGCCATGCCTCGGCTCATTGATTGGACGTCCACAGCTTCTGGCTGGGGAGCAGCCGACATGGTACACCCCCTGCCCAACAACTCCGGTGAATGCTTGAATCTCTGTAAGAATGCCGCCCAGTCCACCGAAGGTGGCAGGAGGGACCCGCCAGGCCGACCCCAACACCTGAATCACGAGGCAGTCGAAGAAAGGCGCTGGGAGTGTCGCCCCCAAGGGACACCAAAGAGGTACCAGTATAAGGATCAGACTGGAGGTGACCACCAGAACAGAGGGGAGCACACCGAGGCGCCACTCAGGATGACCGAATCGAGTGCCCAATGTTCCAGCCAAATTCACCTCCTCCGGGCCAGCAGACTAGGAGGCCAGATGCTGCGCCCCAGCAGCATGACGGAAGCCCAAAGGTGAAGCACTGCTCAGACGAGAAGCAAAAGGCCGGAGCAGAAGAGGGGAGAACAGGAACCCACACTCCCCGGGTGGAAGGGCAATTGCTACAAAAGGTTGGAGAAGTGGTAGACAGCTAAATGTCCCAGGATGCAAGGATCGGGGGGGCCTCTCACAGGCCAGTCCAGGAGGGGCCAGCAGAGCAAAAGGTCACGGGCCCCGCCAGCCCCCCACGACAAAACAAAGGGGGCGGAGGAGGTCCAGCGCACCAACCTTCACCAATCTTCACAGTGGCTGGGGAGCAAGTCACCCCCAGGCTCCTCCAAAGGCCTCCTAGCGGCCACCGCACACCATATGGAGGGCCCAGGGGTTCCAATGTTCCTGGAGTCACAACAGAGATCCACCAAGAGCCGTGACTCCAGGCACCTGTCCAAATCTGCTGTCTCCGCCGAGGTCTAGCACTGGCAGGGGGAGCCGCCCACCCCCTGGCTCCTGAACAGAACTACCAGTGGGAGCTGCACAACCCCTTCAGGGCCCAGGGGCTTCAATGATCCCACAATCTCAGCAGTGGCCCATCAAGATCCGCGCCTCCAGGCGCCAGCACGAACAGCTGCTTCCTCCGAGGTCCCACGTTGGCAGGGGCGGGATACAAGATGCTTCCCAAGCGTCCAAGGCCCACCCGCCACGGCTGCCTCCCAGGCCTAGATGCAGGCCAGGCGCACGTCCGCGGGCAGAGCGGACAAGACCAAGGAGCGCTCGCCGCAGGGTGCTGGTGGCATGGGGAAGCCTGCGGCGAGCAGGCACTCAACGGCACGGTGGACGCAGAACCCCGCTCCAGGCCCCGCTCTAGGTTGACAGCAGGAGGGACTCCGTCCCCAGCCACACTCTAGGGAACACTCGTCGGCCTGCACCGTGCTCTCCCGGCCCACCAAGCAAGCTCTGTATGCCCGATAAACTGCACCTCCCGGACTCAGGACTCCACTCACCAGCAACCCGGGGGTACACAGAGCCACTGAGGGGGGGTCAGTTCTCCTCTCCTGGGGGGTTGAGGGAGGCTCAGGTCGTTTTTATGACATCCTGGGAAGGAGATCGACTGAGACACCTCAGCTCATCTCGGCACCCCCTGGCGGCTCCAGGTTGGACTATTGTAACAGCCTCTGTCTAAATCTACCTACCTCTACTCTCCGCCCTCTTCAACTAATCCAGAACAGAACTGCGAGACTTGTCCTTGGCCTAAAGCCCTGGGATCGTATGTCTCCAGCTCTGAAATCTCTCCATTGGCTCCCAGTGGATGTATGAATTACATTCAAATCCCTCTGCATTGTCCACAAGGCTTTCTGGGGCCTGGGTGCAAAATACCTTCAGCTATACTTCCGCAAATACCTCCCCTCTTGAGCTCTTTGCTCCTCTAACTCCCTCAGGGTCAGTCGTTTTTCAAAGAAACCGGCTGGAGTAGATCTCCGTCTTTGGCTGGGGCCTCCTCCTGGAACAGCCTCCCTGCCACATTAAAACTTGGAGAACCATCCCTGGTTCCGGAAGCACCTCAAGACCTTCCTCTTTGCTTCTGCCTTCGCTTCCCCTCTCCCCTGCTGATCTACTCTCTTGGCACCATGCACCTGGCCACCCTCCGTCCTTCGGGCTCAGGTACCTTCTCACCCTGCCACCCTCACGCACTGCCTCCGGGCCACCCCTTGCACTGGGGTCTATCTGTACCCCTACAGTTTCTCCACCGCCCCCTTTTTCTTCCTGCACTTATCAGACCTACCCTGTCTGCTGCCTTAAACCCAGCACTTGCCACTTGCTCGCTGCATTACCACTGTTTGTTGCCTTGATTTTTTATTATTATTTATCTGGTTCTCCTTTGCTCCGCACTTTCCACTTCTGCCCCTTGCATGCATTTTCCCCTACCCTTCCCCCATGCACTTGCACTTTCTCAATATCACTGGGCCTAGTACGATCGCTGTTTTGTTCTCCCCTCCCTTGCCACTCTCTGAAACACTTGTGTACGAGAGCGCTAGAAATGAAATATCAATATCAATTTAGTTCCTCAAATGAATCTTGGCTTGGAAGGTTTGGTCTAACTTGGCGACATCTGATAGTAGTGAAAAAAGAAAGGTTGATTCAATCAATACATTAAGTCCATTGAGTCGCGTCTCACCAGGTATAGGGTTTAGCTAAGTACAAGACCCCTTGAAAGGTAGTGTGAAGTATAAGTAACCTGGAAAAAGACT
Source organism: Ambystoma mexicanum (assembly GCF_040938575.1). Taxonomy (NCBI): domain Eukaryota; kingdom Metazoa; phylum Chordata; class Amphibia; order Caudata; family Ambystomatidae; genus Ambystoma; species Ambystoma mexicanum. The sequence goes on from NC_090923.1 coordinate 1,091,529,528, forward strand.
GCGCCAAATCTTTGCAGAGTAAATTTATTGCTCAAAAAAATTGCCCTTATAACTGATGACACGTGTTTCGGTCCTACAAGGACCTTTTTCAAATCAGGGCTATTGATTTGTCTTAACATCATCAAGTCATAAAACAATTGAAAACAAAGTAATCACATTGGTAGACATGTGTATATATCAAAAATAAAATGATAGTGAGATTGAATATGCATCCAAAAGAAGAGTGTAAGTACATGAAACAAATAAGTACATGGATGTCAGAAATAAAAAAAACAGACAAAAATGGGGTGGGGGAATAAGGGAGCGGAGAAAGCAGGGGTGAGATTAGGAGAGAGGTAGATACAAAGCAATTGTTAGTTATGATGCATTTAAAAACGTATAAGCATTATTATATTCATTCGTATTTGTCCATATCAAAAAATGTATGAAAACGTATTACCTTATAGTCATGTAAAGTGCCCCTGTCACATAATGTGAAAAATAAGCTTCCATATATTGAACGGGTAGGTCCCTGTAATTGTAAGATAGAATCATAAACAAATTGTTGTATTACTTAATTATAGAATCATTATAGTAAAAAATGCACTTTGTACTAGGTTTCAAACTCGAAAATAAGTGTAGTGCACATTTAACGTGTGCCAAGATGCACGTATTCCAAGGTTTCATAGTCTGTTAAGTAAAAGTTGCACGTTCTCGTGCGGGAGAGTACACGTAATGATGTGTAATAAATAATGTGTTTCCACATCTAATGACTCGAAATGCGCCTTCGCGTGAGGAAAAATACAAGTATTATTGGAGTGGCTGTCTGATCGGAAAAAACGCACATAAGCGTGCGCGAAAATAACACGTATTCATAAGCTAACGGGATCCAAATAAGTTACAGTGACTGGTAAGTATAAACGCACGTTCGCATGCGCAGACTAATGGGTTTCCAAATGTAGTCCATAAAAGCGCATCTTAGCTAATCGCGTGAAAGAGTAAATCGTGTGAAAGCGTATTAGTGGGTTGCCAAGTACCATTGACTGGAAGTGCACGAACGCGTGCGCGATATTACATATTATAGCGAGTAAGAGAATCTATGCAAGTAACAAATACACATTCGCGTGCGCGAAACTACACGTATCTTAGGATGCGGCAAGCCGTGTTCACAATAAAAGCGTCTGATTGCAAAGTTGCTAAGAATCTCGAGGGGGCGCCATTAATTGTCCTCTCTGTAATTATATCTGTTGCTAAGGTAGCAGGTACTGCGATCTGTCCTTCCTCCAGGTCTAGTCGCGTGCTCACTGGCGGCCATATTGTAATGGAGTCGAAATGGCAAACAAATAAAGTAGGTTACAGTAAGTGGAATAGTAAGTATGAATAGAGGTCTGCAAATTAAGTATGTTAATGTATTCGAAATGTAAGGGAAAGGGGAATTGAAATAGACTATTTGGTGTGGACATATCAATTGGTGTTGTTCTACTCTAAGTCCTAATAATAGTAAGCGGAGAGGCCTGAATGCATGATGTGAATGAGATAGTAAGCATATTTACAAACACAGTAATCACAGCTGAATTATTAGACCAATTCTTATAAAAAAGGACACCATTTCATTATCTGTGTTGATGCCAAGTACTGTGGAGTTAAATTTACAAATTATTTTCGCCTCCGTTTCTCCGAGTTTCTTTTCTCTGTCACCTCCACGTCTTCCGAGGGACACTCTTTGAAGACCAATGAACTGGATATCTGCTTTATTATCCATTTGATGTTTCTCTTGCCAATGACAAGCAAGAGGAAGTCTAGGATCCTGGCTTCCAATTTTAGCAAGATGTTCACGCACCCTGGTCCTGAGTTCCCTGATGGTGCTCCCAATGTAGACCAGGTTGCATACACATATAATCGCGTAAACCACATATTTCGTCCTACAGTTTATGGGTTGTTTGATTTTTAGAGTCTTGTTATTGCTGCTCTTGAAACAATCTGTTTTTTCATGTGCATGTTTGCACGTGGTGCAGGTCCCCACATTTCTTAAAACCATTAGTGGATTGTAACCAATTGGATGTTCCCTCTGTTAGATCTGGTAAGTCCAAAGGACTTAGTTTATTCTTTAGTGTCTGTGCTCTCTTAAAAATGATTCTGGGTTTATCGTCAATGAAGTTCGAAATGTGGTCATCCAAATTTCAAAAGATGCCAGTGTTTGGCCAAAATCTTTTTAACATGTTTGTGATCGTCGCCAAATTTTGTGATGAAACCTATAGTGGATGACTCCAAAGTCTTGTCCCTTATAGCCAGAGTTTGTTCCTGTGTTAGTTGCAAACTTTTATCCAAAGCCTTGGTAACGCATTTCTTTGAATATCCTCTTGACAGAAATCTTGTTTGTAAAAGCCTGCATTGTTCTTTGGTCTGACAGTTTCTTCTTGCTCTTGTAAATTCTCCTGATGGTATGTTGAGAATCGTTGTTCGATGATGGCAACTGGTAGCATGTAAGGTAGTGTTGACCTCCGTAGGTTTACAAAATGTGCATGTTCTGATCTGGTTCTGTTCAATATATATTGGGAGGTCCAAAAAAATCAATACTGTTTGCATCGCAGACACCAGTAAATTGAATACCCATTTCGTTAACATTGATTCTGTTTAGGAAGGCTTTGAACTCCAATTATGTGCCTTTCCATAGTATCAACACATCGTCAATATACCTTGACCAATATACAAGTTCCTTCTGATAAACTTTATCCTGATAGATAACTGTATCCTCAGAAAGTCCCATAAAAAGGTTTGCTAGGGCTAGGGCTGGGGCATATTTAGTGCCCATAGCAACACCTCTAGTTTGCTTAAAAAATACATTGTTGAAGTTAAAGATGTTGCATTCTAAGGATAGCTCTAACATTTCCTTGATCATTGCAATTTGGTGGTACATCGAGGCTGACTCCTCCCTGAAGGTATAGTCAATAGTTTTCAAGGCCCATGAATGTTGAATCGATGTATAAAGTGCTTTCACATCCATGGTCACTAAAAGGCAGTCTTTCTCCCAGTTCCAAGATTGTAGCTTCGTGATAACATCCGTTGTGTCTTTAAGATATGCCTTTAGTCGTGTGGCCCTGGGTCTCAAAATGTTATCTAGATACTGTGAGATATTCTCCGTTGTCCAACCTATCCCGCTAACAATAGGACGGCCCTCTGGTATCAGGTCATATTGCTTGTGAATTTTCGGTAAGAAATACATTATTGGTATAGTTGGGTTTTTGATTATGAGGGAGCTCTTTTCATTGTCTGTGATAAGACCTTTTCGATGCCATTCAAGAATTTTCAGTTCCAATTTCTGTACAATCTCCTTTGTAGGGCTAGCTGACAGTTTTTCATAACAGCCTGGGGGTGTTGAGGTGTCTATTAGCCATTTCCAAATAATTGTCCCGGTCCATAACAACGATGTTCCCTCCCTTATCCGCTTCCTTGATTATTATTGAGCGGTCGGTTTCCAGTTGGTGTAAAGCATCTTCTTCTCTATGGGTGAGATTGGGTTTTGTTCTTGATTGCAAATTTCTCTGATCCATTTTATAGAGATCTTGGGATACTGCCTTGTAGAACGTGTCAATAACGTTGTCGGTTGCTAATTGGGGTACATATTTAGATGTTGGTTTCAGCTCCTTCATTGATGATGTATCAGGTTGCACATTAAGGTCTCTTAGTACATTGGTGATATCATAGTTCATTGGTTCTGCGATTGATCTGAATAAGTGAATGTCTTCAATTTCTTTAATACTCAGTTCACTTGGAGTAACTTTTGGTTGATGTGTGTACTTGCCTGGTGCCTTGGTGGCAAAGAACTTTTTTAATTTCAATTTCCGAACGAACTTAAAAAGATCAATATGTAGATATGTCTCGTTGTGGTTCGTTGAAGGCGAAAAAGAAAGTCCTTTATTCAGAAGCCTGCTCTCTTCCGATGATATCGGTCTATATGATAAGTTGAGAATCAGGTTAGGCCCCATTTCCCTCTGTTCGCTTCTTTTGAAGCTGCTCTTGTAAGCCTTTTGTTTGTTTTTTCTGGTGATACTTGACTTGTTAGATCTTGAACCTCCCCCTCCCCCTCCTTCCTCGCCTCCTGGTGTACTGGGTGTTGCTCCAGTGTTCTGTGGTAACTGAAAACAGATCTGTTTGGGTATGAGATTTCTGGGAGAAAGACTGCCTTTTAGTGACCATGGATGTGAAAGCACTTTATACATCGATTCAACATTCATGGGCCTTGAAAACTATTGACTATACCTTCAGGGAGGAGTCAGCCTCGATGTACCACCAAATTGCAATGATCAAGGAAATGTTAGAGCTATCCTTAGAATGCAACATCTTTAACTTCAACAATGTATTTTTTAAGCAAACTAGAGGTGTTGCTATGGGCACTAAATATGCCCCAGCCCTAGCCCTAGCAAACCTTTTTATGGGACTTTCTGAGGATACAGTTATCTATCAGGATAAAGTTTATCAGAAGGAACTTGTATATTGGTCAAGGTTTATTGACGATGTGTTGATACTATGGAAAGGCACATAATTGGAGTTCAAAGCCTTCCTAAACAGAATCAATGTTAACGAAATGGGTATTCAATTTACTGGTGTCTGCGATGCAAACAGTATTGATTTTTTTGGACCTCCCAATATATATTGAACAGAACCAGATCAGAACATGCACATTTTGTAAACCTACGGAGGTCAACGCTACCTTACATGCTACCAGTTGCCATCATCGAACAACGATTCTCAACATACCATCAAGAGAATTTACAAGAGCAAGAAGAAACTGTCAGACCAAAGAACAATGCAGGCTTTTACAAACAAGATTTCTGTCAAGAGGATATTCAAAGAAATGCGTTACCACGGCTTTGGATAAAAGTTTGCAACTAACACAGGAACAAACTCTGGCTATAAGGGACAAGACTTTGGAGTCATCCACTATAGGTTGCATCACAAAATTTGGCGACGATCACAAACATGTTAAAAAGATTTTGGCCAAACACTGGCATTTTTTGAAATTGGATGACCACATTTCGAACTTCATTGACGATAAACCCAGAATCATTTTTAAGAGAGCACAGACAATAAAGAACAAACCTAGTCCTTTGGACTTACCAGATCTAACAGAGGGAACATCCAATTGGTTACAATCCACTAATGGTTTTAAGAAATGTGGGGACCTGCACCACGTGCAAACATGCACATGAAAAAACAGATTGTTTCAAGAGCAGCAATAACAAGACTCTAAAAATCAAACAACCCATAAACTGTAGGACGAAATATGTGGTTTACGCGATTATATGTGTATGCAATCTGGTCTACATTGGGAGCACCATCAGGGAACTCAGGACCAGGGTGCGTGAACATCTTGCTAAAATTGGAAGCCAGGATCCTAGACTTCCTCTTGCTTGTCATTGGCAAGAGAAACATCAAATGGATAATAAAGCAGATATCCAGTTCATTGGTCTTCAAAGAGTGTCCCTCGGAAGACGTGGAGGTGACAGAGAAAAGAAACTCGGAGAAACGGAGGCGAAAATAATTTGTAAATTTAACTCCACAGTACTTGGCCTCAACACAGATAATGAAATGGTGTCCTTTTATAAGAATTGGTCTAATAATTTAGCTGTGACTACTGTGTTTGTAAATATGCTTACTATCTCATTCACATCATGCATTCATGCCTCTCCGCTTACTATTATTAGGACTTAGAGTAGAACACCACCAATTGATATGTCCACACCAAATAGTCTATTTCAATTCCCCTTTCCCTTACATTTCGAATACATTAACATACTTAATTTGCAGACCTCTATTCATACTTACTATTCCACTTACTGTAACCTACTTTGTTTGTCATTTCGACTCCATTACAATATGGCCGCCAGTGAGCACGCGGCTAGACCTGGAGGAAGGACAGATCGTAGTACCTGCTACCTTAGCAACTGATATAATTACAGAGAGGATGGCGCCCCCTCGAGATTCTTAGCAACTTTGCGATCAGACGCTTTTATTGTGAACAGCAGGTAAGAGAGCGTCTGACTTTTCACGGCTTGCCGCATCCTAAGATACGTGTAGTTTCGCGCACGCGAATGTGTATTTGTTACTTGCATAGATTCTCTTACTCGCTATAATATGTAATATCGCGCACGCGTTCGTGCACTTCCAGTCAATGGTACTTGGCAACCCACTAATACGCTTTCACACGATTTACTCTTTCACGCGATTAGCTAAGATGCGATTTTATGGACTACATTTGGAAACCCATTAGTCTGCGCACGCGAACGTGCGTTTATACTTACCGGTCACTGTAACTTATTTGGATCCCGTTAGCTTATGAATACGTGTTATTTTCGCGCACGCTTATGTGTGTTTTTTCCGATCAGACCAGCCACTCCAATAATACTTGTATTTTTCCTCACGCGAAAGCGCATTTCGAGTCATTAGATGTGGAAACACATTATTACACATCATTACGTGTACTCTCCCGCACGCAAACGTGCAACTTTTACTTAACAGACTATGAAACCTTGGAATACGTGCATCTTGGCACACGTTAAATGTGCACTACACTTATTTTCGAGTTTGAAACCTAGTACAAAGTGCATTTTTTACTATCATGATTCTATAATTAAGTAATACAACAATTTGTTTATGATTCTATCTTACAATTACAGGGACCTACCCGTTCAATATATGGAAGCTTATTTTTCACATTATGTGACAGGGGCACTTTACATGACTATAAGGTAATACGTTTTCATACATTTTTTGATATGGACAAATACGAATGAATATAATAATGCTTATACGTTTTTAAATGCATCATAACTAACAATTGCTTTGTATCTACCTCTCTCCTAATCTCACCCCTGCTTTCTCTGCCCCCTTATTCCCCACCCCATTTTTGTCTGGTTTTTTATTTCTGACATCCATGTACTTATTTGTTTCATGTACTTACACTCTTCTTTTGGATGCATATTCAATCTCACTGTCATTTTATTTTTGATATATACATGATTACTTTGTTTTTAATTGATGGTAAGACAAATCAATAGCCCTGATTTGAAAAAGGTCCTTGTAGGACCGAAACACGTGTCATCAGTTATAAGGGCAATTTTTTTGAGCAATAAATATACTCTGCAAAGATTTGGCGCAGTCTTTTTCCAGGTTACTTATACTTCACACAATATCAATTTAGCACTGGGGTGTCACAGCCACTAAGGAAAACAGGGAACCCCATGCATTTCTGAAAAGACACCTGTGGGAATCGAAAGCGTTCAGACTTTCACAGATCGCCCTAGAATCGATTACCCACAAAGCCCAGCAAAGTCCAAAATGTAGGGGGAAAAAAAAACTAAATGTTCAGACATTTGGCACCAGGAAACCACCTGAACAAACAGCCAACAGCACATGTCCTACCTTCTCATGTTCCCACAGGTGTCCTGATGGAAATGGTACCTCATGTGTGGGTGCACTTATCTGGGCGCAAAGGAAAAAGGCTAAACCACTAGTATACCAAAGGGTCTGGGAAGACAACATTTTTATGGTATTTGGTCTGGACAACCCACAGCTTTGGCCCTGGGGTATCGCAGCGACCAAGTAAAACGTGGAACCCCATGCATTTCTGAAAAGATGACGTCCGTGGGAATCCAAAAAGGTCTGACTTTCGAGAATCGCCCAGCCAAGTCCAAAATGTAGGGAAAACACCCACAATTTACAGACATTTGCCACTAGGAAACCACTGAAACCCACCGGCAACAAGAAATATCCTACCTTCCCACGTTCCAACGGGTCTCCTGACGAAAGCAGTACTTCATGTGTGCGCACACCAACCTGGGCGGTAAAGAAAATGTGTCGACCGTCCCAAAGTTCGGCGGCAGTCCTAACGAACCCTGGCAGGGTCCCCATCCCTACCCGGAGGGAAAAGCTCCAATGCAGGGCAGCTAGAGCCAAACTACACAACGGTTGGGGGTGATGTCCCCAGCCATGGGCGTCGGTCTCCCATGTGGATAGATAGTCCCAAGTCCAGCGCTGGTCATAGGGAGCCCCGACAGGGTCCTAAATCGGAGGGAAAAGCTCCAATGCAGCCCAACCAGAGGACCAGGACAGCCGAGGTGATGCCCCTGGCCTTAAGCGCCCGTCTCCCATGTGGGTTGACCGTCCCCAAGCCCAGTGGCAGTCCTAGGGAGCCCCGGCAGGGTTCCCATCCCTATCTGGAGGGAAAAGCTCCAACAAAGTGCAGCCAAAGCTCCAGGACAATCAGGATCACATTCTCTGGCCATGGGCGCCTCTCTCCCATGTGGGTCTCGCTACCCCACGCCCAGGTCTGGCCGAAAGGAACACCGGCAGGGTTCCCATCCCTTCATGGAGAGAAAAGCTGTAACAGAATGGTCAGGGCTCCAGGACAGGCGAGGTAGTGCCCCCAGCCTTGGGTGCCTGTCTCATGTTGGTCGCCTGTCCCCAGGCCTAGCTGCATTCCAAGTTAACCCCTGCAGGGTCTCCATCCCTCCCTAGAGGGAAAGGCTCTACCGTGGGCCAGCCAGAGATCAAGGAAGGCTGGGGGTACTGCGATGGGCGAAACTGCCCCCAAACCTTTTTCCTGGTGGCTTAGTGCTCCTTACTTCTTCCCAGGGTTGGCAGAATGGGACCAGACCCTCAATTTTGCCCCTCCCCAAGTGTTCCTCTGGCTAATATAAGCCTATATTGTTTTGCATTTATTGGGAGCAAATGGGTGCGTAACAGTACTAATTTGCCCCCATAGAAGGTATTATGCCATCTTGTTGGCATTTTTGGGGGATGAGGGCGGATTGGCCTTGGGGGGCACCCCCTTGGGGAACCAATCCCCAAGGGCATATTCCTGGTGGCATAGTGGTACTTGCTGCTTCCCACGGGTGGCAAAATGGGTCCATTTTGCCATCCCACAGGGAAGTATCAGGGGTCTGCCCGTCCTTGGTGGTGGGAGGGACAAATCCTAAGGGGACTAGCATCCCCCCCCCAAATACCCCCAAGCATGCCACTATATGTGAAGTGTAATGTTGTTTTGACTTCCATGGACCAATTTGCCCCAAAACACCAAGCATTATGCCATCTTGTTGGCATTTTTTTGGGTTTGGTTGGGGGCGGTTTAGCCTGGTGACTATTCCCTAGTGGTCCAGTTGCAATTGCTGAACGAGGATCAATGATCCTCAACCAGCAATCTCCTCGAGTGAGGAATTGTTTGAAAAGGGAGAGTCTCCCCTTTCCAACAAGCCCTCACTCAAGGAAATTGGGCCAGAAATGCCAGAGCAGCAAGCAGAAGCATAGCTGCAATATTTACATGCTGAAGCCCAACGGCCTCAGCATGTAACTATCACTTCCTGAAGAGGTCGACATCACGGCCAGCCCACGCCCCCACCCCTGATCCCCCAAGCACGGAAGGGGAAGTCTTCCCCTTCACAGCATGGGGGTCGAGAGGATCGCCGCAGCAATGGGGGTCGGGGGTTATCTGCCCCCCCAAAGGTAAGTAATACTGAGGACGAGCCATCTCATCCTCAGCACAACAGATGTATTGCTCAGCACGAGACAGCTCAGCCTTAGCTTTGAAGGGGTTAAAGACAGGCAGTTTCAACAAATAAACTGAAAATGACAAACTAATTTTCACTTTTTTTCTAAACTACATTTCCCTTTCTTCGCATTTTTCTGTAGTTCATTGCACATCCGGTCCTTAGCCTCTAGCCACTTCCTGCAATTTGCTCCACCTCTTCTTTGGATGCTCTGAACTGATACATTAACACTAACCAACAGCCACCTGGAAAGTAAACCACGTCCCTGCCAACTCCTCAGGCAACAATCTTCTTTCAAACCAATCAGTCCTGCATGTTCAAGCTACCACTCACATGCTCCAGCTTTGCACTGCCATTCAGTCAGCCGTTGTTCTGATCATCTATCAAATTTGAAAGGCCACAGTTAGGGGTAGACAATGCACTGCCCTACACTTGTCATAGGGGACAAAATGTGTTAACAGATGCCACATACAATGCATGCGCTGGGCAGGAAAGTAATGCTAGCTTCTGAGTCTTTAATAGAATCCAGACTCCCTGCACAGTAAGGGAATAGTTTCTTACCTGTAACTCCATTTCTCCAGCATTGGTATCTTTCATGGATTCACATGCTTAGAATATTCCCCGTTGTCAGACCGGGACCCCTCGGTACACATATATAGCCTTTTCCAATAGGAAAATTCCGACACTTTTGTGTCCTATCTACGTCCTTTTAGGACCCGCCTACGCATGCTCCGTAGGCCGTCCCCGTATAAGAGGCCCGCCCCCGCGGTTCCCCTTCAGATTTCGGCCCCTCCAAAGTAGGAAGGGTTAAATTTATCCATTAAATGCATTACATTCCGGGGAGGTTGGCGGGCGCGTGTGAATCCATGAAAGATACCAATGCTGGAGAAATGGAGTTACAGGTAAGAAACTATTCCCTTCTCCAGCATTGGATCTTTCATGGATTCACATGCTTAGAATAGATTGTATAGCAGTAACACTTGAGACGGTGGTGAGAATGTAATGTAATATACCCTCAACATGCTACACAATGCATATGTACAGTAGGAATAAGTTACCTCGTATAACCTTACCCACATAAAATAAACTGTCATTAAAAAGGTAGACAACAGATTCTCCACAGCGTGGAGCTTACCTTACTGAAACAGATGGCGCAGGACAGCTCTTCCCATCTGCACCTCGTCCGCATGCTGCCTGGCAAGGCAGTAGTAGCGGCTAAACGTGTGGGGCACTGACCATGCCGCAGCTTGGCATATGTCCGTCAACGGAATTCCTGCCCACAAAGCTGTTGAGGAGGACATCAATCTTGTAGAATGGGCTCTAGGATGTCCTTGCAGTGGCCTTCCGGCCTTAGAGTGACAAAACGCAATCGTCGATGAGACCCATCGAGCCAATCCTTGTTTAGAGATTGCTTTTCCTCTCGTCGAAGGACCATAAGCTACGAACAGTTGTCTAGTAGACCTGATTTCCTGTGTACGATGTAGGTAAAATTTCAGAGCCCTCAACGTCCAGGGTATGAAGAGCTTTTTCTGCTGCCGATGATGGTGTGGTGAAGAAAGTAGGGCGAACAATGGACGAGTGTTTGCGATACACTGTCGGAACTTTTCGGACGAACATAGGATTAGTAGCCAGGACTACTTTGTCCTTAAAGAATCTTAGGTATGGCGGGTCTACGACCAGCGCTTGCAGTTCCGAGATTCTTCTAGCCGATGTGATAGCAATCAAGAATGCCAACTTCCACGAAATGAATTTTATGTCGGACGTGGCCATAGGCTCAAAAGGCGGTTTCATTAAGCCTGCCAACACTGTGTTGAGACTCCAAGTCGGGGGGAAACGTTTTTCCGGGGGAAAAGCTCGAAATAAACCCCTCATGAAGTGTTTTACAAGTCTGTCGCTAAATAGAGGAGACGACTGCCTTTTCCTTGTGAACCTCGAGATGGCCGCCAGGTGCACCTTTATCGATGTGAAGGATAATCCCCTCTCCGCTAGGAGGAGCAGGTAAGGTAGAACTTGTTCCGGCGTCACCGACAACGGTTGTAGGCCCTGTTGTCCCCTACACCATTCACAGAACCTCCGCCACTTATAGGAGTAGGATTTGTTTGTAGAAGGGGCTCTAGCCACTTGCAGAATTTTTTGACAATCCTCCGAAACGTCTAAAGCACCGAACTCCGAAAAGTCAGGAGCCAGGCTGTAAGGTTGAGACTGTCCGGGTCGTGATGCCACACGGTGCCTTTTTCCCGGGATAGTAGGTTCGGGGCTTTGGGAAACCCTATGGGATGTTCCAGCGACAGGTGAAGCAGGTCAGAGAACCACGGTTGCCTTGGCCAGTATGGTGTCACTAGAATTACCCGGAAATTGTATCTGCGTATCCACTGTATTGTCCTCCGTATGAGGGGGAACGGGGGAAAAGCATAGAGGAACATGTCTGTCCATGGGAAGGAGAATGCCTCCCCCCTGGAGCCCTCTTGAGGCCATCTGCTTGCGAATTGCTCGCATTTCTTGTTGCCTTTGGTCGCGAAGGCGTCCAGAGGGGGGTGACCCCATTTCTCGAACACTTTCATCAGGTGAACTGTGTCCATTTCCCACTCGTGTATCTGGGCCATGCTTCTGCTGAGGGAGTCTGCTTGGAAGTTCCTCACTCCTGGAAGGTGATGAGCCACGACGGAAATTTCGTGCTTTAATGCCCAATGCCATGTTTTCTGGGCTTCTATGTTAAGAGTTCTTGATCGCGTCCCTCCTTGTTTCCTCAGATAAAACATGGCCGTTGTATTGTCGGTCAGTATTCGTACTCGCAAGCCCTTGATGTGTGGTAGGAATGCCTTCAAAGCCCATCGTACTGCTCTGAGCTCTAACAAGTTTATGTGTAGGAGTGACTCTGTTGGAGACCAGCGACCTTGCGTTTGGAGAGCACCCATGTGAGCTCCCCATCCGGTTAGGGACGCATCCGTGACTATGGTTCGCTGAAACTCCGGCTCCTGTAGGGGTATGCCGTTGTTCAGATTGTGGAAACTTTGCCACCACTGAAGGGTCCGAAGCAGCTTGTCGTCGATGGTTATCTTGTCTGACCACGATCCTTGAGCCTGCGTCCATCTGTCCGCGAGGAATTCCTGGACTGGCCTCATGAATAGGCGACAGTTTTCCACCAGATGGATGCAGGATGCCATGGCCCCTAGGACCGAAACGTATTTTCTCACTGAGATCTTGGTGTTTCGCCATAGTCGGCATGCTTGTTGATTGAGTCTTGAGGTTCTGTCGAGAGAAGGTTTCACTAGCCCTAACTGGGTCTCGAACTGTGCCCCCAGGAATACCAGCGATCTCGATGGCTCCAGAGAGGATTTTTCGAAGTTTATGGCAAATCCCAGCTGTTGTAGAAGCTGCATGGTTGCTTGTAAACTTGTGTTGGTCGACGCTGGGGAGGATCCCCTTACCAGCCAGTCGTCGAGGTATGGGTATACATGGTGGCCTTGCTTCCTTAGCCAGGCCGCTACTGGAGCCAGGCATTTCGTGAACGTTCTGGGGGAGGTCTTGAGCCCAAAAGGAAGAACCGTGAATTGGTAGTGAGTCCGCCCTATTACAAATCTTAGGAATTTCCTGTGTTTCCGACACATTGGAATATGGAAATACGCGTCCTGTAAATCCAGGGACGCTAGAAAATCCCCCTCTTGAACGGCGCGGATCACTTCCTGCAGAGTGAGCATCTTGAATTTTAGGCTCTTTAAAGAGTTGTTGAGATCGCGTAAGTCTAAAATGGGACGCCATTTGCCGTTCGGCTTTTTTACAACAAAATATCTTGAGTAGACTCCTTGACCTCTCAGTGATGTTGGAACTAATTCTATCACGCCCTTTGCTAACATGAGTGTTACCTCTTGTTGCAGTATCTTCAGATAGGAATGAGCGGTGAAAGCAGGTGGAATTTGCAGAGGGCTGTGTTTGAATTGTAGAGTGTCCGTTTCTTATAGTATCCAGCACCCATTGATCCGTCGTTATTCGTTCCCATTCGTCAACATGTGCTGAAACTCTTCCCCCCAGAACAGTGTGTTGTATGTCACTGCTGATCTTTATTTTGCTCGTCTCTCGACGACGACGGATATGATGGTCTTTTCCTGGAAGTCTGGAAGTTCCGGCGACGGTTTGCCGTTTGGGAGGCACGTCTGTATCCCTGGGAGGGGTAAGCTGATCTGCCAAAGGATCTGTCTCCAGATGCAGAGAATCTTGAATTACCTGAAGCCCCTCTAAAGGGACGAAAAGACTTGTAGTTTCTGCCAGTCTGGAGGGCACCCAATGAACGTGCCGTGTCCGAGTCCTCTTTCATTCCCTTTAGGGCTTCGTCCACCTTCTCACCGAAAAGAAGGTCTCCCTCAAATGGCATATCTAAAACTTTGTATTGTACTTCTGGCCTGAAGTAGGTACACTTAAGCCATGACTGTCGATGTAATACGACCCCATTATTGACTTGCTTGAAGCCTGACTCAGCGAGGTCCACCGCAATGTTTATTGCTTGATTTGAGGCTTCCTCACCTTCTCGGACGAGTAACATCGCTGCCTTCCTATGCTCTTCCGGAAGATGATCAAGCAACAGAGCTAGCCTGTGCCACATCTCCCTATCGTATCTGGCAACAATTGCCAGAGAGTTTGCGGCCTTTACTGTGGTCGCTCCTACGGATAGCACTTTTTTGCCAAAGGCATCTTGGCGTCTCGCTTCGTTCTCAGGAGGAGTTGTGCACTTGTGCTGGGCCTTCGCCTTCCTCGCCGCTGCTGCCGACACCACAGAGTCTGGCATTGGTTGGGAGGATAAACACTTGGGCGTAGACTCTGGAGCCTTAAACTTTTTTTCCAGGCGTCCTTTCACTGCCGGCTCTGAAAACGGGTGACGCATTGTCTGCAACCCCTCCTTCCATACATGGTCTAGTATTGGTATCGAGAACACCGACCTTCTCTTACCCATGTGGTCGAACAAAAAACAGTCCGTTTTCTGTTCTTCCTGGGACAAACCAAATTCTTTGCATGCCTTCATCATAGAATGGAATGACGCAATGTCGTCCGGAGGGGACGGGTGAGCTGGGCTTCTAGGGGTTTCCAACTCCACCTCTGACTCCCAGGTTGGATCCCTGGAGGGGGATGATGAGATATCCAACATGGCTCCCCTGTCAGACTCCGAATCTGGCAGCTCACCTTCCTCTTGTGCCAGTGCTGAGATTGGCGTGCGTAGGTGCGTCGGTTGACGGGACGGGCCCGGCTCGTCGACGGGTGACTGTGGCAGGTTTGCCTGAGGTAGTCTCTGGTCCAACGACTAACAACGACTGAAGCGTGGACAGAATTTCCAATGACAAAACAGATTGAGGATTGAGAAGAGGGGCAGATACCGGTATAACGGATCCCCTCGTCGACGACTTGTCAGCCACTCGTAGCCCTAGGTCTGCTGGGCCAGCTATTCTCTCATTCTCGTCCTCCGAGGACAGCAACACAGCCTGTTCCTGTAGTAAAGTATCCGGGGGGGATCGGATCAAAAACTTCAGGCCTCCAGGCCTCCTGTAGAACCCCCGTCGACGAGGCCATCGTCGACGTCGTTGTCGGTGGGACGGTAGATGCCACCTGCGTAAGTGGCAGGGTGGAGGCCGATGACTGGGCCGCCGTCGACGACGGTGATTTAGCAGGTGGTTTTGGCGGTCCCGCCTTTTCCACACTTTGCTTGCTTTTACTCGACTCTCGACTCGTGGTCAATCTATGATGATCGCCCGAGGAGGATTTCTTTTCCTTTTCATGCTTTTTTGATGAAGATGATTTCTTTGATGAGGAGTCTCTAGTTGAGTGACTTCCAGACGACTCTTTCCGTCGGTCGAGATTTCTTCGCCGGTGGTTCCGACGAGGTAGCGCGGCGTGATGTTTTCGCCAATTGTGTGGAGCCTACCTCCGAAGGGGGGTATGCCCCTGCTCCATCATTCAGCCATGCCACCAGTCGTCGACTGCGGTCTTTGAGGGTTTTTTGAGAAAACCCTTTGCATAGGTCGCAGTTATCCGCCAAATGATGAGGGTGGAGGCAATATATACAATCCATATGTCCGTCCCCCTCGTAAACTTTTTTCAAGCCGCACGTCGCGCATGGGCGGAACAGCGCTTTTCCTGACACGGAGGACATTTTCTGTACTCAAATTCCAGTAATGCAACCTTGTACAAAATAGTAAGACAACGCAAGGAGATCCCACTAATTTGGAGACGGTTGAAATCTGAAGGGGAACCGCGGGGGCGGGCCTCTTATACGGGGACGGCCTACGGAGCATGCGTAGGCGGGTCCTAAAAGGACAGATGGAACACAAAAGTGTCGGAAGTTTTCCTATTGGAAAAGGCTATATATGTGTACCGAGGGGTCCCGGTCTGACGACGGAGAATATTCTAAGCATGTGAATCCATGAAAGATCCAATGCTGGAGAAGCAGGGTTAATCTTCATTCGAGGTCAATACCGGTGGTGAACATCATTGCAGTCTCTGCCTCGGATGTCACCGATTTAAAATAAAGTCTTAACAAACTGTCGCTAGGCCAGTCTGCTGCTCGTAAAATGTCAACCATTGCTACTCTTGCTGTAAACACCTTGGAGGCCAAGGTCACTCACCGAGTGGGCCCCAAATCATGCCAGGTGAATACCTGCTTGCTACATAATCTCACAGACCCACTTATCGCCACCGCCTTGAATGGCTTTCTACATGCAATCAACAATTGTGACATCCCTGCCAGACAGAATGCAACCATCCTGTGCTCGTACTCCCGGATGAAAGCGGCCATACAGTTTTGGCTGAACGGTCAGGTAGGGATACGAAATAGGAGTTAATTTTCATCCTCTTAGCGAGCGTGAAGTTAACATCTTCTGGTCCGTATGTTTTGCAATCTACCTCCATTGCTCTAATGTCAGAGACTTGCCTAGATGATGCTAGGCACAGCAACATTGCTAACTTACCAGACAATTGAGTCATTGATAAGTATTAATTCGCTGGCCATCTCATCAGGAAGGAATTGCAGTACTATGTTCACGTCCCATAGGTATGTGTATTTTGGGATCGGTGGGGAAAGGGTGTGAAATCGGGCCCCCTTCATAAAATCGGACCGTCGGATGGTCTACTAGAAGCGCTGTAGGTGGCCTGCTGATATCTGACCTATAAACTCCTACCATTTTTCAGGAGGGATGCTAGAAAATTAAGGACCGCTACTACAGGCGGAGAAATGGGAGGAATACCTCTCCCTTTGCACCAGCTTCAAAGTTTCCCCAAGCCGTGTCGTAGCTCCTGCGTGTGGAGAGGGCCCAGGAGTTTGAGATGAGCTGGGCAGCGCGGCCCGAAATGCCTGCCAATGCCCATCTTTCACGTTGCCTAGCAGACAAACTGCTCGTTGAGCCCAATTGGCTAGGGTATTTGCATCTACTTCTTCACATGTGCCCATGGGCCGCTCTGCCAGGTCCATCATTTCTGCTAACAGTCCAGTGAGATCAAGTACCTTCTCCAGGACCCAGCTATACCTTTCCTGAGGTTTTTCGGGGCCTTTGTTTTTTTTTCAAAATATACATTTTATTCAGGTATTAATCAGTAACAACAAGAAACAAATTAAACAGTAGACATCGGGAGTTAGCGCATGATTGTGGTGGAATAGTTCATTACAGTGGAAGGAATAAATAGGAGAGGGAATTTAGTATGCAACTCATTCATAGCAATGTTTGGGCCGTAAAATGGGGAGGGGGTGGGGGTGGGAGGGTCTCTATACTGGACCAACCCGTCTCCATGCGAAGTTCAGTTCAGCCAGCGGACGCTAGGCGGCTTTAGTGTGAGGTCCGGGTAACAGTCTGCGTAGTCCATGAATGGGGCCCAAGTGTTCTGGAAGGGATTGAGGTTGCCCAGGCGAATTGCAGTGACTTTTTCCGCAGTAACAATGTACCAACACTTAGCCCACCATAGCGGGATAGAGGGGCCCTCGTGGTGCTTCCAGAGACGAGCGAGGGCAATTTTGGCCGCCAAGAATAGATTAGTGCAAAGGCGAGCTGCGTTTCCCCGACATTGGCACATCCGCTTCCCCCGGGTCACCCAGTAAAATTATTCCAGGGTCCCACGGGATGTTAAGGCCTTTTATTGCTCGGACATGCGTCAGGACTCCCTTCCAATAGTGCGCTGCCTTAGGGCAGTCGCATAGGAGGTGGAAAAGCGAGCCCTCTTGCGTGCACCCCCTCCAACAGTTCGGTGAGGGCCTCGCGCCCGCTTTATGCAGTTGGGTTGGTGTAATATAGTACTTGAAGCATACTTTATATCCCCCTTCCCTATTGGTAACACATTGGGTACTCTTGTGGAGTCTTGACCAAATTTTGTCCCAAGCATCAGGCTCCAATGAGCGACCCAAGTCCCTCTCCCAGTTCAGCATGTACCTTTCCTTCGCTTCAGGGTTAGCTTTTTCAAGGAGTTTGTAGATGGTGGAGATCTTACCTCTTGGAGGGGATGCTGTCCGTGATACTTCGAGGTGAGTTAGGTCCCTGGAGCCACGTTGTCCAACGGAGCGCTGTGAGATCCAGTGCCGGATGAGAGTATACCGGAATCGTTCCTCCTCAGTGATATTGAACTTTGCCTTGCAGTCCTCAAAGGTAAGCGGCTGGCCTTCCTTTAAAAAGTCTGAGATTTTGTGGAGGCCGCCCTCTGGCCACTTGGCAAAGCTACGGATGCAAAGGCCAGGGGAGAAGCCCGGGTTACTCCAGATAGGGGTCAGTGGGCCCAGTGAGGTTTTGATTCCTCACTTTCTGTTTGCAGCTTTCCAACTGTCCACTGTGTTACAAGTTGCTGGAAGCAGAGACATTGCGAGTGGGGCTTTCTGAGATTGGATGTGAGGCAAGTCAGAAAGGGGGGATTTACACCATGCTTCCTCCAATTGCAGCCAGGCTGGGCAATCCACTGAGTGGGTCCAACTGTAGGCGTGCGCAAGTTGCGCTGAGTGCCGATATCTAGAGATGTCAGGGACCCCCAGACCACCAGGTTGTCAGCTGCGGATCATGATTTTCCTGGCAATGCGGGGTCTTTTCCCACCCCAAATGAATTTCATGATATCACGTTGTAGAGAGGCAAGATCCGCTTCCGGAATGTGAGTTGGGAGCGCGTGGCAATGGCACAGCACTCTGGGGAGTAAGTTCATTTTTACCGCGGCGGCCTGGCCCGGCCCAGCCACGAGATCTCCCGTTTGTCCCACTGTTTCAGGTCTGCGCGTAGTGATTTAAATAGCTGAGGGAAGTTGTACTTGTAGATTAGTAGGCTAGATTTGGGGATCTGGACGCCCAGGTATTCCAGCGAGGTGTCAGCCCATGGGATTGGAAACTCAGGACATAGGGCGTTTCCCTGGCGCCTCAGGAGGTTGATCGGAAGGACAGAGGACTTGCCACAGTTCACCCTGAACCCAGAACATGCCCCAAATGCTTCTAATTCATCGAGTAGGGGCTGCAGCAAGCTGGCTGGATCAGTGATGGTGAAAAGTACATCATCGGCGTAGAGCACCATCTTGTGTTCAGTCCCGCCCACCATAACCCCCTTGATGATAGGATTGAGGCGGATTCTTGCTGCGAATGCTCCATGGAGAGGGCGAACACCAAGGGAGATGGCGGGCACCCTGGCGAGTCCCTCTGGACATAGGGATGCTCGTCGATTTCCTCCCATTGACTCAGAGTCGCGTTGATGGGTGTACATAACATGCCATTAACCAGGTTATAAAGTTGTGACCTAGGCCCATATGGGAGAGGGTGTACCGGATGAAGTCCCAGTTCACTAGATCAAACGCCTTATGTGCGTCGAGAGATTACTAGGAGCAGAGTTTTGATCCTGTTCGCGGACTCGATCATATTAAGTGTACACCTGATATTATCATGTGTCCCTCTGCCCGGGATAAAGCCTGTTTGGTTTTTGTGAATTAGCTCGGGAAGAATCCTAGCTAGTCTGGCCGCTAGAACCTTTGAGTAGATTTTCCCGTCAGTATTCATTAGGGCGATTGGCCTGTAAGAGGCCGCTTGCTCAGGGTCCTTTCCAGGCTTCTGCAGTAAGATGGTAGTTGATTTGGCCATAGTATGTGTTACCTTTTTAGTAGAAAGAAATGAATTGAATAGCAATGCTAGTTGCGGGGTCAGAATTTTCGGGGGCCTTTGTGACAAACGCATGCATTTTAGGGTCAAGTTTGGCCGCTTCGGCCACCTTGCCTGCTAGATCTGGGCACGGGCATTCCGCCCTCATGCACAGTCTGGTGTCTTTATCTAACGCCTTTCTAATTCTACAAGCCATATATTTTGCCACTCCAGGCGATAGCAGCCAGTCTGAGGATATGGTGTTCGTGAGGTCTTCTGGATTGAACATATCCGACATCACTGAGTTTGCCACCTCCAGATGTTAATCTTTCCTGACTCTCTTGCCACTTTTGGGTTCTGGCGCTGCTTGTTCTACTCTATACCTGAGATCGGGCGAGTCAAAGAGGTTTTCCTCTTTCGAGTTGTGTTACGCCCCTCAAGGCTCTCTTTAGCCACAGTCGTGGACGTGCTTGCTTGACTTATTTAGGTGCTTTTCGGTCTCTGGCCCAGTATGGATTCTAGCATGGCCAATCTGTCCTGAACAGGCCTCACTCCCTCAGCCACTGCTTCCACCAAGTCTGAGCCCCTGCTTGAAACTAAGTGCTAGTTCGCTCTGCACCTGCTACTCCTCAGTCCACTCATAATCGGACATGTCTGCCATGAGGATTGCTTAGGGTGCTTTGTGCCACTGAGCAGGCTTTGCACGTACACAGGACTCTGTTGGTTTCTTATTTTTATTTTTTTTTTAAGTTGTTTACGATGGACCTCCAGACATGCATGTATTCCCAGCAGTTGTGCTCCTCAACCTTATTCACACTTGCGTGTGCTGGTTTTTCTTCCTGACAAATATTAAGGTGTCAACTTTAATCCGCGTGCATCTGTGTAATCTGAGCTTGTGATGAGCCTGTTGTATGCAGCGCGCTTTACGCTCCGCTACTTTGTCGGGTCGAGCGTTTCAGAGCCCTCAATGAATGCCGTCATCTTGGTTTATGTCCGGTTCCTGGCGTTTCTTCTGCGAGTAGCACGCCTGTGAAAATCAAAGCCATGTGCGACATGGCTAGCTCTGCCCCTCACCCAACAGGGGGAGATGCTGTGTTTCGCAGCTGTGCTCGCCTCTTCTGAAAGGCCGACCAGATCCCCGGACGTGCTTGTCCAAAAGCACGGGACCCGCTCGGTCTGGTGCTGTGAGCAGCCGCTCCCTGCGCTGCTCCTCTACAATTGAAGGCAGCGGCTCGGGATTAAAACGTTACACAGTCACGCTGATATGCATATGGTGAACACTATCTGAACTATCACTGAAACGTCACGCACGCTGCCTGCAATGCGCTTTTTCTCCCATACACAAACATGAACTCATAAGTAACTGAGCCCATTGTTAATTACATTGACTGCTCTACATACAGTAAAGATGTGGACTTATCTTGATGAAGAGCAGGAAAAGAAGAGGTGGAGCAAAGGGCAGGATGGCTATAGGCCAAGGACAGAAAGTGCAATGAACTACAGAAAGGAGTGTGAAAAAAGGGAAATGTAGTTCGAAAAAAATGAAAGTTGATGCAATTTTCTGTTTATTTGCTGAAACTGCTGAAGAGTAGAAAAAAGAAGCTGAATGTAGGCCTCCGGTCTTGCAGTTAGTTCCGGTTGTGAAATGTTGCCTCAACAATATATGCCAATGCTGCCCCACAAGGTAAGTCTGCCCAAAGAAGATTCAAACTTGTACAAATAAAGTTATTGCAGGTTTAAAAAGCAGAGGAGGGAAATGGTACCGTGGAACATGAAGGGGAGGTAGGACACAATGGGCAACGGCGGCTCCCACCGCAGAAGAGGAAAGTGCAAACTACCGAGACTGCCACGAGTGCACTCCGCACACACAAAAGGGAGAAGACACAGGGACCTGATGGTGGCAGGCCCTAGAGAGTTAAGGGTTTATCTCACCCGAAGAGCGTGTTTTGCTTGATTGGGAGGGTGGGGACAGAGTTCAGGATCTTGGGGGGTGGTTGGTGTGATTACGTTTATAAAAAAAAAGTAAAAATCGTTCTCATGGTGCATGTTGATATGCTAATAAAACCAAATTTGGAAAAAAAAAGGGGGGGGGGGGAATTAGAATAAGCCATTTGACGCCAGTTACACATGCCACAGTGCCAGCTAGTGGCGATCACAAGTTCACCTCCAGTTCAGTCACTCGAGAAAATCACTGCGGACAGTCTTGTGGTTGGAGCATTAAGGTACGTGTAGCAAACATCAATTTTCTGGAGGTAAAGGCTTGCATTTGGGCTAATGGGCTAATGTGCATACAAAGTGGTTTCTCATGCGTAAGGTTATCAGATTTTTTTTACCTAGCAAATCTGGCACAGCAGTCTCACAAAGCGTGTGGGAGCTTCATGGCAGACAAAGCTGCCATGAAGCTTTGGGGACGTGCCAGATTATGTTTAACATTTTTAAAATGGTGCCTAACGGACACTTTAAGGCACGTTTTCCAAGTATTTTATTGAATAAAGATATAGGTTCCGGAGATTTCCTGATTTTCATCAAATGCCTCAATATGTTTGCCAGCACTTCCCAAATCGCCACTCAACACATTTATGATCTGAAGAGATTCATGCAACTAACGCTGGGATGTTTATGTCAAACAAAACATTTTTTGTACCCGATAACTAAAACTGCCCAACGAAGATAAATCATTTGGGGTATTATTGATCATATGTTGCACAGAGAAACACTATATGGGACTTCGAAAGTTAATGCTTCGTTTCATCTCTGCATAGTATTTTCAGTTCGCCCAATAAATCGTGCCAAAATCTTCAGCTTGCGTCATCCTAAATTTATACAAAGCTAGACTAATTGAAGAATAGCTAGGCTTGGACTAGTCAGTAGGGCAATTCCGAAGGGCTGGCCTTATTAGCCAGTGTTGACTAGTTTTGTGGGCCAATGGCAGCCCATTTGCTAACATAACTATCCATGCAGACAGTATCTTTCACCAATGTTACTGACCAATTCTAAGTGAAGACCGGAGTCGAGCATTATGCTTCAACTTCTTTAATCTACTCTCCAGCAGTCAACAAAATTAATGAAAATAATCCTTTAACTTTTTATTATCTTTTTTTCTTTTTCTGAACTACATTTCCCTCTAAACAGTCTTTTCTATAGATCACTGTTTTTCTCTCTCCAAGCCTATGAATCACTTCCTGCTCTCAACTCCGCCTCTTCGTTCCCTGCTTTTCAGCAAGATAAGTATACCGTTTTCACTGTAGAGCATTCTTGAGTTTAAAGATTAATATGTTCATTGAAAAGTCTTGAATGAATTAGTGAAGTCTATTGTCAATGAGGCAAGGAATGTGAAGTGTATTATTTGAATATATTTAAACACTTAAAAAATATTTTAATTCCAAATTGATTTATAATTCATATCCTAGTAGTAGGCACAGTGACTGTTTCCGCTATCCGGATTTTGCTTCCAGCGCACAGACGCTCGCCGGAGCACGTGCCTTGTTTCAAGCACACCTGGGGCTCCAAGGTTCCTCCAAGTGAATGAGGAGGAACGAGCGCAGCGACTCTTGAGCGGGCCCTGCCCCTGGACAGAGGGCACCGACTCAGACATCGCCGTGGAATTCTAAGTGTGGCATGGAGCTTGGGAGCCAACCCCCACCTTTGCGTGGGAGGTGCCAGCTCAGAGAGCAGCGCGGCTATAATAAAGGCAATTGAGCTTAGAGCTGGCCCCCCACCTTCGTGCAGGAGGGGCCAACTCCAGCTATGTCACACAAGCGACAAGGATTTGCACAGGGAAGAAACGAACAACGGGATCCATCTGTGGGACAAGATCAGCACGTAATACGAGTATTAAACCTCAGCTCATGAAACCTATAACAAAAGCATGGAATAAGCCCTTCAAAGTGTAATCGGGTCAAAGAGGATCAAGCGCAGGACCCATCGCTTAGTTTTAAGGAGATTAATTTTCTGGTAAGCTCATTAGTGGATGCCGTGGCACAAGGGGTCAAACTCATCCAAGGGAGACTGGCCACTCTAGAAACGCTCATAGGCCAGAAGAATTTGAGCACCAGACCCGCTGAAAGCAGCATGTCCACTAGGGCCAGCAACAAGCAAGTCCCTCAGGGAGGTATCGAGACCCAGAAGAGGAAAAGCTCCTCTACCCCTCACACCACCGAGTGACCATTGCAGACAGAGGCAGCCGATGCATTCAGTAAACTAAGGAATGCTTTCCTACAACGGTTCGACAGTGCCTATAGCCTCAGGACCCCGCCCCAGGGGAAAAGAAAATGGGTGAGCTTGAAGTAGACTCGTCTGAAGAGTTGCCCGACACCACAACATCCTCTCAGGAGGCAGATAATAAGGCAAAGGAAGAGTGGGCAAAGCCCACCAGTGGTAAAAGACTGAGAAAAGAGAAACATCTATAAGTAGATAACCTTGAGATATGTGACATTTTCAACCCGGACGAGAAAGCTCAGATCAGACTGGCAGCCATCGCCAAGAGTGGCGAAATACATGGCACAAAGTGTTAGGAAACCTCTAGCTAAAGATACGCGAACGCATGAGAGTTAAGTGTCTATTACCAGAGCAAGCTGGGAAAGTGTCCGAGGCCCCAGAATTAGACACCAAGAGGCTGGCGTTTGTGACCAAATCCTCTAAGAGCTGAGAAAAGGGATGGATAGGTCATGGAGGAGCTGTCAGGAGAAAATACTCAACTTGACAGGGCCATCTGCAAAATAATGGACCTTTGCGGAATGTGCTAGAGATACCGGAGAGGAGATTGACCCAGATACCCGAGCCAACTGGGCCCAAAGGGCAGTCTGCCTCTTAGACAAGGCAATGCAAATTGCCCTCTCTCCTCCAAAAGAAGGAGAGGTTCACTTCTAAAGATAGACGGCAAATTGAACGATCTCGCAATTTATGAGGCAGGAGGAGCAGCACAAGGCCTACATTTCATTGAGGCTTTCTGGAAAGAGATGGGGAGGTTTGTTGGTACCTATATCTCATTGGAAGAAGCTGAATCCTCCATAAGGAAAATATTACCAGAGATTTTGCAGGGACCGGCCGCTATAGAGGTCAATTGGCTGGACAATGCCACTCAGCAAGAAAGCCTCAGAGTGGCAGAGCCCATTACTGGGAAGGAAGACAGCAAGACGCTTTCTTCCAGACCAGGGGAAGATTCCCCAGAGGGCGCAGAGGACGAGGGGCCAGTAGAGAACACAACTCAATCTCAGCTGAGAATCACCACTTATCCGCCAATGGGGGGCAGAAAGGGCCAATTCTGGCGCAATTGGCGTGCTCTCTCAAACGATGCTTGGGTACTTCAGACGGTGCAGGGACAACAGAGTTAATCCAACTGCCAGTTCAGGATACACCCCATGCACATGTCAAGCGCCAAGCGTAGAGCATCACATCCTTCACAAGGAGTTAATGCAGCTAGAAAGCAAATGTGCTATCAAACTATGTAAGCAAACCCCCCCACTTTATTAGCATTATGTTCCTAGTAAAGAGGAAAGACAAGACCAGTCAAACTTGAAGGAGCTAAACAGTTGCTTACTGTACAGACACTTCAAAATGGAGGGCATACATCAGCTGCAGTACATTCTGAGAGAAAGATTGTCAAGAGTGGACCTGAAAGACGACGTCCTTTCAGTACCGGTGGAGGAAGAGTCATTCCGCCCTTATCTAGCATTCAGATGGGAAGAGCGATTATGGAAGTTCAAAACTGCCTTTCGCTCTCGTGTCGGCCCATTGGGCCTTCACCAAAATGATCAGGCAAGTAGCAGCGGCCATCGGGGAGAAATGAGATTCGTTAATCGTACATCTGGATGATATCGACAGACACCTTGCTGTACCAGACAAACAGTGTTTGACCTCCTACAGTCGTTCTGTTCTCTGATCAACAGAGAAATCTGGCGTGACTCCAACGAAATGGCTAGACTTCCTGGGTTTTGTTGTGGACGCCAAGAAAGACTCTGGAATTGCCAGTGAATAAGATGCGAGACATAAAAAAGGAGATCAGAGTATGCCTCGCCAAGCAAACTGTCCCTAACTAGCGAGAACAGTAGGCCTGCTAGCTACACCTCCATACAAACAATATTCCCTGGCCCACTGCATTACAGAGCCCTAGAGATTGAAGATAGGATCATCTGCAACAGGGTCTGAGATATCAGTCGATAGCTCTGGATCAGCAATCGAATACAGAGCTACAGTGGTGGCTGCAGAATATGGAAGACTGGAATGGCAGAGCCATATTCGGAGACAGTCTAGACCTGGTAGTAGAATCAGATGCCAGCAGCGCGGGCTGGGGAGAGCGTTGCAGCACCTTAGTAACAGGAGGGAACTGGAGTTCAGAAGAATTACAGCTTCATATAAACTGTGTAGAACCTCTAGCTGGGTCATTTGCAGTGAAAGCCTTTTCCAGAGGTAGGGCCAATTGCTGTATCCTCCTGAAAATTGACAATATCTCAGTGGTCAAATATATAAACCATCTGGGGGGCACGAGATAGAGACTCCTTATGGAATTGGCGAAGGAATTCTGGCACTACTGCCTGGAGACAGGGAGGTTGATAATGACAGAATATCTACCGGGAGCACTCAATGTGATAGCAGATTGGAATTCTCATTATCTAACGGATTCCAGCGACTGAAAGCAGGAGGCGAAAGCGTTCAAGCAAGTTAAAAAACTGTGGGGACCCTTTAACATGGACCTGTTCGCCTCAAGGCTCAACGCTCAGAAAGATAAATACTACAACTGGAGGTTGGACCCAAATGTGCAAGGAACAGATGTATTTCTCCATGATTGGGGAAGCCATCTTCATTTCGCCTTTCCCCCTTTGCAATGGTCCGCAGAGTCCAGTTTGCAGGGAGAGTGCAGCGATAATATTAATAACCTCTATCCGGAAGTCACAAGTGTGGTTTCCAGCTTTGAAGGACCTTTCTTGGGATTACCAGAGGATTCTCCCATCAGGAGAACGACTACTCACAGTCCCAGTCAAGGGGACTCTTCCCCTGATGGCGTGCAGGGTGTCAGGCACAAATGGACTTTGCCTGGCATTTCGGAACAGGCTGCAGGCCTAATCGCAGATTCCTGGGCGCCGTCCACCAGGAGGAGCTACAGTGCATCTTGGAACAAAAGGGCAACCTGGTGCAAGAGGAGAAGTCTTCCCATTTCTGCCCCTATAGTGGAAGTCCTGAACTTTCTAGCAGCCCTTCTAGGGGACAGCAAGGCTTTCAGGACGATTGGGGTATACAGATCTGCCATTTCAGCAGGTCACTTTAACTAAATCTTCCTCCATCTTGTATCCATATCTGCCGGGGCAGCCCCGGCTGTGTGTAGCAGAATGTTTTCACGAATAGGCACTTACGACAGCAGAGCCCCGACCAACTGGAGTTTCACAGTTGCTTATAGCATGCAAGAAACCTCACAAAGCAGTAGCTACAGCCAGCATCGCAAGATGGGTTAGAGAGATTATGCCACTAGCAGGGATTGACCCTAGCACAGTTTGGGGCACATTCTGTGAGAGGGGCGATGGCATCCAAGGCATATACATCAGGAATGGCCTTGAATGATATACTGCGAGCGGCAGACTGGGCTACCGATGGCACCAGATGTTTTCTTCAAGACAGTGCAGTCAGTAGCGCAAGCAGTAATTGGGAGCTTTGAAGAAGCATAATGCTCACCTCCGGTCTTGACCTAGAAGGAAGATTACCCCTGCATACTGCGCGGGAGTCTTGATGCCATTAAAGACAAGGCGAAGCATACACTGTGTTCATATATGCATAACCTGGTTGGTTTTGTGGCATAACGATCCTAACAATATGCTTCTGCCTTGACAGATGAGGAGCAGAAGAGCGGTTGAGCAGATTATGGAGCCAAGGGACCTCCAGAGAGACTGGGCACAGCAACCTTGCTAACTTCCCAGACAACCGAGTCATTGATGAGTATTCATTTGCTGGCCATCTTGTCAGCAATTGCAGTACTATGTTCACGTCCCATAGGCATGTGTAATTTGGGATCGGGGCAAAGGGTGTGAAATCAGGCCCCCTTCATAAATCGGACTGTTGATCTCCTAGAGGCGCTGTCCACCGGTGGGTGGCACGCTGATATCTCTGACATATATACTCCTACCATTTTCCAGGAGGGATGCTAGAAAATTAAGGACCGCTGAAAAGGGGCAGAAACGGGAGGAATGCAGTCGTAGCAGAACTTAGACGCAGCCCGACGGTCTGGGTTGGCAATTACTTGTTTTTTGGCTGGATTGATGGATCATCAGTTCAAAGCTTTTGGGGTGCAGTTCAGAGCATCCAAAAAAGAGGCAGCGTTCAGAGCAGGAAGTGTTCAGAACAGGAAGTGACTCAGGCTTGGACGGGAAGGACATAACTACAGAAAAGAGGGAAATGTCATACAGAAAAAGAAACTGAAAAGTTATTTTCAGTTATTTTGTTGAAACTGCTGAAGAGTAGATTAAAGCAGTTGAAGCATAATGCTCTCCTCTGCGTTTTTAACAGAATCAAGACTCCATGCGCAGTATGCAGGGTAATCTTCATTGTGCTTTAAAATGGGCCATTTAACACACATCGTCCCCAAATTAATCCAGACCAGTCTACTGTTCAAAGAGGTTTTTAGAAAAAAGCAAATGTGGTCACTTTATGGTGCCCAGATGAGTTAAAATAAATCAAATAAACAATTGAAACGGAAGAGAGTCATTTATCATCCTAAAACTATGCTTGCTAACAAGCTCGAAATATTACAATTTGTATGCATCATCATAACTCACTGGCATAGCTACATTTCTTCTTGAATCCTAGTATGGCCAACTGTTCTGTGTCCTGGAGGTTTGTTAAGGTTGCCATCACCACTGACTTTCCATGCAAAAGGTCTGACACAGCCTACATGTACCCGGAAAGCTGAAAAATTGGGGTCAAAATGTGGAACACAGACAATTGGGGACAAGAGAAAATGGTCAGAAAATCGGGGACATCTTTCAAGCCTACTCATGTGGCTTTGGAGGTGAACTTCCAGAGATGGCCACTTGGTGGTGCTGTGGAATGGGACTTTGCTCACATGGCTTATCGCAGGTTGTCCAAATATAAACAGGCATACACAGCGTAAAACATGGGCATGTCTGTGCCCAAAGACCATTGAGGCTTGCCTCAATACATGCTACTGTAAAATATGTTCATGCTGCAAACGTGTTTTGATTCACTTGGCCGGGGAAATGAAAAAGATGGTTGGAGAGCACTAGTGAAGGCATATGCTGCAGCTGGAGAACAGGCAGTGCATCTTGAATGAGGGCCGCGTTGTCTAACCTTGTAAAACCCAATCACTTAACCTTACTCGTGCTTGCTATGGGGCATTCATTCATGTTTGAGGCCAACCAAAAGGAGATCTATATTACAAAATGGATGCATAGCAGCCTACTGGCACCACTTTGACAGCTCAGGCTTTTCAAATTGCATTTTGGTACTTGTACTAGGGGGTCCATTACCTAAACAAAGGAGATTAGGAGACTTACAATTTTCTTGGATAACTGAGAAATCACGGTCATCGGTTGTTCCTTGGTGGTCGCAGATATACGACCAATGTTTGTTTGGAATATACACTGTGGTTTTGTGGAAACCTCAAAATGAAAAGGAAAACTCATGTAATGGTGCATATAATATGGGGGGTGGGGGGAGGTATGTACTTAAAACAATGTGGGAACACCATTTAAAAGGAGAATGAAACACAAAGACGAGATACATAAAGAATGAAATCCATGGTTATACTGGAACTGTACATTTTATTTCAGTGGCATATTTTTCCAGGAGGGGAAAACAAGGTTTACGAATCGAGTTTTTCCTCTACGTTTGTTAACAGCATAGCAAATGTTCACTGTCGGAAACCACGCAATCACGTTTCTGCATAGAAAACGTGGACACGACACTAAAAGTACACACGCTAAACGTTTGTTTAGTCGCTTATCATAAAAAGAATATAAATGTGTTCAATAATTGTGGAGTGGAGAATTTAGTAGATTGTTATAGTGTACTATAAAATGTCTAACTACATAGATCGGAACCAAACTGTTTAAGTACATAACTACTGAAAAGACAGATCATCAATACGATTATCTGAAGCAATAGGAAGCATGTTATAAGAAACGATCACATCCCTATTTTTTAGATGATACATTCATTGTTACACTTTTCCATTTTTTTTTTTTTTTTTAGATACTTTACAAAAAAGTTTTCTTGTAAGATTTATTGTTCCATGTTTTATTAACTGGAAAAGAAAAGGTTTCCAAATATGGATGTTGATGCGAGTCGATGGAGCATCTGTCTTTTGATTCCATTTGACCACTTTTTCTCACAAAGTACATTGCATTCCCTTGTGTCGAAAAAAACGGTTAATTCAACATCAGCTAGCATACTTAATTCTCCAGTTATATTTACAAGGTTATAACTGGCATGTTGGTTCTTCAAATGCTTACCGCAAATGGGCGCAGCACAATCATCACATAATATAGCAAACATTGATCCGTTGGTAACCGTGATGGGTCCAGTGCTGGGAATGCACTCCATCCATGGAACATGGCTTCCATTACAAACGCAAATTTTTCTCAAATAACTAGGGATCAAGACAAAGTATTTCAGTGTTACCTTTGTCGATAATTATAATATTACCTACATTGAAACAATACAATTATTTTGATTCTGCATATAGACGTGATTTTCAACGTACCACTAAATAAGTCTTCTAATCGGGCACCACAACAGTTCTAAAAGTGTTTCTCGGTTCTGGATGTCTTGATTTTTGGCCAATATTAAATGTTTTACATGCAATACTATTCACACAAAATAGCTGTCTTTATTTGCATTAGTTCGCCAATACATGGATACCAACAAACATATTGCTTAAGTTATCATGCTCAAAATTAGATTGTTATATTAAAAATAACATCCCACTTACATAAAACTCAGTCCATCCATTGTGGATCTGTAATGGTGGGGTTTCTCTTTCAAGAGCAAGTGTGAAATTCTAATATTACCTTATAGTGTATAAGGTTTTAACTAACCAATTTGCAACTAAATGAATTAAAACAAAGATAATTTGATTTCAGTTTGCATGGTATTTTAGTAACAGATTGTCCATTATTTCACCACTTCCATAAGAACACTCATCGGACTGTGTGTGTACTCTAAAAATCCACAGTCTGACTACAAGGTGAACACAGGTTTGCAATCTTTTCAAAATGTGCTATGCCAAAATAAAACGATATTAAAAATGTTACCATAAATTTAAAATTTTAAACAGTAACGCAATTATCAGATTACACAAATTAGAATGATTTTTAAAATCTTCCTTATGTTCATTTAGTTGTAACTATTGATAAAGAGTGATATTGTGTTATTCATTGTGATTGTAACACGGTTACATAGCTCATATCACACATTTGCTAGTGAAAAAGTTTCCCCATTGTGTTTTGAATCCAATAAACATCAAAGACAAGATTTAAAGAAAAAAAACAAGGACAAGTTAACCGTTTAACATTGAGAAATACTTTGAAATGGAAATGTATGGATAAAAAAAGTGTGATGTTTATAAATATGGAGTGAGAGGTAGATTAAACAAAATTGCATCCCTTGGGACAGAGTGACTGGGATGAGGTTAAGGGAGGGGTAGTGAGTGCGAGTGAATGAAGTGGGGATAGGCAGGGCTAGAGATGGGCCAAACGGTACAGTAAGACATGCACATTTAGGTAACAAACATGTCGCTAAACAACCATCTGGCATACACAGAGGTACATGTTTACAAACTCGGATATATATGGTCCGATGTATCACTTTAGGACAGAGAGAAGTGCAGGGTAGGAAGATGGAAAGAGCGGGGGACTAGAGATTGCGCGAGTGAATGAGGTGGGGAGAAGCAGGGGATGAGAGAAATCTGCCTTACAATAGAGTAGGATTAGCACCTTTTGATAACGTGCATGTGGCTCTTTAACCTTCTGAGTCTCAACTGATAGAAGTAGATTGTAAGGAACAAAGAGACATGCTGTCAGACACATCACAAGAGAGGGAGAAAGAGGGTGAGGCTGAGAGTAATGAAGATGGTGGCCGGTAGTGAGCATGGAGAGAGTGAAAGGAACAAGTTACTTACCTGTAACTGTTGTTCTCCAACATGGGTCTGGCATGGATTCACATGATCTGGTGCCCACCTGCTTCCGAATGTAGAACATCGTGGTGGTGTTGTCGGTGAAGACCCGCACCACCTTGCCCTTGAGGGACGGAAGGAATGACTTGAGGGCCCAAAAACACGACGATGTGTAACGTTCTCTCCTCTGGGAACCACAGGCCTCTTGCGTGGAGATTTCCAGTATGTGCCCCCCCATCCCTCCATGGAGGCGTCCGTCGTCACCGTCTCCTGATGCGCTGGGGTTTGGAAGTCCGTGCCCGTCGTGAGATGCGCGGACACCCCACCACCTAATCGCTCGACGGAATGTCTCGTTGAGGGCGATCTTGTCCTTGAAGCTTCCCGCCGCTTGCATCCAACAGGCATCAAGGAACTCCTGCATCAGCCGCATCCGCAGCCTGCACAGCCGAACGAGGTAGATGCATGATGACATGCCGAGCAGGGACTTGATGGACCTCACCCTGGCAACCTTCATGGTCAACAGCCGTTGTACCTTGCCCAGGGTGGCCTTTATCCGGTCTTCCGACGGCGAAGCTAGGTGCGCCACCGTGTTGATTCTGGCTCCCAGGAACTGAGGGTCATGTGATGGCTCTAAGCAGGACTTCGCATAGTTTATCGAGAACCCCAGTTCCGTGAGCAGGCAGAGGGTCCTCACTGTGTGTTCAACAGCGAGTTTCTTTGACTTTGCTCGGATGAGCCAATCATCCAGCTAGGGGTAGACTTGGATCCCCTGCAGGCGCAGCCACACCACCACTGGTGCCAGGCACTTGGTGAAGACCCTTGGGGCCAACTTCAAAACGAAGGGAAGGGCCTTGAATTGGTAGTGCTGCCCTTGGAACACAAAGTGTAGAAACTTTTGATGTCCCTTGTGAATGGGATGTGGAAATAGGCATCCTCCAAATCCAGCAACGACAGGAAGTCGCCCTCCACCAGCTGTCCCAGCACGTGCTGAAGGGTGACCATCTGGAACTTCTGGGATTTTATGTATTTTTTGAGGCGGTGAAGATCTAGAATGGGCCGCCAACCGCCGGTCTTCTTTTGGACGAGGAAGTACCACGAGTATACTCTGGAGCCTCTTTGGGACGAGTTCTATTGCACCCTTTTTCAGCATTGCTCGCACCTCCAGCAGCAGCTGTGGAATGTGGTTTTCCTTCCTGGCCACAGGTGGGAAACGGGGACATTTCCTTTGGAACTCCAGAGTGTGTCCGTGGGCCAGGGCATCCAGCACCCAACAGTTGGAGATGGACTTCCACACGGCGACAAAGTTCACCAGCCGGCCTCCCACCGGGGTGCTCAGGTGGGGGCCCGACGTCACGGCCGGTTCAGTCCTGCTTCGCCGAGGCCTTACAACCTTGGGCCCCTTAGCAACGACGACGATGTCCTCCTGCCTTGCTGCAGCCTCTGTAGGCTTCCTGGGATGAAGACTGGGCCGCTTGACAGTATGATGAAGAGTTGCCACCAAATCCTTTGGAGGCACCCTGTGACTTGTCTCTGGAGGACCGAAAGGACAGCCATTGTTGATGGAGCGTGCCCAAGGCACGGGTCGTCTCGGTGTATTCCTTCATGGCCTGCAGTGATTCGCCCACTGCAACAGGTTGTCCCCAAAGTACCCTCGCCTGTATGTCCTGACAGAAGTCAGTGGCCCTTAGCCAACCACGCAGGCGAAGGAAAACGCCGTTGCCCATCTGGCAGAAGCCAGTGTCGGCGATGTCCGTGGCCACCGTGATGGCGTGGTCCAAAGCTACCTCGCCTTTTTGCAGGATTTCAAGGGCCTCCGCCCTCTTGTCATCTGGGAGGAAGTCCAGGAGGGGAGCAAATTTAAACCACAGCTCCCTATCATAGCGGGCCACGATAACGAGAGCGTTGGCCACCTTAATGGTCATAGTCACCACCGAGATGAACAGACGCCCCATGGCGTCCAGCTACTTCCCGTCCGGCAGGGAAATGGAAGTCGATGCGACCGCCCCTGCCGATTTCTTCTTGGCCGCCTGTCATGATGCCTACCTCCAAGGAGCCAGGTCCGACCCAGCAACCCCAGAGGCAGGCATCATTCCCCGGAAGTGCCAGCGGGCCCAAGCTGGGGCCCTTTGGACACAGTCCTGGCGCTTTAGGCGCCAGGCTCATGTTAGACCCCTGTCCTGGCGCCTTAGGCGCCAGGCTCATAAAGCTAGACATGTGTTCAAGTGTTTTAATGTGCACTTACCTGATGCAGACCATGCTGCTACATCCGGGCCCTCTTGAGGCCTGAATGGAACTACTTTACCTGTGGGACTACTTTCCACCTGGGTGTGGTCGGGGAAGGATACATACCTGATCGGTTGAAGAATACATACCTGGAACTTCTTCCAAAGCTATTTAAACCACGCCCGATCAGCAACTCACGCTTCGCGGCGTTCTGCTCCTCGCAGCTGGACGCTCACAGTGTCAGCTCCTGCATCTGGACTTCAGCCACGCCTGTCAGCATCCTGGGTCGCCTGCAAAGGGAGATAAGAGAGAATTGGAGAGAAAGAAGACCTTACCAGCTAAAGCTGCATCACGGAGACATCACACCGACGATCCTGAAAGGGAAGACATCATTTTAAAAGCATTTTGCTTCGATCGCTGCAGCGCTGCATTTCACTCACCTTTCCTGGGCGCCTCCATCTTCAGCAGCGATCATCCGGATCCGCACCCACTTCTCAGAGCCTAGAGAGAAAAAGACAAGAAAACAAGGTGATAGAAGGTAGGGAATAGGAAAGGCTCAGTTTCCTTCTAAGACTTACCTGTTGGGTTATTCCCATTTCATTTCGGGTCCTGCCGCTTCCTGGCATTCCGGACCCCGGCCCCTATGGGGAAAAAAGACAAGGACATTGAATGAGCGAATGCAAAGACATTACCTGAACGCTCATCCAGAACTTACCTGTCATTTACTGGAACTGCACGTTTCACTTCGGGTCGGCGCCATATCTCTGGCATTCCGAACCCCGGCCCCTAAGGGGAAAAAAGACATAAGCATTAGCGCTTGCTGCAATAAGACAATGAACATTATTATTAAGCTTGAACTTTTGAACTTGCAACAGAACTCTTACAGCGCCTCACCTGAATAGTCAAGCTTATTTTGAACTCCCATCAAACCTCAATCCAGTGAAGTAACTGGGTTTCAACGCGCCCCTGCATCAGAAGCAGGATGGAGAACTCATTCTTCCAGACCCTAAGGTGAGACTTCACGGGGAATCGTGGAAGGGTATCGTGGAGGGCTGGAAGGGAGTGGGAGGCTTGAGCATTATTCCATCAGTAGGTAATACTCCCTTTTCATGCACGGGGGAATATTCCTGCGAGCCAGAAAAGACCAGAGTAGAGGGGCCCTTCCAGTCCATCTTCAGAGTCCTGCGCTTCACCACTGAAGAAGCATCAGCACTCAAAGCCAGACCTGCGCCTCCGTGGGAATCAGGTGAGCGTGACACCGCCGCGGAGACCACGGAGTCCGGGGACAGCTGCGCTCGGAGGCACATAGGTGCAGATCCTGGAAACCGGTACTTCTCTTACCTGTCTCACTTTGCCAGAGCTGAGGATGGGTTCTTCAGGAGGGACAGCTCTTGATCCCAGATGTCATCCAACAGCGGGACCGAGAGCACGGTCTTCCTCTTGGCCTCTAGTCACTGATAAAGGAATCCCTCCTGCTCTTCGGGGTGTCGCTGAAAAAGCTCAGAGGCCATAGCGATCATGGTGTGAAAAAAGCCAATTTCGTAGGGAGGTGAAGCCCGGGTTGGGGGCGACGGGAAATCTGTACCATCGTCACCGCCGTCGTCTGTCCCAGTCATTGCCGTCTGTCTTGTCCCTCGGTGGAGGGAAAGGAGATGAAGGATGGAAGGGTGGGGGCAGGGGGGGTGGGGGGGAGGAAAGACGGTCCAGACGCCGCTGCATCGCCCACCGGAGCGTGTGCAAGGCTATAGTAAGATGTCCTCAGAACTTTCAGTCGGTGGTGGCAACGGGAGCGCCAGCTCCGGTTCCTTGACCTGCCGTTCCTCATCGGCTCCCTCATTGCTCTCCATGTCTGCCTTGTCTGGGTCCTTCCCCTAGGCCCTGACCTCAACTAACCTTTTGCCAAGAACTGCCTTGAGGCCTGAAAGCTCGTCCTCGGAGGAGATATCTGAGTCCAGTAGGACTAACATGCCCACCCCCTTCTTCTCGGCCCGGGTCTTCAAGGGGGAGGGGGGGGGGGGGGGGGGGGGGGGTCTTATCGATGGGCAGGAAAGATTCCCTCCGGGTGGGCAGGGAAATGCTTGGCTTGGGGGCCGTCTCCACTGGGGACGCCTCTGCGGTTTTTGCCAGAGACGCTACAACTCCCTCAATCGAAGCCTTAGCCTGGTGAATCTGGGCCTTCACGACCTTAGGGGCGTCTGGGACCTTCACCGTGGGGGGGGGGGGAGGGGGGGGGGGGAGGGTCAATGCCTCACTCCTCCTTGGCTTTCTCCGTCAGAGCCGACCAGGCCTTCTCCAGAAGCTTACCCGGGTTGTCCGACTTCCTTTTCGTCGAACCGGAACATTGGCTCGTGGTCGACGGCGATGCTGCGCCCGTCCTGGCAGCAGCAGACCCCGTACCAACGGCACTCCCGGTGCCCGCGGACTCGCAGTGCTTTGCCTTATGTTGGGCCCCCGTCGCCGGAGCGCCCTCAAAGGTCTTAGAAGACCGCTCAGATTTTCCCTTGGGAGAATTACGTTGCCGGGGCTCACCTGCCGCCTTGCTCTTCATCTCCAGCCAGTCAGCGAGTCGCTTGCGACAGTCCTTCATGGTACGGGAGGACATTTACTTGCAGAACGCACAGGCCTCCTCCACGTGCAATTTGTCTGAGTGCAGGCAGTAGAGGCACCGGGAGTGCCCATCCTCCTTGAAGATGTTCTGTAGTCCACATCCTGGGCAGATCCTAAACAGAGGCATCTAGTCTCCTTTGTCTTCAGCCATGTCCACGAGGGGTAGTCCAAGATCTTATGGAATCCTCCAACAAGTGAAATTCAACAAATATTCACCTTTGAGGGGCGTAGAGACTTCCGAAACGTGTGCCCATTAATTGGAAGATTAATCAGTGGAGCTTGAGGCTCAATTGACCAAGAAAATAAGATTAAACTCTTTGAAAAAACAATACGCAGTAAAAGCTCGAGAGCTAAGCACGAGGACTCCCAACACTTGAATGTGCAGTAAAAAAATCGGAAGATGGCTGCCAGAGGAGGGGCTTAGGTAGAGGTGATGGTTTTTAGGAGAAAGTTCAGACACGAAACTGAAACTGATTTTTTCCTTTTACCGAAGATTCCCAACCTGACGGGGAATATTCATGAGCATGTGAATCCATGCCAGACCCCAAGCTGGAGAAAGGAGGGGACACAGGGGCATAGTGAGTGCAAGTCAACATAATGGTCCGAAGCAATAGGCGAGGGAGAGAGGCCTTATAATCGAGCGAAACCAGCACCTTTGGGTAACATGCCTGTGGCTCTATAACCTTTGAGTTTCGAATGATAGAAGTAAAATGTTTGATATTTGAAATGACAGAAGAGAATTGCAATAATAAAAAATTGAGATTAGAGGCACAAATAAAATCTAGACACAAATATAGAATGTGAAAGTTGAATAGATGAGAAGATTTAGAGTTGGTATTTGAGAAATAGATATACGGTGCAAGAGGTAACGATATATGTAGATGAAATGAAAATACCTAAAACGGAAACATTTTATAGGGAAAATGAATTTGCAATAAAAAATTAAATATAGGTAAGGAGAGAAAAAGTTATGGCAAAAGTTAGAATGAGAAAAAAGAATTTAAAACATTTAGAAATGCATACAAATAGAAATAGGCAGATGGAAATAAAGAAAATAAACTAATTCAATAAAACTTATGGGACACAGAATATAGGCCCAATATAACAATTATAATGCAAATAAATAGTTTGCAACAAATAAATATGTTTATGAATAACAAATCGATTCATTAATAGCAAACAAATTAATGAATACAAATTTGCACAATTAAATGAACTATACCACTTCCCTTAAATCTTAGTTTTGCCACAATGTCAGGCTTTGGAGGCTGCTGCACAGTTGCAATGATTTTCGGGATAGACAGTGCCCTGGCAAAATATTCAGTCCATGCATTTCCATGGCCAACACAGTCAAAGTCGCATCGTTCACGAAGTCAAAGTGCATCTGTTCAAATACTGGCTTAGCCCCCATTTTCTATTGGTAAATACCAGGTTGCAACGCAGCATACCAAAGAGGCCACCAGTTCTTGCTTGTTCCCTACTAACATTCCTGTTGTGAGCAATGTGAGAAATCTGAGGGTATTCTCACTCCTCCTCCCCTTGGATCTGCAGGTTCCCAGGGAAAGGCCATCACTTTTGGTTAGTGACCCTAGGGATGGAGAAGCAATGGAGTATCACCTGAGTGGAGGGTTCTTCAGAATGAGATGTTCTCAGGCGAGACGCTGTATTCAGCAGGTCCCTTACAGGAACAGCTGTCTATTCCAGAGACAGTTATGGGATATAGTTACCCATGTCCCATTGACCAAGACAATTATCAGAAATATTACGAGTCCAGACGCACCAGAAAGAGAATGAAAAGGATTAAGAGTGGGGTGCCCTTAGGCAAAACATGGCATCTCCTTTTCCGATGGACAATCAACCCAACCCTCCCCGACCTTTATGGGCTATTATAAGCCTGCTCCCCTCATTTTCCCACATGTGACACTCGACAGTACTGAGACGAGGAAGAGGCGACAGTACTGAAGTGGTGACATGGCCGAGTGTGCATTACTCTGAGACAAGGAAGATGCCTGCAAACTGTAGTGAAGGTCAGGTACGCAATTAGCACCTTGAGCGTATATCAAGTACTAGATGGGATTACCGCAATAACTGTTTTCACGCCCAAATAACCAGACAGACAAAGAATATGACAAAGTACTCATTTATTAGTTCAATAATGTAGGGAATTCTGGCAAGCATCACAAGTAGCAGCTCTCACACTCTCAAACACATTTCAGTTACACGATGGCTTTATACCTCAATGTACTTCAGCTATGACGTCATCCTACGTGACAAATAATAAAAACCTATCAGATGGAGGGATAGGGTACATGTATACCTATATATTTAGGAGTTAGTAACATCATTGGCTGCCCCTTATCTAGTAGGCACGCCTGGAACAACCTTGAAAACTTTTCCAACCTTGGACATTCGGCTTGTTAGCAGCATGGCAACAAAATAAAACCCAGGTGCGGGAACAACGTCAGACAACTGCCCGCTTGGCCAATTAGCTACCATCTCTCATCAGTTAGGCCCCAATCCAAGTCCTCTTCTTTGTAGTTGACCTTGCTGACTGTTCTCTTCTCTGGAGCTGTTAAGTAAGTGAAGGTACATTTCCATCTTCGTCTGGAGCCTTATGAATGGGCCTTGTTTTCTGGTCTAGCACCACTTGTTAAGAGACCACGATTTGTCCATTCTGTCCTCCTATTTAGTGCTATTTGATTTAATTATTCTGGGTGTTACTCTTCTTGGCCTCTGGAGACTTGGTTGCTCCGTCTTGCATACGACTTCTGCATTTTTAATGGTCCAATACTTGCCACTCAAATGTTTCCTCCTTTGCCTAATCTAAGAGGAATATGTCTTGCGTAAATGTCTTATCCTCTTCGATTCCTTTTGTACTTTACAGTTGCTTTTCACTGTGGCATCCTTGATCTATAGCCAATCAAATATTCTTTATTCTTGCACAAATCTGTATTTCAGTGCCTGTCAGGTCTGCAGCCTTGGTCTCTCTATTTGGGGTTTTCATATTTTTTATTTTTATTTAAAGTGAGTTAACAATCAACATTCAACTTCTGACATTTCTCATGTAAGAATTTACAAATGTACATATTAAAACATAGCATTTGATACATACAACAACACATTCTAAAGATATGCATATAACGAGAAAAAAATGTAAAGGGGCAGCATTTAGAAGAGACCATTGAACCTACTCCAAATCCTTTCATAAAGAGACAATTTCTGTTTCATTTTGAAGATCAATTTCGCAACTCTTGAGAGTTTATGCATCTCATCTGTCCAGTCCTCCAACGATGGGGAAACCCTGCTTTTCCAACCCCGGAGAAGCAGACGTTTTCCAACAATTGCTCCCCCAAAAACAAATTTTTTATCAGCAGCACAAAGATTGTCAAGTTCGGAATCATCTCCCAGTATCATAGTCTTGAAATCCAAATTTGGATCCCCCCCAGAAACCTGAATACAATCATCCCCCTCCGGATTAACCTCTCCGGGGTCCAGTAAACACGGTTCATGATTTTGAGCTGTCTCGCCCGTTCACCTAAGTTCAAAGAACATAATGAGACATTCCTACAAATGCTACTCCAACAATCAGATGTGATCTCCGAACCAATTCTCTCACTCCAAGTATTCTGTAGTGTCTCATTACTGCGATAATTCGACACGATCAACCTGTACACCCTACTCTATAAGCCACCGGACTTGTTCTCAGAAGCAGCCAGAAAAATATCCAAATTTACAACATCCGTCCAATCAATGGTTCCCACACATCTTTTCAAATGCCTGTATGCCGAATCCGTCAAATCCCAAAAATCCCACTTCTCCCTCAATTCATTGGCAGTCATCCAGCGGTTATTCCTCACCAAAATCACCAATTTGTTTAATGCCAACAAGAAACCAATCTGGCCAGAAAATTGTTTTCGTATTGTCTCTAATCTTTGGATTCAGCCAGATGGATGACTTTGAGCACCTGAACGCATCTACGCCTTTGCGGTTTTCAGCTTACTATAAAATTAATCAGACGTCCATTTAATCATCATGGATGCCTTACCCGTGTTAGATTTTCTGCTGTATTAAGCTTCTATGCGTCATCTCCCTTGTATTTCTGAGTATATACATCTACTGCATCTCTTCTCACTTATCTCTGTATATATATTATTTCTTTGTATCCACATGTTAGTTTACTTGCTACTTCAGTCACATCTTCATTCTTTAAGTATTTGAATATCGGTTCAGTGCACCCTTGTGTCTTCTCTTCATGACATCACTTTACACCTCACAGACTTTACTTGTAGTTCTTCTATGTCCAGTGGTGTCTGCAGACTTCCTTCTACCACTTCAGTTTGAGGGTGCATTCGGTACGGTTGTCTGAGAACATAACGTCTTTCATATCTTCAACGCACTTTCCTATTGCTCTTCCAATATGACGGAGGTGAGGGGGTAAGCTCCATGAGTGACGAGTACATCCGCTTCCCTACATTTGCCATCCAGGTTGGAACCCATGAAAACAGGGACTAAAACCAATCTTCATTTTCAGTCTCATCTACAACTTCCACCATTTTCATATGCAGGGTCGACAGCATAGTCATTGCTTCTGTCAGGGTTCCATTTTCTTCATCGTGGGCAGGTAGGCAAATACAGCAAGGACGACAGATTTTTGGCACATACGCCTCCTTGCATATCTGTAATCAAGTCCAGGACATACCTGATAGAGGAACCGGATGGTCCTTAATTCTTCTAAAAAATAGCATTAAAACCTGTTATTGTTGTGTTGATGGTCTGTCGCATTTCCCACCTAGTGAATTGAAACCACTTGCCGTTTACTGCAGTTTAAATTCCTGGCATTAATATGGCTGTAAATATCACTGCCGTTCTACTGAACAATTTGCGCTCATCTGAAATATCATGATAGGCTTCTAAAAAATAGCTCTCTGTCAGGTGAGGTTGAGCGACCCCTTTTCCTCTGGTGTACATCCATTTTCAGAAAGCTGTCTATGTGGAGTTCACTTTGGGGAATCACCAATGCAGGAACATGTATGATCACTATAGAACATATTCCTTCCCAATGTTTAGGCAGCTTGGATCCACAGGCCAAATAGTGGTCCATTAGCACAGCAGTTCCTGCATTCATTCCTGGTGCATCAATTTTTGCTTGCATCCTTTATTTTCTCCAACTGTGGTCAGTCCCCAGTTTCTGAAACACAGTGTTGCATTCTTCATAGGTAGTATGGACACCGGTCCTGCTTCATTTTCAACCAAAGTTTATAATCTCATACAGTTGGCCCACTACTTTAGGCATTCAATATACATTCAATATACACTATTTGCACTTTTTTACTGGTGCGGTCATCAGTTAATCTGCACTTCATGCCAACATTCTGTCTGCCCATCCTGTACTGTTGGCAACTCATCCATATACCAATAGCTGAGTTTTCTCCCAGCATCCTAGCAATTCTGGTATTTCCCATCTGTCTGCACAATCCACTCTCTTTTGCTCAATAGTCTGTTCTCTAGTCATACTACTGTATGAATATTGGAGCATACTACTTTTCCAATCTAGGGCTTTTCCCATTTTATGCGTTTATGTAAGCATCTTCACATGGAAACGTTCGACATCCATCGTAGGGTTGCCCATCTTCCTTCAAATTTTCCTTGTTGTGCATTCTGCTAGATGGCTGAGACACTTCGCATTATGTACAGGTATTTCTCTTGCAATGAATCCATGGCAGAAGGGAGAGAACACACGTACCGGCTCTCGCCTGATGTTCTCCTCCCTACTTCCATCATGTGCTGGTACCAAATGTTATTCTTTCAATGGGCTGAATTATCAAGATAAGAATGTATATCCTCATGCTCTTCCCCAACACCTCTTAAGTTGGATCATTTGTTTGGAAATATCAGGGAAAATATCACTTGTGCTTTTGTTAGGAATAGAAATGGATGCCTCGTTGCTAAACACTCCATCTGTATCCATCTGTATTATAAAACATAATTTGGCGCAATGTTATAAGCCTGAGAAAGTAAAGGGAACAAACTGTGCAAAATGTAATTACAAGAAGTACTGCAATAATGTCCATGTGTCGAATTATATCCTGTAGTACGCAGTCTTCTTGCTAGTAATGTGCATCTTATATAATGGAAAATTCCAATTCCTGTCACTTTTATAAACCACGCTTTTATAACACAAATTGTAATACGTTTGCAATGATGATCCTGCAAATAGAAGCATTTTAGGATTTCCAAAAAATGTGACAACAGACAGGTCATCTCACTAAAGCTGGATAAAATCGAAGCATGTATATGA
This sequence comes from Ambystoma mexicanum, assembly GCF_040938575.1. Taxonomy (NCBI): domain Eukaryota; kingdom Metazoa; phylum Chordata; class Amphibia; order Caudata; family Ambystomatidae; genus Ambystoma; species Ambystoma mexicanum. The sequence continues at coordinate 1,091,572,365 of NC_090923.1, forward strand.
AAATAGCATGCAGAAATGCGTATAAGATATCAGGCAACAAAGTGTCATGTGCAATCTTGGTGTAATTCTGCGAATTCTACAAGGTTCGGTTGTTTGCCTTTAAACTTGGGAGCAATCCAGATTTCAAATTGTTTTCATTTCTTGTTCTTTGTTTTTGCTCTTGCTAGCCTATCTTGTCGGCATACGTGGGACTTCTTCTCTTGCTTCATTGTCAGTGAGTGCAGGAGGGGTCTCTCCTTTGTAAAGCTTTTGCGTCATTAAAGTGCTGCCAAGCCCTTCTTGCTTTTGAGTTTTACAGCAATAGGAGTGACCCTTCACCCTCTATTAGATACTGTCCCTCAAAGAGGAGCTTATTCCAAGTGTGGACAAAAAACATTTTACAAGCACTTGGGTCCCCTGCATGCAAACTAGGTGCTTTTAGTAAGTCAATAGGATCAACCGTTTGGCTGTCTTAAATCTTTTTCGACTCTTCCCTGCAATTTCTGATCTGTTGAGAAATACAGGAAACACTAGCGGTCATATTTGTCAAATAATCCTGCATCTCATACCCTAATGTTTTGCTACACTATGGGCATCAGTTCTTATTCGAGTGGGAGGACCAAGGGGTACTTTAATACGGTGTCCAGTCACCATATCATAAGGAGTTTGCCGGTGATCTGAGCGTAGCCGATTTCTCCTCAGGGAAAGCACAGCAAGGGGTAGGCAATGTAGCTATCTCTTCTTCAAAGTTAATTTGATTTTGGCTTTTATTTTTTATTTTTGAATGGAGTCCGTTCAGCCTCTCGCAGATACCATTTGCCTGTTCACGATAGGCAGAGGAAAACATGTGCTTTATGCCTAATAGAAGAGCTATCTGTTAGAACATTGCATTTACAAAATGCGACCTATTATGAGAACGCAGGACTTCGGGCACACCCCATCTAGGAAACACCTCACGTACGAGAAACCTGGCAGCACATTTTCATGGACCTGCCTCAATCCATCTGGAAAAGGGACATTACCACTAACCTGCATCTGTAGTCATTGCAAGTTCGCAACATATCCGCAATCTATATGTAAATGCTGAAAACGACCATTATAATTGTGCTTATTTAGAATTGTTCTTTTATAAACGCACACAAAACCAACAAGTGGTTTCTAAGCGCAGGATCGGGATTCAAACCTGTGTTGCACTGGCTTGTCTTGCTTCTAAGATAAACGTTTTGCCCCTGTTGGAAATAGGGAATTGATCCGCTCACTATTCGCAAGGTATGCCTTGCTGTGAACTTCTGGCAAACGATGTAGTTCACAAACTGTGCAACGTGTTCCAACAAATTTGGTGAAAACCAGTATTCTGCAATCATAGCAGCAAGATTCTCTCTGCTTGTATGCGCAGGACAATTAAGCTGATCCAGTGTTCAAACATAGCTTTATTTGGCTGCGAGAACCATAAAAGCATCATTACATCACATTATAAACGTATTTAAAACCAAAAATATGACAGTAAAAATGACATGTTACCAGTACAACCAAGAACATAAAAGTGTACATTTCTAAGACAAACAATCCATATCTAAAATGTATATAAAACCAATTAATCAACAATTTAAGTTCTAAAATGTATATTGCACATTACCGGGGAAATGTTATTACAAAATGCGATCTTCTTAACCAAGCCCTATGTAGGAACTTTGAAATAAAATGCACTGCATTCAAATCATTAATACTTTTGCAGAATGCCACTTAAACAGCAATCTGTCCAATTCCCCTCAAATGAAGTGGCAGCAAGTCACGTTCCCTCAGGCCCGAATAGCCTGGGCAGAAAAATAGGAAGTGACTGATCGATTGCTCCAAGTTGCCACAAAATGTACATGGTGCGTAAGGGAGATTTGAACATTTTGTAAAAGTAGCCACCTTCAAGGTATTTGTACACAGTTGGAGGTATAGGGCTCAGGCATAACCTGGTGCCACGCAAGCCAAGTAAGGCTCAAAACCCTCTGCCTGCTTTGACAATATATAAAAAGATCACGTGGTAAACCCAGCACATGCTCTTTTCATGTTCCAAGTTGATTTTTTGGACTTCCTTTTGACCAGTTCCCTGCAGCCTGGTATTAAACCTGCCACAGACGTAAGTACAGTTTCCCTATCACTACTCTGTCCTCCACCCAATACGCGCCAGTGAGCGGCGGCAGGAAAAAAAACTGAAACTAGACCTTGACTGGGTTATAAGATATACCAATGGAAGCTAGAGACAGCAAGAGGGAAGAAATGAAGGTTGCATCCTCCAGTAGCTTAACAAGAAAGAGGAACCAAGCACTGAACAACAACCCTTCTAGACAAATAGAACGGGAAGGCAGTGAAAAGAAAACAGATCACTTAACACACGATCTTTGAACAAACACGCACATAACGTAAATGATCTGATAAAGGAGAAAGCTCTAGATATTTAATGCTAATCAGAAACATGGTTAAAAGATCCTATCGGCCCAGTATGCAAAGCTGCGGTTCCCGAAGGGTACATCATGTATAACATATAGAAAGACTGGAATGGGAGGAGGTGTTGCCGTTATAGCTCGCAAAATATTGAACCTCTTCAGAGCCAATTTTGAATGCACAGGCTGTGAAACAATTCAACTAAAACTCATATACCTCAAACAATAGTTTAAACATTGTTATTTACAGACCACCTTTCTTAGTGATTTTGAGAATGAAGTTACAGCTCAAGCCTCTCGACTTATATCTAATAAAGCATCCACCTTGGTAGTTGTTGACATTAATAGGTGGAGAGGGAATAAAGGGGACAAGGAGGCCATAATGCAGGAAACAGCAATGAAAAACTTGGATTTCCCTGTATTAAACAACGAACCTACAACCCACCCCAAGGTAACCAGTTAGACTGGGTGTTTACCAACAACCTGGAAGCATATAATGTCACGGAACCATGTATCTGGTCAGACCATCACTTGGTTACCTTTGTAGTGCAATTGAATCAACCGGCATCTTACATTGAAAATCCCCATACTAAAGTATGGAGCAGAAATTTTAAGATTATTGGTCCCGAGATTCTGAAACCATGCCTACAGAGCATCACCGACTCCGTCGCAGAAAATGACAACTGCGAGACCTTGTTGGAAAAATATAATAAACACATGCAAGAACTGGTAGAGGAGAAAGCCCCACTAAGCACAAACTGGTTAGAAAAAATAGTAACCACCAGATTTGGTATAGCGAAAAACAAACTAAAACAGGAGAAGAAGGCCAAAGAAAGATTATGGTGCCAAAATCCCACTTTAGCAAACAAAGGTGATTGGAAAAAGGCTGATTACAGGTATAGGAAAGGTATCAGGGAATCAAAGAAGAATCATTACAACAAAGAAATAGAGGCAGCGACCAACACATCCAGTAAAATCTTTGAAATACTTAAAGGGATTGAAAAGCCGAAATCACTCTCCCCGCCACATACTCCCACTAGGGAAGAATGTGATAGGGTACAAGAAGCTTTCGCTGCCAAGATCTCTAAGGCTCGAAATAACATCATTACAGCCAGAAGAGAGGGAGAGCCCCTTATCCTTACAGAGGAAATAAGTAACCAGGAAGGAAGAGAGAATTTCAGCTTCCTCCCTTAATCTGAGGAGGAGCTATGTGGAGTGTTGGCTAAAATGAAACCCACCTCCTGCGGTGAGAATATTCTGCCTTCCAAAATCATACTGGACAATAAAGACATTTTTGTTCCAGTACTGACAAAGATAGTTAATTCCTCCTTTAGGGAGGGGGTAGTACCAAAGGAAATTAAGAAGGAGACTTTTACCCCATTAGTGAAGAAACCAGGGCTGGATCCGAAGGACACCAGTAATCTGAGGCCCATAACTAATTCAAATTGTATCCTGAAGGTCCTAGATAAAGTTGCCACTAACCAACTACAAAAGCATGTAGAAGACTGGAACCTACTGCATGAACAGCAATCAGGCTTTCGAGCCTCCCACAGCACAGAATCGGCTACGCTCGATCTTCAGACCTGATAGACCGGGGCAGCACTGGTATCCTTATGCTGTTGGATCTCAGCGCGGCTTTCGACTTGGTAGATCACCAACTCCTGCAGGAAGCACTGGCTAAAACAGTTGGTTGCACGCCTAAGGCGTTGGAGTGGTTTGCATCATTTTTGAAAGACAGGAGTGCTAAGACCCACTGGGGTGATGATTCTCTGAGGCTCCCCCATCTTGTTTGGTGTTCCCCAAGGTGCTAGCCTGTCACTGCTGCTATTTGGTTTATATTTGATAAGTCTATGCGAGCTCCTGGAACAAATCACCGTGTTCTTTACCAACTACGCCAATGACATGCAGCTCATTGTTTAACTCATTGTTAAACAATGAGCTCATTGTTTAACCACATTGTTTAATCGAACCACTCATTAAACAATGAGTGGTTCGATTAAACAATGAGCTCATTGGCAGCTCATTGTTTAATCAAACCACCAGGGGGCGCATGAGCATGGCTGCCTGAGTCTGCGTCTCCTTAAATCAGGCTGAATCATTCGTAAATGAAGGCAGTTTAAACTGCAATTTCTGCCAATATCGTCTTCCGTTCCTGTTGCTTACCTGGTCAGGCTCCACTGTCTGCTTTTTCAGCGAAAATCGGACCCGCCTGGAGTGGCTTCAGGATCGAGCCTCGGAGCGGCCTTCCTCCCGCTCTGTCTTCGGACGGACCCGAAGGGTCCTTCCCGCCTTCAGACATCCAGGGCAGCGGTTGCCAGGGTCGGACTCGTCTGGAGCGTCTCCGTGATCGAAACTTGGAGCGGCATTCCTCCTTCCAGACATCCAGGGCGGTGGTTGCCAAGATCGGACCCGACTGGAGCGGCTCCGGGATCGAGCCTCGGAGCAGCCTTCCTCCAGCTTCGTCATCGGGTCGGCCTGCGGGGTACCCCCACCTTCCAGTCATCCAGGGCGGCGGTTGCCTCTTCCTTCCTTGCCGCTGCCTGCTGAGCCAGCCGGCCTGCGGAGTCCTCCCGCCTTCCAGTCACCTAGGGCGGCGGTTGCCTCTTCCTTCCTTGCTCTGGTCGACGCCAGCAGATCCTGCACAGGTCAGGTGCCAGAGCCCCTTGTCGGTTGCCGGAGCCCATTGTCTTTGATTGGGGCACAACAACAGGTACGGCTACCGCTGTCGGCTGAGCCAGCTCCGGTCGCTCTTTGGAGTCATCTGACCGCTGAGCTCCTCGCGGCCCTCGGAGTCCCCTCCTTCGTCCTTAGTTTCCTGGGGCCCCCTCCACGACGCTGCCTCCACACAGCTCTCCGTGCCCTTGACCTGCTTCGCAGCGACCTGGGGCCTCCTCCACACGGCTGCCTCTGCATTGCTCTCAGAGCTCTCTCGTCATTCCACACGGCTTGGAGCCTCTTCCTCCTGCGTGCATTCCTGGAGGACTCACTTCGCTGAATCCTGCGGCTCCCTCCACACAGCTGCCTTCACTCAACTCTCCGAGCCCCTTCTTCTCACAGGGCTCGAGTCCCCTCCTCCTGCGCACTATCCCGACGGATTTGCTTCACTGCTTCCTGGGGCCTCTGTACTTCACTCAACCCCGGAACACCGTCGGCACTACGCTGGTTCCTGGTTGATCCATATAACTGCCTCTGGGGCCTCTGCGTTATACTTGTTCCACTTGTTCAATTGTCGCTCCACTGGCTTTCCTCCAACTCTACTCCCACAGTTCCTGGCTTACCCGGCTCTGACTGAGTTGTATGCTTCTTCTCCCCCCTCTTCATTGTTTGTTCCTACGCCTTCTCAGCTCTACCCTGTCACCACCTTCGGCGGTGCGGAGATGACTTTGGACACCTACTTTGTCGTACATCAAGCACCACTTGACCCCTCCACCTACACTATCGAGTTCCTGCACCATCTGACTTTTTTGGATCCTTCTGGCTCCCTCTGTGGTGATAACTTGATGCAACTGCATTGTCCTGTCTCAAGCACCTCTGGACTCCTCCATCCACAGTCTCGAGTTCCTGAACCCTCAGACTCATTTGACTCCCTCTGGCTCCCTCCCACCTCCAACTTGAATTCCTCATCCTCGCTGGTCTCTACCCTCTACATTCCCGTTCTGCTCCTACCTACCTGTCTGAACCTAAGTCCTTGGTATGCGATCCTCCTCATCTCCTTCTCACCTCATTCTCCCCCCTTTCCCCCCTACCATCTCCTCTCCCTCCTATTCTACTCGCTCCTCCTGATGCCTAGTCCTCTCCACTATTCCCCCCCCCACTCTCCTACCCATCCTCCTTCCTTTTCTCATCGCCCTAACCTGCTCTACCCCCCACTGCCAACCAGTCTGCCCTCAAACACTGCTCTCTGGAACGCCAGATCCATCTGTAACAAAACTGCAGCTACCCTTGATCTTTTCTTTCGCCTCAATCTTCATTTCCTCTGCCTAACTGAGACAGGGATTCCACCTCAACACCTCTGTTGCTGCTTCCTGAACGACCTTGTCTTCCTCTTTCATCCATACCCCTCATACCTCTGGTTGAGGTGGCGGCGTTGGTCTCTTATTCCACCCTAAATTCATTTTCTCCTCTTCATCTCCAACTCTCCCCTCTTTCTCTACTTTTGAATTCCTTTACAAGTCCCTCTCTTCTCCCTACCCCATTTCCTTCCTGGTCGTCTATTGACCCCCTGGTCCTCTCTCCTCTTTCCCCAATGATCTGGATCACCTCCTCTCACTTATTTCTCCACCTGCCTCTCCTTTAGTGGTACTTGGCGACTTTAATATCCATCTGCCTTCTCCCCCACAATCATCTCCTCTCCTCTCCATCCTTGATTCCTATCTCCTCTCCCTCCTTCCTTCACCCTCTACTCACTCCTGGTTCCACTCTTGACCTCATCTTTTACTCCCCCCCCCCCTCCTCCCCTGTCTCCACTCTCAAATCTTTCAGACCATGCCCTACTCTCTTTCTCCCTTTCCCCTCTCTCTACACCTACTACCACTAATCCCTCTCCCCCAATCTACTCATGTCGTGACCTCCGGGACTTTGACGCTACCCTCTTCTTCGACACCTGTTCTTCTCTCCCATCTCACCAAGACTTTGCATTACTGTCTGCTGAAGAGGCTCTCTCTTCCCTTTCATCCTCCATCTCCACGGCCCTTGACCAACTATACCCCCTTTCTCTCTTTCGGCCTGCTCGGAAACCTTCTCAACCTTGGCTTACCCCCCCATCTCCGCTCTATGCGACGCCTTCTGAGGCGATTAGAGAGACTCTGGCTCAAAACTACCTCGCTTTCTAATCGAACCTCTTACTTCTCTTACCACGCTCTTTACAACTCTTGTCTTGCAGCCACCAAGTCCTCTTACTACTCTAACCTTCTCCAGTCTCAAGCATCTCATCCTCGTCGAATTTTTCAAACTCTTACCCGTCTTCCCTCTCCTCCTACTCCCGATCCCTCATCCAACTCCACACTTTCTCCCTCTGACTTGCTAACTTCTTTTCCTCCAAAATCATCTCACTCCGCCAAAGAATTAACTCCCGCTCTAGCTCCCTCTCTTCTCCTCCCCCTCTCCTCCCTCTTCCACTATGTCTATCTTCTCATTTGTTTCTGCTTCGGATGCCTCCTCCCTTCTTACCAAAGCCCACCCCACATCCGCTCCCTCTGACCTTCTCCCCTCCGTTCTCATCCCCAAAATCTACCCTCTTCTTATCCCATACCTTACCACTTTCTTTAACTCCTGCCTCTCCTCTTCTACCTTTCCCTCAGCCTTCAAACATGCAACGACTATTCCTATCCTAAAGAAACCCTCTGCTGATCCACTCCTCACCTCTAACTACAGACCTATCTCCCTTCTACCTTTCCTTTCTAAACTCCTTGAGCGTCTCGCTTATTCTCAACTCTCTTCTTTCGTCTCTTCCTCCTCTCTCCTTCCTCCCTTCCAATCTGGCTTCCGACCCAAACACTCCACTGAAACCCCTCTCACTTCTATCCTCAATTCTCTCCTCTCTGCTCGCCATGCCAAGCAATCTTCCATCCTTATTCTCCTTGATCTCTCTGCAGCTTTTGACACTGTTGATCACCCACTCCTCCTACACACACTCTCCTCCTTCGGATTCAAAGGCCCTGTTCTGAAATGGCCATCTTCCTACCTCTCTTCTCGTTCCTTTACCGTCTCATGGGGGAGGGGGGTCAGACCTCTTCTTCCTTCTAATATACGGTGTTCCACAAGGCTCTGTACTTGGTCCTTTCCTCTTCTCTCTTTACACCTCACTCATCGCCCCTGTTATCTCCTCCTTTGATATCTCCCATCATTTTTACGCTGATGATACTCCACTCTCTCACTTTCTCCTCCTTCACACCTGACCTCCATCTCAAACTCTCTGCCTGTCTCACAGCTATCAAGAACTGGATGTCCTCCTGCTTCCTCTCTCTTAATACTGATAAAACCGAAGTCCTTTTCTTCCCTTCTAACTAACTTCTTCCTCCCTCTCCTCCCCCATTCATCCACTTTCCTCCCTCCAACCTCCCGATCTCCTCCCATGCTCGTAATCTAGGCGTTATATTTGACTCCTCTCTCTCCTTTTCACAACACATTTCACTTACCTCTCGCTCCTGCTGTTACCACCTATACACCATTCGCAAAATCCGTCCCTCCATCACATTACATGCGACCAAACTCCTTATCTCCTCTCTCCTCTTTTCCCGACTATTCTACTGCTCCCCCTTATTCTTTGGACTTCCTGCATCCCAGCTTGCCCCCCTTAAATCCATTTACCACTCTGCTGTTCGTACTCTATCTCCTTACCTCCCGTGATTCCATCGCCTCCTCGCTCTCTCACCTTCGCTGGCTACCTTTCCACTTACAGTTAAAATTCTGCTTTCTCTGCCTTGTTTTCAAATCCCTACATGGTCTTGCTCCTCCCTATCTCTCCTCCCTTCTCACCTTTTACTCCCCCTCTCGTTCACTTCGTTCTGCTGACCATTTCCTCCTCACTCTACTTCCTTCCCCCTGTGCTTCCTCCCGGTTCCGCTCCTTCCAACTCCTTGCCCCTCTTCACTGGAACTCACTCCCCCTCTCAATCCGCTCTTCCACGACCCTTCCCTCATTTCGCATTTCCCTTAAATCCATTCTCCTCCACTCTCCTCCTTGAAGACCTCCCCTGTCCTCTCTTCCTCCCCCCTCTTTCCCTCTTCTAACTCCTCTCTCCCCACTCCCATTTCATTCTCCCACCCTTCTATTCATCACTCGTTCTATCCTTCTCTGTTCCCCCTCACCAATCCGACTCCCTCTCCACTTCCCCTCCCCCTCAGTTAATTGCTTTTTGCACTGTTTTGTTGTCGAATGATATCATTTTGTAATTTTGCTCCCAATGTCTATTGTTGTTCACTGTATGAGTTGTTCCATTGTACAGTGCCTTGGTGTAAGGCGCTCCATTTAAACAAATCAATCAACTCAAGGTAGAATACCGCATCAACAGCGCGGAAATATCAGAGGTTTATCGCATTGACATTTGGATGCAAAGTCATTGGATTTGTCTTAATGCGAAAACCGAACTGATGATTTTTGGGACGCAACAGGCCAGATCCCAGTTAGGGACAGAATACCAGACCTTTACTATCAAACAGGCTAAAATCCCAGTGGTGCCCCACGTAAAAACCCTGGGGATGGTTGTGGAAGCATCAGTAGGATCCGAGGCTCAGGTTAACTACCTGCAGAAAAACCATGCCTACTACATGCGTCTCATGAGAGCCATAAGGCCACTTATTAATGAATCGAATGGAGCCACTAAAGCAAGAGCGGTCAATCTGTCACGCGTTGACTACGGTAACGCCTTACTGATAGGAGCCACGAAGAGGAATATAGAAAAGTGTCAGGTCATGGAAAATGACACAGTTTGAGCTACCAAGAGAATCAAAAAAAGGGAGAATGTGACTATGGGGAGAAGATCTCTTCACTGGCTAAGAGTGGAAGAGAGTACACTTTGAAGGCGATGACCATAGTTCACAGATGTCTGTATGGAGAAGCCCCGCGATATTTTAAGAAGCAATTTTCTTTATACCTGCCTCAAAGACACCTTAGATCAGAGGATAAGGCTTATCTGAATATTCCTAGAGCTAAAAGTGTGCAAGGGCGGGGGAAATCTTTCCCAGTGAAGGCAGCAAAACGCTGGAACAAATTGCCACTAACTCTACGACTAGAAGAGAACTATCAGAGTTTCAGGAAATCGTTGAAAACCCACCTCTTCCAATGATAATCTCTACAGCACATATTATGCGCACTGAATTACCCCGGACACTCCCGCGCCCTGATGCCTGCGGGCTATCGGCACGTTATAAACAAACACAACATTCAACGCTGTGCGCAGGTCCACGAATACTGCGTAAATTCTGGTGTGTTGTAGGGTGACATATTTGAACAGGACTGTGCTCAGCCTGAAACATGGGCCCACGGTACGAATGCCGAGCCGAAACCCAGCCTCGAGATGGTTGCTAGGATTCCCCTCAGTGGCCCAACATTGAAGGCGAGTCATCAACACCTTAGCATAGTCCTTACGATCCAATAGCTAAATAGGTCTGTCATTAACTGGGGTCTCTGTCACCCTTCTTAAATAGGGATAGGACTATCGTGTCCCACCAGGATTGAGGTACAAGCCCAGTCCTGGCCACAAAATCTAACACTCGAGCCAGCAATGGGGCCCAGATAGTCAGCTCATTCTCTAGCAGATTAATCGGACCACCATCTGGCCACGGGATATTCCAACAACCAAGCTTTGCAATACCCTCTTCCACCACTATAATTGTAAATATTGGATAAACCACAATGCACTTTATTATGTTGCTGGACCAGTGCATATGACTCACCCTGTCCCATTTGGTATCATTTACTGAAATGTTGGTAACAATCATTCAAGGAGACATGGATGGCAACTGGTCCCACTCTTCAAGACACTTTTCCAACAAGCTTCCAAACGCTCACATGATCATCATTCGTACTACAACTGAGCAGTTCTTCCCATTTGCTTTCAACATACTGTGCCTTTTTTAGGGCTACCTCTGCATTGTATTTGGCCTGCAGATTCCTCCGGTAGGGTTCATCAATCGGAGAAATCTCTTTCAGGTATTAACAAGTCCAGGCATGGTCAGCTGGCAATCTTCATCAAACCAGTCTCTGATCCAGTGCAACTTTCAATAATGCTAGAGGCATAACTGGCTTTCCAATGCTATCCTCTCTCCGTGGAGCTTCAGTGGGGGATAATGAACATACAGGTCTCTTCCATAAATCCTTTTTTTCCTTGATGCTCGACCTTACAGCTGAATTAACCGTACAATGGATAACCTATTAAAACCTTCCTTCATCAGCATGCAACGTTGTGACATTTGCTTAACATCTACTTCAAAATAATTAGAAATATTTGGAAAATAAGCTGCTCTTTTGGTTTCAACATCTACAGCTTTGTTACCGAACAGAAATCTGGTCAACCCTCTTAGCATGGGCTGAGCATTTCACCATGGCAACAACCAATGGGAGTTTTAGTACCTCAATACGCTTGTCCAATAGAGATGCATGTTGCACTGGTGTGCCGTCTGCGCAGAGGAAATCCTTCCTTTTCCAAAGTGAAAACCCTGCGTGAATGGTTGAAGCCACATAGGCTGAGTCAGAATACATGGTCACGTCCTCATAGCTCTGGAATGTGGGTGAGCGCCACCAACTCTGCACCCTGTGCCGAACAATGTGAAGGCAGTCCTGCACCTGTCTCTACTTGAATTCACCATCACATTTTACTGCTGATCCAGTATGTCTTTCACCTGTCGTTTGATACATTTTCGAAGAAATGTAGAGAAAGAGTTTCCTCCCTCCAAGAGCATTTTCTCTAACATGGGGGAATATCTTTGTTAAACTCAGTATACGTTGTGCAGTCGTGTACATAGTCCTTCTTCCCTGCTGGTTCTGCTATGAATGTCACTAAATTCACTATTCTACATCTAACAATTTTGATCACCGGGTTTTAAATAATCACTTCGTACCCAGATACCCTTTGTGTAGTCAATGTGCTTTTAGGGTTCACCAACATGGAAAATGACTGTTCAATGAATAACGTCATTGAACAACCCATTGCAATACTTGCAGCCTTTTTAAATGGTGAAAGCAGCAGCAGTTAGCACTTGTTCGAAAGGGTAATGCCCTTCGATTACTGGGTCTAGAATCCCACTATAGTAGGCAAACTGTTTATGTCCATGTATGTTTTCTGTGCAAGTACAGCTGTCATCACTTCTCCATTTGAATGCGAGAATAAGTAAAACTCATTGTTCCAGTCTGGAATTCCTAACACAGGGGCTGTACAAATCACCCTTTTTAACACTTTGAATCCTCCAGTCATTTCATCCGTCCATGTTATTTTACATTTACCTAGCTGTACTTCCATGAGTCCTTTCAAAAGTGGTTGAATATATGTACTGTAATAAAACACCCAGGCCCTGCAATAATTACATATGGCTAAAAATTGTTTAATTTCCCTTACTGTCTCAGGTGTTGACGTTTTCATGATCGCTTCTGCTCTAAAAAGGTGTTACCCATCTCCCCCTCTTGGGAGATCAACTGTCCTATGTACAGGACCTCTTACTGCTAATAGTGTAGCATCTCTGTCTAACTTGCATCCTTTCTCTGCTAGTACTGTCATCAGATGAACTGAAACTTCTCTGCATCTTTCCTCTGTCTCACCGCACACTAATATATCACTACACGCTGAATTATTGTGCTCTCAAGTTGTACATTGCCTAGGTCCATCTGAAAAACCCTAAATGATTTTCAGTCCTGGTTTCTACACTAAAATGAAGTCAAATCTTGAGTCCTAATGGAATTAAAAAGAACGTTTTTTAAATCTACGACTATAAAATATGTGGCTTTAGCTGCGATGTTACATAATATTGTAGCTGGATTAAGAACCAGCAGAAACTCTGCTTCAACAATATTGTTTAGAGGGTGTAGATCATGAATAAATCTCCACAATCCCCACCCCCCGTGTCTTTCTTAGAGTACACAGCCGTGTTACATCGGTATTCTGATGGCACCAATATTCCCTGCTGTATTTGAGCAGAAATGGTTTCAAATATGCCTTCATCTGTTTCTCTGGACATAGGATACTGTTTTGCTTGTGGCAAAATTGCTCCTGGTATGAGTTGTATTTTAACTGTTCCTGCTCCACTTAATAGACCCATGTCATATGGACTTCTGGTCCATAAAATGCTTGCCACCTTTTCTAAATCTTCCTGGAAAAATGACTGTCATCACTACTGTGATTCTCTGTGGTATCTCCCTATTCTTAACTTTAACCCAAAAAGTGAGACTTCTGAAAAAAACGAATTTACCATCTGAATAGTCACCTCTAAACAATTCTTCATCTGTCAAGTCTGTTAGTCTGTATCCTTCACCAAGAGCTATTACTGCTCTCTAGCTTCTTCCCCTCATCTTTCCCACAAACAACCACCTTTTCCTCCCTCACAACTGCTGCTTCTAGTTCTATGGGGATAACCTGTCCTTCCTAGTCATCCATAGGTATTTCTGGCCTAAACATACATTTGTCAGGTATTCTCAACAATTTACCTACAAGTATAGGAAGCCATGTCAACAAAATATTTACTACATACAAAAATACTTCTGGTCTAAAGGAACCCCTCCTAATGCCTTTTGCCCTGTAAATGCCAATATAAATTCTCTTGCATTTATGTAGTATGCCTGGAGTGGAACACAGTAACCCTTTGTCAGTGAAAGATATAGTCATGCTTAGTTTTGTCATCAAGTCACATCCTAATATGTTAACTGGAGTCTGCCAAAAATACAATGGTTGCATATACAAGGCATGTTCTCCTATGGAAAGTGGTAATTTGTCAGAAAAAGGAACCTAACTCGTAGTCCCAGAGAATCCCTGTGCATTCATAGCAATCCCAACCATTCGGTGCTTCCCCTCTCGAACACAGGAACAAGTTGCTCCCGTGTCTACAAGGAGTAAAAATGCCATGCCTCCTATCGTTACCCTGACCCTGGTTTCCTCTTGTGGGTCTGGTTTCACCGATAATACTGAACACATCAAGTCGCTCTGTGGGCTCTCCAATTATGGGTATAAATAAATCCCTGTAAAAGGATTTCCTCCCACAACGGCCACACTCCCTATCATGGGAGTGGGTATTTGTGGGGCTTCTGCATTCGCCTTCCATTGTGGCACTGTTGCTTGTTGCATCGGGGACGTACTGTGATTACGTCTGCACTGGTTATACTTGCACAGGTACTTGCTGTGGATGCCCTTGATCTGCTGCATTTATGGAGCGCGTGTCTGATACTACGTGTGATCTTGGGCAGAATACGCCTGCGGTTCTGCATTATAGCCGGAGAATAGCCCAACCCCCCATTAGTGCTTGCCAGTTCTGTTGGATGGCCCCTCTGCTTCTACACGTGCAGGCTATGTGTCCTGTCCTGTCCTGTCCTGTCCTCCCATAGTTCCAGCATTGCTGCGGTTGTCCTCCATTAAATCCTCCTACCCATCAAGGGTTTTCAAATCAACCTCATCCTCTAGGTCCATTCCCTCTACCTCATGGCCAAAAATGGTACCCACTTTGATCTACAGGGTACTCTGCGTTGCTTGGCTGTGTTGGCTGTAATTCTTGTGTGCCACACCTTTGCCACTTGTCACTACTGCTCCTTCTATAGCAAACGTTGACAACTTGTAATAAAATCGACAATGATGTACGATAGTCAACTATTTCTTGCCATGACCTCACTTCCATCCGTGCCTGTTTCTTCAATTTACAGTGTCGGGCAGTCACCGATATAGTATAGGATTTAAAAAAATGCTACAGTTTTATCCCACAGTTCCCTCATCTCAAGATGCCAAAGTTCATGAATCTGCTGAATAAAAGCAACAGGATCTTCGTCCTCCCTCATTTTCATTGTCATAATCGCACCAATGTCTGATGTGTCAGGATATTGCACTCGGAGCAGCCTCCATATATCTATCTTACAATTATGGTGCTGCGCCCTGTGTCCTGTTTTATGCCTTCACACTTGCATATCCCGCTCGTCTCCAAATGTCGTCGGCTCTCGCCCCTAGAAAAGGTGGTAGTAGGCCTTTTATGTCACCCAGTGCTAAGGTCATTGGCGCTGTCATTCTTTGACCCATGAATCAACTTTCCTGCACCTGCAGTCAAACTAGGTAATTTACATTTCAAATTTTCTTTATCTATTTGCGGCCACAGTATATATTGTGATCATCCTCCCCCTTTCTCTAATCATGGAAATTGTGTAAATCCTGATCCACAATCATATCCACCCACACTCCTGGTCTTCCAGGTGGGGCTAGTTTCGCCTATTCATCTAAGTCCTGGTAGTGACCTTCTCTTTTCTTCCCATCCTTATTGTGCTTCAATTGATATTATAAATCTAATAACAATGTGATCTATATCATCCCTTCATCCACTACTCGTTTCTTCTTCCCATCTCCCTTTTCTCCTCTTCTCGCCTCCTATTCAACCTGTTCTTTCAATCTGGCTTTCTATCAAGTTTCTTCTCTATTCTCCCTCTTCTGTTCATACCTTCTTAGTTCTTCCTTTCACTTCCTCTTTCACCTGCCCTTTTTATACCTCGTTCCTGTTTCTTTGACAACGTCCACACCTTTTACATCTAATTTATCTGTCCTCCCATTCACTCATTCTGCACTACGGTCACTCCACCAGCTCAGTCTTTCGTTCCTTCTTTGACTCTTTGCTTCTTCTCTCTCCATTTGCCTGTCCCTTCTTTCATCAAGCTCTTTATGTTCAACGCGTGTGGACATATATTTTAGCTGTTTCATTTTGCCCTCTTCCAGGTTGATCCTCAGTACTATAAGCAGGGGGCACGCATGTCGGATTAACATATCCTGTCGCTGCTTTTAACTCCTTAGAACAAGGTTGTCCAACATACGGACCGCGGGCCACAATGCGGCCCTCCAAGCCATTTCATGTAGTCCGCGAGGCTGTACAGAAAACATTGAACAAATAAATAAACCGGGCCATGGCGGAGGACGGTTACTGCCTCTGCCTACAAAGGGGCACCAGAGGCAGTTACAAGTCACAGCCCGATTTATTTATTTGGCCAATGTTTGTTGGGTCCGTGGACCAGATTAATTTATTTCTGCAATGTTGGATCCGGCGCAGTTTTAGGGGTGCTGAGTATGTGGGTACTCCGGGCCCGGTCACCCGCCGGCAGAATGAAGTCAGGGCTGAGCCCCCTCCCCCCCCCACCCTCCCCAAGCCGGTGAGAAGAGACGCAGTATGGATGGCCCTTTGTTACATCCATACTGTGCGTCTCTCTGGCGGCCCAGGTAAAAGCCGGATAAAAAACGATTGACTCTTGCCAAGAGGGGTGCACAGATGTAGAGGTACACCCAACCCAAAACGATTTTTAGAAATCGGGGCACAGATGCAAAGCAAGTCTGTCCCTCAATTTCTAAAAATCTTTTTGGGCACCCCTCTTGCATTGCATCTGCGGAGGGAGGTGGCAGGGAGAGGGCAAATGAGACTGTTTGCATGTTTCTGAGTATGTACGTGGTGAAGGTGAATGCTATGCTAGGGGCGGGGAACGGAGGCGTTGAGGGAGGTAACTCCCCTGAATTCTAAGGAAGGTAACAGCGTGGGAGAGGGTGGGAGTGTGGGATCACCTTCTTCGGGGGTTTAGCGGGGTGGGTGGGCAGTAGAATGTGATAACACTGCCTTTTGACCACACAAATCGGCCGAAATAAATCAGTCTTTTTTGTATTTGTTCTTCAAAATGCAGCATTATCACATTGAAACGAGTATGGACCTTGCCATACTGTTGACCTTGTAAAGTGTAATAGCATTCAATGGGACAGTCCTTGCAGAGCTAATGGGCTTCTATATTTTTAAAGAGACAGTAACAGCACTTCGCAGCAGGGCTGTGTAATGTATTTTCTACTAGAGCTGCCATATTTGAAATGGGGCAATGCTGGTACTCAGTTAGCTTGCTGAACAGCGCTTCTATAATTGTAATACTATGCTTTTGTTGAGGCAATGCTTGTTCATCTTAGTGGGGGTGCTAAACCTTTGATGGGACAACATCAGCACTTCTCAGTTGAGCTGTTACACTCTTATTGACAAGGCCCTAGCACTTCTCAGCAGATATATTTATTTTTATTGGTTATTTATAATGCGCATAATATACCCAGAAGGATCGAACCTGTGTTGCTCCATGTCGTCTTGCTTCCAAGGCGAGCACGTTGCCCCTGAGCTATCCTCCCGAGACTCTGAAGATCTGAAGTACATTTAATGATGCAGAACCAGAACTATTGAGCATGTCTAACATCATCATCATAATCAGAATAACTCAACACTGTTGTGGTTATACAAGAGCCAATATATTTAAATGGATGGAATTACTCAGAATGTAGCAGCACTATTCAATAACCCAAAGTTAATGTTAAAATATGACACTTCTCACCGTTGGGACAGTACTGCCTTGGCCAGAGTCTCGCACTGAAGTGAGCAAGTGATCCGGGGTCTGCAGCCCACACACACGCATGGGATTCCCATGCACCCACTTGCGAGATTTGCACCAAATTAGTGAGATTGTGCACCAAGGTAGGAGGCACACGCACAGTCTTTGCTCTGAGGTTTGACACACTCGCAGGATGGGATGGCATTTCGTTCTCCCATCCTAGTTGTGTTGCTCTTCCTTTTGAGGGCTACTACAACCAGGATGATTATAGGGGGGTGGAGTAGGGGCAGTATTGGCCTACTGGAATGCAACTGGAAGGCTTAAACCTCCTTACTTGACTTTAGTATATGCAGTACATGCTAGCCAATGTTTCCACTGTTCTGCACCCCTCCACCCGCCTTGCACCAAGTTGGCGACTACGTGCAAATGTAGTCATATAACTGCTGGTGATGTCACTTCCTACATTTGGGCACCCCTCGGGAAATGCATAAGTCGGCTCCCCTGCCCGGTTTATTTATTTGTTTTTTGTCGGGTCCGTGGACACGATTTATTTATTTATTTCTGCAATGTTTGGTCCGACCAATAAACCGGGCAGTGGCGGAGGACTTACTGCCTCAGGTGCCCCCTGGAATTGGATTATGCTTCTTTCATTACCACAGAAGTAATGAATGTGTATTACAGAGATAAGCTGGCATATGTATTGGGCACACTGCACATGCTCAGGCAGCATCAATCATGCTTTGTAGAGGACAATGCTGACCTAAATTGGGAACAGCCAGCATAGACATGTTGCTACAAAGACATATTTTGGGCACAACCAGCATGCCAATGTGTTACATCAGTGACAGTGCTGTCTTACACTGTGGACACTTTGATCATTAAAAAATGTGTTGTGTTCTACAATGTTCTTGTCTGCTGTTGGTGACATGGAATGTACATGTTCCCCTTTAGAACGGATTGTAAACTTATGGCTTTTTGGTCACTTTTCCTGCTGTAAAATGTACAATTTCAGCCCCATATTTGGAAAAAAAAAACCTCCCTAGATAGTTATAGCTCCCTCGCTACGCTCTGTCCCCACACTATTTCAGAGAAATATCAACACATATATACTGGAGGAAATCACAAGAAACTAACCATTGATCACTGCCCCTGACACCAAAAGCTCTCTTTGGGACTGCATGGCTATGCCTGTGATGCTATTGTGTCAAAGGTCTCACACCATCGCTTTTGAATATACTGCTTTGGGTGAGGGTGTTCACTTTTGGCTCGCCGGCCCACCGAGTGACAAAAAGTTAATGCTTCGGCCCCACATTCAAAAAGGTTGGACAAGCCTGCCTTAGAGGATAAATTCCCTGTCTACCTTAAAGGATAGTTCCGGGACTTTTTTTTTATTGTCCCTACGGTTCGGCCATGTGTTTTTAAGCATAACTCGGTAGATCGTAGAAAACTTTCCTATGGACCTTACCCGACTTTTCGTCCATTAACGCACTCGAAATCAGCCGCCATTTTCTGATAATCCTATCATTTCCCCCCATCGCCCTGGCTCACCTGCTTTTGCGGCACTAAATCAAATCCCCCGCCCCTGAGCCTGACATCAGCAGACGCGTACCGCCCATTTCCCAACGCCAAAGCACGTTTCGTGTCAACAATCGCTGCGCCTCAGCTAATGACGTGTCGCCATGGAAATGGCAGGACGCCTCTTTCCTCAATAAGTATAAACACACCGTTTCACAACACACAGCAGCAGATTTTCGATTCCATTACTCTCTCTGTGTTACTTTGAGTATTCTGTGACTCGTTTCTGTGCTCTGGTCAGCTACCTTCGCCGCTTCTAGGCCTTGTGAACACCTGTACCATCTCTGTAAATTATTTTACTTTCTTTACCACACAATGGCTACAATAATGCCGTATATGTACGAGCCCGAGTACACCGAGGAAGAACTACTGGAAAGGCAAGCACGCGAAAACGATGGGGATTCGGACGGCAGTTGGGAGGACCAGTCAACGGATGAAGAGCCTGGACCATGTCGCATGGACGGCGTCTCCACCTGGTGCACGTGCAATCGGTGCGAGCTAATGCCAACTGAGGAGGAGAACTGCTGCTGCCGTGAAAATTCCGGGTGCTTGGCCTACATTTCGGAAGGCGAGCCAAGTCCGCAATGCATCACCGAGCTGCCAGAGTTCAGGGAAGCCTGCCTCTCACGGACCGTGTTGAGGATGATGATGGTGCTTATGCACGAACTTTGCGGCACTGTTCGTCCGCGTAATCCGAGTAACGAGTAAGTATACTCTGGTTGTGATGTCAGTGATGCCACTACTATTTCATGGTCGTCTCATCATTCGAATGCATGTAAATTGGTTCCATGTTGTGCATTTTCTAGATAGAATTTTTTTCAAAGCAGAATGACATTTTTTACCTGAATCGACAGTGATAAGAAAGTTGTCATTTTAATACAGTTTGCATCTTTCATTTTCACAGGTGGTACAGGCTGGTGGCCTATCGTTGCTTCACTTGGTGGCTTCACGGGAGGCTCGGACACCGCGTTCGGAGAGTAATACCTGCCTGTGCGGTACTTGCCATTAGACAACATTTCCCCAGCGACAGTGGACAATACCGCGGATTTTCCCTGGATGTGCTGCAACCGCAACTTTACAATGTGTAATGTTTATTATTTATGTTCAATTGAAATTAAGATCTAAAATAAAACCCAACATATATTTTAACAATGGTTGTTTTGATTTTTTAAATGAATCTAGTGTGTCTCCATTGAATAGTCTTCCTGTGCCTTGTCTTGTCACACCACATGTCTCCGGCCAGCATCCTCCCTCACGCTGGCCGGCCACCTTCAATCCACATAACCGTTGAACGCATATGCAGCAGACATACATATGTTATTTTGCGGGTTGGCATCAAGCCTCCCGGCCTTGCCTCCGACCCCAAAAATACTTACCACACCACTTTGTTCAAGCGTTGGCAATAAAAGGAAGGCCGTTGGATTTTATTGATACAAAACATGGTTATAGGTAAATAATCAATATGGTTGATCATAATAAATAATCCTTTTGGGCACCGGGTACAGAGATGACCCCCTCTGGCCCGTGCCGCCTTGCCACCACAGGCCAGCCTGCTGCTGACTAACTGCCTAGGCATCCAGGGTCTCCAGGGTGAACTGCACCCATATATTCTCCTGGGAGGGTGAGGTATTTATAAACTCACCCCCCTGCCTTCCATGTACTAGATCCTGCAGCCTGCCTCTTACATGCAGTTAGATGGCCTCTCCTTGGTGAGGCCCTGCGGCAAACGAGTCTTGTCTGCACGACCACCGCCCCAATCCACCCCCCGCCCTATCAAAGGCAGTTCGCACCGGGGTACTTGTGCTGCCAAGTGGAGCTGTCAGGGAGCGATAAAGGCCAAGAGGTGCCAAAGACCATGTACACTTCAAAGTGGTCTATAGAGCATGGGTTGTTGTTCCCACGTCTACCGCCAGACCCCGTGTCTCCTGCCAAGCATCCCCTCTCACGCTGGACGGCCCCCTGCAAACCGCATAATGCCACGGCATATACACGTCATTCATTCACAAACACACCCCTGTTTCGAATTCTTTATAACCCACTTCATATTTCTAATGAGAACTTCTTTGCGCTTTGCTAGTCAACCCGTGAAGGTGCTGGTTATCTGCTCTTCGTCTCTGTGAACTTCCGTGACCACTTCGAGGAAACTCGTCAGTTTGCAAGCTGTGAACTGCTCCCTGTTCTACGACAAGAAACTACTCTGATCCCTGCATCTAACTGTTTGCTCGTCAAGGTAAGGCCATGTACCATACTCATTTTGCGTCCAATTTCTTTTCGTTCAAGACAGTACATGCAAGGAACTAGTCACATGTTCTGAGTTTAGTCAAATTATTTTTCTATTTTTTTAAAGTTATTCAAATACTTATCCGCATGTGAATAACGTGTATAGTTCCAAGAACCAAAACATACCTTGCATTGAACCTTTTATGTGTCATTTAATTTTTTAACACATTGGTATTCATAGAGAATTGTTGATCTTTACTTTTCAGAACTTTCCACAATGCCGGCCTGTTCCATTGGCGGTTGCCCTTCGAAGACCCATAATAAATCTGAAGGTACTATAATGCATGTTTTCCCTAAGACAATAGATCAGATAAGAGAATGGGTCCGATATTGCGGATATCCACCCTCTGAGCTTGAAAGTAGAGTCCTAGAAGTCTTTGCGGACAAGAGGGGTGATCGATACCGCATCTGCAGCAGGCACTTTACCTCTGACATGTACTCCACATCATTGCTAATAAAGAAGAACACACCGCGAGCGAGGCGAAAATTGCTCTCAACCGCTATTCCCACTCTATTCGTCCACATCCCTCCACTGGTGAGTCAAGTTTACGTATTTATCTCTCGGCCTTGCGGTAGTGTGTAGCATTAGCTAACAATAATTTCCCCATTTATGTATCCACTCAATATGAAGGCGGAAGATTCTCCATCCGTGTCGTTATTGCAGTCATCAGCCACTTCAAGCGCCTATCGGGTAATCTTACTTGGCTATTCTGCCACTGACTTGTTTTAGGCATGTAAATCAATAGTTTTAATTTATCGTGTAATTATTTTACCTAATGGTACACCCTTGTACTCGTCCTCTAGTCTTTGTTTTCAGTTATAATTATTGTTATCCAAAATAATTCAAGTACTGTCTTTCAGGGAGATGCTGAGGAGTCCAACGTATTGACGACTACCGTTGATGTCACTCAGATGCTCGAGGTACGTTTCAGGACAGTTCCATCGATGGAGATCATCAGATCTTGCATTCTTGTAGCGTGATTGTTACACACAATGTTTCTTTCGTTTTTAGCCATTGATATGTCCTTCTGTCGTCGCCCTCCTATGTGTCTTCTTTTTTCAATATTGTGTTCATTACTAATGAAAGTCCTATGTTTCAGGGAGTCGATGGAGCATTAGTCCAAGAAGAAGGGGGAGCGTGCAGTTACGGGTCGGCGCAACAGCTTGCAGAAGTGTGCACCGCAGTTACATCGTCCCTTGATGTTCTTATGCATTTCGAGGTATGGATACTGACAGTTCAATCAAGCGAAATCATATGACGTGATTACATCCGCTATACTTCCTTCTTTATTAACGCAAGTACTATGTTTCAGGGAGATGACGGAGCTTCTTCTACAAGAACATCACCCCTAGTAGTTGATGCAGATCTCTGGGTGGTGACACTTCCAACGATCGAGCAAATCGAATCATATTTACATATCCATTATTTATTTTAGACAACTGATCATTTGTGCAGGTCTATTTAGATGAGCCGTTCACGCCTGCACAAAGTTTCTGTTCTTTTTATCAAAATAGAAAACCATACTAATGCAATTACTGTGTTTCAGGGAGTCACTGAAGCATCATCTTCAATAATATCATCAATGGAAGTCTATGAGGAGCCCGAGGTATGGATCTTGACAGTTCCATCTAACTAGATCAACAATGCGTGAATAATTGTCGTTTGAATGTTCTACACAAAGCGTTCATTCGTGTTTTGCTATTGAGATGTACGTGGGTATTGGTCCCCAAGTACATTTTGTGTTTTCGATATTATTATACATACTAATGAAAGTTCTATGTTTCAGGGAGTCGATGGAGCGTCAGTGCGTGATGGATGTGCTTATCATGAAAATATAGTCGTTGCAGCGCAAGAGGAAGTGGAGACATGCACACACGAGTCGGAGCAACAGCGTCCTGATGTTGAAGTTCGAGGCAAGAAAGTTTCAAAGAAAAGAAAGCAAAAGAAGGTTAGTGTCCTGGTCACTATATTATGTTGTTTTTCACTGTTAATAGTTCAATACTCTAAGTTGTGTTTAAACTGAACATCCCTTTTCCAATCTGTCCTCTAGTTGCGAGTGGGTGTACGAACTAGATCTACACAGACAGTGAAGCGAACGAGAGATGTTGCTTGTCAAACCTTTTGGCAGGGACTTGAGACTGGAGATGCATCGTGCCAATGGGAAGAATATGAAGTGATTGACAACGGAGCTATACCACCACCAGCCATTGATAGTGAATGTCCTCCTGGTAGTTCGGATGCAGTCGGAGATCAATTTACAGAATCCACACCCGCAAAAACTAAGACCGCGAGAAAGTTGAAGAAATTGTTTTATTCACCCATCGCCGGAGAAGGAACAGATGTTGCAATGGAAGAGAATGAAGTGGACGACAATGAAACACCATCAATATCACTGAACATAGCGGAAGACGATATCAGAGATTCTACCTTTCATGTGAGTGACATGTCCTCAACGTTACAGGCCGAACCAGCTGGGATGCAGAGTGACAGTATAAGGAAAGAGGCCAAATTCATTGTATTCGATAGTTGTTTGATTGATATTATTATTCGGATGAAATGTGGGCATTCGGTTGGTGGGGAAGTATGTGGGGAGCCATTCATTAATGTGACTCGTGCAATTCGAGGCACTAACCTTAAAATACATGCCACCTGTACAAAATATCATCCTTTCTCATGGTCTGCACAACCTATGCTGGGACAACTGCCAGCAGGCAATCTACTTTGTGCAGCGGCTGCACTTTTTAGTGGTTCAAGTTTTAAAAAATTAGAGTCTTTCTTTCAGTTTGTGGGAATCCATTTCATTGCGAAAACTCAGTTCTACAAATACCAAACCGATTATCTATTTCCAGCCATTAGCGAAGCTTGGAGAATGGAAAAAATGTCTATTGATAGTACATTCGCGGGCAAACGGTTCAGGCTAGCCGGTGATGGACAGTGCGACAGCCCAGGATTTTCAGCCAAGTACTGCACCTACCACTTTCAGGACATGGAAAGTAAGAAAATTGTGAGTTCGGTGGTCGTGCAGGTGTCACAAAGTACATCCTCAGTGGCCATGGAGAAAGTTGGCTTTCTAGCATCATTGCAAGAACTACAATCGCGGGGAATGGTGATCGACCTGATAGCCACGGACAGACACGTTTCAATTGCTAAGACAATGAGAGAACAGTAC
This sequence comes from Ambystoma mexicanum, assembly GCF_040938575.1. Classification (NCBI taxonomy): domain Eukaryota; kingdom Metazoa; phylum Chordata; class Amphibia; order Caudata; family Ambystomatidae; genus Ambystoma; species Ambystoma mexicanum. Next base: position 1,091,596,816 of record NC_090923.1, read on the forward strand.
AAAAATATAAATCACCAATTTGACGTTTGGCATCTTGCAAAATCAATCAATAAAAAATTGTCGGCTGCAGGTAAAAAAAAAAGAATTGCAAGGTATTTCACAGTGGTCCAAGTCAATCAGCAACCATCTTTGGTGGAGCTCAAAAACATGTGGAGGGTCGTTGGAAATTCTACTGGAAAAATGGCGGTCAGTAATGCCACACTGTACGAACGTTCACCGATGGAACACGAACCAACATTTCCACAATTGTGAACATGGCCATTTGTCCACAGAGGAGGCACGGAAGAAGAAGTGGTTGATTCCTTCATCACCCACTCACAAAGCCATTGAAAAGATTGTATTTGATAAAACTATAACAAAAGCTTTGAGGGGACTCACGGAATTCTGCCACACAGGAGATTTGGAGGTGTTCCACAATATGTGCCTAAAGTACAGGCCAAAACGATTGCATTTTGGCATGGAGGGCATGATAAATCGGACTCTTTTAGCGGTCTTGGCACATAACCATAATGTTGGCCGTCAACAAAGTAGGACGACCGGAACTTTAGGGACGCTTCGCTACAATAAGGCCTTCACTAAAAGAAGTAAACAATGGGTGATCAAACCAGTGTTTGAGGATATGCAATATGAGTTTATTGAGAAACTTATTGTTGACGTCCTAGATAGGCACATAAATGGAGTTGTGAACGAACCTGTGCAGGGGACAACTGCATTGCCACCCAACATTGCCTCTGTTCCATGTCCACCTAAAGAAGAACTCATTGAGAAATACACATCACGGTTTAAATGATTGTAATTTGATTGTCTGTTCTCTCGAGTCTCCTCATGTCGCAGGCCCATTGAATATGTGTAGCTATGTATTGTGTAAATAAAAGTGATTGCTCAGTGTACATGCAATGTGTCTCTCCACCCTTGTTCATTTGCGCATTAAATTAAACCAAACAGTAATATAAATCATTTTTCAAAAAATATAGAATGTCTCCGTATTTATGGTTCTGTGGGGCTGCAAAGCACGCAGACAAAATGCAAAGATGGAGTGTAAATTTCAAGTCCTGTGAGACGTCCTTACACCGAATGTAGCTAACTAGGAATGTGTGCTCGTTCAAAGTGAAGGTCAGCTGCTTTGATTTTTTCTAGGGTGCCAGAATGGCCCACGACTCAGTATAAGGTTCTATTGTTATTTGACCATGACAGGCCGGGACCACGTAAGAAACGATAATGAATATAATTTCAGAAACGAAAGCCATTTCATGTTCGTTCATTAGAAGAAATAACGTCTGCATAGAAGGAGTGGTATTTCGGGACTGCCCTACGCACAGACACAATGGAAAATGCAAATATAATGTAAGTAACTCTTTAGATGAGTTTATACCGCAATTTAATTACTATACAGTAGCTTTAAAGACGGGTTAAGTTGGACTTGTTCGTTCTATGTGGCATATTGTTTTGTACCGCGCACTATCTTGGGGAGAACCGTCTCCTTTTACGGAAGCACCTCAAAACCTTCCTCTTTGCTTCTGCTTTCTCTCTCCCTCTCCCCTGCTACAACTGGTCCACTGTCTGCGATCTCGGTCCTGGGCCCTTCCACTCTCCACCTGCACTCCCTGTCAACCCCTGCACTGGTGGACTGTCTCAGTATCCTACAGCCCCCCCTTGACGTTTAAAACCCAGTTGCACTGTCCTAGCTATGAAATAATTTACCGACCGAATATATAAAATGAATAATTTTAATAAAGATCTGATGGTGAGACTAATTTCATTTTTTATGTTTTTCAAACAGGTACTTCACCCATTATTGTCTGTGACACGAGTACCAGACACCGGCGGATGGGTTTTTCAACCGCCAGTTGCTTCTCCGCGTGAACAACGTTACCACCCTGACCATTTTATGGGATGATCGCCAAGTACAAGTATGCCCTTACGCGGTACTAACGGCTAGATGCAACATACAGACCGCTGTGGTGGCCTAGTGCCTCGTTGTTGGAACAGCCATGCGATTATCAGTGCGACCGAAGAGCTTATGTTATCGTAAACCAACACCCTGTGTACTGCACACGAACATCGCTTGCCTCAAGACGAACTATTTTGGATCGAGAGCAAAGAAAAATGAAAATCGCTGAATATTCTCTAAACATTTGATGTCCAATAAATGTACTTTGCCAAATGTACAATCTTGCAGTTTGCTTTTAAACCACAGTTTCATATTCCGAATTGTGGCGCTGTATTGTGAGATGATCTAAGACCCTGTGTACAGCAAAGGAACATCGCGTGCCTCAAAACGAACTTTTTGGAACCTGAGCAAATAAAAATGCAAATCGCTGAATATTCTCTAAACATTTGATGTCAAATAAATGTACTTTACCAAATTTACAATCTTGCGGTTTGATTTAAAAGTACAGTTTCATATTGCGAATTGTGGCGCGCTGTGTTGTGAGCTGATCTGTGTTGGTTTCCGGGTTCTGTGTGGAGTCGCGTAGAAGACGCCTGGGCGCGTTTGCCTACGCAGCACAGTCACGTCACGGATAGAGGCGGGGAATATGAATGTTTTGATAAAGTCTGTTTCAGGGGCGGGGGATTTGATTTAGTGCCGCAAAAGCAGGTGAGCCAGGGCGATGCGGCAAGTGATAGGATTATCAGAAAATGGCGGCTGATTTCGAGTGCGTTAATGGACGAAAAGTCGGGTAAGGTCCATAGGAAAGTTTTCTACGATCTACCGAGTTATGCTTAAAAACACATGGCCGAACCGTAGGGACAATAAAAAAAACGTCCCGGAACTATCCTTTAAGTTGTACTATAGTTCTCAGGAGGAGCCGAGGGTGTTACGTCCTCATCTTTATGCCGATTAAGCATCTACTCCTTCTCTGAAGGGTCTGGTCTCTCGTTTGGATATATTTTTCATAGCTCTAAAACAGCTAACCATTGCTGTAAATTCTTTGGAAGTAGGTTTTCATATGTTGCAATACTGTTCTTGACAGTGAACCGTCTTTGAGGCCAAGGCATGAACATTGTCAGCCGTGCCTTTTACCCACTCAGCATGGTATTTCCTAATCTTAGGTGTGCATCTCAGTAATGTTTTGCACAATTGGAAAAGGGTAGTGTCCCCAGTGATGACAAGTCATTTTTAACTGTTCCTTTGTATTGCGTTCTTTGATCACTTACACCACAACAATCAATTCGGGCAAGCACCAGCAATCGCTGCCCATTTCCCAAAAACAATTCTCCAAACAATACAACAATAATCTTTTTACATCTTAGTTTATGGTTCTAGAGATGCTTACTATCCTGCTTTTATTATTGACAATCTAAGAAGGAACAAGTTACTTACCTGTAACTGTTGTTCTCCAGCATGGGTCTGGCATGGATTCACATGCTCATGAATATTCCCCGTCGTCAGGCTGGGAATCCTCGGTAAAGAAAAAACCAGTATCAGTTTCGTTTCTGATCTGTCTTTCGTAGTAATAACCAATCACTGGTCTCTGCGTCATACTGACCACAGCCAATGACAGCCAATGACTGCCCTCTACCTAAGCACCGCCATCTTCAGATTTGGAAGCACGTGAAGTGGCAGTATGACCAAGTGAAGAGCCGCAGAGGGGTAGGCGGGAGGGTTCGCATGTGAATCCATGCCAGACCCATGCTGGAGAACAACAGTTACAGGTAAGTAACTTGTTCCTTCTCCAGCATGGGGTCTGGCATGGATTCACATGCTCATGAATAAAGAATACATAGCAGTACACACATGCACAACCACGGGAGGTGGCAAAGGCTCAACATTAAGCATAGCATCAAACTCAACATTAAGCATCTTACCTCCTCAGCAGGCTCACCTCAGGCGAACAGGTTGCGCAGCACTGCTTGGCCGACCCTGGACTCCTCCCTGGAATCCCGATCGACGCAGTAGAACTTCGTGAAGGTGTGCGTCGACCTCCACGTAGCAGCCCTGCATATGTCCAGCAGGGGCACACCAGAAAGGAACGCCGTGGTAGCTGCGATCGCTCTGGTGGAATGGGCTCTCGGAACGGCCGGGCAGAGGTTGGTTTGCCAACCGATGACAGTACATGATACAGCCGGAGAGCCATCTGGAAATGGAAGCCTTCGAGAGAGCCTTCCCCTGATTAACAGGTCCAAAGTTCACAAAGAGTTGTGACGTCTTCCGAAAACACTTCGTGCGGTCCACGTAGAACTTCAGCGCTCTAGCTACATCCAGCGAGTGCAAAGTCCTCTCAGCCGGCGACGAAGGCGACGGGAAGAATACAGGCAACACCAAGGGTTCGTTGAGATGAAATTCCGACGGTACCTTGGGCATTAAGGAGGGGTGCGTCCTGAGCACTACCCTTGTGTCGTGGAAAGTCAAGTACGGGGCCTTGCAGGAAAGGGCCTGGATCTCTCCCACTCGTCGTGCGGAGGTGATGGCCACAAGAAAAGCAGTTTTCCACGATAGAAACTTCAACGGAGCCGAGTGCAGAGGCTCGAACGGAGGTCCCATGAGCTTGGTCAGCACCACGTTGAGCTCCCACGCCGGGGCCGGAGCCTTCACCGGCGGGAACGATCTGAACAGTCCCTTCATGAACTCTTTCACCAGACGATGAGACCACAAGGACGTCCGCCCCGTGGTTCTGGTGTATCGGGAGATCGCAGCAAGATGAATCTTGATGGACGCGTGTGCCAGTCCAGCTTTGGCCAGCGTCAGCAGGTACGGCAGTACTTGGGGGGCCGTAATCCGTAGAGGGTTAATCTTCTGTGCGTGGCACCAGACAGAGAACCTCTTCCATTTGTGTCCGTAGCATTTAAGAGTCGAGGACGCCCTGGCCTTTGCAAGAACCTCTCTGCAGTCGGCCGGTATGTCGTATCCTCCAAACTCTAGTGCTGCAGGAGCCAGGCCTGCAAGTTCAGCGACTTCGGATCGTGGTGGAGGATGGCGCCTCCTTCCCTGGAGAGTAGATCCGCGTCCGCCGGCAGCTTGATCGGCGGGGACGCTGACAAGTCCAGAAGGTCCGGGAACCATATCTGCCTCGGCCACGAAGGTGCGACGAGGATCATCCTGCACCGTGACCTCTTGAGCAGGTTGACTAGCCGGATTAGCAGAGGCAAGGGAGGGAACGCGTAGAGGAACAGGCCCTCCCAGGGGAACGAGAAAGCATCGCCCATGCTCCTCGTCTGGGGAAACCTGCTGGCGAACCTCCGGCACTTGGTGTTCGTCGCCGTCGCGAACAGGTCGATCTGGGGTGTGCCCCACCGTCGGAAGAGGCGATCCACCAGATCCTGCCGTAGTTCCCACTCGTGGCACGAGCGCAGCTCCGTGCTGAGTGAGTCGGCGATGGTGTTTTTTATCCCTGCCAGATGAAACGGCACCAGAAAAATCCTTTGGGCGACGGCCCAATGCCACAGGTCCTGCGCCTCCTTGGACAGCGCTGGGGACCTGGTTCCGCCCTGTTTCCTGATGTAAAACATGGTGGTGGTGTTGTCGGTGAAGATCCTCACCACCTTGCCCTTGAGGGACGGAAGGAAAGACCTGAGGGCCCAAAACACTGCACGGAGCTCCAGGACGTTGATATGCAGGGACTTCTCCGTCGGGAGCCAGAGTCCCTTTGCGTGCAGATTTTCGGTGTGCGCTCCCCACCCTTCCAGGGAGGCATCCGTGGTCACAGTCTCCTGGTGGGCTGGGGTCTGGAAGTCCATGCCCGCCGTCAGATGCGCGCGGGTGCCCCACCACCGTATTGCTCGTCGGAAGTTCTCGTCGAGCTTGATCCTTTCCTCGAAGCTGCCCGTCGTCTGGATCCAGCGTGCATCCAGGAATTCTTGCAACGGGCGCATCCGGAGCCTGCACATGGGAATGAGGTAGATGCAGGAAGACATCATCCCGAGGAGGGACTTGATGGACCTCACTTTGGCCGCGTCGGCCACCAACATCCGTTGCACCTTGCCCAAGATGGTCCTGGTCCTCTCCTCCGACGGGGAGGCCAGAAGGGACACTGTGTCGAGCCTCGCTCCCAGAAACAGTGCGACTTGCGCAGGCACCAGGTGAGATTTGGCGTAGTTCACGAAGAATCCCAGGTCCGTGAGGAGTTGGACGGTCCTTGCCGTGTGAACCACGGCGAGTTCCCTCGTCTTGGCGCGGATGAGCCAGTCGTCCAGGTAGGGGTAGACGTGGATCCCCTCGCGGCGCAGCTGCGCCGCCACCGGTGCGAGGCACTTGGTGAATACCCTGGGTGCCGACCGTAGTCCGAAGGGGAGGGCTCTGAACTGGTAATGACGCCCTTGCACCACGAACCTGAGGAATTTTCGGTGCCCCTTTAGGATGGGAATGTGGAAGTAGGCATCCTCCAAATCCAACGACGATAGGAAATCCCCTTCCTCCAGCTGGCCCAGGACATGCTGGAGGGTGACCATCCGGAACTTCTGCGCCTTGATGAACTTGTTCAGACGTCGGAAGTCTAGGATGGGGCGCCATCCTCCCGTCTTCTTCTTCACGAGGAAGTATCTCGAGTAAACTCCGGAGCCCCGAAGCCTCTTTGGGACGATTTCGATGGCGCCCTTCCTGAGCATCACCTTTACCTCCAGGAGAAGTTGAGGGACGTGAAGTTCTTTCCTGGCCACGGGGGGGACACGCGGGCACCTTCTTTGAAACTCGAGCGCGTGGCCCCGGGCCAGGGCGTCCAGCACCCAACGGTCGGTGGAGATGGACTCCCACACGCTGACGAAGCCCGCCAGCCGGCCTCCCACCGGGGTGCTCCGGTGGGGGCCCGACCCCACAGCCGGTTCAATCCTGCTTGGACGCGGCCTTGCCGCCTTGACCTCCTGGGCGACGACGGGGTCCGCTAGACTTGCCTCGTCCTCTGTAGGCCTCTTGCGACGACGAGCGGGCCGCTTGCCGGTAGGAAGCGAAACCGCCGCCAGAACCTCTGGAGGCGCCCTTGCCTCCGCTGCTCCGAAAGGGCGTCCGACGTTGCTGCAGAACTCCGAGGGCCCGGGCCGTCTCAGTATCCGCCTTGATGGCCTGAAGGGAATCGTCCACTGTCTTCCCAAACAGGTTGTTCCCGTCGAAGGGCATGTCCAGGACTCTGGTCTGGACGTCTTGCCGGAAGTCCGTAGCTTTGAGCCATCCACGACGTCGAAGGCAAACGCCGTTGCCCAGCTGGCGGAACCCAGTGTCGGCGATGTCCGTCGCCACGGTGATGGCGTGGTCCGAGGCCACCTCACCTTCCTGCAGGATCTCCAGGGCCTCCGCCCTCTTGTCGTCCGGCAGAAAATCCAGCAGGGGAGCTATCTTGTACCAGAGCTCCCTGTCGTAGCGAGCCACGATAGCCAAGGCGTTGGCCGCTTTAATCGTCGTCGCTGCCGACGAGATGACTCTACGTCCCATAGCATCCAATTTCTTTCCCTCGCCGTCCGGCGGGGAAGTCGATGTGGAGGCCGCACCCCCCCCCGCTTTCTTCCTGGCTGCCGCGGAGACGACGGAATCCGGGGTAGGCTGCGCCCGGAGGCACAGGGGGGCCGTGTCCGGGACCCGGTACTTTTTCTCGTACCGGTCTCTTCTAGCTGGCGTCGTGGAAGGGTTCTTGAGGAGGGAAAGGCCCTCATCCCAAATGTCGTCCAACAGAGGCACTGCGAGGACCGTCTTCCTCTTGGCCTCGCGCCGCTGATAAAGGAAGCCTTCCTTTTTCTTCTCCTCAGGGCAGAGTTGGAAAAGCTCGGAAGCCCTGGAGATCATGGAGTGGAAAGATCCGATCTCGTCGGGCGGAGAAGCCCTGGCGGGAGGCGACGACGGAATATCCTCGTCGTATGCCTCGTCGTCCGTACCCGTCGCTGCCGTGTCAGTTCCCGTATCATCCCCTCGGGTGGACGGGGGAGAGGGCTGGACGGGGCGCGATGGTTGAAAAGGAGGTGGTGGATGGATCCTTCTTTTCTTGGTAGGGGGAACACCAGAAGGTCCCGGTTCTGGATCCCCCGACGGGAAAGGTTCCTCCGTCGGTAACGGTAGTCTCGTCCTTATCTCGGAGCATAAGGACTGTATAGCCAACAAAATGGCCGCCGAGTTGTCTTGCGGCGCTGGCAGAGGGGAATCCGACGGGCGAGCAGGGGCCCCGTCGGTATCCTCGACGATGTCGTCGTCGTCACCTGCGTCGGGGTCCATTCCGACGGGCTGGCCTTCTGCCACGCCTAGGCCGTGGCTTAAGACCTCGATCAGCTCCTCTTCTGAGGTTGAGGCCGAATCTACGACGACGCCCTGCCCCCCCTTCTTCTTCCCCACGGAGGGTTTCACGGGGGTCCCATCGATGGGCACAAAAGAAGACTCCCTCCGAGGAGGCAGGGAGATTCTGGGCCCCGAGGTCGCCACCACTGGCGCAGCCTCCACAGGCTGAGCCAGGGCCGCCGCGACCGTTTCGATAGAGGGCTTGGTCGGATGGATCAAGGCCTTCACCACCTTAGGTGCGCTCACCGCCTTATCCTTGAGGGAGGGGGCACTGCCACGCTCCTCCTCTGCCTTAGAGCTCGACCGGGGCCTCTCCAGGAGTTTCGCCGGGTGCTCGGCCTTCCTCTTACCCGACCCAGAGCGTTGGCTCGTGGTCGATGGTGCCGGGGAGGGTGCGCCCTGCCTGGCGCCCGTAGAGCCCGACCGTTCGGCGCTCCCGGTGCCAGCGGACTCGCGGTGCTTAGCCTTATGTTGGGCCCCCGTCGCCGGGGCGCCCTCAAAGGTCTTAGAAGACCGCTCGGGTTTCTTCTTCTTCTCGCCAGACGGGCTCTTACCCTCCAGCCAGTTGGCGAGACGTTGATGGCGGTCCTTCATGGTCCGTTCCGACATGTTTCCGCAAAACGCACAGTCCTTCTCCACGTGCGTCTTGTCCTCATGAAGGCAATAAAGGCAGAAAGAGTGTTCGTCCTCCTTAAAGACGTTCTGCAGCTGGCATCCAGGGCAGACCCTGAACAGCTTTCCGGGCGTCGAGCTTCCCTTCTCCTGGGTCATCTCCGAGACCGGGCCTGAGAAGCTTCTGGAGTCCTCCGAAGTGTAGCTCGACGAAATCTTCACCCTTGAGGGGCGCAGACGAATCCGACACGGGTCCCCGTTGATCGGATGTAGGATCGGTGGAGCTTGAGGCTCTTTTGACCGAAAGAATCGAGTTTTTGTGAAAAAACGCGAAAAAATAGCACTAACGCTCGAGAGCAATAGCACGAGGATCCCAACACATGAACGTGCGGTAAAAATCTGAAGATGGCTGCCAGAGGCGGTGCTTAGGTAGAGGGCAGTCATTGGCTGTGGTCAGTATGACGCAGAGACCAGTGATTGGTTATTACTACGAAAGACAGATCAGAAACGAAACTGATACTGGTTTTTTCTTTACCGAGGATTCCCAGCCTGACGACGGGGAATATTCATGAGCATGTGAATCCATGCCAGACCCCATGCTGGAGAATTGTATTTTATTCTAGTTTTCAACTATTTCCCCTCCTATAATTGATTGCCACAAAACACATCGCCTTTTTACACTAATATTTTCACAAACCCAAATAAAAAGGTACACATTTTCTTTGATCGTCTTCCTTACTGTTGCTAGTAAAAGTATCGCCTCTCTATTTTAATCCATTTTGGAGTGTGTCACGCTTTTAGCCGCAGGAATCCCTTAAATAATACTCTGTTCAAGTTTGATGCGGTCCCTTCTATTCTCAGAGAGTAGAAAACAAGGCATTTCTCTTAATAAAATCCAGTTACGTTCCCCACTATGTATACACACGCAATATGTTAACTCCCCTTTTATTTGCCACTTTCGATGCTTCTACTTACGTCCGTTTGTTCAGTTCGAGCCCTTCGTTATCTTGCACATGTTTTTCTACACTTTCCACAAGAAACTTCAGTCTTCCGCCTGATGGAAGACATCAAGAATGCAAAGGCCTGGACCTTAAACCATCTGCACCACTACCAAAATGTGAAGTAGCACCTGGAGCATTATCAAGTGCTGGAAGGGATTACCACAATAACTTATTTCCGGCCCAAATAACCAGACAGACTCAAAGACTAGGGAAAAGTACTACTTTATTATCAGTTCAATAAAGTAGGGTAATCTGGCAAACTTAAGTCCCAGCTCACACACACTAATACATTTCAGTTACACAAAGGCTTTATACCTCAATATCCGTCAGCTGTGACGTCAACCTACGTGGCAAATAATAAAAGCCTATCGGGCAGAGGGACAGGTTAAGGCAACATATATACCTATAGCTTATTTAGGTGTTAGTAAGATCATTGGCTGTCCCTTATCTAGTAGGCATGCCTGGACAACCTCCTACTACGTATAATACAGATAATAGAATAATAGCAGCAGTTTGGCTTCTGCATCAATCTATAGTTGATTATCACAGAAGCCATCTGAATTAGTTGGCACCCTCTTCCAACCTTGGACATTTGGGTCATTCGCAGCATGTAAAGACGACGAAACCCAGGTGCGGGGGAACAACTGCCCACTTGGCCAATTAGCCTACCATCTCTTATCAGTTAGGCCCCAAGCCACGTCCCCTCCTTTATAGCTGAACTTGCCGACTGTTCTCTTCTCCAGAACCTTTAAATGGAGTGAAGGTACAGCGCTATGTCATGGCCACAGGCCCCAGAACACACAAACCACACCATCTACTGTTGGGGGCAATGGATCACTTGACTCACCTTTGGCGCCAGGCTCACATAGAGATGTGAGCAGGAACACTTTATTTCAGAGCAGGAGTGCTTTTATTTTACAAGAACTTTCCAGGAGCTGAAAGTGTTTATTCCAGAGAACATCCTCATGTGCTGACTCGTTGGGTGTGGTAGGGTGTGGCAGGCAGGCTGAACCTGGTGGGCGTGGCTTCAGAAGCTCAGCTATATAAGCTGCTCCATCCTTAAGGCTGGTGCTTCGCGTTACTGTGCACTTGCATGCAACATGACGCTCACCGCCGCTTGGAGCAGTTTACTTACCTTTGAAACCAGGCGTTTTCCGGCATACTCACCTCCAGGAAACCGGTGCTTCATCGCTTCATCTGCAGACCCATCTCTTGACATCCATTGATTGATGCTGCAGCACCGCACTCCACATCCACAAACTCTGTCCCTGTGAAGAAGAAGACAGACAAGGTTAGAACATCCGTCCTAGGGCCGCGCCGCATTTGAACCCTGCGCTCCCCCTAGTTAACTTACCAGCTACTGTACCGCTGCAGCTTCGTTCCTCATTCCCTCCGGCTGCCACCTCGAGCTCTGCAGCTTCTGCTGGGCCAGCAACATCACCTGCAAGGGAAGAAAGCAAAAGAGCAAACATTAAGTGGAACGGACAGCAATACAAGACAACAAACTTTACAATACAACAAAAACAGACGAGGAAAGAAAGGCAAAAGGAACACTTATCTGAAGTATAGTGTCTTAGTCGCAGCAGGACTGGATCACCACATGCAAGGGACCAGTGAAGGAACTCTGTCCAGATCATACAAGCGCCCCTGCCAGAAGCAGCAGGACGGAGTGCTCACCGAACTAATCAACAGGTGATCTTTCCAGGGACAGCACATCCCACGGGTACCACAGTTTGGGAGAAGGGGACCAGGCGCACAAGCTGGCATACTCACGCCCCCTATTCTCCACGCAGGATCAGTCCCGAGCAGCATCACCTATTACCACCAGTCACCACATAAGCACAGATGGTGAAGTCGGACCCGAGCGACCTCACCCTCGGGAGGGCTGCAACTGTGCCCCAACGCCTCCACAGAGACCAGGTGAACGTAACACTATCTTTGTCTGAAGCCTTATGAATAAGCCTGGTTTTCTGGTCTTGCACCACGTGTGCGGAGACCATGATTTTACTATTTTGTCCACCTATTTAGGGCCATTTGATTCAGTTATACTTGGTGTTATTACTCTTCTTGGCCTCTGGAGACTTGTTCAGTCTTGCATATGCTTTCTGCATTTTTAATTGTCCAATACTTGGCACTTGCAAATGTTTACTTCGTTGCCTAATCGAAGAGAAATAGGTACTGCGTACATGGCTTATATGCTTAGACTCCTTTTTTTTTACCTTGTAGTTGCTTTCAACTGTAGCAGCCTTGATCTTTAGCCAATTAAATATTCTTTGTTCTTGCATGAATCTGTATTTCAATATCTGTCAGCTCTGCAGCCTTGGTCTCTCTCCTAGGGGTTTTCAGCTTACTATTATACGAAACGGACGTCCATTTTGTCATCATGGCTGCTTTACCCACGTTATATTTTCAACTGTAGTAAGCTTCTGTGTGTCTTATCTACCTTGCATTTCTGCATATATACACACGCATCTACTGCATATCGTCACAGTGTATATATATATATATATAATTTCTTCGTATCCACGTTAGTTTACTTTGTTACTTCAGTCACATCTTTATTCTTTAAGTATTCGTATATCATTTCAGTGCGCCCTTGTGTCTTCTCTTCATGATGTCCCTTTACACCCGTCAGACTTTACTTATAGTTCTTCTATGTCCAGTGGTGTCAGAAGACTTCTTTCTACCACTTCAGTCCGAGGGTACATTTGGTACAGTTGTCTGAGAGCATAACATCTTTCAGATCTTCGATGCGGTAATGGGACGATACCAGGCGACATGCAGTGATGTGTACATCTGCTTCTCTACACTGTCATGTCCCCTTAATCATGGTCAGGCAAATCATGGAATTCACACCTGCAAACTGTTAAAAGATTGCAGGTGCATAAAGGGAGGCAACATGTGCAGCAAAAAGGGAGACAGACATGTGCGAAGGAGACCAACAGCAGACCCATGTTTGGAAGAGGCAGTCATGGTGAGACCTGTGGAATAGCCAGGACGCCGGGCCAAAGCCAAGAAAGCCTAGTGAGCCCAAGGCCTGTGCAGGAGCTTCTGCTTCAAGAAACGTGCAGCCAAAGCTCCGGAAGCATCAGAGAAGCCCCTGAATGCGAGCAGAGCTCTTAACAGCAGGCCCACCAACCTGCAAGGCTGGAAGAGAGCGGGAGCCGCTGGGGAACATTGCCGAAGACCGGTGAGTATCAACAGAGGCACCAAGGAGCCGGGGGCGTTCCTAGCATATCTGGTAAATACCAAGCGGAATGAATTGAATATGTATTAACAAACTGAATGAAATCAAGCTTGTGGAATATAAAACTGAAGCTTTATGGCCAAAGCAAAGAATATAAAGGCTGGTTTACCCCAAAATAGAGGAGAAAAAAAAATAAAAGTAGAATGCAGTTAGTGCGCATTCGGCCTAGTATAAAAGATCAAATCCCAGAATACCGAACAAGGGGAGCAGGCGTTGTGTGGGGTGTCACCCGCTCCACTAATTCAATATTATGGGTTGCAGGGGTGTCTCCCGCATTAATCATATGCACAGCAGGGCACAAACAACCAAAATCTGAAACGCTCGAACTACAAAATGCAAACAAGTGGGCTTTGCAATTTTGTAATTCAAGCTTTTTGAATTTGTTTTTTGAACGTAGATCCATAAAAGACAGTCACAGGGAAAGTGCCCATGTGACAACATACAAGAAACTACATCAGTACGAAAGTGCCATAAAAAGGTGGACAGAAGGAAGACTAGCACAAAGTAAAACTTTATTTTTATTGATTTTAACACATAAATAACATATCAGAGAACCACATAACCAAATCAACATCTGTCTCATCAACTGTTCCTAAAAGTTACTCCTGGTCCCTTCCCTCCCTGCCCATCCCACCCTCCCAATACCCACACTCCTTTGCCTAAAAACACCTGTATGGTTTATCTGTCATAAGAAGAAAAAATTAACTTGCAACATATGGAACTCCTCCTTCAGCAATCAGTCTTAAACTACTTTCCCAACTCCCATGTCATCCGCCATAAACCAGGAAAGTAACGAGGCCTCCCATGCCGCAATGCTCGCTCTGGCCTCCCCTCGACTGCTCCATGCCGCCCTCTTCCATGCCACTGTCTCTGCTATCACTTCACCCCCCCCCCCCCCCCAACCCCCAGGGGATATTTCCATGCCATAGCTATTCTACGTTTGGCTAGGATACACGCCAAACCCTTCATCTTATGAAGATGTTTTGTGCCCTTGGGGCGTGGAAAGCAGTGAAGCAAACATGCCCCTGGGGAGAGAGCGTCCAGGTTTAAACCACTCCCCCCCCGTGCAGTCTGTTTTGCACATTCTGTCAGTATAACCTTACTACCGTGCATGCTCCGAACATATGCAGCAACCCAGCATTCCCTGCATTGCACCTAGGACACACGTGTCACAACCGCAAGATTCTCGGAAGCATCATATATGCTCTATGTGTCACCAGCAACTACATAAGCTGCGGAACCCTGATGCCACCCTCAGCATGCAGCCTGTGCAATAGTGATAGCGCTGCCCGATGCTGACACTTTTGCCACAGGAACCCGCTACAAATACTATCCAAAGTTTTAAAGAAAGATCTTGGTACATAAAACAGGACAATCACAAAAAAGTGTAGTAACGTGGGCAGCACCACCATCTTCAGCAGTACTGCCCTCCCCAACAATGAAAGGGGAAGTCTAGCCCAGAACTTCATAGAACTTCCAAGACCCTCAGCATGTTCTGTGCATGTTCCACCACTGGGTCATGATACACGTCAACACCTAAATACCTGAACGTGGTCACTTCCCATCATAGAGCAAGAGCCGGAAGCACTCCTGTGCCTAAATCACGCAGCCCCACCAAGGCAAACAAGGCTGATTTGTCCATGCAAAGGGAGTAGTTTCTTACCTGCAACTCCATTTCTCCAGCATTGGCATCTTTCATGGATTCACATCCTGTGAATATGTCCCGTTGTCAGGCCGGGAAAACCTCAGTAACTTTAATATAGCTTTTTCCTATGGAAAACTTCCACACTTAGTGTCCTATCAGCGTCCTTTTGGGTGCTTTAGGCTGCACCAATAGGGCGTCCAGTATAAATAGCCCGCCCCCGCAGCTTCCATTTTAACCTCCCAAAAATGGAGGAAACTCGAACCACATGTTTGCCTGAAGGGGTGGCCGGAGGGCGCATGTGAATCCATGAAGGATACCAACGCTGGAGAAATGGAGTGACGGGTAAGCAACTACTCCCTTCACCAGTATTGGATCCTTCATGGATTTCATCCTGTGAATAGACTACATAGCAATACAAGAACCTGGAGGTGTAGAACAGGCAAACAATATCCCTGCACCAACCATAGATCAACATACATTTTCAGTTATGACCGAAAAACATTAATAAAAGCAAACAAAAAACCCTGGAAGCTGCTGGGCCTACCATATTGGACCATGCGGTAGAGGAATGCACGCCCCACCTGCACATCCTCTACATGTTGTTGACCCAGACAGTGTCTGGTGAAGGTATGCAGCACCGCCCATATTACCGCTAGGCAAATGTCATTGAGCGGAATGCCCGCCCACAGCGCCACGCCGCCGCTGACCTCGTAGAATGGGCCTGGGAGTGGACTGCAGAGGCTTGCTGGCTTTGTCATGGCAAAAGGAAATCGTAGAAGACACGCAACGGGAAAGGTCTTGCTTTGAAATAGCCTTCCCCCTGAGGGGCCGAATGCCACAAAGCGTTGCTTCGAAGTCCTGAAGGACTGAGTCCTGTCCAGATAAAACTGCAACGCCGTCTTGACATCCAAGAAATGCAGCGCTCTCTCCGCTGGAGTGGTAGCTTTTCGAAAAAAAGGTGGGCAAGGCTATCGTAGTGTTCTTGTGAAACTCCGGCGGAAAGTTAGGGATAAAATCAAAATTCGTAGACAGGAGAACCTTGTCCCCCAGGAAACGAAGATATGGCGGATCGATTACTAGAGCTTGAAGTTTGGAAACCAGCCTGTCAGACATGATGGCTACTAGAAAAGCAAACTTCCATGTGAGATACATACTCCGCCGTGGATAACGGCTCAAAAGGTGGTTTCAGGAGGGCCGAGAGAACCATATTGAGACTCCCGACTGGAGAAAACCTGAATGAAGGGCAGAAATGACTCCAGTGCCCAGTGGAGTGCCCTCTATTCCAGAATGTGTAGTGAAGACTCCTTGGAGGTCCACAGTCCTTGAACCAGATACTGGCCGAGGTGTGCCCCCAACCCACCTGGAAAGCGTCAGTCACGATCGTTGACTGAAAGTCCAGTTCCACCAGGGGCATACCCCTTGCTATGTTGTCGGAGCGAGTCCACCACTGCAGGGCAACTACCAGTGCCTGGGAGAGGAGAACATTGTCGGACCAGGAACCGCGGGTCTTTGACCATCTGGAGGCGAGAAACTATTGCACCGCCACATAAAAAAGCCGACAATTGGGGATGAGTAGGACGCAGGATGCCACGGTGCCCAGAAGAGCCATGTAGACGCAGACTGACCGCCTTGCCCGGCCCAAAGGAGCCCGCCATGGACAACATTTTCTCTATTCTTTTGGCCGACGGCATCACAAGGTTGATCTGTGTGTGAAACTGGGCGCCTACAAAAACCAAATCCCTGGAGGGCGGCAGACAAGTTTTGGCGAATTTGATCGCGAAGCCCACACGCTGTAACAAGAGCATAGCTGCCTGGAAATACTCCGCCGTTTGCTGAGGAGTCAGCCCCCCCCCCCTTACCAATCAGTCGTCCAGGTACGGATACACATAATATCCCTCCCTGCGGGGGTAGGCCACCACCGGAGCCAGGCACTTGGTGAACGTTCTGGGCGCTGACTTGAGGTCAAAGGGGAGAACCTGGAACTGGTAGAGCTCGTCGTCGACCAAGAACCGTGGAAACTTACGATGCTTGGGGTACATCGGGATGTGGAAATAAACTACACAAAAAATTCCCCCGGCTGAACCGTGCTCATCACATCCTGCAACGTTAGCATCCTGATCTTTTGGCATTTCACATTTTTGTTCAGCGGCCGCAGATCCAAAATGGGGCACCATTTTCCATTTGGGTTTTGGATGAAACGAGAGTAGGCTCCTTCTCTCTCCGACACAGAGACCTTTTCTATCACCCCCTTTTGCCGCAAGACCTGTAGATGTGGCTGTGAGCTTCACTGGTGGAATAGGGTGTTGGGGACGCCGGAACAAAGTGGCCGTATTGGACTGCATCCAGCACCCATCGGTCCATCGTAATCAAACGCTACTAGTCGACACTCTCCCTTCCAGTTGACTGCCTTTGTGACGGTCATTGTTGAGGCTTGAACTGCCGGCCTCTAGAAGCATAGGAGGAACCCCTCTTACGCTGACTTTGATAGTCCTTGCTCTTCTGAGTTGACTGGAAAGGTCTTCGAAACCCCTGGGAGGAAAAGCTGGCGCGACCGTAGCCTTTGTCGCGAGAACTCACAAACCTGGCATTCCCTCAGGCCCCACGAAACGAGCGAAAGGGACGAAACGAACGCTGACCCTGCATCTGAGTCTTCCTTCATATTCTTCAGAGCCTTGTTAATCTTTTCCACAAACAGCTGCTCACCTTTGCAGGGCATGTCTACGACCTTGTGCTGAACTTCAGGTTGAAAATCTGTACAGCGCAACCAGGCCTGCTGTTTTAGGACGACCCCATTATTTAGCCTTTTAAACCCAGACTCCGCCATTTACACCGCAATGTTAATGCTATGATTAGAGGCTTCCTCCCCTTCACGAACTAGAAGCATCGTCTCCTTCCATTGCTGCTTAGGCAGATGGTCCAGCAGCGGCGCCAATCTGTGCCACATTTCTCTGGCATAACGTGGCATGATGGCCAATGAGTTGGCCGCCTTCACTATTGTAGTCCACACCGTAAGCACCTTCTTGCCAAAAGCATCCTGCTTACGACCCTCATTGTCCGAGGGAGTCGCACACTTATGCTGGCTATGTGCTTTCCTACTGGCCGCTGCCAACACTACCAACTCCGGCGTGGGCTGCGACGTGAGGCAGTTTGGCATGGACTCAAGCGCCTTAAACTTCTTCTCCAAGCGGCCATTGGCAGCAAGCTCTGTGAAGGGATGGCGCATTGTGTGCAGGCCTTTCTGCCACACATGGTCCATGATGGGGTTTGAGAAAACCGCCTTCCCGCCTCTTCCCCATATAATCAAACAAAAAAAAAACAAACAGTCTTTCCTCTCCTCTTCCGGAGTGATGCCAAACTCCTGGCAAGCCTTGGCCATCATGGCATGAAAAGCACCCACATCGTCCGGTGGAGAAGGCTGTGCCGGGCTGCTCGGGGGATCCACCTCACGGTCCGTATCCCAGGTATCCGGCTGCCAGGGCAACGATGATCCAGCGAGCGCGAGTCCTGTGGAACGCTATCAGGCTCAGAATCCACCAGCTCCCCCTCTTCTGGATCCCTAACGAGGAGTGAAACCTCAAGGCGATGATACAGGCGGTCAAACCTTGGTAGATTTCCTTGGGAGACCCGGGCGAGGGGCCCCTACCACGTTCTGTCGGGGAACCGCAGGCATATCCTGCCCCAAAGGCGTCACTGGGGCTTGCTGTACTGAAAGCCGGGCATCCAACGGTCCCAGGAGCAACTGCAGCATAGACAGCACCTGCATTAAGAGCAGGGAGTGCGGGTTGACCAATGGATACTACGGCAGAACAGCCCTCAGGCAACCCACCATAGATGGAACAGCCGGCTGTAACCCCAAACACTGATGGATAGAGGAACTGATGGGCCCCCTCCTCCGGACTCTAGGCGAAGTCGTAGGTCGAGAGATCTTGCTGGAGAATCTCCATCAGGAGCAAAGGTTCAAAGCTGGCCTCAGACTGCAACGGTACTTCCTCCGAAGGCAACGGACCACCATCGGCCTCAACCAGTACACTTCCTGCCGAAACAGCAGTCGATAGGACAGTCGTGGTTGCTGGTAAGGCCGCCGCCTGGGTCATCGGGGTCACCTTTGTCGAAGAGCTCGTCGGAATAGAGGCCCCAGCCGGCGGCCTGGGAGCCGTCGGCGAAGAGGGCTGCTTGGAAGCAGAGCTGGAATGGTGTCTGGAAGTCTCTTTGCCAGACGAAGAATGATGCCGGTCCTTCGAAGACTACTTCGTCGACAGACAAATATGACCGCAACTTCTCGTCCGAAGTCGAGGACTTGCGCGACGGCTCCGTCGTCTTCCCCAGCAGGCCAATCAAATCATTCGACTTCTCAGCCCGCGATGCAGGCGTGCCCGGAGTGGGGTCCCCCGACCCAGTGTCCATCAGCACCGTCCTTTCTGAAATCTGATGCCCAGCCTGACCCTGTGCGCCGTTTCTTTGGCGTCGGCTCCGCTGAAGGAGATCTCTTTGCCAAAGTAGAAGCCTTGCCCCCGCGGGCCTAACCAACTTCTGACGCTGGATAGGCCCCCTCGTTCAACCGGCAAATCAGCTGCTGGTTGCGGTCCTTAAGCGTCTTCTGGGAGACCCTCTGGTAAGTCTCAGTTCTCCACGGAGTGATTGGGGTACAGGCAGTACAGACAGTCCGCTTGACCGTCCCCCCCTTCACAAACGTTCTTGGGTCCGCAGGTCTCACAGCCAGAACAACGGTTTCTTCGGGCCCACTGAAGACATGATGGGGCCTGGAAACACACCGGAGCAACAAAGGCTGCGTAGAAAAAACAAAGACAAAGTCTCAAGAGAAACACAAGGTGATTCCAACAGTTTGGAGACGGTTGAAATCTGAAGGGAAGCCGCAGGGCTATTTATACTAGATGGTCTATTTGAGCAGCCTAAAGCACCCAAAAGTACGTTGATAGGACACCAAGTGTTGATGTTTTCCATAGGAAAATGCTATATTAAAGTTACCAAGGTATTCCCGGCCTGGCAACGGGAAATATTCACAGCATGTGAATCCATGAAAAATCCAATGCTGGAGAATTGTAATTCCTGACAACTTCGCGAAGGGTGCTAACGCTTCCAGTAGCATTTCCAGATTATCTGCAGGGTTCTGAATGTACAACAGTGTATCATCCGCATATATAGGGATATCAGATGACTGGTCCAATCTATTTCAATTCCTGCTTCTATGTATTCAGCTTTAGGATACTGAGCAATGGGTTCCATGGCCAGAACAGTGGCAACAACGGGCAACCAGGTCTTGTCACTTTCGCCAGTTCCCATTCCTCCAAGATATAGGTTTCCCCATTTTGACCCTAGCAGTTGGTCTAGTATACACTAGCTGTACCCATTTGAGATATAGATAAACCAAAAGGCTCCTGGCTAGACCCTGATCTACCCAGGTAGGTTTGAAACTATATAGTGAAATGATCAGGGTGACTGAACTCCTATACACATCACATAAACCCTACATGAAGAAAAACCTTGCAACTGATTTCAGTGTGAGCAAAAACCATTTTGCCCAATGTTTTTCATGCATAAAATATTTTCAAATTAGTTTAGAGGAGGACACATTCATTACAAAAATCTGTACAAAACACACACATGTTCTGTCCAGTTACATGGACTGAAGTTGAATGCAGATGGACATGCATCATCCCTTACAAGATCTAGGGATTTTGTTAGACAAATGACATTTGAGCGAAGTACAAAACAGTACACAATTGACAGTGTTGATAATACGAACTGGAGACAAAAATAGGTAGTTTCGGCCAATTCTTCAGCTATTCTATAAAGCTGGCAAGTGGTTGGCCTTCGTCAGGACGGGAAAACAGGTTGAACTGAAGGTGTCCTACTGTTCTCTGTCAAAAGATGACAAGAGGTATGTGGTCTAGAATGTATGTTGGTTCAGTGTTGTGGCTACATTCTCCTATATCTCAATACAAGGGAAGTGTGACTAACGTATACCATGGCAAAACGACTACACGGTAAGATTAGTGACCTATTTCATTGAATTAGGCCATTTAATCGTTTTCATTAGATGGCATTCAGATGCTTTTATAAATAATGCTAACACTGAACCAACATACATTCTAAACCACAACCCATTTAAGATATGCCTGCCCAAACACAGACCTGCGCAACGTTGCATAAAGGCAGTCCCATCTAATGGAATCAAACGCCTTAACCGCATCTAATGTGGCTATGGCACACAGTGAGTCCCAGAATGCTGTGCTACCCATCACATGATGCAACCATCTCAAATTCCAGGGCACACTCCGTCCAGGTATATAGCCCGTTTGGACTGGGAGCAACAAATTATATATCACTTTTTTCATTCAATTTGCAAGTATTGCGGTGAGTATCTTGCTGTTTTGATTGAGCATTGACGGGGCCTATATGAGCTGCACTCAGGGAGCTTGTGGTGTTTAAGAATAGGTAGGAAGATGGATTCTCTCAAGCTCAGCGGGAGAACGCCAGCCTCATAGGAGTCATTAAAAGGTGTTAAGCAAGTGCAGGGCCAATTCCAGGGCGTATTCCTTATAGAACTCACTAGGGAGCCCATCTGTTCCCGCAGTCTTTCCCGTTGGCAGGGTTCCAATTGTGCTTATTATATCCTCTAGGGATATGGGTGCATCCAAGCTATCTCACGCCTTCTGACAACACTGGGAGTGTTACCTCGTTCAGCAGTTCTGCTATATGGGCCCTTGATGACTGAGATCTCTCCTGATACAGGTTTCAGTGAAAGTCCAGAAATGCGTCATTGTCCCCTTTCTGGGTGTGGCACAAGTCTCCTTGTTTCGTTTATATTGAGTGTATGGGCTCCTTTTGATCCTACTTGTTATACAGCCATGCCAGCAGACTGCCTGGTTTATCCACCTCTGCATGTTGCCTCTTGGTATATGTAGCGAAACTACGTCTACCCAGCCTTTCCCAACAGTCCATGCATTTCTGTTTTAGTGCAAAGACCCTTGCGTTCTTGTCAGATAGCTGCTCTTGGTATTGTTCTAATTGTCTCAGGCTTTCCTCAGCGGAGGACAGGGCTCTGCTCATGCTTGCCTGGATACAGTTTGACCCTGCCATTGACTTCCCTCGAATCACTACCTTAAGTGCCTCCCAAAAGGTCCCTGCGCTGGAACACTGCCTTTGCTATGCAAAACATATTAAATGATGCCTTCTTTAAAGTGATTCCGGAATGGGGGGGGGGGGTCTCGCAGTGACTCACTTCTGAGACACCACAGAGGGATCGGAGCTCTAGGGGGCATGTACTGCCATTGCAGACTGAGCGGGCATGATCCAACACTCTGGCCTTGTACTGTGCATTAGCGATGAGGTGAGCCAGTGCACATCCGATAAAAAATAATATATTCTTGTGTGCACTGCATGCAGTACCAAATAGTATGAATAATGCCTGGTGTCCACTTGTAGGGCTCTCCAGGCATCCACCAGGATGAAGGAGTCCAGGAGCTTCTGCAAGGTCTTCGCTGGCGGAGCCGGTCTAGTATATATTGTGTCCGATATGTCAAGCAGCAGGTTGAGCGTACAATTAACGTCTCCTCCCCAAATTATGTTAATATTTCTTTAAAGGCCCAGCCTGGGGTAGAGTTTTGAAAACATTAGCTGCTCCATGGTTAGGGGTGCACGTGCTGCCCAAACATGTGTCCACCTGTTCAAGTAGGCCCTGTACAGCCATCCTTCCCTCATCTGTTTTAACATGGGTGTCCTTAAAGGGTACTGAGGGCACTATCCATATTAGGACTCTGCATGCGCAAGCCGAATATGTTGAACCCAGGACTTTTCCCTTCGATTTCCTTCCCAGCAGTGTTTGCTTCTCCGCCGTAAGGTGTTTTTCTTGCAGCATGGCTATATCCACCTTATATCTCCTAAGGTAGGAGTAGACCCAGTTTCCTTTTCACATAACCGTTTAAACCCCTCACATTCCATGTGAGGGCATTCACAGATCCAGCCATTGACTTCTCTAGCTCTATCGGGCTAATTCGCTACCTCCCTCGCTTTCCTTTTATGAGGTGTTCCAAACAGCAGTAATACCCGACCAATCTCCTTTAACATACGTGCAAGCAACCCGCCCCAACAAAACCCTCCATACTCTAGGTTCTCCCGGCCACTGTTGAGCTTCCTTTACGTCTCTCCTCGGTGTCATCCCCCTCCTTACTGCCAGGGCATATCTTCACCCTGTCCATCCATGCATGCACTTCGTCTGGAAGGTCAAAGAACCAGGATTTGCTCTTATGTAGAATTTTGAGTCGCGCCGGATAGATCAACATATACTTCAGGCCTGCCGCTCGGAGCCTCGCCTTGGATGCTGAGAATTGGGCCCTGTTTTTCTGTACTTGAAACGCATAGTTCTGGTAGACCGCCAATTCTGCCGAAGCCCTTTTCAGCTCACCCCCTTGTCTGGATATGCCAATATCTTCTCCACATCTTCATAGTTGGCGATGATCGTCCTCAGAGGTGCTCCTGGAGGGGGGAATCTGGCCAGTGCCCGGTGCACCCTCAATTGTGAAACCGTGCGTGAGGTTGCCAGGGCCTATCTCCTGAAGTAGCATATTCTCGATGTAAGACATGGGGTAAGGGCACTCTTCACCCTCCGGCAAGCCTATTATGTGTATATTATTCCTTCTAGCCTGCCCTTCTGCCTCCTCCACTGTTTTCTAGGTGGACCACCTGCTGCAGAATATGTATAGCTGGCTGCGTCTCCCAGAGCCCTCCCGTGTTCGCTTTTGTTTTTGTCTCCAGAGTGGCGGTGCGTTCCGTTAAATTACGCAAGTCCGGGCACAATCTACGTGCCGAGCGAGACTTGCAGATCCGCTTTTGCCTGCATCACCCATTTATGCAGCTCTATAGGCTCACACCGTCCCCTGCGCTGGTTCCATATCACTGCCAGGAGGTTGTTGCTTGGCTCTGGCAAATCCGTCTAGCGAGGGTTGAATTTGTTTTAGCCTAGCTGACTTTGGAGGCATCAAGCCTGCTGGATTCCTGGCGCTCGGTTTCATCCTCGTTCTGCCCCTATCAGCCAAGCTTGGTGTATCTTGGCGCAGGTATGCGAGCGTAAATCGTGGCTGAGGTCCAATTGAAATTCCCCATATATACACACACAACAGCTGTAGGTGCTCGACTTCCTCCACTGCCATTATTCCCTTCTTCTGTGTCTTAACCCCATTAAGGCTGCACCCACCAGGCTGCGCAGCGCAAATTGTACACGCTTGGGCTACTGTTCAGGGCTTTTCTTGGGCCTGCGCCAAGTGTGTCCATTATTCCCAAGTCCGTGATTATGTCAAGGAGGATTGGCTGCATGTTGCAGCCTGTGCTGCCATTGACTGAAGAAGAAACCCGTTTATGCAAAATCCCTTGTTGGATGGGGATCTCACAGGTCGCCTCATAATGACATCTCACAGCCCGGGTTTTTGTTCTCCATGCACGCCTCCGTTCGTCTGCACATGAGGATTCCGGAACATGCTTCCGAACAAAAAAAATGTATTCACCCCACGGCCCAGGTCCTACTGTCAAGGACTGGCTTGAATCCATTGGTAAGAGCCTCCTGGGCCCTTATATTTTTTGCTAATAACTCGTGTTTCTCTGGTGCTCCCTGCTCATTTCTCCCTCGTTGTTCCCTGTGTTTTGTTCCTCCAGCCTCCCTCCTTGCCTGCCCGATGATTGGCTCTCCCTTCCTAATTACAGACCCTCCCGGGGCAGCCCCCTCAAGCTAAGGGCCCCTAGGCAAAGGGCAGCTCCTACCTAGTGTAGTGGCTCCCTGTAAGTGTCTGCAAGTGTCCGCAGGGGACGCCAGCTGCCAGCCACCTTTCCTTCCCTCCGACTACCCTGCCTACCCCCCTACAGGTGGTTTTTTCCACCGGGTGTTTTTAATGTGACCGCCGAGTTAAAATTGCATCGTGTAACCTAGGCCTTCTCCCTCCTGTCCTAGAATGTGCATTTTGTGATTTCTTTATCCAGAGTGTCGTGCCTTGTCCCATTGCTCAACCTGCTTGCCTCACGCTGTTGTGTCTGCCTGCTCTAGTGTCTCCCCCTCTCCCTCCCACCTCTCCACTCTCCCACCTACTATATGGTGCTCTCAGTTTCTCGTATCTTTTCCAACTGCTTCTCTATCGACTATCCTGCTCTCCTAACTAAATCTTGTAGGAAGAAGTTTGAAAAGGACATCCTGGTCTCCAACCCAGGCCTCCCCGTCGCTGACACTTACACCAGTGCCTCCTCCAAGGAAACTCTCACCGACATCCTTGGTCGTTCCTTTGCCAGACCTATGGACCCTCCATATGGTCTCTGTGCTCCCTCCTTTCTCTTCCTCTCCCATTAGTAGTGGCATCCGGTGGGACACCCTCCTATCCTCCTTCCATTCCTCTATGGTCATCATTAATGTTTACTCTAATGGGACCGTTTTGGTCCAAGGCCCTCAGGCCAACCTTCACCTCTTTGATAGACGCTTTCCCCGCCTCATCAACTTCCTCTTCTGCTGCTGTCCCCTCTCCCCTTTCCTTGACTACCTCTCCTCCTCCTTATTCCTCCTCGGCTACCTTGCCTTCTCCTTCCCTCTGAGGGCCCTTTCGGGCTCCTTCTACACCTCCGAAGGACCTACCTCTCCTGTACCCCTCCCCAGAAGTCCTTCAAGGATTGCAACCTTCTCCATATTGACACTCTAAACTCTCGCTCCGCCGTGAAACACTCCTCCAATATCTGCCGCCTTCTCGAAGAACTTGACCTTGATGTCCTCGGTCTCACTGAGACATGGTTCACGGCCAGCTCTACCACTAGCTTCGACACGCTCCTACCTGACGGTTACAAGATCCTCTCCGCACCCAGGTCCAATCGATCTAGTGGGGGTGCACTCATCTTCCCCAAGTGGATTCTTGCCTCGGTCACTCCTACCCAGGCCTACACCTCTTTAATGCCTCGCCTGCAGGCTCTCACTCCCCTAGCCATTCCCTCACTGTGGCTATATCTATCGGCCACCTGGTCAGATCTCCTCCTTCCTCTGAGTGGGCTGACCCCCTCCTCACTCCTGGCCTCAACCACTCAACTCCTCCTTCTCTGACAATTTACCATCCATCTGGATTGCTCCTGTGAATCCTCTGCATTCTTTTGCGATCTCTGCGAATCTCATTCACTATTCTCCCCTATGGCCCGACTCACTCTGCAGAGCACACGCTGGATGTTCTGATCTCCTCAGACTTTCCCCTCTCTGTTCCTCTCTCCACCCCTCTCTCCTGGAGTGATCACTGTCTCCTCTCCTCCCACCTCACCCTCCCTATCCCTCAAGCCAAGCCACTTCCATCACTGCCACCCACCTTCTTGGTCATCTGACTCATGAAACGCGTCAGCTGAGGCTTTCGCCACCACCTTCTCACCCCCTCTGCCCCCTTTGGCTGACTCTCACCTTGACAAAGCTCTCTCCACTCTGCTATATCTGATACTCTTGATATCCTTGCCCCAGTCATGAGAATACACCTGAAGCCCAGAGCCAAGTGCAACTCCTGGTACGACTCAGACCTCGTCAACCTAAAACGCAAGTGCAGGGTGGTCGAGAGGAACTGGGTGCTTCATGTACATCCTCCGACAAACTGGCCTGCCACAGGCTCCAAAAGGCAATACCGGCTCTGTCCTAACCAAGAAGAGAGCACCTATCCAAGCCCGCATCTCTGCAGCATCTAACAACTCGGCTGAACTCTTTAAAATCTGCAAGGAACTGGCCAATCCTGCCGCAGTCTCTACCTCTCCCGTCTCTTCCCAGGCCCTCTGCACGGCACTGGCTTCTCACGTCATCTCTAAAACTAAAGACATCCTGTCCTCCCTCTCCTCCCCCTGCTCCCTGCTCTTCCTCTGGACCTGCTGCAGCCACCTCTCCTCCCTCCTCTGCCTTTCCCTTGTTCTCCGCTGATGAGGTTTCTAGACAAGTCCCATCTATGAAAGTCTCGTCAAAACAGGTTCACCCTGTTCCTCCAAAACCATCAAGGACCACATCGACTCCCTGGCTCCTGCCTGGCTGATTTCTGCAATCACTCCTTCGCCACTGAAGTCTTCCCATCCCCCCTGAAGCACTCGCTTGTGCACCCTCTTAAGAAACCCTCTGCAGACCCCTGCTGCCCGACTATCGCCCAATCTCCATCACTCCTTTCCTGGGCAAGCTTCTGGAGAAACTGGCCATCTTCCAGCTTAATCTGCACACTGAATCCGTTGGTCGTCTTCATGACCATCAGTCTGGCTTCAGAGCTGCCAGAAGCACGGAATCTGCTCTCCTGGACATCCGTGAAGACCTGCTCTCCAACCTGGACTATAACATCCCCTGCGTCCTCATCTTTCTTAATCTCTCTTCTGCCTTTGACACCGTCAACCTGCTTAACCGTCTCCGCGATAACCTGGGTATCACTGGTCATGCCCCGGCATGGCTGACTTCTTTACTCTCCGACCGACCCTTCCAGGTCCAACTTGGGTCCTTCCTCTCCGCTATCTTTTTCTCTACCTGTGGTGTGCCCCAGGGGTCTAACCTCTCTCCCTGGTTGTTCAACCAATACCGGGCACTCCTTGCCCACTGCATCGCCGCTCTCTGCCCCAACTTTCAGTGCTATGCGGATGACACCCAGCTCATTTTCAGGCTACCCTCGGCCGCCTCCTCTCCTTCGCTCATCTGTCTGGCGGCACACCACTCCTGGATAGCAATGACCTCTGTCTGAATGCCAGCAAAACAGATTCTCCTCATCGGCACACCAGCTCCCTCCTTACCTGTAGCTCTCTGGCCGGCCACTCTTGGCCCTCTTCCTGCTCCCACCTGCAAGGTTAAAAACCTGGGGGGCATTTTTGACTCCACACTCTCCTCACATCTCGGACGTCTCTACGAAGTCACACTACCAGCTGCTTCCCCCAGAAGGTCACTGTCTCCAGAGCTCTGGTTCTCTCTAGGCTGGACTATTGTACTAGCCTCTTTCTAAATCTGCCAGCTTCTACTCTCCGCCCTCTGCAACTTATCCAGAACAGGACTGCGAGACTTGCCCTTGGCCTCAAGCCCAGGGATCGTATATCTCCAGGACTGAAATCTCTGCACTGGCTCACAGTGGCTGCGAGGATCAAGTTCAAAACCCTCTGCATCGTTCACAAGGCCTTCTGGGGCCTCAATACCTTCAAACCTCTTCCTAAATATCTTCCTTCTCGAGCTCTTCGCTCATCCGCCTCCAACTCCCTCAGGGTCAGTCACTTCTCCAAGCAACAAGTTGGTGGTAGATCTCCTTCGGCTTGTGCCTCCCTCTGGAACAGCCTCCCTTAAACTGGAGGAACACCATCTCCGGTTCCGGAAGCACCTCAAAACCTCTCTCTTTGCTTCTGCCTTTTCTCCTACTCTCCTCTGCTGACCTCCTGGCTGTAACCGGAACTGCACTGGCTACCTGCACACTCTGATCTGAGGCCCAGGTCCTTCCCCCGCCAGCGTCACACCTGCACCAACCACCTGGCAACCCCCGCACTTGGCGACTGTTCTGTAACCCCTACAGTCCCCCCCCTACCAGCCCTTGACACCCGATTCCCGCACTTACCCATGTACTGGCCACATGCTGGCCGTTATTTACTTATTGTTATCTTCCCATGTACTGCACTCTCCCTTCCCCCTTCCCACGCACTTGGCCTATCTGAATGACACCTGGACTAGTAGGATCGTTGTCCGTCATCCCTTTGTTCCCCTCCCTTGCCTCGTCGCGCCTTGAGCCACTTGTATATAGGCGCGTTATAAATGCCATATCATAAGGGCGTGCCTCTGGACCCTTTCTCCTAAGGGTGCTCGAGCTTAATCAAAGTCATGGCGGCAGGGCCCTCTCCGAATTAGCTCTTCGCCGCAGGGCTTAGGCAGCATACGCTCATCAGCACTGCGTGGACCAGGCAGTCTTCTGCGTGGCTCGGTTCTACCCGCTCCTCCACCGGGGCCTCCATGAGTGTGACGTGCGCTTGCCAGACCTGCAATGTGGATCCCCAGCGCCAGCAGCACTCCTCGCCTCTTGCCCTTTCCTGTCCAGGCACTCCTTGCTTCGCACATTCTCTGGTCCGGGCACTCCTTCGCTAGCGTGGGAGCCTTCGC
This sequence comes from Ambystoma mexicanum, assembly GCF_040938575.1. Lineage (NCBI taxonomy): Eukaryota > Metazoa > Chordata > Amphibia > Caudata > Ambystomatidae > Ambystoma > Ambystoma mexicanum. The sequence continues at coordinate 1,091,625,625 of NC_090923.1, forward strand.
CACTCTTCTCAGCCACCACTCCTCTCCTGGCCTGCCGAACTCCAAAGATGGCTCCTGGGCTCTGCACAGTCTCCAAGCATCTTCACTGACAGCGTTCACCCTGTCCCGTGGCCGCTATATCTAACAAAAGGTGCCACCGGAAGTCCTGCATTGTCGCACCACACAGCCCTCCTCACACAGCACTGCACAATTCCTCCTGGCTGGGCACTCTGGCTATGTTCCTCAGCACCATAATCAACTTGCAAATTTCCATTGATAGCGTTTGCTATTCCGAGTGGATCTTTAAGGATCAGGCAGGAGCCGTCAGAGTGCGACCTACTCCACTGGCCGCTAGCCACGCCCTCCACCACAAAGTGAAACTTATGAACAAATGCAGTGCAGCAAGGCCAAAGACTCGCAAGAAATGCATGACACTTGGTAGAGCCTTGGGCTACCAAGGAGAAGCCAGAGTAGTGTAAATATTATATTTAAAGCCAAGAGGCCACAAAGTGAGGGATCCTAGTTGCACGACCTGTGGTGGGGGTACGGTGGTCCGACAACTGCTCCTAGGCCAGAGAGCCCTAACTGCGAGAATCAAATTACATTGTGGAATAAAACCCAGAAGGGACAGGCCAGTGAATGGATGAGGCAATCCAGGAATATGGTCAAACCTTTTGTTTGAAAGATTGAAATACCTATAACTGGTGGAGCTGAAGTCTTGGGGAAGGGAGTCATGAGACGCAAGACATTACAACTGTTGTCTTGGGAAAAAGCTTTTCATTTAACTTTACTGCTTGAAACTTGGGGAAGGGTACCCTGAGGATTGTGTGGAACTATTACCTTAAGCGGAGGAGGTGTAATTCTAAGACTTTTGTGAAACTTTCTTGAACTTGGGGTAGGCGAGATGAAGAAGCTTTTTGTTGATGACCATTGCTTTCATTATTGGCATCCCTACACGCTGTTTAGCTGTAGTTTTGAGGGCAAGCATAGGGTTTGGACACAGAAGAAGTCTTTGACTCCGACTTTCCTTGGTTTCCTTCAGGTAGGGAAATCCCACCTTAGTATAGGGCAACTCAGGCCTACTATCATCCTGATATTTAAGTTAATAAATATCTTTTGTTGGAATCTTAAGCCTGTTGTCTGCATCTTGCTTCATGATGCCTTCACAGCAAGTACCGCCAGCCTTGTACGGGTCTCAATACGGTCTTTGCCAAAATTGTAACTTTTTGGCCTGTAATTTAGACGGATGGAAAACCTCCAAATCCCTAGTGTGGCAAAATGAATGAGGCCCATCAATCAGCACTTTGGTTGGTGACTGGCTCCCCTTTTCACACATCCCTTCAAAATACACTTTCCTACTGTGATGAATCCCAGGATGCCATCATTGCTTCCATAGGAACCAAGTCTGTCAACAGGGGTCTGGGTCCGGCACAGAAAATAAGCATGAGAAAGTCTAGGGGAAGGGAGACCGTCCCCTCCCTGCAATCAGTTGTTGAATTGCCATACAAGCCTGAGCAAGGCCTCGGGAAGGGAGGCATTACCCCACCAGTCACTGAATGGTACCAGAGAAGCCAGAGTAAGGCCAGATGAAGCACGACATCCCCCCCCCCCCACCAGCAGTTGGGTTTGAACCCATTTTGAAAACTCAGCTTTATACAGTCCAGAAGAAAGGAAGGATTAGTTCTCCTAGACAAAAGACACCTACTACTTCATCAGTTTAGTTTATAGTGTGAGGGAAAGCATTTGCATTCAGACATAGGACTGTGGACATTTAATTCTGGACATTCTGACAGACCCATTAGCATTTTAGTTGAGAGCGGGAAACCCCCCTTAGAAAGGAGGCAAGGTAAGGTTTTCTTTTCATGTATCGGTTGAATTAAAGTATTTGCCAACCACCATGCCACTACTGTGTCAGAGTCCTATTTCTCTACCCTTAACTCTATTCTACAACCATACACTATGCTCAAGCTTGTTACTCTAAAGGTCCATGTTGGCATGAGTGATAAGGCTATTTATATTCCCGCAAATGTTTGAAGAATGTTTGAGCAGTGATTGCCAGCACCATAGATGGTGGTAGATGGACTGACCATTTTAGAATTCTTCATATCCTTTTCCCCCCTGCAGCATAAACTACTTTGGCTAATGATTTGGACATGTGCCATGCATCAAATTGAAGCTTTACGTCTAGGAACTGCTCCCGCATCACTTTTGCAATGACCACACGTCTGTCCACTATTTGAAATCCCCTCGAAAGCAGATGTTCAATTGATCTAATGACATAATAAAATTCGAAGCATGACTTCTAGCGGGAAACAAGTAATATGTCTGATATTTGTAGGTTGCAGTTTTAGCAATGAACTCTAGTCCTAAACAGAAACATGAGATCTTATTAAATGTCGTTCTGCTGATTAGAGTACAAGAACTAATTACATTTCCTCCAGGTACTTTGCCAATAATCGGTTGAGCAGACCATGAAAATGTTGAATGGCCCCTTGATCTTCAGGTCCGTTCCATCCACTTTGTAAAAATAACCAATGGCTCCTGTAAGGAAGGCATGGTATCACAAGCATTGACACAATGGATACAATTTGTAAAACTATTATTGATAAGGTAGGGGTTAGAGAAACTACTACAATCTTAGTTATAGGGCGGATTAGGAGTCTTGACGATCAAACAAACAAAACAGTCCTAGTGGAGTCACAAATCAAAATGGCCTATACTAACAGACAAACTGAATGCCTGCGCTATCTCTTGTACAAAAACTGTAAACTGGAGGAAATGTATGCAAAAGGAAAAATCAGTGTTCAAATGATAATGTGGCTGAACCAGCTCTCCTCCCCACGTTAGGCCTCACGAGGCAAGGCAATACTCGTAGGCTGGATGACACACACACACACTGGCTCAGCTTCCAACAGTACATAACCGTAATTCTTTGAAGATGGCAGCCTTGATAACAACCAATGGCGAGTTAATTTGCAGTTTGTTTTGTTTGTACTGTAGAATAAAGGTGCCGCATCCAATTGTGTTTGTAAGCTCTCAGGCTACACTGAGCAGAATACACAAATGAAAAAATATACAAACATGAGGTGGATGCGCGCCAAATGAAGTTTATTTTGATGATTTATTTGGTTTTAAGTCAAATTAGCGATTTAGTTTAGTTTATTTATTTGTAATGCGCGCCAGACCCAGGGGTAACCGGGCGCAGTGAGGAGAATATGCAAAGCTTACAGTGTTACATAGAATTACAATGTTACATAATTTACAGTGATACGAGGTAGGTATGTACAGATTTAGCAGGAAGCAGATTTGATCAAAGATTGAGGCATTGCCATCAAGCGAGGCAGTCAGTTATATACAGTGTTCCTATAATTATTTACATTTGTATTACATTTGTGATATATCTCTAATAATACATATATACATTCAGATGAAGTAGCATAACACAAGTGTCTAGCAATACGTTACATATTTTTGTCATTGTGGGGTTAGAAACCTAGTGTTTTTACTTCTCTCGAAACCTTAATGCTATGGCCATCTATTTTAAACATGGAGTAGTCCATGCCTAACTTGTTGATATTTGCCTGCATACCCAGGATAATCAACTCCGTCTTATTATTCAGGCAGACACCATGGGATGCCATCCATGCCTGAATAATGAGGTACACCCTATTCACCAACTCCCTGTCCTTACTGTGATCCCCAGAAAGCGGGAGGAGAATCTGTGCATCATCTGCATAATTAGTGTAGGTGATACCTAGAAGGTCCAGATAATCGAAGAAGGGTTTAGTGAATATGTTGTATAGGGTCGGTGAGACACGAGCCTTGAGGGACTGTGCATGTGATTGGTGAAGGGTCGGCTGCTGCCGAAGGGGAGAGGACTCATTGTTCTCTCACTCAAAAAGGATTCAATCCATTTAGTGGCATGGGTGGAGAAGTGTGCAGCAGTGTCCAAATGTTTGCAAAGGACCTTGTGGTCCACTAGATCGAAAGCAGCTCAGAGATCAAGTAGAAGGAGGAGTGCTGTCTTACCTTGATCTCTCAGTCAGTTCATCTATTTGGGTCTTTAGATCAATGAGGGCAGTTTCAGTTCCATGGAGTGGACGGAAACCAGATTGTCTAGCTCCCCAATAGATTATGTAATTCAAGGTGTCTTTGAAATTGTGTATAGGCAACCTTGTCTAGTATTTTCAGTAAGAAAGGTACCGTAGTAATGGGCCGATAGTTGGTGGGGATGAGGGGGTCTAGAGACTGCTTCTTGAGAAGCGGGAGCACCCATGATTGTTTTAGATTAGCCGGGATGTTACCTGTGGCGGAGGAGGAGTTTATCAATTTGGAAATTAACGGTGAGAGGTCTCTGGCAGCGTCTTTTATTAGTTGCGCTGGGCAGATGTCACCTTTGCAATTCGAGGGTTCGAGGGAAAGGATAGTTTTCTCTACTTCTAAGGTGGTAGTTTTAGTGAAGGAGAATTTGTTGGTATGGTCGTTGGTAGTGTCATTGGGTGGCGGCTTATTTGGGAGGTTTAAGGATTCTTTTTTTAGTTGGATTTTGTTTTGCAGCGTGCTAATTTTGTTTGCTAGGGCAGTTTGGATATCTGTACACCAGGTCTGGTCCTTAATACAGGTATCTGGCGTGGCAATGGGAGACTCAAGTTCTTTCAGGATGGAGAAGAGTTCCTTCATGCTTGAGTTAGAGTTGGCAATGCGATCATTGTAAGAGTTACGCTTTACTAGGCAGATTTCATTTTTGTAGTGCCGAGAGATGTTCGTTAAATTAACTTTGTTCTCATCAGTTGGACAGAGTTTCCAGTCTGAATCGCATTTTCTTTTGGTTAAGCGCAGGGCTTTAAGTTCTGGCGTGAGCCATTTGTTTAGATGTGCCTTGGGTTTGCTTGTCGCATTTTGAGTGGGGCGACTGTCTATAGTAGTACGCATGATATTATTGTATTCGTTGACCAATGCGCTAGGGTCAAGGTTGTCTGGCAATGCATTTAGAGTTGTAAGGATCAGGGGAATAATATTATCCACTGTGATATTCTTTTTGTTTCTTGTGGGGCAGGGTGCATCCGTGTGTAGGACTGGAATGGGTGGTTTAGTGGTTAGTAGGTTAAAGGACACCAGGGAGTGGTCGGTCCAGGATAGGGGCGTAATAGAGGAGTCTATGGCTGAGCAGTTGGAATCAGCGATCCAGTCAAGTATTCTGTCCTTCACATGGGTAGGGGTGTTGACTTTTTGGGTTAGTCCTAAGGTGTTAAGGGTATTGGCAATAGTTGATGCATGAGCATCTGCTTGGTTATTGAAGCCAAGGTTAAAGTCCCCTAGTACCAGCAATTGTGAAGTAGTTTTGGTATTGTTGGACAGAAGGCTGTGCAAATCCTCCTCGAAGGTTCCAAGTGGACCCGGTGGTGTGTAAATTAGGTGAATAGATAGAGTTTGGGTATTGTTTATGGGGATTTTCGCAGTGAGAGTTTCACAAGATTGCATGGTTGTGGCAGGGGCTAATCGTAATGATAGGTTTTTTTTGGATATAATGGCGATTCCACCTCCACGGGAGCCTTCTCGGTCCTGCCTGGATATGGTGTAAAAGTCGGGAATGGCCAACACGAGTGATGGACCTGCCGCATTGTGTAACCAGGTCTTGGTTATGGCAATAAAGTCTAGATTGGCTTCTATAATTAGGTCAGCTAGGTCGATGGCATGTGCCACTAGGTATCTTACATTGAGGAGTGCTCCCTTGAAGGAATGTCCCTTCAGGGTCCATTTTAGTTAGGGCAGTATTTGATGAATTAGTATTTGTCTTGAACTTGAAAGTTTGCATATTTATGTTCACTGGTAAGGAGTGGGGGGGGGGGGGATTGGGACCATTACATATCCTGGTATGTTGGCCTTTCATTGTAGGCTTTAGGTTTAGGTTAGTAGAAAAGCAAAATTGACCCGAACCCCCCGCCCCGACACGCGTTTCCCCATTTGTGACAATGGTTCTTCAAGAGGGCATAAAAACAATATTTTGATGTTCTGTAATATAAATTGAACAAGAACCAATCATTTTAAACATTCAAATTGTTGTCACACTAAAATGGTCAAAACATTTGCTTTTTACGTTATTTTGACAATGTGCTGCCACTTCAATGCTTGTCGAAAAAAGAGCTTTCTAGGTGGGGGGGGGGGAATTTGCATTACTTGAAAAATACCTATAGGTGGGAAGAATAACCAGAGTTTTGCATATTTGCATATTTCCCCCTCGAGGAAGAGGACATAGAAGAATTGAGAAAAACTCTTTAAAACAACATCACAAGAAATTATGCATTGAATCATACGCAATACTAAAAAAGCACATGGGAATTTTGAAACTATCAAAAGTACAATAAAAGATCTCAATATTCCGGAAGCAACTTTCAAAAACTACCAGATCACGGATTAATATTTGGCCAAATATGAACAAGAATTTAATTCAAGCAACAAGCCTTCCACAGAGATTAAATGGATTATGAATTCAAACGGGTGTATATCTTTCAAAACAAATCCATCAATAAAAAAACCATAGTGTCCACCAGAAACGGCCACAAAATCCAAACTATTACAAGTTTCACCCATGTCATCAGAAATTGAATCAGCAAGTGAAGGAGAATTGGAGAGAACTAATCCGGATAATGAACAAACCATCTTCCTATCTAGACCTAATCTTGAACCTATCAGACAATGTTCTACAGCATTAATTTCTGCACTCAAAGGTTTATCCTTTTGTCCATCAAACAACTTTGATTATATCAAAACAGTTGATTCTTTCAAATTCAGCAGATATCTCAAGTTAAAAAAATATTTTGCAACCGCAACCTCTTTCAAAGAAATTGGAAACATTCGAGACGCCATCAGAATTATCTGTAGCACACTGCATGGTTACAGTTGATCTCAATTTACAGGAAGAAAGATATCCACATGTTAGAAACCTTTGGAACAGACCTTGGTGTCAATATGGATCTTTCAGAAACAACGAAAATAAAATGAAAATCAAACTTCTATCCTCATCTTCAAACTGACAATGTCATTGACATTTTTGAAAAAATGTTATACAAGACTTGAGGAAGATTTATTTAAAGAAATATAGACCAAAACAGTACAACCATAACCTTACATTACCGGAAAGAACAGCACTCACAGAATTAAGTAAAGATGACTCTATAACCATTAAACAAGCTGATAAAGGAGGCATTATAGTTCTTAATACAAATGATTGCATTAAAATGGCAGAAGAACATCTAAATAAGAGTGATACCTATGAAAGACCTGCATTAAATCCACTGCCAGAATTAATTCAAGAATGGAGCAACCTAAACACGCGTTGGTTTACAGAAGAATTGATCACAGAAGATTAACACAATTTTATGAAAAACTCCCATCCAATATTAGCAAGTATCTATTTTCTGCCAAAAATTCATAAAAATGACCATCTTCCTCCCAGTCGTCCAATCATCAATAGCATAGGTTCACTGACGGAACCAATCTCCGAATACATGGACCAACACTTACAGCCTTTAGCCATGGATCTAGCCTCTTTCATTAAGGACACCAAGGATGGCATTAACCAATTGGAATTAACCAACTGGGAACCTGATTATAGGCTGGTTACATTTGATGTCACCAGTCTATACATGAGCATCTTACATACAAAAGGGATTGATACTACACAAGAATTTCTTCAAACCAGATCAATTTCATATCACAAAATGACATGATCATCGAAATGTTATTTCACACTGAATAACATCTTTTTATTCAACGAAACAATTTATAGACAAAAGCAGGGAACTGCAATAAGGGCAAAATTTGTCCCTGCCTATGCAAACTTATATATGGGCTCATATGTCAGGATTCGACCTTGGAAACTCTGGCATTACTGAAAAGCTAATGCAGTCTAGAGTTCCTGTGACATGGTCTAGTCCTCACCTATCATGGCCGCCGTGTGTACAATACCAAGCCCCGCCCATTGTCCGGCGCGTTGCATCTGTTCTTCGATACTCCTCGCTCCGCAGCTAACCTCATTTAGCAGCCCTTCTTTGAGAGTTTTCTGCCACTCTCTCGCTGTCTCGGCCGGCTTCCCTTGCCGTGATCCCTTCCTTGAGCCTGCGTTTCTCTTTTCGGCGCTCGGCCGCTACCTTTCTCCTCTCTTTACTCACCTTGTTGGCGCTCTCCGCCATTCTGGCTTTCGGGTCCGCTCTTCCAGATCTGCCTCCTTCCACGGTCTTCCATGCTCCGTCCTGTTTCCTTCGTGTTATCCGTCTATTTCTGGTAAGTGGACACTTTATTTGCTTCCTTGCCTTTCTATACTTTACCTGCTTTTCACAGACCTCTGTTTCAACCCGACTCTCCTACCTGAAAGACCGTACTCTTCTGGCCACTCGGCTGCAGCGTTCCTTTTCTTTGTCCCTTTACAAGACCAGCTCCTTGAAATCACTCTGGAGCAGCATTCCTCTTCATCTTCGCCATCTTGCAAGATCTACACGCCGGTGTATTTTGTTCTAATCCACTTCAAGACTCGCCATTTTTCTTCTGGGGACACTATCCTCCAGTTGTGTGCCTCCTCTTCGCGAGTCGGACATAACCACAGAAGGACACACATCAGGGTTTTTTGGTGCCTTCTGGGTTTTTCCCCTGAGTATTGGGGTTTGGCTCCTCGGGGTCCCCCAAAGACAGGTTCCAATCCCTGTCAAGGTGGCCTGCGAGGGAGCCAGACCCTATATGCACGATAGGAAATCAAAGGAAAAACCACTAAGAGAAACCGAATGGCCCCGGAAGAAGTCGTCATCCTACTCCAAGGACAACGACCCTGAAGGACTAGGTGAGGAACAGGGGGAGGGCAGGGCGCGTCCTGACATGAAATTCAACTTGCATGGCAACATCCGTCTTTCACAGAAAACAATCAAGTGATATATTGGAGCAGATTTATCAATGATATTCTGGTGATTTGGAAAGGTAGCAAACAGTTCCTTGTTGATTATCATCAGTATCTTAATGCCAATCAATAAACTCACCATGGAGGAGAATGTTGACAGAATTCATTTTTCGGACTTAGAATTGTATACAGACCGCAACCAAATTCACTCAACCTTATACATCAAACCAACCTCGGGAAACAGTATTTCACATGCAAGTAATCACCCGCATCATATCAAACACAATATTCCCTATGGAGAATATCTAAGGATTAAAAAAAATTGCACTCAAGAAGAGGAACTTACAAAACATTTAGAAATGGCCAAAGACAAATTCCTGATGAGGATTTACACAACAATTGAATCAAGCAAAAAATAAAACCAAAGAACGTACAAGAATGGATCTTTTAAAAAAATAAACCGACAAGGAATGCACATAGGACATCACAAAATCACAACCTATAATTCAGAGGGAAAAATTCTCAGATCAATCCTCAAGAAACACTGGCATCTGTTATTATTACAAAGACTTAGCACTGTTTCTAGACAATCCACCATGTATTACATTTCAAAGAGCTCCTTATATTAAAAATATCCTCTGTCCCTCACATTTCACAAAACAAAAAACACAAAAAGGAATTGATAGGCTATGGCAATCTAGAAAATTAACAGGTTATTACAGATGTGGTAACTGCAGCATGGTTCTGCATTTGGAAAATGGACTTACTAAGATCTCGAAACCTAATGGAACCCAGTTCATCATTTAGGACTTCAACTGCAATACAAAATTTGTGGTCATTTTGATTCGATGTTCATGTTCCAAACCATATGTTGGAAGTACTATAAGACCATTAAAAATAAGAATAGCTGAACATTTACGCTCAATAAAAAACAAGGACCAACATTATCCTTTGAGTAAACATTTAGTTTCAGAGCATTCATAGGAACAAATTAAGAATATTCAATTTCATGGATTAGAACATATGATGCCAGCAAGAGGCGACAATAGAGAAAAAATGTTGACCGAGAAAGAGGCATATTGGATTTGCCTCATGGACTCTTGTGAAACTGGCTTAAATTCGGACACAGAACTGGGTCATTTTCTTTAATGGAAATACGTGATCATGAATTTGCAACAACCAGAATCGCATGTGGGGGCTACTAATATCGATTGATGTTGATAAGCCATCACAATTTATTTACTTAGTTGGCATTATGAATGTAATTATCTGTTGAAGATCAATGATCAAATGTAATTTAATTAATTCATTTGAGTGAATTTGGCTAATAACAGGAATTTGCATCATGCATTGGATTAACCTCCACAGTGCATTTGTACAATGCGTCTTCCGTTTGCTTTTTATGACCTTTTTGAGCATTTCTCAGATAAATAATAAGACATCCATACGTTCTCTTAACCTTTCGAAAATGACGCTTGCAACGTGATGACGTTTACGTGCATACCACGTGTCTTCATGTTGCAACTATATATGATACATTACTCACCGTAATCGTATTTCTGATGCTTGTATATGCTTAGATTCACATGCTGTGCATAGGCCGACATCTAGTGGAAGCTGCGGAGTATTACAGTTTGTTTTTCAAAACTCGAAAATGGGCGTCATGCCAGTAATACTATCCCTAGTGTGACGTCCACTGTACCCAAGATCCCTCACGCGTCTAGGATCCTCAGATTGTATTTTTTCTGACATGAGGTAGCATGAAGAGTAGCGCGAGTACAGATAATCCAAGCAGATAGAAAGGTAAGACTACAAGCAACCATGCGCCTTCTCTCAGAGGGGAGGAAGGGTGGGTCGCATGTGAATCTAAGCAGATACAAGCATCAGAAATACGATTACGGTGAGTAATGTATCCCTTCTGAGGCTTGTGGAATCTGCTTAGATCACATGCTGTGCATAGATTAGCGAGCAGTACCTGAAGGAGGTGGGATGTGAGAAGGGTCATGAGCAAATAGGTGTCTTAGAACCGCTTGTCCCAGTTGTGTATCTGCCTTGGAATGGGTGTCAATGCAGTAATGCGGAGTAAAAGTGTGAATAGAGCTCCAAGTAGCTGCTTTGCAAATGGTGTCAAGGGGTACATTTGCAATGAAAGCCAGAGTGGCCCCAATGCCTCTAGTAGAGTGGGCTCTTGGCGTGAAAGGCAGAGTTCTTTCAGAGAGTGAGTAACACAGCTGGATACAGTTAATAATCCACTTCGAGATGGCACCTTTAGAGACGCGATCCCCCTCTCTGCCTGTAGCTACAGAGACAAACAGTTGATCTGTTTTCCTTAGCGGTCTGGTTTTATTTACATAGTAGAAGACCGCCCTACGCACATCTAGGGTGTGTAGTTTCACTTCAGCCGAGCTTTGAGGGTCCTGGAAGAAAGCCGGAAGCTCGATGGACTGGTTTACATGGAATTTAGATATAAAATTAGGTGAGAACCTAGGGTGTGTGCGTAAAACCAGTTTGTCTTTATGGACAGTAAAGAAGGGATCCTGCACTGAGAGCCTGAATTTCACTGACCCTTCTTATAGAAGTAATAGCTACTAAGAAGGCCGTTTTATAAGTCAGGTGTTTGAGACTGCTTTTATGCATGGGCTCGAAAAGGGGGCCCATGAGCTTAGATAGCACCACATTAAGGTCCCACCCTGGAGGTGGGTTTGAAATAGGAGGGTGAAGTCTCTTTACTTCTTCCATGAAGTCTTCAACTACTGGTACTTTCCACCACGAGACCTTGTTATGGGAAGTGGTGTATGCCGACAAGGCAGCCAGGTGTACTTTCGTGTGCGTTAAAAACCAATCCTGCATCTAGCAGGTGGAGCATGTATGTAACAATAGTGGAAGGAGTACAATCAACTGGGTTGATTTGTCTACTCTGGCACCAGATAACGAATCTCTTCCACTTGTCAAAGTAACAGTGCCTTGGGTTTGGTTTCCTAGACTCCTTTAGGATGTCCATACACCTTTGTGGTAATTTGAGGTGTCCGAACTCTATGACCTCAGGAGCCATGCTGCCAGGTTCATTGAGTTGGGTTGCTGATGCACTGTTTGACCTTGGTGCTGGGACAGTAGGTTGTACCAGGCTGGAAGTTTGAAGGGCTCGCACACCGCCATCCCATCCTGCGTAGGTGTGGGAACCATGGTTGTCTTGCCCACATGGTAGCAACTAGGACGAGCGTCATCGACTCTCTTCATCTTGTTGACCACCTTCCTGATGAGGAGTTGGTGGAAAAGCGTACGCAAACATCCCTGATCAGTTCATCCACAGGGCGTTCCCCTGGGAGTCTGGTTGGGGGAACCTGGATGCAAATCCTGGGCATTGTCGGTTTTCGCTTGTGGCGCATAAGTCTATAGTCGGGAAACCCCACTGAGAGAAGATATTTTCTACGACCTCTCTGTGTAGAACCCATTCGTGTTCCTCTGGGAGGGAGTCTCTGCTCAGAGCATCTGCTAGGGAATTGAGCTCCCCTGGAACATGTGATGACAGGAAGAGGTTCCGTCTGAGTGCCCATATCCAGATTTTCTGGGCAAGCTTGGACAGATTTGGCGAACGAGTCCCTTCTTGCTTGTTCAGGTAGAACATGGCTGTTGTGCTGTCCGTCCGGATTTGCACTGACAGGTTTAGTAGGTGGGGCTCGAACGCTTGAAGCGCTCTGAATACTGCCAGAAGCACTAGCAGGTTGAAGTGGTTCTTGGCGACTGAGGGCGACCAGAAACCCTGAGCTGTGTGGTGGAGATGGTGGGCTCCCCACCCCGTCAGACATGCATCGGTAGGGACCACTGCCTGTACTTCGGGGTCGTAAAAGGGTTTTCCCTGTGCAAGATTCTCTCTTGTCCTCCAGTGAAGGCTTTGTACTAGTGTTGGCGAAACGACCACTAGATCGTCCCACTGACCACTTGCCTGAGACCACTGTTTCGCCAACCATTCCTGCATGGGACGCATGCGCAGGTGCGCGTGGGGGACCAGGTAAATACATGACGCCATCATGCCCAGCAAACGCATTGCTTTGCGTACCGTTATTTGGTGACCGGACTGATAATGTGGAATTTGCAGTAGTATATTCCGAATTCTTTCCTCTGAAGGAAAGGTCAACCCCTCTTGAGTATCTAGGAACTGTTTGGAGGTGCTTGGCACCAGGCTTGACTTTCTCGTTGATTGAGAAGCCTAATTCGTGGAGGAGGTCGATAGTCCTTTGAATGTTTGTCCTGCAAATTACTGGGGTTTCCCCCGTTATGAGCCAGTCGTCCAGATAAGGGTACACCGGGATTGCCTCCCTGCGTAGGTGTGCAGCCGCCACCGCCAGTACCTTGGCGAATACCCTTGGTGCCGAAGCATCCCGAAGGGCAGTACCTTGAATTGGTAGTGCCGACTGTCCACCTTGAAGCACAAGTACCTTCTGTGCGCTGGGCACATGGAAATATGAAAATAGGCATCTTTCATATCCAAGGTTGCCATGTAATCCCCTTTTTAGGAGGGGGATTACCTCTTGTAGCATAGTCATACAAAACTTTTGGGACTTGACATACTTGTTGGCAGGCCATAAGTCCAATACTGGGCGCACTGTCAAATCTTTTTTTGGCACAAGGAAGTAAGTTGAATAAATACCCTTGTTTACCTGGTGTTCCGGGACGAGTTCTATCGCGTCCTTTGCTAGCAGAATGGCGATCTCCTCGAGGAGAATCTTCTGATGTTCTAAAGAGTGTACTCTTTGTCGTGGAGGATGGTTCCGGGGATGCTGCAGTAGTTCTATACAGTACCCTGTGGATACTGTTGACAGCACCCATCTGTCTGATGTGATCCCTTCCCAAGCCTGGGTGAAGTTGGAAATGCGTCCCCCTACTGGGGTTGCGTGAGAAGGGACCGTGAACTGAGCGTCACTGCTTTGGTGGAGGCGTGCCGCCTCCTTTACTGGGGCTGCCTCTGCCTTTACCACATCCTCTCCTATTACCCCTGCCGTAACCCTGGGTAGACTGTTGGCTGTTCCACTGTGTACCCTGCCCGTGGGAATAGTTAGATCCTCTCTGGGAATTTTGGCCGCGTGGGCGACAAAAATTACTATTCCCTCTCTGGTTAGGGGGTTTATTGGTTAACTGGCCAAGGGACTCGAGTGTCTCGTATTCGTCCTTGGCATTCTTCAGCGCGTCCTCGACCGCCTTACCAAACAACAGATCGGCTTCCACCGGTTTGTCCAACAATGATGCCTGGGTTTCTGCCTTAAAACCAGACTGCCGTAACCACGCATGTCTCTTGATAACCGTACCTTCTGCTATCAATCTGCCTGCGTTGTCCGCGGCGTCAAAAGTTGCTTTTAAAATGCAACCAGACACGGCTCTACCCTCTGTGGAAATTCGTGCTAACTGGCCCTTTAAGGGTTCTGGTGCAGAAGCTATGAGTGCCGCGACTTCTTCCCACTGATGGCAGTTGTAGCTGGCCAACAGGGTGGTGGAGTTTGCAATCCTTGCCTGATAGGCGGACGTTGAGGCTACTTTCCTGCCGAAACCATATTGTTTTTTGCTCTCCTTGTCTGGAGTAGCTTCGGACGATGACAAGGATGTTCCAGCCCTCTTACGAGTGTTAGTGACAACTGGGGAGTCTGGCTTCAGATGTCCTCTTATATAGAGAGGGTCAGACTGGGCTGCCCTGAAAAGTTTTTCAACTCTAGGATTGACTGCTCTGGTGAGGTTCGGGTTCACCAGGGACGGGTCTATTCTTCGCTGAATAGACTTAAGGATAGGGATGGTCTGGGCAACAGGCCTCCTTTCTCCCACTAACTCCTCGGCGAAGTCCCTCTCTCCCTGGACACCGTGGGTGTCAATATGGAAATGTTCTGCTGCACGTGCGAGAACCTCGTTCAGGAGGGGTTGGTTATCGACAGGGGAGTCGGTAACCGTGGCTTCCTTCTCTACCGGGGAATCTACTTTGTAGTTTTCAGGGTCTTCCTCTCCCTCTTCTTGGTCCTCATCATCCCCATAGTAGCCCGTCCCGGTTTGCTCTTCTACCATGCCAAAATCTTGGTCCTCACCAAAGTAAGTCTCTCCTTGATACAGTGAGTATGGCCGTGAGTATGGTTGTACCTCAAAGGGGTCTGTAGACCTCATCGGTGTCCCAAACCGGGGCTTCTTACTCGGGGGGGATAGGATCATTAGAGCCTGAGGGTGTAGCCCCTTGTGGATCATATGAAAGGAAATGGTCTGGATTTTTATCGTAAAAGTCTGCCAAAGAAGACATCCTTGACATGACCCTATCTATGTCATCACTGGACCATTTTTTGGAACTGGGAATGACTCAGAAAATTTTGGAGATTTATTTTGAATAGATTTGCTGGTTTTTGAAATATCAGCAGACCTGGTCTTGTCTGCCTGTTTAGGAGGAGTGGAGTGTTTCACAGGTGTGGAAGAGTGCAGAGGCTGCTTCTTCTACTGTTTTTCCCCCTCCCCATGAGTGGAAAAGTGTTTTCCCTGTCCCTTTGTGGCTCCGGAGGTTTTCGACGCCTGGCGTCGAGGATCGGGGGTAGAGTCCCTGTCCTTCGAACGTGGGGCCGCGCTGATCTTGTCTGCGGGCTCCGACTCCTGGAGTGCGGCCTGGGGGTGTAAGTCGTCTTCGTCTTCCGACGATCGAACTTCTGTTCGCCTAGGGAGCGAGGCACTCTTGGCAAGAGTGGATGATTGCCTGGAGTCATGCGGCGATCTCGAACGCCCAGAGGACACCGATTCGGACCGTTCTGTTTGTGCTTTTTTCCGAGAACTCGACGTCGTCGAGTCTCGGTTGGACTTCGTGTGTTTAGTGTGAGTGGTGTGTGAAGCGCCTGCGTCGCCGGGGGTCTTCCCTATAGCCGCCCTGTCGGACGTCCTTCCGAGGTCGGGGACCTGCGCTCGGCTGTCTTTCGACGCCGTAATGTCCTCGCCGTCCGAAAGCATGGCGTTGCTGCCATCGCTGAAGGCGCCCTCCGCTGCCATGGCCGCCTGCCTGGCGTGGTGGGCCCAACGCTTCGTGGAACGGTCCTTAAGTGTCTTAGGTTTAAACCTACTACACGCTCTGCAGTTCGCTTCGGGGTGGTCCCTCGGCAAGTAGAGATTGCACGTGGCGTGCCTGTCGACCCAAGGGTATTTGCGATTGCACTTGGGGCAGAATTGAAAAGGGGTACCCTCCATATGCACCTTGAGGCAGCGGGCTGGTAAGTGTAGGAATGTACAAGGTGTACCTATATACCAAGAGTGTAGAGTATGTCCAACCCCCCACTCTCCCTACTTGCAGGGGCGAGGCCAGAGGCCTTCCGAGGCCCAAATCCGTCGTGCAGCAGCCGACGGTCGATTTCTTCTCCAGCCGGCGTCGAGTGTCGAAGTTTGACGTTGGGATGGGGAAGGGTGTAAATTAATCAATATTTTGGCAAAAGTATGGCTAAGGCCAGGGGACTCCGCAAAATGCTTCCGACCAGTATGGCGGAAAAAAACAATCTGAGGATGCTAGACGCGTGAGGGATCTTGGGTACAGTGGACGTCACACTAGGGATAGTATTACTGGCACGCCCTGTGTCGACGCCCATTTTCGAAAAACAAACTGTAATACTCGGCAGCTTCCACTAGATGTCGGCCTATGCACAGCATGTGATCTAAGCAGATTCCACAAGCCTCAGAAATATATTTACACACCCAGCCATTTTGTTTGCATAAGATCGAGTTCCAACGCGGTAAAATACGCTCTGCAAATCTCGCAAAGGAGAAATCAAGCTAAGAGACTGAGAACAAGAAATTTGATCTTGATAGTAAGATTTACTCTTTATTTAGTGTTCGTAAGGGAAAGAATGCTTATAACAAATTTATTTTTGTAGGAACTGGCGAATGGAAACAGTACTACTTGTAGAAAGTAGTTACAGATAATTTGGTTTAAGGAAAACTTTCTATATGAAATCATTGATAAAAAATAGACTTGAAGTGGAATCAACAAAAATTCTTTTTTTGACAACCATTGAAGTGGCAACACATTTTCAAAATAACGTAAAAAGCTAACATTTTGACCATTTTAGAGTGACAACAATTTGAATGTTTAAAAAATTGTTTCTTGTTCAATTTATATTACAGAACATCAAATATAGTTTTTTATGCCCTCTTGAAGAACCATTGTCACAAATGGGGAACATGTGTCGGGGGGGGGGGGGTTAATTTTGCTTTTCTACAATTACTAACATAAAACGCTAATTTGACTTAAAACCAAAGAAATCATCAAAATTAACTTTGTTTGGAGCGCATCCACCTCGGTGTTTATATAGGTTTTCATTTTAGTACACAACTGTAGATCGAGGCCCACCGTGCCTTGCACGTTTAAAGTTCTTTTCTCTGGGGCGCTAGAGAGCCGACCGTAATGGCGGCTCCTTTCTGAGCTCTACACTCCCATAAAATCCTGATCACGCGCCTTGGGTAATGGAAACGACACATTAAAGGCATCAAAGTTCTCCTAAACTACCCCTGGCACCCGCGCACAAAAAAGGACAGCCTGTGGGGCACCTCTGGCACCTTGGGAACATCGGCAATCATTGAGCGGGAGAACGACCAGGGCCGCAGTGGAGACAACAGTAGTCGTGTAGCAGAGGACGGCACCAGGGCGGCCCTTGCACAACCCAAAAAGCAGCCCGGGTTGGCGCAGGGCAGTCGGGTCAGAGATCTGAATGATCATCCCTGTGCAGTGCATACTCACAGACACAGTACCAGGGGTATATCTGCGACAGCTAAATCAGAGCCACAGCAGTGAGGGGGGTGAGAAGGCTCAAATACTCACAGGCCAAGGGGGCGCCAGAGACCCTGCAGGATGCTGCTGGCAGCTGGTGTATGTGGGGCAGGACCCCCGTGCAGCCTGTAAATTACAGGCGCAAAAGCTTTGGGATCCGAGCTCCCTTCTGATCTGAGGAGGGGGGGGGTGTCAGTGTATAATCCACACCGGAGCGCACCTGGTACTCTAGCACAGCCGACTCGACCTGGGATCCCCGATGGCAGTCCACCCTGACCTACAGTGCGGCATGGGGCAGAGGCAGTGCGGAGCCCGCTCCGGGCCCCCAGGCGGGGGACACAGAGTGAGCCAGAAGGTGCACAGGGGAAAAACCAACAGCACTAATGAGCCCACACATCTGACAGTGCGCGCCGAGTCAAGCCTGCAGCCCTGTCGGCTTGGCACGCTGTGGAACACTTGGCTGCAAGTCCTACAATAGTGAGGCGAGAGGCGGCCGCTCCCCCTACCCCTTCCGCTGTAGCAGCTTCTCCCACCACTAGGCAACAGAGGCCCCGGGTAATAAGATGATAGTGCAGGGACAAGCAGAAACAATCAACCCCATGCTGTTCACGTCAGCAGGAGGGCTGGAATGCTCAAATCCTCCGGGCCATCTGGCTGAGTCGGGATCTGGTGGACCGCGCCGACAGGCTGAGGCAACCCTCCACTTTCCAAAACAACAAACCAGGGACTAAAGGCAGCCCAGAGAACAACCACCAGCATTTATAACAACTATGCACCCCACCCAGGTCTGCAGGCATGACAGGCAGCATTGTGTCCAAAAGCAGAGCCCATACCGGACCTCACCATTGCTGGGGGACCAGAGGCAACATACACTGCATGCCCTTCTGGTGCACGGTAGGAGACTTGAAGCAGCCCAACACCCAACCTCTCAGACACCCACCACCTAACGCATATCACAGACGAGTCCACCTGAAAAGCCCTGAGGCACCACCGAGGACGGCTACCACCCCACAGGCCGGCGCACCGGGAGAGAACCAGCAAGTGAGCAAAAACGAGAGTCAAAAAAGCTGCCTGAATAGAGTGAAAAGACCACTGGCTAACTACCATGCAGCGCCACTAAGGCGCTGACTGAACACATTTGCTCCCAAACACGGTCATCAGGAAACCGGCCGTCTGGTGCCGCCACCGGGAACGAAACAGACAAGCTATGTAGGGAACTGAGGCTAGTCAACAACTGCAACACTTAAGCTGGGAGCACAGCCAGACTCAAACTTCACCAAAGGAGAGCCAGGCAATACAACGGCACAAATAGACCTGAAACAGATTCCTGAAGAGGACAGGCAGCTGCACTCGCGGCCGTGCAGGCCGGCCAGCCGTTGGGGCAAACAATAGAGCTCACACTGTTAAGTCATAAGAGTGGTTGGACCCCTCTGCCTCCTATGACCATCTCTGGACAGACCATACCGACTCCAAAAGTGACAGCCTCCAAATATGGGGAAATCAGACAAACTACAACGGAAACTCAACTTCAAAAGTGGATCCTCTGCCAAGACCCCCAGATCGCAGCCCCCGCTGGAACCCTCCGAGCCATTGGGAGAGGCTGAGGCGAGCGCAGCCCAGGTCCCCGAGATAGATATTCGAAAGATCCTGCTAGACCTAAAGGATGGCATCAGAGACCTCGACTCCAAGCTAGACGCTTTATCCTCCAAGGTCGATCAGCTACAACACCAGTTGGACAAGCATGGCGATTGCTTGGATGCAGTGGAGCAGAGAGTATCTGGATTGGAAGACGGGAGTACATCGCTCGTACCCAAAGTGTCAGCGCTAAAGGTCCAGGCCAAAAACAAAGACCTATAGGGAAGAGTTTGACACAACATCCGCCTGGTCGGTGTGAGAGCAGTAGGGACTTCAAAATGGAAGAATTCGTAGAGGCTATGTGTAAGGACCTGTTTGTAGAGACACAGTCTCAGTTGTTTGTTGTTGAGAGATCTCACTGCATACTCACCGTTCACCCGATACCAGGAGCAGACACCGTCCAATCATCGCATAGCTTCCAACAACAGGGACAGTTGACACAATCCTTAAACTGGCTAGAGAAAACGGTGAACTCCACTAGGACGGTGACGGGATCCAAATGTACCCAGACATCGGCAGTGCATGGGTCCCATACATCTTTTGCAGGGGTGAAACAACGCCCGAGAGACTGCAACATACTGTATTCCATGGTATTCCCTGCAAAGTTTCAGTCCAACATGCGGAGGACGACACACACCTCACCAGAGGCCGCAAGCTCCTTCCTCGATGAGATTGGCAGTCGGCCCCCCGGCAACAGCCCGAGACCGACGGGAGTCGACCACGGCCTGAGAAACCCAGTCGGAGGTTGTATTGCTTGAAACACAGAGAACCAACACCAATGCCAAACACTGAGCAGTATAAATCAGCATATAAGGGGAAGCAATGTAGTGTGTATCGAATGCCAAATGTACCACCGACACACAACCCTAATGCAACAGGCACACTTATATCCTAGTTTGGAAAGTAAGTTCACGGTCTCGATTGGGCACTAGTGCCCCAAGCTCAGCACTGTATAGGGCACGGGAGTTTGGGGGCGTGGGAAATGCTACCGGGCAGGTTGGGGGTTGTCCGTGGGGGGGGGGGAGGGTAAATGGGGGGGTACATGGGAAACAAAGGGGTAACCGAGGCGTACACGGGGTGGGAAGAGGAGAGTTCAGGGGTAGTTATAATTGTTGGCAGTCTGGTTCGCACCAGTTCACTCCACTGACATTCTGCAGAACAAACAGAGCTTACCCATATCAAGAAAGGAAGGAACGGTTGTGAAACCCTGGGCCACTATGAATAGACTGGAGCACGATGGGGTGCTCCTCAGACCATACCAGTGGTGAATTCTACCATGCAGCACCCCATCTGTTACACTCAACTGGTATCCACGGGGATGCCCCTCAGCACTGGTTGCTGGATTCGCCCTGGACCTTTCCCGCTCCCGGATGGTGCCTTCGATGGACTTCGGCCTGCAAGCACAGGTGGGCTGGATTTAGGGTCAGATTCAGCTTCCTCCCACCTGCCCCCGGGATCAACCCGATGGCCCTCTCCTCACCTTGTCGTGATGTCTGGCGTGCTCTCCGTCCTGCCTTCTGTGCAGGGGTGTGTAGTCTTCTGCGGGCTTGAGCGACCAAGTTAACTTCACTGGTGTGAGCCCATTCAAGTGTCTTTTAAGGGAGGTAAGTCTGATTGCAGCAGTCTTTATATGCCCTTGCCTTCCTTTCGTGTGATTAATTTCTTTTCTTTATTCCCCCATAGGTGCATGGAGTTTCGATGAATGCGCAGCTTGAATCGGGCTCTTGCCAGAATGGAGGACGCAAGAGTGTACAATGAATTGTTAGATAATGCACGAAGTGCGGCGCTGTAAGGTCTTACTTGCTAACCTGCATCTTTCTTCCTTTTCGGGTCGCGATTGTCTTTCCTGGCGTGTGAAGAATTTCGGAACAATGTCGATCCAGAAATGCCCAACCAGGTGAGTTGAGGCAAGCGCCGTGAGTAAATTGCTTTAACGTTGTCTTTCTCTCTCCCTCTCTCCAGGTGCTTCATTCCGGTGCGTTCGTGGTGTCCCGATGATGCTGCCGACTGGATGGATGACCGCGAGCAGCAGAAGGATGGACAGTCGACGAGCAGAGGCAGGATGGACTTCGCAGGTATATGGAGGCTGATAATTGTGTTCTTTTGTCGCCTCTGCAGGTCCTCTGTTCAAGGATCGCCAGTATCAGGTCAGACACAATGAGCGTCACGCTGATGGCTACAGAATAACGCAAAGCACGTTCTGTAACTTGGGTGTGGTTTATATGGCCTCCTAGTAAAATAGTCCAGGTAAATTAGTCCAGGCTACCACACTCTAAAACACTGCACCGCATAGTCTGGTTCTAGGAACTAGACTGTGGGTGCTTCCATGTTGGCTGCAGGCCTCCACAGAAAAAGTAGTCCCTCAAGGAGGTTTCCCATCCTGAACATGAGCCTGGCGCCAAAGGCGCCAGGACTGACTCCAGGATAGTCCATGAAGACAGTGCAAGGCCCTTGGGGCCCCAATTGAACCTCGAGCCCTAGCCCTGCCTGGCATGTGGGCTTGCCAGGGGAGGGGGGTTAGGTCAGGGGGCGTGACACTATCATTATAGAACAGGTAAAGGGTAGGAAGGCCGGGATCATATCGGTCAAGCATACGAGTCAATGGGGTTTAACATAGTAACGTGGAACATACGAGGGAGGAATAATCCAGCCAAGATTCGGAGAATCTCCCAATACCTTAAGAGACACTGTATTGATGTAGCATTAATCCAGGAAACCCAACTTAATACTTCCTCAGAGCACAGGTGGGGTGCCAGCTGGGGATGCCACAGATACTTCTCTTCCTATGCCAGGGGGTGTAGCAATTTTGATAAGTAGGGGGGTGAAATTCCAACTGATATCGAAAGCTAGAGACGGCAGTGGGAGAACACTGCTGGTTCATGGAAGACTTGAGGGGACACAAGTAGTCCTGGTAAATTCATATGGCCTGAACGTAGATAGCACAAATGCCTTTGATTGGGTCATGATCCATATGGCCAGGTATCAAACACTTACAATCGTCCGTTGGGGTTGGAGGAGACCTCAATTCCACACTAGACCCTCTCTGGGACAAATCAGGTGCGACCCCGAATGGGGTGTCTAAAGCAAGCCAGCAATTACATTGTACCACCTTGTTGATGTATGGCGGTAACACCACTTAAAAGTCTGAGATTTCACCTTACACTCCAGCGCCAGACTTTATTACATGTTGGTATCACGGGATGGAGGGTTTCATTGTAAACACTGCTGCATCATCCCCAGAACGCTGTCCGACCACTCCAGAGTGCTGTTCGAGTGTACTCCGGAGGTGGGTGGGGGGGCAGAGCGGTACGCCTGGCAGTTTAAATCCGGGGCACGTCAGGATACAATTTTTGCACAGGAGCTCCGAGATGAAATCCAGTCCTTTCTCCGGCACAATGAGGGACCGGTCTCTTCAGGCAGAGTCTTATGGGAGTCCCTCAAGTGTTATGTTAGGGACGCATGCATGTCGAAAGGAAATGGGATGCTGCGAGTTATTAGAAGGGAACTCACCGAGCGAAATACTCAGATTAAAAGACTAGAGGAAGAATACGCAAACGACCGAGACCCACAGACATTGGCGCGACTTCGGGAAGAACTAGATGCATTCAGAACAAATGCAGAGCGAGAGATTTGCCTACTGTCTCAATGGCTCCAAGTCTGGCAATATGGTGAAGGACAAAAACCAGGCGCGCTCTTGGCACGGCTGATAGCGGCTGACAGATGCCCATCCTTCATAGAATGCATACAGAATCCACAGGGGGTGTCGGTTCACTCTGAAAAAGAAATAGCAGGAGTTCCACACCTTCTAACAGGAGCTATACAGCTCCAAAGCCTCGAGAGCCCCAGCAGCCCTGAGCAAGGATCTTGAAGACACTGAACTACACTGGGTGGAAGAGGGTCTGAGGGAATCCCTTAATGCGCTGATCACTCTAGAAGAAATAATTGTGAAAATCAGAGAACTACCAGGGGCTAAATCGCCAGGCCCGGACAGGCTAACCAGGGTATTTTATAAGGCGTTCGCCCCAATGATGGGACCACTCCTAGTTGCATAGGAAGAGGCGATTGACAAAGGTGTATTGCCCCCCCCCCCCCACCCACGATGTGCGAAGCAACCGTGATCTTGCTACATAAACCTGGAAAACCACCAGAGGACTGTGCCTCGTATAGGCCAATCTCTCTAATAAATGTAGATAACATTTTCACCAAAATCCTAGCCAAAAGGTTGCTCCCCTTCATGCCTGGGTTGGTACTGGCAGATCAATTGGGATTTATACCCGGTCGAAACACCTCGTTCGGCCTACGCTGTTTCTTCAGAATTATAGAGGCCTTGACCCCCTCGACCCAGTTGCAGTCCTTTTAGACGCAGAAAAGGCCTTCGATTACGAATGGCCGCATCTCTTCGCAGTGCTTTGGAAATGAGGACTCGGTGCCTACTTTATCAAGCTAATATCCTTCCTCTACAAGATCCAGTCAGCAAAAATGTTAATTGGGAGGGAGCGTTCGACCGACTTCATGATGCATAGGGAGACCAGACGGGGCTGTCCATGGTCTGCAATACTATTCGCACTCGCAATGGAGCCGGTTGCTGCAGGCTTTAGGGAAGGACAGTTGGCCGACAAGCTATTCATCTCCCTATATGCAGACGATGTGGCACTCGTCAGCAATCCAGAAACCAACCTAGACCCAGTGATGAATAAGGTGTAGATTTGGGGTTTTCTCCAGTCTTAAAATAAAACACAGCAAGTCAGTGGTGTTCCCCCGCTGCTGCAGAAACCGGGGAATACCAGGGTGAATTTGACTTGAAATAGGAATCTACTGGCGTATGTTATCTTGGGGTAATGCTGCCTCGGAACCGTGGAGAACTGTTTCACGATAACTATGGGAAGACCATTTAAAAACAGCCAGATGGCGTCACCACCCGCTTATGCTACTTGTATGCATATCGATTATCAAAATAATTATATTAACCAAGCTTTTATACATATTTGTAAATGTTCCATTGCTGTTGACAGGAACCTTCTTCCATTGCTTACATTGCCCGCCACAGCAGGTGGAGGATCAGGCCAACAGTCGAGAGTAGCCTACACAACACTTACACAACCAACTACAAAAGGTGGCTTAACCTTGCCAGATCTAGAACGCTATTATTGGGCAGAGCAGGCACAATTCCTAGGTCACTGGTATGCCACACAGTCTGTGCACCCATATGTCCAAGTAGAACGAGCCTTCATGACCCCCCCCAACCTGCTCAGGGCTGAAGGTATCTGTGAGCTCGGAGTCCAGCCCCACACGCTAAACGTGGTCCTGATTACATACGCGATATGGTGGAAAATAGGTGCAAGGAGCGGCATCACCAGTAGATACTCGCCCATACTACCAGCTAAACATATTCCTAGGCTGCCCATAACAAGTGAGCAGGCATATATGCAATGGGCAGATGAGTTACGCATAGAGACACTGGGCAACCTATATGTGAACAGGGAATTTCTCATGCTTCAACTGGTAAAAGAACGAGGCACCAACTCCGCCCTCAATATTTTCCTATACTTCCGGCTCTGAAACACGTTCAGGTCCCTCTTTCCCTCATTCCCAACACAACTGCCCATATGGCAGCTACTAAATGGGGTAATCCATACACAGGGAGAGGGCTGGTTGATTTCACAAATTTACAACGACTTGATAGTAGAGGAGTCAGGAGGGATGGATAACCAGAAGAAAAGGTGGGAAACAATAGGAGAACCCATCCAAGATGAGGATTGGGGTTACATACTGAAGCAGACCCATAAGGTCTCGCTCAACTCCAGATACAAACTCATTAATTTTAACTTAGTACACCAAATATATCATATCCCAGTCAAACTACACAGGCACTTTCAGACCATTCCAGAGGTGTGTAAGAGATGTGACTACATCCCGGCAGGTTTCCTCCACCTGGCATTGGAATGCCCGAAGGTTGACCTGTTCTGGACAGAGGATCTGTGCAAGATATCCCAGATAGACAGAGATTCCCTCGCAAATAGCCCCCTGATTGTGCTGCTGCAATGTACAAAATCCCTGCAGCCCTCCACAAGGCATTTGACCGGACTACTCTTGGTCCTGGCATACAGAAGGGTAGCATCTACCACCCTCCAGTTGGAACGCACGGACCAATTTCGCAGGTGGCGGGGTGATGGTCGTCCACGACGTTGCCGAGCGTGCCTTTCCAGGGTGTCCGATTCCTTGGGGCCCCGAAATCCCAACGCCGTGGATCTATGCAGCTGGCAGGGCCAGGGTTCCCTGGGCGGAGCAGGCGGGTGAAGCTGGTGCCTATAGGCTTTACAGGCCTCAGTCCCACGTCTGTGTATCTAATGGTGGTCCGTAGTGCGGGTTGTCCCTGCTGCTGGGCAGCTCTGGCAGAATGCCCCCTTGTCGAGTGGGGCAGGCCCCGCCTCGGCTCCAGGTGAACGTACTGTGTTACTGTGATGTCCCAAGGCCCATGGGTGAGGCTACCCTCTGCAGGGGTGAGAGGGGGCCAGAGGCAGTTATCGGTGCCACAGCACTGCCTGGACACCGGTATGGCTCAGTGGGGGCACTGTGGCATTGCAGGCTCTTTAGGCGATCATTGCTTAAGGTCGCAATTGCAAGTGGCCGCCAGAAGCTGTTTGTTCAGTCTATTGATACCCACATTCGTGAGGGGAAGCCGCCTTGCGGGTTGGTGGATGGCAGTCCCTGGTCGTTGCTATGGGCCAGGCGGTTAGGCGGCCCGTGGTGCAGGACGAGCCGGGATGTGTTCCCTCCCAGGCAGAGGCACGGAGGAGATTATGGGCTTTACTCGCCCCTGTGCTCGGGAAGGGATGCACGCCGCCGTCGGCGAGTGGGCCGGCCTCCCTCGGGTTCCCTTCTCTCTCCGCTCTTGGGCGTCCCCGCTTCTCACCTCTGGCCCATTAGCAGCAGCTATGCAAACGCTACCCCTGTTGCAGCAAGACAGGAAACTCTTGCTGATGCCCGCTACCCTGCTGGACAGCATCTATAGAGGAACAGCGTTGAGCAACAGGCAGGGCTCAATAGAAAGCCAGCAAACCCTGATCACATACGCTTGTCTCTAGGAGCATCCATAACACAGACGTCTAACTCCACATTAGACCAAGGGGGGCACCCTCATTAGTGCAAACTGACAGGACCCACAAAATCCAGGTGCAGCTAGCTCAGTGCAGGCAATTACTGGAACCAAAGGCTACAATAACGGCACTGCCCAATACTGAAATGGTAATTGGGAGCACACCATATTCCCTGCACAGGCAAAAATGGCCAAACAAGCAACAAAACTAAAAGGCTCAGCGTCCGGAGATATCAAAGCCCTGAAGCAATCCGCAGAGACCCACAAATGCAACCAGCTGCAGGCAGAGGTTCAAACACACTCCCCACCACCAGAGGGTTCAAGAGAGTCTGATTGTGATGCTGGAAATGCATCGGAGGGTCAGGGCCTCCGTATCCTTGTCCTTTACTGCTTTTTATTGTGTGTTCTGTCGTGTTTTCCGCGCAGGAGTTCATGTGGGACTCCTGGCGGTGCAGCTCTCTTTCGTTTGGTGAACGGACCTGTGGATACCCTTATGGCACCCATGGGTGGGGGTACAACCCTGTGCCCCCAAGTGTATGTTTTTGGGCACCTGTGGGTGGCCCACAGAGCAGGGTATGGGCTGGTGGCAGCTCCATGCTGAATTTGACAGGTACGCGGAGTATCCTCCATTTTGGGATACCCCGGCCCTGCCATTGGGATCAGTTGATTCCTGATGGAAAACAAGATGGCCCCGGTGGCCTCTTGCTTTCTATTACCCATTACCTTGTTTTCCCAAAGTCCTGGGAAGCCCTGACTCGGTCCCTTCCCCCTGACTGGCTGTTGGATGGAAGTGCCATATATGGTGTTGTTGTGAAGGCCCAGTCAGACTAGCTGGAGCCTTCCTGGTGATGTATGTTGTGGGTACCTCCTGTGGGTGGGACCTGGGTGAATAGAGTGTGTGGCGAATATACATTCTGTGTTGTGGGTGTCTAGTATCTAGTGGTTGACACTGACTGAGACAACCCTGCCCGAAACCGGTATGAATGCAGCTTGGAGTGTTGAATGGCTCGGTACTTGTCCCAATAAACATAACTTGTGAGTGTCTGGAGAAAAGTGAATGGCCTGAATACCTTGTGTGCCTGATTGGCTGCCTGCCTGAATGAATGCCCGTAGTCGTGATTGGATGCTCGAGTGTGACCCAGCGGAATGAATGGGAGATCAACAGTATATCTGGGGACCTCTCACTGCTAGGAATCGTGTTCAGAAGCTGAAGTCCACTACGACGAGTAACTGGATTAACTGACGCTTGACCTTGAAGCCCTGCTGGACGAGAAGAATTGCTGTTGCTCTCCTTAACAATCTGAAAGCTGCTGTGCCTCCAAGGACTGACCCAGAGAGGACCTGGTAAGGCGCCCTCTTCCCGAGCTACGAGGGACCATTGTGCACAGCTGATCTTTGCCAACGCTCCCTGGTAGACAGACCTTCGACAGGCTGCCGACCCGATACGGGGACTGCTGCGGAACTCCAAGGAGAAGCACTGGGACTGTTGTCCGCCACTGTCGACGACCGCCGTCGACCGGAGCCGCCGTGCTCCCGTTTGCCTAAGAACTTTCCTTGATCGGACGCTCTCGTCTGCATCGCCATCCGCCTGTCTCCCGCTGGAGAAGGCCCGACCGTCGACGCGCCGAGGAGCATCCACCGGTGGGTTTCCCGCCACCTACAGACCGCAGAGACGCCGACGACCTGCGACTCCTGCCTTAAAGGGAGGGCACTCAAGAAGGGCCGTCGATTCCCCCGACACCGAACGCCCAGTTCCCCGACACCTCTCGACGATCCGTGGCTCTCCCGTCTGAAAGGGAGGCACTCAAGAAGGATCGGTCGGTGCATCGTCGGAGAACTCTACTCCACCAGGTACATTTGGGGGGTAAAACCTTAACAGGAAGAAGAAAGACTATTGAACATTTGGACTGGGCTTGTGCTATATATCTTTATCTACAGGTTGCCCAGGTGGGGGGGGATCTCCACACAGAACTGTGCCTAGGTAACGGGGCCAGCATTCTGCCTATTGTTTCAACCAGTTTACGTTCCTTCCTATCTCTATTGCTGGTCTACTCGTTATTGATCTGTGTGACATTTTAACCGTACAGTTGATGCACTTTAATGAGATTTGATAACATAAGTGGAACTACTCTAGACGTGTATATATTTATCATTATTGACTTCCAAGTACAAAGTGCGTTATTGTGATCGTGTACATAACTTTGAATATTAATTATATAAAGACTGTGTTTTCAGTAATACAGTGTGTGGACATTCCTTTGTGGGGGGGTTCGGGGACTACACTTTACTTAAGAACCAGCCTGCATCACCTCCTGAGAAGCTAAGCCTTGATTGCTCGTCCATTGCTACCACAATAGGAGAATCTTGGCTGGTGTCCTCTGTGCCTCTCCCTACCGGTCTTTACACTGATGACCCACCTATACAAAATTGGACCTGCTGGCAATGCTGCATAAGCTGAAAAAAGACAAAGACAGCACCTCCGACCTAGCTAAGTCCATCACGTACCTTAACAAAGGGGTCATGGCTGTAGAGAAAAGGGTCGACGAGGTGGAGACCACTGTAGCAGAACAAGGGCAGGAGCAAGATGAACTGGCCAGAAGGGTACAAGAACTCAAACAACAAATGGACCGTGTCCAGAGCAAACATGACGACGTGAAAACACAACATATGGATTCAGGAGATCCCAAAGTCCGTGGTGGACACTGACCTGCAACAATATGTACTAAAACTGTTCCGCAGATCCTGGGCATGGCAGATGAAAGCAACATCTTTTTGGACCAGACTCACAGGGTTTACTCCACATTTCAGCTCAACAAAAATCTGATCCCGGATGTGCTGACTCGGATACACCTATTCCAACTGAAGGAGGACATAATGCAGGCTGCTTGGGAAAAGGAACCCATAAGTTTCCGATCTACCCCCATCCAGCTTTACCAAGATTTAGCCCAAGCCACCCTCACAAACTGAAAACGTTTGAGGGTTGTTACGGACTGGCTGAGATCCAGGAAAGTGCGCTACCAATGGGCATTCCCAACCGAGCTCTCCTTCGAGTGGAAGGGACAGCGATACACAATCACAAAAAAAGAGGACATGAATGACCTCATGAGGAAGGACGATGGGATCGAATGCAACGAAAAGTAAAGAATCCCACCTGGAAGCATGGAAGGAGAAGACAGACCGGAGAGGGAGCAATGGAGGCCAGAACAGCCCCGCCCGAGATGTTGCAACAAAGAGCCCAAAACTATTGATCCCACATGAATGGTAGTTACAGGTGGAGCAAACCGGGGGCTACACACCAATGGTGAAGAAAGTAATGATCTGAAAGTAAGAGGGGAACCGCATTGGGAATCTGGAGGGCTAATGATCAAGGGGGTTACGCATTCTCATGGTGCAAGCTGCCATGGCGGAAATAGAACAGCTTCAAAAGACATACGGGGGTGGGGGACAGGAATTCGGATCCCAAAATTCCCGGGGTGAAAACAAACCCGGAGACCCACTGTGGTATAACCATGGCGAAAGTTATTGTTGAAGAGTTGCAAGCTGGGCAGTTAGGGGGTGGGGGGACAAGGAACATGGCATTTTGGTTGATGCTATGCACAACACAGGCTCAACAATCAGGGGGGCAGACAAGCTCTACAATAGGATGGAAGGCAGGCAACTACATCCCAACAATGGCTGACCTAACATTTGCGTTTTTATATAATTGTTGATACACAATATACTGTGTTGGGCGATCATATTTTGCCATCAATATACATTCTGCCAATGCATTTTGGTTAGAACCTTCGTCAGGGCTGTGTATAGGCAATTGATTACATCATCAACCTAATCATAATTATATATTTATCAGTTTAAATGCATTACATGGTTAAAATACAGTATATTAACGAATTCACACATACCATTTGGTTTGTCCCACGAATATTCAATTGTTGCGCCAGATGAAAAATAAATAACCAGAAATAGCCATTTAGTTTCAGCATTATGAACTCTATATACATTGATTTTTAGGACAGAAACGAGTCCTACCTGATCGCTTTGAATGCGTTTTCTCTCTATTGTTTACAAGCCCCAAGGGCTTCTGTTCCTCTATTTCGTATTGCAACGCCCACGGCCTCACAGCTGTGTGTGTTTAGATGCGTAACGAAACGCATATGTCCATCGTGCCTCTGTTGGAGAGACAGACGATTAGACAGCTATTCTCATATTGCTATTTCTATTGTGAAGCACGGCGAGTATTCGCCGATGCTTACCTAGAGTTCCAGCGTTGTCCTGCCGTCTGAAGAGAGACGTGCACGCGCTTGTCTGTGTGTTTAATTTAAACTTTGTCATGGAGACGGTAGCGAGGCGCCGTGGTCCAACCGGTGTGCTGGAGCACGTACGCCTCGCGCCCCACCCCCTGGTAATAACCCTGGGGCGGGGATGTCTCCATGGCAACCTCTATTCAACTATGTGCGATTAGGCTATCAAAGCCTTACTCATGAGTTTAACCCTTTTATTCGAATAACTAAACATACTCTCTGTTAAATACTCTATGTGTAATTGCACATGAGTTTCTACGGTGTGTTATGTGTATTGCATTTCTGGCTAAAACTATACAGATACAACTGACTTTTTTGATTTAATTAGATTAATATATTGAAGAAGAAATCGAAGTTTTGGAAAAATTTGCAGCCCTACAGAGCGACCAACTGAGATGCGCCAGTTTTAATAAGGCAGAGTTGCCTTGTTTTTTTTTTTGGTTTTTTTTTTTTGGTTTTCAGTTTATCAAGGTCCTTGTGCTATAGGACTAGGTTTGAACTGGCAGCTCCAGGTTAAAATCAATATTACCTGATACTGAATGAGAAATCTATACATTCAATTGAAGCAAAGTAAAGAACTGGTGGTGCCCACCTCTCTGCTACTCCTGACCTAACATTTGCGACACTAAATGTCCTAGGGCTTAATTCCTCAATAAAAAGGAAATCAATCATGAGAAGGCTCTAGGATCTTCAGGCTTCAGTGGTGTGGGTACAAGAAACACTTGCTCCCCGAGGACGAGCACAGACTAAGGCATTGAGCCTTCCCCACACAATACCTAGCCTCAAGCGGGACCAGAAAAAGGGGAGTTGGCATATTGTTAGCTAAAGGAATTTGCTTCGAGAAGCAATTCATAAAAAGGGACCCAGAGGGCCGTTATTTGGTGTTGGGAGGGATACTGGTGGGCCAACAGGTCACCCTGGTGGCAATTTACGCCCCCAATGAAAAACAAGATCGGTTCTTGCTAGGGCTGCTGTTCAAAAATCACAAAATGGAGGGTGGGACAGATCCTGATAGGGGGTGATTTCAACGGTGTTATGGATGCCCCAATGGATAAAAGCCCTCCCAGCCACCCCCAACGATAACATACAGACAAGCCCTGACCCAAATCCACACGGAAGAGCTTATACTCATTTTTCAGCCACACACAAGGGCTTCTCACAGATCGACATGGTACTTGTCTCGGGCACCATGGTCCCACAAATCACGAGAGTTAGATATTGGGTTATGTTGTTTATCAGACCACATTGCACACACATCAAATTTCGTAAAAAGAAAAGTAAGTGAGGCAGGAACTGGGGACCGAAATAGGGACTGCTGAGGCACATTAAAAGGATAAAGGGTCACAGAAGGCTTAGCGGGAACTTAAAGCTAGGGTTGCCCTAGAGACACATCTGGCAGATGAATCCGCACAACTCCTCCTACAAACTAAACAATCCTACTATATAAATGGGGACAAAACTAACAGATTCCTTGCAGCCAAATTAAGAAAGCAGAAAACCCGGAACCACATCACCCAACTTAAGCACCAGGGAGGTGACCTAATGAGGGGGGGGAAAAGATAACTGAAATCATGGATTCATGCTACACAAATAACCTGAAGGGGGACGACCTAGAGAGGGAAGCACAGGTAGCGTTTTTGGGACAAGAGGATAAAGGGTCACAGAAGGCTTAGCGGGAACTTAAAGCTAGGGTTGCCCTAGAGACACATCTGGCAGATGAATCCGCACAACTCCTCCTTCAAACTAAACAATCCTACTATATAAATGGGGACAAAACTAACAGATTCCTTGCAGCCAAATTAAGAAAGCAGAAAACCCGGAACCACATCACCCAACTTAAGCACCAGGGAGGTGACCTAATGAGGGGGGGAAAAAGATAACTGAAATCATGGATTCATGCTACACAAATAACCTGAAGGGGGACGACCTAGAGAGGGAAGCACAGGTAGCGTTTTTGGGACAAGTGGCTTTACCACAAATCACAGAATCGGACAGACATATCGGAGGAAGAGGTAGGGGAGGTTATAAGCGCTCTGAAAGGACAAATCCCCAGGCCCGGACGGACTACGCAATGCATATTATACAAAATTAAGATCATCCTGGTAGGCCCCTTAACAAAACTTTTCAATCACATAAGAGACAAAGGGCGAACCTCTGGGGACATGGGCCCAGCCACCACAGTTCTCCTGCTAAAGCCAGATAGAGATCCATCAGAATGCGCGAGTTACCGCCCCATTTCATTACTGAATGGGGATGCTAAAATCTACTCCACAATGTTGGCCCAGAGGTTAGCACACATCCTCCCGAAAATAATTCACCCGGATCAGGCAAGTTTTGTGAAAGCGTGGCACACAAGACAATATCAGTAGAGCCATAGACCCCATCGAATGGGGCTGGAAGACAGGGCATGGGTTCTCGGTGCTGGCCCTAGATGCTTCTAGAGCCTTTGATAGCCTAAATTGGGACTTCCTACAACTGAACCTTGAAAAATGTGGGTGTGGGACGATCTTCACCCGTATGATCTTAGCTAATTATGGGAACCCAACCGCACGGCTAGTGATTAAATCAACAACTCACAGACAGTATCCCGATCCGTAAAGGCATGAGGCAAGGGTGTCTATTGGCACCACTGATCTTCGCCATGGCCATGGAGCACCTGGCGCAGAGGGCCCGCGATGAACACAGAATCCAAGAAGAGTGGAAGCAGGCACCAGTGGGACCCAGAAAATAGCCCTCTACGCGGATGACGTCGTCATGTTCTTGAAAGACACAACAGACTCACTCCCCAAAGCCATAAAGCTGCTAGACCGATTTGCAAAGGTCTCGGGGTTCCATATTAACGAACCCAAATCCAAGGCACTCAACGTTACGGAGGACCCATAGCAAGTATCAGAATGGGAAAGACGCCATCCACTGAAATGGGAACGAAGGTCTATAAAATACCTAGGAATACACTTAGAATCCACATATGGGAGGCTCTATGGGGCAAACGTTCCAGACCTGCTGAAAACTGATAGAGGACCTTAAAAGATGGGACATGCAGGAGCTATCCTTGCTTGCACACATAACAGCAGTCAAGATGTCCCTCCTCCCCAGGTTCCTATATGTGATGGGAGCAATCCCAATACGTATCCCAGGCCCAGCTATTAAAAACGTGCAAAAAAGGAAGTTGGAAAAGGAAAAAGCCCAGGGTTCCCAGGAAAGTCCTGTTCCGGCCACAAGCACTCAGGGAGCTGGGAGTACCAGAATTCCACAGGTATCTATGGGCAGCTCAGGTGGTGCCGATGTTGCAATGGGCGCCCAGAGAAAACCAAAACCGATGGGCAACCCTGGAAAGGGAGGCAACTAGGATCCCTCTAGAGAGTCTACGATTCCTAACAGCAAGGCACATAGGTAAAAGAGGTACACTACTTGAAACAACTAAGGCCATCCTATGGTACTGGGATAAGGAGCTATGGGGAAAAAGGGACCAAAATAGGGGAAGGCAATCTCACACCAATGGCCACAATCCTGAATTCACACTGGGAATGCAACCCAATTTCTGGACACACTGCGGAGGAGGGCAACCCCTGATACTGGGGGATTTCTACATAGAGGAGATATCCTTAACATTTGAAGGATGCAAGGATAAATTCCAAACCCCCGAAAGGGAACGCTTCCGCTACATCCAAATTAGACATTGGATCACGAACACAAACGTACGGTAGGGGCCAACCCAGGACCCAATAGGTCTGGAACTGGATGTAAAAGAGGGGATGCCGGAGAAAGGAGTGTCAAGACTGTCAGCTGATGTGCAGGGCGGATCCGGAAGAAATCCTACCATACATGCAGAAATGGGAGCTAGATGTAGGGAAACCAATACTGGGGGAGACATGGAGCCAAATATGCCGCCGGGCCACGAAAAGCTCTAAATGTGTCTCAATTAAAGAGGCTGTGTACAACATATGCCTCAGGTGGTACATGACGCCACAACAAATGCACTCCATCAATCTAAACTAACCCCCTGTGCCCCAACATGCTGGAGGGACTGCGGGCAATCCAAGGACTTAATCCATATGTGGTGGGCCTGTCCAGTCGCGGAGACGTACTGGAAGGAAATTCTAAGCCAGAGCCATATCAAAGAGGTGGTGGGGGTACAGCAGCCTCTCGACCCAACAGTGGTTTTGCTGGGGGAGGCAGTGGAAGGAAGTTATGCAAATCCAGGGAATTGGTCCATCCTCAACACCCACATGCTGAGTGCGGCCAGAATTTATCTGGCGCAGGCGTGGAAAATAAACAAAGGCCGGTGATGGCCATGTGGTGGGTAAGACTTGGGGAGCCCTTACCCGAAATACCTGAACACTTGGATGCCTTTTCATGAATTTATGGAGGATATGAACAAATTTACTTTAAACCTAGGACTCTCTGCAAGGTTTCTATTCTGTAACAATTTAAGCCCCGTGAGGATGGACTGGTCCGCAGTACACAAATGTATTGCGCAAAGACGCTTTGCTTCAACCAAATGCCGAAAGGTTACAATGGCAAAAGGGGGTGCGCGGGGGCAGAGTGATAACTGTTAAACTCATGAGCCCTTATAAAACAGAGCGGGAACCGATAGAAGGAACTATGACAATGATATTGTACGCTGTTTCCCATATGCATTTCTGTAACTTGAGCTTGTGAGACGTAAATAAAGTTTTTAAAAAAATACATATGAATATAAACTAAAAGTACCCGGAGGCCATAAGGAGGGTCATACAAGGGTCAAGTCAAATCCATTGTACAATCCAAATTCCTTGACACATGGCAGAGGTTTTGATATTGTGAAACAGGTGCTTGCGCCTGGCTGAGAGGAACGTTGTGCAAACTGATGGTATGAAGCCTGCGCTTGCCGTAGGCCAACAGTGACCCAGCAAGATGGGATAGCCATTCGGAAGTCTGTTTAAATAGGCAAATGTTCAGGTTGGTCTGAGCCTGACAGAGGGAGGCTGACGACTGAGAAGGATCGGAGCCCGGCTGAGGCAGATCCAAGGGTGAAGGGTTATTACCCGAAGTAAAAGTTAATAGAAGGAACTTTTGCTTTGTTGTTTTGGTATATCAGGCCCACTGAAGCAAACGACTTTGCACGAGAAGAGACTTGCGCACAGAAGACCCCGATACTGAGAAAAGGAACTGTAAGCTTGCGCCGGAGAAGCCCAGGAGTGTTTTGGGCTCGAGAGTCCCGCCTTGTCCCGTGCTAAAAACGTGGGGAAGGGAGGCCCCCGCCATAACATCCTAACCTATCATTTTGTGAACACTTCTTTCTTGTAACACTATCCCACACTACATAGCAGTAAAGATTGGCAATAGATTTTTTTTTATTTTTAGAATAAGCATTTTTTATTTGGATTAGAGTCCACTAGGACTATTATGTGATGGCCGCAGCTTGCTCCCATCTTAGATTTAGGTTTAGATTAGGTGTTTATCTCACCCATCTTACAGTTTAATAAACACACTTGAACTGTGATCACTTGTGTCCGTCTTACTTTGATGTCTTGTCTAGTGTGCACGGTTGGAGAGTGGAAGCATGATGCAAGTGGCTGGAGGCAGTACATTATGAAGGTGCCTTAGTGTTGCGCAGGCGGGTCAAGCAAGAAGTGAAGAATGGATGGGGTGAAGTTTGAAAGAAGGATAGAAGAGGTGAATAAGCACATTAAGAGAAGGAGGAAACCCAAAGAGTTAAAGTATTCAGAGAGAGGTTGAGAAAGATATTGAAGGGAAATACGGAAATGGAGTAGAGGGAACACCACACTAAACTTGAGGTGACACAGAAGGGGGGGGGGGGAGTGGAGGTCGGAGCATGTGGCCTAGAGTCAAGAAGGCCACAGGGGAGCAGAGATAGCGATAGACCCTTTAAGAACAAGGACATTTCAGAACAGCAAGGAGGCAAAGGAAAGGAGGGTGGTGGGCACATAGTTCCTGCCTGTCTTTATGAGATCTGCCAACAATACCACACCTATCCTTGTTACCTGCTAAGGAGGCCTAGAGTTAAGGGGAGGCATTGGGGTCTAATCTGAAAGTCCTCAGATCCAATGAAAGCCCAGAGACGTCCACAGCAGATCTCCAGAGAACCAAATAACCAAGACAATGAGAAGCTGACCGCTACAAAAGAAACCAAGAGACAAGACAGATGTGCAGGGACACTAACCCACACTCCCCAGACTGACTTAATTCTCGATTCTCTCTCGAGCGGGACCCCTCAGTAAAAGAAATTTCAACATGAGAACTTCTATTGCTCAGACTCTCCTATAAATGACACAGAATTCATCGTATGTTTAGATTGCTTAATTGTATTAATTGGGTCACTGCACGAGGAGAACTTTGGTTCCCACCTAAAGAAGTTTCCTTTTATGTTTAGCAGGCACTGAAAGGGCTGGTGCAGATTTCTAGTCTTGGAGGTACCAAGACATCTATATTGATGCCAGCTGCAAAGTTGTATCTCTTCACAGATAAATAAGTTCATGGATGGAAGAATAGTCACGCCGAAAGCATGTTTTGCCTGCCCTGTAGAGAGCCAGCATCCAAAACATTTTTGAAGGATGAATAATGTGTCCCCCCTCGACAATGTCAATAAAGAAACAAATTGCATCAAACAGCGGACTAACCCAATGGATTGTGATGCCGCACTGAATAGTCGATATTACAGTGGCGACTTGCCCGATGCGATCTCTTCTACGCCTGGTACAATAATAAAAGGTAAATTGGCCAAAAACCCTGTGATGAAGCATGTGGTATTTAAACAGGCCAAAGCTATCCATCTTTTTAGAGTAGGCTCATTATAAGACCAGGTATTGCAACTGGGTCGGACTGTCAAGGAGGGATGGTGAAACTCAATTGGGGCAGGCGGTCTGCCAGACAGTCCTGCCTTAGAGGGCGGGTGAAAGTTGAGAGGGTGCCCCCAATTTTTCCCCTACAAATGTACCAAGTTACTACTGCAGAGTACCACTTGCAATGACACATACCTACTGTACAACATGGACAGGATTGTCACACTTCCTTTTCCAGACTACAACATCTAGAGAGCTTTCCAGCAGGGACTTCACAGGCAACCACACGGTGAGAGATGAGGTGGTAAACACCAACACAGCAGACCTTTGCTGGAGGGGGTGGCAATCAAGATGCTCATTTACCGTGACCTCTAACTGATCTTTGCTGTAGCGGGTCACCATTGCAAAACAGACAAGTTATAAAAAAGGGGGAGGGACTTAAAGGGTGCTGTATGGTTTCTCATCTTTATACCCAGGCCCCTGAGGTAGAGCAAGGCAGAGATTGGCCTGGGGAACCAGCACAGGTTGAGAGTCAATGGAAGGGGCCTACATTAAGAACGGTTAAGTTTGGGTGAGAACAAGGGAGGAGAAGGAAGACTGAGGGTACCAGGCAGAGGAAGGTGGAGCGGAACATGGAAGAGAATTACAGATGGTGTGTGCAAGTGCATGTATGGTGAGAAAGGGGAGTGAGGCTGAGTGGGAGTGTAGGGGAGCAAGTGAGGATGAGATAGAAATGAGAGTGAAAGGAGGATGACAAAGAAGGTGGGTGGAGTAGAGAATAGTGGGAGCAGGGTGTAGTGGAGATGGGAGTGAAGAGTAGTAGCAGATACAAGGTGGACTATTCTAGGAGAGAAAAAAAATAGTGGGAGGAAGGATGGAAAGAAAGTTAGAGTGAGGCATAAAGGGGCATGAGAGGAAAATGTGGAGTGAGTCCTGGGCAAGTGGAAGGCACCGATTCCTGCGACTATTCTTGTGGGCCCTGCGGTTATAATCAATCTAGAAGACCCCAGAGGAAAGGAAGATAAGGCAATGGGGCTTTAGGACCTCAACACTAGCCAACCAGATTCTTGATATTTATGGTTACCGATCTCTAGTGAACAATTTTGGTTTAGGCAAGTCAGTGCTTGGGTGGAGGGAAACCCGGTGAAGACTAGAGAGGGACAACCATAGTTGGACCAGATTTAGAATTGCAGTAAAAACCCTTGGTGTGTTCCTGAGGCCATCTGTGACAGTATGTACAACGAGCAGTGAGCAAGTACCATGTATGTAAGACTAGCCCCAAGAGGCTACAGGTGGGTAAGCTTGGCTGTAGAGTATAGCCCCCTGGAGGCATCATGGCGCAAAGTAGGCCTGGATTTAATAGGATGCCAGGATACGATGTAGTGCAAAAGACGAAATGGACAACTGATCAATAATTCATATGCCAAGTGGCCTGAACTGAACTTCAGCAGAGACATGACAAATTGACATCTCCGATGGAAGCCTTTCCTAAAGAGGAAGTCACCGACAATAGTGCCCCCTTAGTTTTGCACAAAATGGTGTTCTTCTGGAGAGACAGCAAGATCAAACAAGCCAATATATCACTCACAAGCAAAACATGCATTTGAAGAGGGCAAATACTTTTATCAATAGGAATTCTTCAGTTGGCTGCCACCTATAATAAAACCTAAATTTGCGGTACTGGATCACAGATGTCCAACACATCAAGAGTGTCTCAATGTTCCAATTGAGAAGGGGGGGGCGGGAGACGAGCCCACTTATATTGTAAAGCGCTTTGGATTAAAGCGCTCTATAAACCTAACAACAAGGTACAATAATGGAAGAAGCATATTAACAATCATGAGACAAACCAGCAAATCAATATGTAGAACAGTTTCCTTGGATAGTGGAGGTGAGGGAAATGTGAGAAGGAAGGGAGAGGAGGTAGTAAAGGGAAGAGGAACAATAATGCAAATATGTGATATAAGGTCAAGTGGATGTGAGAAGGAAGGGGAAGGAAAGGTATGAGGGGCCAGGGTGAAGGGGATCAAGAAAGCTTGGCAGAGGAGTTTATGTCGAACTGAACCCATACTTACTAAACATATCCCATTACGTTCAGATGTCAATCCACTTCTGGCATTAACTTTGCATTATTGTTTTATAGTCATATGTTTATAAAAGTCCCAGAATACATAGTTAAAAACACGACTCCTGTCTCAAGGGAATGGGACACATTAGCACGTTTGTGAACATGATTTTTCTGAGCCACACCTAAAGAGCAAACCAAGAAACCCCAAGAGTGGGACCATTTTGGAGTGCTTGAGGGGTGTCCAAGGTCTTCAGTACCCAGTTGCATTTGGGGAGGAAGAAGGAGTGTCAGAAAGACAAGTATGTTCGGGAAAACAAGATTACTTGTGTGATGCGAAATGGAAGTATGTAGCACAGCGGTGTACTGATCGCAGAGGAACCAGGGTCAGCTTTCCTCACCTCCAGGGCTCCATAGTGCAGAAAATGTGGACATGTTAAATCGGTCT
This sequence comes from Ambystoma mexicanum, assembly GCF_040938575.1. Classification (NCBI taxonomy): domain Eukaryota; kingdom Metazoa; phylum Chordata; class Amphibia; order Caudata; family Ambystomatidae; genus Ambystoma; species Ambystoma mexicanum. The sequence goes on from NC_090923.1 coordinate 1,091,665,585, forward strand.
AGGATTTTTCCTCAGCTGCTGCCTCAGAACGGCCCAGAGGCTGGAGAGAAAGTATTGTGGCGTCCTGGGTGTGAAAGTGGTCACAACTGTCTTTTTTCAGAAATTACCCGATAGTGAGCAGCAGTTTAATAGTCGCAGCCACTCAATTTCCATTTTGGCTTGTTGCTTAAGGGACCTGCTTACCTTAACAGCCGTCACGAGCAGGAACAAAATGCAGATGGCAAAAAGCACCTTAACAATGGCCTCTCCATTTCTTTTGTTAGCATCGTCTTTCTTGGGCAGGAATGTCAAGTCAATTAAAAGTAATGAGACATTTCCAAATAAAAGAGCACATTATCAGTGTCATATTCCTTGAAAGCCAAAACTTAAATATTTGTATAAAGTAAAACTCATATGTTGTCAAGTTCCTCAATCCTGACTTCACTGTGTAACGAAAGTGAGTGACCCAGGCCAATAAGTTGATACCACTGTGCCATAACTGCAAATATCAAAGTCCTTCGAATTGAGTAAGTTCACATTACTCAGAAAAATACTCCTTTACGATGGGGCAGATTGAATGATTTTAGGGACAAAATGCTTGTGCTCCTCTGTTGGTGGCTGCTGCGACGGTCACCAAGAATGGAGTTATTGTTCCACCAGCCCTCACTACACACCATAACACTTCATTTGACAGGCAGCTATATAGTCTCACCAGCCAGTCAGTGCACCAGCCAGTCATGTTCTCGGATAGGAGACCGACTGCAGCAGAAACGATATCAATTTCCTGCTGCTGCCAATCAATGACGTTGCTTGAGCCATCCACAGTACTGACCCTCAGGCAAATAAAGGAACTTTTTATGTGTCCTGTTAGGTTACTTAGGCTTGCATCACACACCTTCTGCAGTCCTCGCAGGTTCTTGGAGCCTTATGATCTGCAAGAGGTGGGGTAAGGGACTAAGGTAGACACTTTGGGAGCAGGGCAAGTTCGCTTTGTTGCAATGTGCATATGCAAAGATCAGAAAGGGGTGTACATTGTAAATAATTTGCGAGTGGTCTATAGCAGTGGTTAATGCATGCTCACTTTTGCTAATGGAAATTGTTTACGCAGTTGTTTTTGGTGTTAAGGGATATAGAGATTTATGTTGGTCTTGGCTATTTTATAGAAAAACTAGAGGCCCAAAATGAATAAAATTAGAAGTTCTTCCTGGCAAGAGCAAGTGAGAAGATTGACTTGGTGCTTATTTAGTGATATCTCCCTCTTGCCTGCCATCACGTTAAAATGGATGACTTTCAAATTGCAGAGCACACTCAAATGTTGGAAAATTACTGTTCAAGTAATTTATAATCCAGACTTCATAATACCAATGTACAGTTGCAATTGTCTTTCAGCCATTATGCAACCCACAAAGTGTATCAAAAGGTATTTCCATCAATGCCCATCTTGAATGTGCCTTCTTGGCAAACCTTATCCATGTGTGTGAAATTCTGAGTCCAAAACATTAAAGCACAGAATGTGTGCATTTGGGATGTAGCTTTGAACAGAGAGAACTAATATTTGAACTGAACTGCCTTTTCTTTCCAAGAACGAACTAGGCTACATGTGAAAGGCAGGCCCAGAAATAAAGTAGTTTTCCAGGGAATACCGCAAGCAATTTAATTAAAGCGAATTGGATTTTTTCATGTGCCCTGAGGTGGGTTGGAAGGAGTTGGTCACATAGTGGACATTCTGATGTTTTTATTTATTATTACGTGAATTGGTTTAAAGGTAGAACACACCTTACATTTTTATAAACATTATCTACAAAATCCATGTTATTTACAACAATTCCATATTATTTACATACAATCCATAAAAACAAATCTATAAGACACCAAAATGCAAAATAAAAATACAGTTAACAGCACCAAAAGGTAAAAGAAAAGAAAATCACCACCAGATTTCACTCAAAAAAATTCCTGATCTCTAAAAATCCAAAATAAAAATCTCAGTGTTGCTAAAGACAGGGCTGTCGGACTACCTGCTAAAAACCTTGACCATAAAATGTTCCATTCTACCTGGCAATATGAACAAACTTCTCAAAATATGTTATTCTTTCATGGCATAACCAAGGATATTTAACAAGGAGATGTCTCAGACTCCATTTGAGTTCCTTCACACAACCTGCATGTGCCTTCACTTCGCGATTGCCTGCCTTGCTCCCGAAACCTCATGTAGGATACATGTTTGGGACGTAGGTTTGTAAAACTGCGTCTCAACATTGTATCCGGGAATTTTAGTTGAAAACTTAAATTGCTTACAGAACATTTGCCTATAACTGTATCCATCATTCTTAAATCCGATATTTTCTTATGTGTAACTAGCCAAATCATACTGCAAGAATTTTTTCTTTGCCCGACACATCCATTTGACATAACTTCAGGGCAATCTCAGCCGACTGCAACAAGTGAAGACAATACAAAAACCATTCAGGCAAAAATCCTGTGGCTATTCAACATCCAGTGCATATCCTCAAACAGCGAATGTACTGGAGGATCAATTACCTTTAGATAAATCTGTACCGACTTCCAATTTGCCTTGACTGCTAGAGATGACAAATCCAATTCAAATTTAATCAAACGCAGACAGGATAGAAGACGGCAGACCCAAAAGCTGTCTCAACAATCCTTTCCATTTCTCCCACCAGTTCTGAACCTTAAAGCAGGCTAGGGATGACCTTTGATTGCATATTTTGTGAACGCGCACCCAAGGCCACAATCTTCTGGTGCATCTGTAATGATGTACACGATTGAGTACCGAATATATGAAATCCCAAATAGGTTAAATAATTGGCAACCGAGATCAGTCTCTCCAGAGATCGTTTTACTTTATTTCCCCTAGTAGTGAAAACGCTCATCACTTTTAACTTGGTGTCATTAATTTCCAAATCACTCATCTTGCTTTACAAGGGTCTGACACTTTTCCTAACAGGACCACAATCCTTATAGCTCCACATACCATTCCTCAGTTAAAAAAATATTCAATCAGAGGATATAAAAACAATTGGTTTTACATCAAGCACTCAATTCGATACAGTAGTACTGCACATCCCTTCCCAAATAGACTGGTTATGGCAAAGGAGAGATTACCTGTTAGTGTGGCCATCAATTGCAAATTCAGCCCAATGTGACCTTGAAAATTGATTCCAGCACTACCACTAGAAAACCCACCCAACCCGCACATCATTGTAGAGATAAAAAAAAATACTAATGAGACTTGCTTTGGTCACCCATGAAAATTCTCCCATAGGGAGCATGATTATTACTATGCCCCTCTTTCTATTAATTATTCTTCCTCTAGGAGGTCTACTACACCAAGAAGTCCGATTTCAAGTTGATACCCCTAATTCTGCTTGGTCAAAATGGTCTTGGCTTACAAAAGCAATTGATGATACCAACCGCATTTCGTATCAGTAATGACAAAACTTCCTTCTTTCAACCTCTTAGTATGGCCTTGGAACACAAGAGGCTTCACTCATCTATTGACATCTAAAGTGAATCACCTCGACGTTTATGAATTTGTAGCCTTAAAAAAGACATGGCTGACATTCCAACAGATATGGCCAGGCTTCAACATAGCTTGGATTCCGGCCCTAAAACAAGCAAAAGGTTGCCCTGCTGCGGGTCTGATCATTGCTGTTGAACTTAGAGCATATATCCATTTAGAACTATGGGCTTCACCTACTCCAGGAATTCAACTAGTAAAATTGGCAACATCCAACCCCCAGAATCCATTAAGTCGACTATCTACCCTATTAAACATGTACTGGAACCCGGTTGCCATTGATGACGACACATTTCTTAAAGCATATTGTACAAATGTTGGACCTGATTGCCAGTGATGGCGAAACTCACAACTATCATAGTTGGAGATATTAACATCAGCTGTATCCCCTACTAACCTTAATCTCTTCCATGCCAAGTTTGCAAATGGACATCATTAATGAAAGAGCAAAATGTCACTCTCCTGAACGGACATCGTCTTGTGACGGCCCCCCAGCACCGACCTGGTCAATAGGGTCGTCTCAGACCACTTTGGATGTCTTTCTATCCGCTCATGCAATTAATCAAATTGCATCATTCTCGGTCCTCTCAATCGATTCCATTTATCATAACATATTAGAGACCAAATGGACCATTCTGATCAACAAGGTGGGTGATTTTTGCAAAGGCTCAATTACTCGGAATAGTGGCTGAAATTGATTTTATTTGTTTTGTTATGGTTTAAAAATAAACCTTTACATTTTAGAGAAAATGCATGCATTCATACACATTCTTGATATTCATTACTACATAGCAGAATCAATACCACATGTTTAGGAATTACATTCCTCTCATAACAAGTTTAGTGGCTCTTATCTATTAACCCACACATTTGGAGCACCTGGACCACGTTTATTGTCAATGTTAGTGTCCTGCGATTGCTCTATCCCAGAACATTTGAGAGAAGGCCATCTTTTCTATCGACAAATCTTTGGAGCTATTTTACTCTTATATTCCAGGTTCCCATAAAATCCATTTAAATATGTATAATGGCTGGTCTCCTGGGATCTTTACATATAGGACAGGAATTATGTGCTTCTCTAGTGTGCCCCAACTTGGTTAGTACTTATGCTGTGTGAAGAAAGTTTTACCGGAATCTAAGGAAGTTCTGTCTCACCCTCCAATCCAGGAATAGTCAGATTTTTTGGTAGGAATCCACATTTTTTGTCAAGAACAGAGGGATTTCGGCAGGACTGCTTTACGCATTCCTTCTATTGTTGAAATCCAATCCCTTTGTTTCCATAGTTTTTTTTTACTTTGAGGGAATTATGAAGTAGTGTTGCTACATCACTCTACTTCCTTCAATATCCCGAGTACCCCCAGATTTAGATATATATATATTGTATCGTCCTGAGGTGAAATGATTAGGTGATACAGAGACACTAATTTCCAATCCGCATGGGATTTCACCGATTTCAGGCCGAGTTCATCCCTCAAACTACACGTAGACACACTCTGGGTGAGACCAAGGACATTCTTCTATATTTGGCCTTCCAGCATTTGCCAATTCAGTTCCCACGCAAGTGGTTTTGCTTCCAAAACAGAGGATTACTGGAATTACTTTTGCTAAGTAAAATTTAAATTACTGGGATTATAGAATCGTTACAATATTCTGCAAGTATTTATTTTCATTTGGGCTGTTAGTACCATGTTCTTCTCTTCAAAGTCTAGGTCTACTTGACCAACAGTTGGAGATGCGTGAACATTGAAACCCAGATAGATCACTTCATCGGCCACCGGGATGGCTTGGCCCGCCAAAGTCCATCTAAACCTTGGGATTTTTCTACACTTTCTTTTGAAAATTCCTGGGTTTATTGCCAATCATTATTTCTTGCATATTTGCCCAAAGCATTCAATAGGTGTTGCAGCCCTACTGCCGTAGTATCTAGTAATACAATATCATCGGCATAAGCCAGCCAACTGATCTTGCACAAGTTAATTTTAGGGCTGGCCGATGCATCTAGTGTTTTCCCCATATCTGCGAGATAGAGATTGAACAAAAGGGGATCAGCCATTCCAGTCTTACTCCCCTTTCCAATCTCATATGATCTGAGAGGTGACCCGTTCATCTAATCTTACTCTAACCGTGATGTCTTTATGGAGTTCCACTAACATTGCCAAAATGGGCTTTTGAGCACTTCAATCCTGCAGTTTACTCCAGAGACGATCTCTGTTGACTTGGTCGAAGGCCTTGGAAAGGGTCTATCCATGCCCCATATAATGGTGCCCGCTCCCTTCTAGTTTTTTCACTGAGAATACCCAGGGCCAGACCATTCCATGCTGTAGATTAACCTTTCCGAAATCCTGTCTGGATTTTCGGTATATGTACTCTCCTGACGCAATGATCTAGATTTTTCAGCAGTAGTCTCATAAATAGCTTACTTTCTATGTCCAAAAGGGCGATCGGTCAGATAATTTGCTGGATCTAACCAATCACCTCTCAAAGATAGAAATCACTGTGGTGGTCTTTCATGGGGGGGGGGAGGGGAGAATGTTTTCCTTTACAAGATCTCTTTGAACAAAAGCATTAGTATCCTAGATCAAAGTCCTACATTGTTCTTCTTTAGTACTTGATAGGTTAACCCATTTGGGCCTGCTGCCCTAGATACAGATGTAACGTATGAGCTCCAATATGTCTTTCTTCAAAGGCAACTCCCAAGGCACATCAGGGTTCTTAAAGGGATTTAAGGAGGGCTTCTTATATTGGAGAGACAGATGTTTAATTCACTCTACCTCAGGGACCAGATTGCTTTGCACACTATTTTGTTGCAGTTTCAGCTGATTAACCGTAGCCCAAACGTTACGGGGGTTATTCTTGCAAAGCAGTCCCAGCATAGACACGCCGTCTCTTTGCAGGTGGAGAGCTTGGTTGGGCCGTGAACAGTTTTTATATACTCTCTTTTTAAGGCTTTACATTCTTTCATATAGACTATATAATTAGGGGAAGTCCATCTTAATTTTCTGAGTTTTTGCTCAGAACAGTTTTCTTGGACCAGGTTTCTTATTTTCTGCTTACACTTGTTCATTTCTGGAGGGGTGTTCACAGACCATAGAAAATACCAATGCCGAATGGCTGGCATCTACCGACTAATACAGTTTCCGGGAATTCTCTTAGTCTGTCGTTAAAAGGTTTACCATCCCTTTTAAATTTCCCCAACCTGTTTTTCCCCTTTAGTGACAGTTACCAATTGAGACTGCCTATTCATAGCTTTCATGGATAACCCGGAGAGGACTACCTCCAAATCGAGCATGGTCACTTGACCCTCCATTTTCAATCTTAAGGGACTTGCACATTGAAAAAAGCAAAGGCGAGAAAGATTTAGTCGATCGTGGAGGATGCTTTTCCAGGATGCCATGTTGTTGCCGGGGGAATGTCTCCCTCCACTGTCCCAATTAACATTTTTACATTCCAACTTCTTAAAAAGTCCACCCATCTCCTTCCTAGATTTGAAATTCTTTTCTGGTTGGTGTGATCTCTTCTCTTCATGTTTAGAATACATTGTGCATTGAAATCTCCAGCAATTATCACTTGGTTTTCTGGATTTCCAAGTTCACTTAAAGTGCTGCCAACATTTTTTAAAAAAATGCTGCGAGATCGATACAGGCAGTGTTCCAGTTGATATTGATCACTATTATCGCCTGTCGGTCACTAGATCTTAGTTTTAGTTTGCACACCTGTATATTCCCACATTGCTACTAAATATTACTTCAGATTCAATTACTGTAGTGTTACTGGTGGCCATCATTAATCCACCTGCCTTTTAATTTTTGCACTGCTGCTTCATGAATGTAAAAACCCTCCATTTGCATAGAGTTAACAAGCCAAGTTTCCTGAAATGATATATAAAATTGTGGCCAAATATTTTTTCCTTCATGATCCTTGTTTTGAAGGAACTAGAACCCTGTGTGTTCCAACTCACCAAACAGCCATCCCTCTGACAAAAGGGGTTCTGTACCTACACCAAATTTCTGAAAGACTTCGGTCAGAATTTCCAGGAGCATAGACAAGACATTCTTTTGTTGGACCCCCTGCCACTCAACCTTTCCCTTAACATGCCCCATTTCGGTTAATCTCACAACATTAGATGTTTTTGGTAAGTTACACTCCCAACCCCACCCCCCCTTGTAATGCATCTCCAACTTTTGGCTCTATTGGCATAGTTGTATAAACCTATAGACCCCATTTGTGCAGATCCTTTGCTGCTGCCAAAATTTTGTTTACACCAACTTTGGTCTTTAAATACACTTCTGATATAAAGACATTTTGTTCTAATTGAAAACGAACAAACTCGATATCATCTGTGCAGAATGGGTACAAATATGGTATTTGCTTAAATAAGGACTAAATAGCCTCCCCCCGTTAGGCACAGTTTGAATGCAGTACCCTCTGGGAACACTACAAGCAACTAGGACTACGGGTGTAAGCAAACCAACCTTTGGTACAAGTCTGTACTACACAGTTTCGGTAGCATGTTGAGCAGCCAGACTTATCTCAAGAGGTGAAATGTGAGCAGTAATGATGTTACACAGAGGTTTACAATCACAGGTGTTCAAATAAACTCTTACACTCAAGGTGTCTTGGTTAAACTTATTAATGTATTAACCAGTCAGTTATAAAACATTCAATAGAAGGAGGCAATTATATAATAACACACAAATATACTTCAATATTGTACACTCAGTTTCTGAATCAGATAAAACCCTTTTGGGATGGCCCGCAGACAACCTCCAATCACAGGTAACTTTAGTAACAAGGGTGCTGGGGACATGAATATCTTACTGTTGGCATTCAGAATACTTTTCAAAAACGTTACAATTAGTCTTAGACAGTGCCAATATTTTGAGTTCACCAGACGAGTGAATTCAATTCAATAGGCTGGGCCAAAGTAAATGGGCTAAAGTCTTGGATAGGATAGTTCTGGTAGTTAAACGGAAATGTCTCTGCACAGGTTCTTAGAAGTAGTTTGTAGAAAGAAGAATCATATGTTGGGTCACAAGCAGATTAGGCCTGCAAGTTGCAAAGGTTCCATGCACTTTCGCCACGAGAGGCAAGAACTCTGTCTTATTTTACAGTACCTTACAATGAAGAAAAAGAGGCAGCTGATTACTTCTGTACCTGACAGTTCCTGTAGATCTCGCTGTTCCTGGGCCTCAGTCTTGGGGACAAGAGGGAGGACATTGGGGGACTCCTGCACTGCTCTGGGACAGTCAAAAGCTCGCAACTGGCAAACTTCAATTCCAGTGGCTATAAGTAACGCACACAAACTGGTGTCCCTCTCCCTGGTTATACGTTTCCTGCAGCAACTCAGAGGAAATTGAACCAGCTCCGAGAGGAGTATCCAGGTGGCTTACTTTTGAGTTGGTGGGACCAATCAACTCCAAGGGAGAAGTCGTCCTTGCAGGGGCTTCTCGGTCGATGTGAACTTGGCGATTTAGACCTGCAGCAGGGCTTCACTGGGCAAACCAACAGTCGAGGAGTTGCAGCAGCGGTCCTCAAGCTATTCAGTTCCTTCGTTCCATTGGTCGACTCTGCCTTCCATGCCAAGAGACTCACCTTTTATTCAGCTCTCTCCCATTCATTCCAGCATAGCTGTTACTCACCAGGCAGGGTGGCTGTCCTTGCCGGACAGTCAGCCAGCCAATCACCACATAGTGCATTTGGGTCTCCTAGGAGACCAAGCACAGGGTGTTTTGGGCACCTCCCTCACTTCCTGCCCACCCCAGACACTCAGGCGCCAGAAGTGGTCTTCACTCCTGAAGGCCGCTAAAGGCAAATGAACAAAGACCAAACCTGGTTTGGCGCGCAGAGAAAAACTCTAGAAGGACCTTTCCACAATGAAATGGCAAAAAAAGAAGACCAGGACCCGTTTAAACAAAGGAGGCTCAGATGCCATCTTGAAAAACATGGTTACTGCAATTTAACGTTACCGGAGCTACTAATAGTCCGCAATTGGGAAAAATCATGGTAATACGTTGTAAAACCACTGCCCATAGCCATTCTGAGGGGAAAGGTAGCATTTCACTGCTGCTTGAGCATCTAAATACAGGGGATACTAAGTAACCCCTTCAGCACTCTATTGTACGATAGGGTGTGCTGGGACTAGGAATTTAAAGATTAGTAAAGTCAATTTCACTTTACTTACACTGGGAAACAGTTTATCCCAGAGAAGGTATTTAAACCTTGGGAAAGCCTGAAAAGGTTTCCCTGTGCCACTGCACTGGGGGGTGCTGTGTGACAATTGAAAATATGACGCATATGAAGTTGGTTAGACTCGATAATCAAAGGAAACACAATAGTAAAACACACATCGAAATACATGAGAGAGTGGGAAAAAGGGTCACACTCTCCAGGTACAAAAATCAAGCCCTCACAATCCAGCAAAGTTGCTGGGGGTCTCTAAGGTGAAGGGAATTAGCACATTTTTGAGAATGTTCCCCAACACTCCCCCCCCCCCCCACCAGACTAAGGGACAGGAGGATTTAATCCACCCCTGGATTAATCTCCTTACTCCAGTCGGTCATACATTCAGGAGAGACCATCAGCATGGTGGTGATTACACCCTGACCTGTGTTCAATGGTAAAATTAAACCCCTGTAGGCTGATTGACCATTTTAACAATTTAGGATTCAAGGATTTATAATTCGTGGCCTTCTTCGCGCTTTTAAACCAAATTCTTGGGATAGCAAAAGGGGATTGATCATCTTCTGTACTTAATACTTCAGGCTTGGATTTTGAGTATTCCTCCTTTCTTTTGATTTTCCTTCTTCTTTGATAGGTCTGCTGGGCACCATCTGGCCTTGTTTTTTTCATAGGGCTCTTCTATTGAGACCACATTTGGTACTTGCTCTTGTTGGATCTCTTATGTTTATTTCACCCCCTTCATCTATTTGTGCCATTCTTCTGAATTCTTCCAGAGTCGATTCTGAGAGTGGGGTGTCATCAAATGTGCGACTCATCCCATCTTCTGGGTGTGCGTCTTCTGGTCTATTTGTAATACTGCTTGGTCCGTACAGCTTGGTCCATCGTTTGACGAAGCTCTGTTCCATCATTTCTTTTATTTCATAAGGTTTCAAGGATTGCAGTTATGTCTCGACCTTGCTTAGTGACCTCCATTCTTATCTCACCAAGTGCTGATGATGTGACAGTATTTATTGTGTTACTTACACCCACTATGGATGAGTCGCAATTAACCACTTCTTTGGTGCGCTCCATTAGGATACCTGCATGTGAGTGGACCTCGCCTTTCAATAGGTCAAATACGGTCAGTAGTGAGTTTAGAACGAAGTTCAATGCCGAGAGCGTCGCCTCGCTTGTAGATCGATCATCTCCTTGTGTTTCCTGAACGCTCTTATCCTGGAGGGTTTGGCTCAGACTGGATCTCAGTGTTGAAAATTGTGCCAGTCCTGAGATTTCCGGAGTTATTTGTTGGACACTTTCCGTCCTTTTAGAGGTCTGCTTCTCCTCAATTTTTATACCTCCCCCGGGAGGCAATCTCCCTCCAATTCATTCTGAAGGCACCAACTAGGGGTTTTCTCCAAATCTCTCATTCTGGTCGAGCTCCACTAGGCTCTGGTGTCTCCCCCCCCCCCCTGAAACAGTACTTTATTCTTTTTTGAATTTTTGATACAGTCACAGTGTATTCCAGGCCTCGCTGTAAAAGGCATTTTGGGTCTAGAGGGAACTCTGCAAATTTTGCTTGATTTTTCTGGGCATAGTTGGAGTGGTTTGTGTGGACTTGGGCATGGACTGTAAATTCCTGTCTTGTAGACTGGAGCACAACATTCTCGTTTGATTCTACTCCCTCTTTTGTAATTGGAGCCCTAGTATAAGAACGGTCCATTCCAGTGTCCGAAGGTTATCTGGCATAGCTCCACTACACAGATTGTACTTTGTCATTTGCCTCAGCCTATACTATGCTTCTCTCAGAGGACCAATACTGTAGATATTCAAAATGAGTAATGTTTTTTAGTAATCAGCTGTTGTACTTAATGTTCTTAGGCTTTATCTAGCTTATCCTAGATTGCCATGTCAACCCCATTATGCAAAACTCCTTTGCCCTGCAGACCCTGCCAGTTCATCCCATCAGGTCAGGCGAGAGACTACAATACCCTCCGAACCAGTCCCTGGTGTTCTACTTCAGGAGAGAGCCCACCCTTCTCCCAAGCACTTTAAATGTACAGCGCCTGACAGATTCAAGAGTGTTGCAAATGCTCTGCAATGAGCAATAACAGAAATAGCAAGATGCATACTTATCAGTCCGCTTGCAGCCGGGAGGCCTCACATGCACTCTCCGCCTGTCGAAGGACCGCAGGCTTTGTGGATTTCACAAGTGCGCTTCACGTACCTTATTGCTACAAATTCCTGCAACGTTTTGTATTCCTTCCACCGCCCACTTAGCACGCGCCACGATGCCAAAAACCAAAAGACACTGCACCCGACTCTGTGGCCGACAGAATAAAGTGGTCAGCATTTAAACTCGAAATGTTCAGGCAGCACCTTAACTCCTTCTATAATCAAGCTTCCCCGTATTGCATCCGAGTACACAGATACCCTCAACCTAATTAGTGAAATGGCTAGTCAGAACAGCCTGCTTTTCAAAAAGACATTTAATGACCCTACCTTTCAATCACTGAAGTTTCAACTTCGCAAAGCCCTAAATCAAGCCACCATCCTGGGCCAAAAAGACGCAACATTAAAAGCTTGCACGTGCTACAGAAACGCAGTCAAGCAATGGAAATCTAACCAACGTCTAAAAGACGGGGAAGATATGCTAACTGCTGTTGCTAAAAATTCAACTGCTGAAATCTGTGCCATTCTAACAGACCTCCTACTTGCGCCGCTTTGTCCCTAGTATTGAAACTGAAAAAGCGTGCATTACCCACTTTTCATTGTTATTTGCCAAAACTATTGCTGAGTCACCAACCCCTACATATTCCCAATCCAGGTCCCATCACTCTTATATTTAATTACATATTATTTTACTCATTAACAACCTCAGTTCCTCCAGAGCCATGGGGCCGGACGGCCTATCAAATTCAGTATTGAAAGCCCATCCACACGAATGGGCTGTTATACTGGAAACTATTTTTAATATTCTTAAAACCGGCATCATCCCAAAATCTTGGAAAGAATCCATCATAATCCCAATTTTCAAGAAAGGTCATTGCAATCCTCCAGAAAACTATAGGCTGATTGTCTTACTAGACACCCCAGGAAAGATCTTCGCCAGATTATTTTTTAAAGACTTTATGCAATGGATGAGCACTGCGAACCTATTTGATCATCAGGATTTGTCAAGGGAATAGGAACATCTTTAAATTTGATCTTACGCTCAACCATCATAAAGCAAGCATCCTTAAGCAAGCTATTAATATGAAGCAACCGATTTTCCTGGCCTTTATAATTTTAGACAAGCTTTTGACTCAGTTTCCCGTGAACTACGATGGTCAAAATAGCTAAACGTAGGTTGTCCCCCTTACATTTTTAACCTCATTTATCAATGTTATACGTACACGTCCATCAAGGTCAAATTAACTAGCTTCTTGCAAAAGCCATTCCCACTTTTTCTGGTTTAAAACAAGGTTGTATTTTATCCTCCATCCTTTAACTTTTTTTACTAAAGAGATCAATCATTTTTTAGAGCTCACTCGTTCCTTCCCCCAACCCCCCAAAAATTGGTGGCAGTAAAATCTCCTGGTTTTTATATGCGGACAATCGTGTTTTAATCAACCAGGCGCCCCATAAGCCTCCAAAGAAAGTTGAATGCCCTCGATCAATATTCGAAAACCAATGGCTTAACTATAAATGTTCAAAAATCCCAACTCCATGATTCTTCATCCTACGTTTATCCAAAGTAAATTAGATGGACTCTCGCCAATTCCTCTCTCTCCACTGTGAGCGAATGTAAATATCTTGGTCAGAAAACAAGTGATACAATTTCTGACTTGCTGTATAAAAATGAATTAAAAGCTAAAATGATTACCCTTGCAACACAGGGTAAACCACTCCAAAAGAAGTATGGCAAGTTTAGCAGCGGACCCGAGCAGCGTGAAATTCTGCTCCAGGAGCCTTGCTGCACGGTAGTAGACACACGGCGGAGAAACAGTATCACCCCATGAGAAAGTTTTCGCTCACCATTGGAGCGGCCAACACATTTTAAGTATATTTCGGACGTAGATACCTTCAACTTAGTGTGTTTATGTTGGAGCAGACAAGGCACCTACAGAGGCTGTCAAGTGCACATCTAATCTACATCTGTACAGTGTGAAAGCCGGAGTATGCTGTGCCATATCTGTTGGGTGAACAGATTCAGTATTTCAGATTGAAGAAATTGGTCCTGAAGCAGATGACACATGAAAAGAGAGGTCATTAAAACCGGTCAACCAAATATTTGGATGTCTTCTAAATAAGGGACACACAAAAACTAAGAAAAAAAACCAAATACCAACCACTGCAGTTCATCTAGGATACATAGTCATGCTTTACTTTACCCTGTTTAAATCCTAAAAAAAGATAGTTTGAGGACTGACAACAGAGGAAGAAAAAGAAACAATCTTTTAGCAAGAGATGTACTCTAGTGAGGCGACTCACACCATATGCAGTCTCTATATTGCATGGTTTTCTATTGAACATACCATCGAGTTGATCAGACACAATTCACGAAGGGCAAATAAATGGTCATTTAGACACAGTCCCACGTGAACTGCCTGACCAACCAATGAACGCAGCATGGGAATAGTTACCCCAAACTGCATTTTTAGTTTCCAAATTGTACAGCTACAAGCTGGTAATTTTTAAAGTAGCAAAATCATTGTATCAGTAGAGCGAGTTCCTTCTTACCTATCCCTTTTAGATAGGTGATGCCACAGTGTTACCTAGGGCTGTTAAGGGTACACAATAATAGTGCGAATAGTGACTGGCATAATGAAAGCCTTGCATTTCCTGTGTTTTGTGCGATACCATGTATATATTTAACAGGAAGGACAATATACCCCAGTGTTGGTGTCATTTTATAAAAGGCAAACTATCCTTGCATTGTTTGCAGGTTTTCGTACATGCCATCCATCAAGTTTCACACACAGAAAGTGGTCCCAATTATCACCTATGTGCCCAAGGGAAGCATCCAGAAAAACCATCCTAACTGGGATCTGCTTGAAGGAATCTACTGGAAGAAAATTCTTTCGCTTCCCCAGGGCATTCCAATTGCATTTCTGCGTTATGAGCTAGGCCCCATATCACTATCTGCTGTGGTTGCTTGGCAAGCCTTACTGTTATTCCAAAAAATGTCAACCTCCCTGCCCACCCCCACGACTCTAATCCCCTTACTATCTGCAGTCTTAAGTGGTCAGAAATCTAGCCCATTGCACGCATGGGAATTCTACTGCAATGATCTCCCGGTGAAAGTATACATTACTCTTCAATTGCTCTTAGAACATCCCGAAAAAACGAACATTCAATTGTGGTCCTGGGACTGGCGCACGACTTGGGAAACGGTGCAACACTCGTGCAATCTTTCGTTCAGGAGTCTTTGCATTAAAATCATTTCATCAAGTGCCTCCTTATTTGTCAAAATTTCCTGACTCAAAGTATGCAGCCATTATGTTGAGAATCCACATGAATCTATGGCCCACGAAAATTGCCCTTTATGCCAAAGCATCAAATCCTGATGAAAGCTGTAAATTCTGTAATAGCCTTGCTCAACGCGAGACCCTCCAACATCTAGTTGTGGAATGCCCAGTGAAGAAGAGAGTTCAAGCATCTTAGCCAATTTAGACTTTTAACCAAAGATCTGTGGTTAAAAATGTGCACTTCCTTTTGGCCCTAAATCCGCAGGACGATGCCTCCTTTCCTCAAGCAATTACAAGTGCTCTACATCTCCTGTTTTTATTCTTTTAGTACGCTGCCTTGCCTGATACTTACACTGCATATTCACTCCTTTTCCCGCTCCTTATGTAACCACCAAGACACAAACTCATACGTATAGTGTCACGACTAACGCTGCGAGTTCCAGATTATCCCAACTCCTAATAAATAATTCAATTTGCCAGTCAGGGGACCAGCATGAAACAGCCTTTAGTTAAACCTTATCTAGGGCCGGAGCGCATCCATCTTCCACTTGGATGAGCATCATCGATGTTATACTTTCCGCCTGCATAGTTTTAAAATACTTGACTCTTATCTTCTATTTTTTTTTTCTCTTTTTGTAAACATCAATACTCACAATTATTTTACGAATGTATTTTAACTTTTGTAGTGTACCATCCACCTTATTAATTGGGGTTGTGGTCAAATTTATTATGAATTGTACAAATTGTTGGAATGTATTCGCTTTGTATTGTAATTTACAACTAAACCAAATAAAGAAGAATAATAATATATTGCTTTACAGCAGCTAAGGATCTAACAAACCCAAATAGGTTAACGTCAAATACAAGATCGGCATCTAGTAATCAATGGATCCGATTCGCACCCATTTTAGGAGGGGGGTGAACTTGTATATTCACCAATGTATCGCCTCGATTGAAAATTTATAAACTAAACAAAAAGGGGGGCCAGCACACACACCCACACCCTTGCCGCAAACCATTTAGAGTGGGAACTATGATAGAGAGGAAGCCTTTCGTATTTAGTCGGACACAAAGTGATTGTAGCTGTATATAGATCTATAATCTTATCAAGGGTGTCGGGAGCGAAACCCCACATGTTTAATTTTATCTGTAGCCTCTCCCTATTCACTTGGTTGAATGCGGCCATCAAATCAATGACATGTTGCATACAATTTTTCCTGTTCCAGGAGTCCTGACATGGAGACTAGATAATCTAGCCACTCAAGGTGGTGCCAAAGCCCCTTCCAAAACCTGATTTTTGTCCAAAAAAAGCCCAAGTCTCCAACCTTTCCAATATGAATGAAGCAAACAATTTACCTGTAATATCCAAAAAGGCAATTTGCCTATAGTTGTTCGACAAGGCTTCTGTTGCCCTTTTAAAAAGTGTGTAATGGGATACATTTTCCAAGATGTAGGTATTTTAAATAAGGAAAAAGGACTGTCTCACCCCATCACTATAGGGGGATTCCCATCTAAATTAAAACTTTAAAAAAAAGGTGCTGGTCTGTCGTCATGAAGTCCAAACTCAAAAATGTCCTCAGTCCGAATCTAAATCTGTGTGGCCCTACCACCAACAGTAACAACTAACAGTGGCCAAAAGAAAGTTTCTCTTCTGGCAGTCTCCCCTTGGTCATTTGTCTTTAGGCTGTCTCTTTATACACCAATTTACAACATGCAAATGTTTTTAGAAAATCTGTTCCTTACGGTAACTTGATACTTCTCAGGTTTTATTAATGAGCTCTTGTAGCTCCTCCCAAATGTTCAATATCTGGTCTTCCTGGCAATATGACATCAATGGTTTGAGATATCCTTTTAGACGCCTCCCTTTTATTTTAAGTTGTTTCCTCGTTTTAATTAGGGTTGGGAGTTTCCTACTCTTGGAGTCTTTTAAATCCGCTCTCTCCTTGCTGTGTTCACACTGCGCTTTTAGCTCATAACACGTCAACAGTTTCTCAGGAATTGTTCTCCTCACTCCAGCTCTCATGGAATTCTCGTGGCTTTCTCGCTCCCTCGTCCAGGATATTCGTTTCCACTTCCTTAATGATTCACAATCATCCTCATTCTTAAAATGAGGAAATAGTTACTCATATGAAGTTATACTGGTTTACTGTTCCGTTATCACCCTTATCGCATCACAGTCCCTGGTCTTTATTGCTTCTTGCCCCAGCGACTTCTTGCTTTTACAGTTTACGCCATACCTTAGTTTGCTGCGGGGCTCGGCGCTCGCTCAGGTACATCGTTTGCTTTCTCACTTCTTCCCTTCAGTCTTCATACGCATAGCGGTCTCTGCAGTTAGCCATGTTCAGCAAATGATGCAGGGGGGGACCTGTCAACACTCCCCGTAGTCTAAGTTTCTGTGTTGTTAAACGGGTGCCGGGCCCACCACAGTACTCAGTGGTCAAGCCACCATGTCGGACAGTTCCTCAAACTCGGTCCTGATAAAGCTTTGCCATCGTCTGCTTCGCGGCCCTCTGGCAACTGTGCTTAGCGTTCTTGGCCTCTCGCTGTTCCGCAGGTCCCATGGTTCAACTCTGCTGTGCCGTTCCACAACGTTCTGACATCAGGGGGTTTCCCCTGTGCACCCTTCTCCCTCTTCCTCTCTGGTCTACTTGTCCCACTTTTATGCCAGTTTCTTCTTAAAAGGGGTAGTCCCTTTTCCTTTAGATTGTGTGCTGGATTCAGCATTGCCTATAGCCAAACAGAAGGAGAACATTGTTTTAGATGGAAGGCAGTCCCATATATGCAGCGATAGTGTCCTGCGTGGGGAGTTTTCTTATGGAATGGGAGTCTTCGTTCCCCCCCCCCCCCAAGGGGAGTCACTCCCAATCAAGTTCTACTTGCCCGGACCGCTAGGGAGGGCATTGCAGAGCGGGCTCACCTCCCTAGCCTCAAAGGGGGTGCCCTCCCCCCTTGGGAGGCATGATATTTTTACCAGACATTGGTGACATCTGTAGCATTTCTGTATGAGCCATTTATGTTCTAAAAACTGAGCATTGCACTAACATTTCCCAAGATTAGTAGGACTTCAAGAAGCTGAATGAAATTCCAGTCTGTCACAGGCGTGCAGGGTAGGATGACCCTTTTACCTAAAGAGAACAGTATTAAATATACTTTTTAAAACACCCACAGCTATTTAGTAGGGTTTGGAAGATCAGGAATCCGATGCAGGCTGCTGAATCCAAACACTGCTGTTTGCGTGCCGGAATACTGGGCCATACAGCAAACTCTACCGTTCTCCCGATAAACCCGACTTGACAATTCTGGCCGGCAATGGAGATCCTCACTTCAAAAGTCTACAGTTCGTCTAGTAAACTGTAGCAGTAAAATGGTTTGCTTCCTTTCTACTCATTTGCCAATGACTAACGCTAAGGCGTCCCTAGTGGAAAGGGAGCCCATTTACAACTTGGAATCTTTCACCACCCAACTTGAACATATGACATTAGATCACAACTAATGCATCAGTACAGACCGATTTTGGTACCTTAACATGTATGGCTGGCACTGTGGTTGCAACCTCACAGCCCACCATCGATTCTTTACTTCCATCAAAGCTAGATCGCCAGACCCAATCCTCTTGATCAGGACCATGTTCCAAAGGCAGCATTGGGGGGGGGGGGTCAACACCTCTAGCAAAGGCTTCTTTTAAACGTAAAACTAAGGCACTCCAAATACAGAGTTTATACTGCAATGGTAGTGGCCTCTTTTTAAAATCGAGCATGCTTACTCGACCTATTTTATAGCATCATCCCACTTACATTTTATACAAAGTAGCGACATAAAAACTATTGACATATGTGAAAATGTACGTTACGCTACCTCACTTTTATTTTTACATGGACAGCACTTTGATGTATTTCTTGGATATACCGGTTGGGTTATGAGTGTACAGTTGTCGAGGCAGAGCATGGAAAAAGATTCAGTCAAGCAGATTTGGGCAGCCTGAATGATTCTAACTACCAATGTAGCTCTGGCTCCTCCGCTGCCCCAAGTTTACCATTAGGGACTGGGACAGAGGCCAAAGCATCAGGTGAGGAGATGCACTGGGCATGGTTGGCACAAATGGTTGTACAACAAGGGAAAACGTTTTCTTAGCAGTCGGAAATACATCTCCCTTTCAGCTCATTAGTTGGAATACTTGTGGCCATCTCCACCTATTACAAGGCGACTGTCTCATGGACCATATTGATTATTGCTCTGTTGTGGCCCTTCACAACACTTGGCTTACTCAACCGATAGCGGTGGATGGTTCGCACTTTTGACCAAACTGGCTATTCAGGGACCTAGTGGATCCCCGGAGGGTGGATTAATGTTGTGTGTTAAAAAGTTAGCTTGGTTGGAGCTCACTTTGAGCTCTGCCAGGGCTCTTATTGGTAAAACCACCCTTATAGCAGATTATTGTAATGGAGGAAGCAATGAATTTATTGTTAGTCTCTATGACCCTTCCTACAGGTCTCCCCGCAGTTTAGTCCTCATGGAAATCGAGATATTCACCAATAACTATATTGGATGTCTCCCCATCTTTATATTGTGTTATGTTACGGTGCATTTGTATAATGTCTTATATACCATTAGTATGATCTCAAAGCATTCTGGGTTGAACGCCCTTGGGAACCGCAGTCCAGTTCAGTGGAGACAGTACGGTAGCATATAGTGCTTGGGTGCACTTGGTATGTGTGTGGTCTGTGCGGGGTTGGCTACATTTTAATGCTAGGTGCGGTGCAATGATCAGTGTAATGTGTGCAGCAAAAGGGGTGGTCTCAGAGTCCGCATTCTGGCTGCTGTGGGGTCTGTGTACGAGGTTATGCGTGCAGCTAGGCAGATGTGTTTGTGGGTTATAGCCGTGTTCTATTGTTTGTTGGTGTAAAGTGGAGAGTGATCATATCATTAGGAAGGAGGGTCCGATTACCTGTAGGAGGGCCCCCGTTCCTGGTTACTTTCAGAGCTAGATGAACCGGCTGGGTCTGTCCTGGTGGTTCACATTAGAAGATTTCCGAGAAAGATACTCTGGCTGGTGCAGAATATGTTGCGTTACCCCGGTTGGACGGTCCATTTTCCAGAGGCTCTGTTGGAAGTATCATAGGGCCTGTTTTCCGGGTCCCTAGTCTTAGTTTATGACGGGAGGCGGGGTGGATCCAGACAGGTTTGTTGTTATCGTAGAATATAGCGGCTCTGTTGCAGGTAAATTCTCAGAAGAGTCCCGCCCAGCATAATTGTTATTTGTCTCCGACGCTGGAGTACTTGGCCTTGTTCCTAGGTAGGCCAGGGTTGCCTTATTTGATCATATATCGCCTTGTATGCCTGATAGGTGGCAAGATATGATCCACCCGTGATGTTTAAATCATAAGTGCTATGAGGCTCACTAGTGTTGACACTCCGATTGATACCCAGAATGCTAGAGTTTGGCAAGGGGAGATGTCAACTAGATGGCATAGAGGCCGTTGTTGGTCGAGCCGTGATGTCTACAGGCCGCCGTAGCTGCCTGGCCTACAGCCAGTCAGTTTCTAGAGTCGACTCATTCCCCAATAGTTCCTATTTTCAGAGGCAATGTCTTCTTGACCAACTTCCGTGGCCCGATTGTTCCTGCTTTCGAGATAATGAGGTTATATTTGAAAACTGGCCATTGCTGTAGGCATTAATGGCTTCTTTATGGATTAGGGAAAAGCCGCGTTTTCAAAGCTTTACAGTAGGCCAAGTGGTCTTGGTTGTGTCGAATATGTGGAGGCAGAGAGTTGCAGGGTTGGTGCCAAGAAGAGTAGGCCGACCCTCCAAGCCTGGCCGAGTTGGAGGCTCGAATTACTAGTAAGTGGGCCGTGCTCGACTTTAGAGTACGTGTTGGGCAGTAGGGCACAATCTTCTTTTGAAGGTATGCTGGGCCTGCCATGTGCACTGCTCAGTGGGTAATGCATAGGATTTTGAATGTGGCCTTTCGTCCAATCAAGAGTCAGTGAAGGGTGTGGAGAGCCGGCGAGAGGTGGTCCCTCTGTCCTAGTGCAGGAGTGTAGCAGCTGCATTTTGGACTCTTTGGAGTTTGTTGAGTTGGTAGGCCAGTTCACCCAGGTACATAGAGTTTGCATAATCCAGTCTGGACATGAACATGGACATAATGGATGCCAGTCTGTTGGGGTAGTTGAGGTAAGGGGAAGATGTGTCTCAGAAGCCCGAGATGGTTGTGACAGGGTTGGATACATTATTGATCTGGTGGGACAGGGTTAGACGCAAGTCCACTGTGCAGTCAAGGTTTTTACCCGTGTTGGAGGTAGGGGGAGAGGTGCCGAGGGAAGGGGGCCAGAGGAGTGGTTGTGCGAGTAGAGCTGCGCTGCCATACACCGTGATCGGTTTTCCCAGGGTTAAGGAGGAGGTGGTTTCAGGTCATCCACAGGTCTACATCTCTCAGCAAGCTGCTAGGTTGGGTCGTGGATAAGACCTCGTTTTGGGGATTCTCATGATAATTTGGGTGTCATCTGCATAATTATAGCTGGTGAGGTTGTGCGAGCGGATGATCCCTGGCAGCAAGGTCATGTAGAGGTTGAATAGTAGAGGTGAGAGGCAAGCGCCTTGGGCTACTCCGGTCTTCACAGGGCGAGCAGAGGAGGTAAAAGGGGTGCGGGGGTTGGGAGAGGAAGGGATTTATTTCTAGTTAAGGAATGAGGCAATCTGGTTGAATGCCTAACTTTGGATTCCTAGGGAGTCGAGTCAGTCAAGGAGGATCAAGTGGCTAATGGTGTCAAAAGCTGCTGAGTGGTGCAGACCTGCAGTCACTCCATACTAGGCTGTTTCTGAGCAGAGTTTTTCTGCTCCGTCTACCCTGCTGGCTGACTGGCGAGGAGCTGCTGATAAAAACCCAGTTTGACCGCAGAGTGGTTGCCGAGTCTGTGCAGTCCTGCAGTCAAGACAGGCAAAACGGCGGTGGCGACGCAGGAGCTTGAGGAGCGTCGCCTGAGAAGCACCAGACCCAGACGAGATGGCACGCGTTTACAAGAAAGGAGAATGAGGACCCGCTGGACCTGAAGAACCTACAGAGCCAAGAGGTAAAAGAAAGATGGGCACAGGTTTAGTGCCGCCATCTACAACATCAAGATCGAGACTACCGCGCATCCCTGTATCAAAGCCCTTTACCACCATTTCTAACATTACCAACACTCCTACTGAACTGGTGCACTCTCCAAATAATCCACCTGCTAGTGCCTCCCCGATTCTTTTTAACACCTGGAACACTCAACCCCCGGCACGTTCTGTATTTGACTTCAAGGAAGTCTTAGGGTTCCCAGTGCAGAGGGGGGTGAAGGTGACGCCAGTGGGGGTAATGCACGATGAACTTCCCGATATAAATACTGTGACTGATCCAAAAACTGGAGACATTGACCCTAACACTGACTAACGACATCACTGTGCCACCAAACAATGTAATACAACCCGTGGCGAGCGATAAAAGCCTCCCACCAGCCCCACTCACCGTGCCTGCTGCAGAGCTGCCAGGGGAAACTGCCTCTAGAGCCGCCGAGGGGACGGGGCTCTAGGGCCGTTGGGTGGGCCTGCTGCGGTGGAGGATCCTTTGGGCGATGCTCTGCCGGCCCTTTGGGGGGGTGGCAGTGGACGTCCACGCGCCCGAGGAGGGAGTGGACCTGGCTGTGTTGGGGCGGCGGGTGGGGGCAAACTTGGACTATTGCCGCGGGAGGAGGAGCCCCACCAGGGAGCCGACCGCTGCTCCCAGTGCCTCCAACGCTGCGGTTTCAGGTGGAGCTGTACTCTCGGGGGCTGCCGCCGCCGCTGGTTTGGGCTGCGGGGCCTCGGAGGGAGGTCCTCAGTCAGTCCGGCCGGCGGCGTGTGTGGAAGCCCCCTTGATGGTGGAGGAGAGGAACGAAGCCTGCAAGGCGGGGGCGGAGCCTGCAGCACAACAACCAGCAATTGAAGCCACTGACCCCTGCTGGCAGCCCGAAAGCAAGGACGAGGTCAGACAAGTGAAAAGAAAGGAGCGTGCTACAACAGCATTGAAACAAAAAAGAAAACTGAATGGGGGGGGGACACAACAAAACCATATTATAGAGGATCAAGTCAAAAGAGTTAAACAATTAAAGCAATCTCCCATAATCTGGTTGCAAACTTCTTTAATAAAAAGGGAGAAAGTACCCCCATAACAAACATTTCGGATGGAGAGCTTCTGGAGGGGTGGGTGGCGGTTGAAGAATCTATCATGACAGAACAAACACCAAACAGCCCGCAGGAGGGGGGCTGTTAAACAGAGGACTATAGATAAATTCAATACAACTTGAAATGCCATTAAGATGGCACTTTGGGAAACCCCCTCCCGCCTCGCCTATTCCCCACCTACCCGCAATGACGGCAGGCTCTGTGCCAATGGAGCCAAATCTGACTACTGAAAAATCAAAGTGTACCCCCCCAGCCTTTGGGGGGAGACGGTGGAACTGAATGAGGGGCTTCCCTGTGGACAACCACAAGGAGGTGCTTCAGTCCATACTCACCATGATGATCAGAATGACCTAGGAAGCCCCCCCCTCCCACCCGAGGTGTAGGGAGGCCTCAAACGTACCCGAAAATATCCTGGTAAAGACACTGCCACGTGGTACCTCTGACAAACCAATATTGGCACTTGAGGCGTGCCCCACTCCAACCAGAACGAGGGTGGGAAGAGATTCACTACAGGGGGGCACAAAGGAAACCCCACAAAAGAAAATAGATCTAATGGGAATAATGTCCACAGTGACGATCGCACTTGCCCCCTTTGGCAAATTGTATGAAACCCTGAACGAATCAGTGAGAGACCAAGCAGCAATCATGGCCCTAATGCACACTAAGTTATTATACTTAGAAAAGCACATTATGATTAAAGAAGCGAGACAAGAGAATACCAGAGAGCAAGGCTCATCATGCATACTTGACTTGAAGAGAAAAACACAAGGAACCCAGACCAGTGATAACTGCCGGAACAAAACCAGCGACCCGACAACTGGTGGAAAGAAGGTGGCGAGCACGCAGGACAACGGCTGCATCAACATGGACTGCTCAGGAATAACTGATTGCAACAGAAAAGGTGACAGGGACCAAACCCCAAATCAAATCCCTAAACACAAAACAGAACGAACTTGAAACTTTCTTTAACAAGAAACCAAAACCAGCGGATAAGCCAAATCCAAAAGCAGTACTAAGTCCTGACAAAGTAGTCTTAAAGATACTGACCCCAAAGTTGGCAAGACGCACTGCAACAGCGAAACGAAGACCTGGGGCCTGCGACGCCTCCAAGGTAACAACAGAGGGAAATAGGGAGTCGAGAAAAAGAAAAGTCTCGGAGGAAGAGAAAGTAGAGGAAGTGGTCAACTCCATGGAGGCTTTATTGAATCTAAGCACATATACAGTTGAAGACTCTGAATCGCACTTACCATCTCCCAGGTCTAGATCACGAAACGGATGCGTGTCTAGACGTGCTGAAAGACCGGACCCTCACTCAGGAAACCAAAGGGGTTGGAAGCACAGTGAGGACCAATTTAGAACCATGGAAGAGAAAAGGAGGACACAGATGCCTCTCTCACCTAAGGCCTCAAAGACAAGAAGAGAGCAACTCTCCCCACGACAAACACAGTTATGACCCAAGCACTGAACGCACTAGGCCTTTGCAGAAAGACTAATGCCAAGAGGAACCCAGAGAACCTTCCTAGCAACAGTCATCGAAATAAAGTGAGAGAATGAAGCAGGGGCCGATTAACTCATGACAGGAGCAAGGAAAGGCCAAAGAGTGGCACGATCAAACACTACACCTTCAAAATGGAGAAAATGATAGAAAAGTCAGATGACTTTAGGCTAAGCAGGAACACAACGCTGCGTATCTTTGAGCAAGTCCCAAACCTACAGCACCTGACCTCCCAAGACATAAAAATCGTCGAACCCTGCGAGAAAGGCAGGAGTGACCGGGCCTACCTACACATATCTCCACTAATAAGCAACATCTTAAAGACAGAGATACCCAATCTTCAGTACTTGAGATACGATCTGAAAGAAATACAGGGCATTCCTAAACAGAGGAGCCATAAGACGCATAGAAGCCCAAAGATGAGACCCTCTACTAGGCTTGAGAAACCAGCATATGAACATGCCACAATATAGACAAAGGAAATCTTTGGCATAGTCAAAAGTCTCAAACTGAACAAGACAATCAACGTCCGTATGTCACCCATAGGTCGAAGGAAAGGAAGGAGGGAAGAGTTGTCCTATCAAGACAGCAAGAACCCCTCAGAGGGCAACCGACCAACAAATTCGGAAAGATGGTCAAAAGGCCCTGGAGAAAAAAATAAGAATCACAATAGCTCGAAGCCCGCGGAAATCCTCCCGAGTGGAGAGAGGTACTGAAGAAAGGAGCCCGGCCCTACAGCATAACCGGAGGTGGATATCAAAAACGCGACAATATGCAAACAAAATCTAGCAATTAGTGGACAGAAACCCCTCGTCAAGCCAACTGGAGAAGCCGTCCCACCTGACAATGGGTTCATGGAACACACAAGGGTTTTCCCACCCGACGGCAAGTTCCGATGTTAACCTGGGAGCATTCGATATCCTGCGTTTACAGGAAACATGGCTGATGGCGAAGCCATACCTCGACGGATACACCCTGACCTTTACCCCAGCAGAGAAGGGAGCCGCAGGTAGACCAAGAGCGGGTCTTCTGATGGCAGTAAGATCGGGAAGTGGCTTAGTGAATTTGGCTGAACTACATCTCTCTCCCCTCATTCAGGCTACCAGACTAGGGTGGCTTCTCGATACCCGAGGAATGGGGAAGAAAAACCCTCAACAAAAACTGCTAGTTATTAACACATACTGGAACCCAGCACAGATTGTGACTGATCAATACCTAGAGACCATCGACAATCTTCTGGAAGATGAAAACGAAAGTCAACAACTCAACCACACGATAATAATTGGAGATCTAAATTGGACAATGGAAGATGATGCGACCCGCACGTGCACGAGATCTGCAATGGGTGGGGATAGAGTTAAACAATGGGAAAACCTGATGGATATATGGAACTTGCATAATATGCACTGGTTACGCTCTAAAAAGAACAAGGAGATACCCATGTGGCAAAGAAGCAAATCAAAAAGGGACAATTGACCATACAATCGTATTGAGGGAACTGTTGAGTATGATCAAGTCTTTTAACGTGGTCAAAACAGATAACAGTGATCAAACGACCTGGTACCCATGTAGGCCAGCGCAAGAACATATGTTACAAGGTTTGGAAGCAGGCCCGAGAGGCAACCGCCTAAGGCTAACGGCAAAAGCCATCAGTGAAATGACGAAGGCCTATAAAAACATCAGCAAAAACTGAGAGAAGCCACTCAACTCTACAACTGTAGACTATGTGCCGCTACTGGAAACATACCGAAGAACAAAGCAACAAGGGGGCTCTACACACAGCTCATAAACACAGCTATAATAAGGAATTGGTAAAGCAAAGAGCGTCCTTGAGAAAAATCCAACGAACGGCAAAAAGCACCAATTTCAACCAAGCTGCAAATGAAATACCATCTAGCTCAACGCAGGAAAAAATTGGGTGAGACACCATCATGCAAGTCTTCTTCAACAGGACACAGAACAAATGCTGCGAACACTCACGAAGAAAAGCAGCAAAGACTTTTGGTCGTTAATTCATTCGAAAACAAAGACGAAGACCAACTTGCAGAACAATGTCAGCGAAGAGAAATGGGTGGACTTTTTCAAGTCACTGTATAAAAAGGAGAGCCAGACACGACCATCCGTGGGTGCCTAGCGACAAACTGGGAAATGCCTTGTGATTCTGTATCAATTAAATCAAAAAGTTAAACTCTAGAGCGCCAGGGCCGGACGGCATCTCCAACATAGATCTGAAGAATAACGTTGACATCTGGGCCCCACTTATTGGTCAGATCTTTCAGAATTGTAACATCAGCAATACTGTGCCCCCCTCCTGGAAGACTTCAAACGTGGTCCCGATTTTTAAAAAAAGAGCCAAATTAGATCCAAGAAATTTCTGACCCATAGCGCTCCTGGATGTCATCAGGAAGGTTTTTGGATCATGCGCCTTGGATAGCCTTAACATCTGGCTAAAAGAATCCAATTATATGGATCAATTCCAGGTGGGGTTTGTCAGAAACATCGTGTCATTATCCCTCATCATGTGGTCCCCAAGGCGCTCCCCCATCCCCAGTCTCGCTCTTCCCTTTCTTCCCCCCTTCTCCGGGAGTCACGTGGACTCTCACACGCCTTGCGAGCGCGCCCGGTCCGTAACAGGACGGCTGCCAGGCTACGGCCATTTCTTCATTGGCAATTACCTTGGCGCCTAGGATCGCGAAGGGCTAGCAATGAGCTGCTGCATCGCGGGACTGTAAGGTCACGTGACGCTCTTGCCCGATCACGTGACTCAGCCACGCATCACGTGATCAGAAGCACGAGTACTTAAACCCGGAAACCCAGGTACTCGTTGCTTCACAGCTGTGCTCTGCATCCTGTTTGGCGTTACGTACCTTTGGATCACTGACTGCTCACGGAATCGACCTGGCTTGCTCTACTGGACTCTTCTTGGATCTACCCCTTTGGATTTGTTTGCATAGTGATATCCGGCTCTTGACCACGGACTGTTATTGGACTGCCTCTTGGATCTCCCTCTTGCACCTTGGCTCTTTGGACTTCTCGTCTCATATCTCCACAGCTCCTGCTAAGGACTACTCCTCTTGGAGTACTTCAGTCCACGTGGGTCCCGGACCTCTCCACTAGGTTCACTACCTCTTCCTTGACCCTGATTGGTAAGACCTTTCCGTTTTTCCTAAAGACTGTGGTTACTGTTTCTTGCTTGGTACTTAATCCGCATTTTCTTGCAGCAGCGTGGGGTCCCAGAGGTTTGCGGTCCCGGACTTTAACATCTTCGCTTGTGGCCTCAACGGCTGCACAGAGAGTGGCTTTAGGTTCTCTCTGTGCGGCATTTGGGGACGGAGGCCTCTTCTGCCTACACGACACTCAAGTCACAACACATCAGCACTACAGCGAACATTCTTCTACTATGCTCCCTCAAAGAAAAACGTCAACAAGGAGCACCGTGAATATTCATCCCTTCGTAGACCTCGTGCAGGCTTTCGACCGAGTGAATCGAGAACGCCTGTGGGCCAAAATAACTGGCAGGAACTGCCCGGAAAAAATCTTAGCCCCAATCAGGGCACTTTATGAAGACACCACTATGAGAGTCTGTCTGAACGGTGCAGGGGCCCTATCGAAGGAAATATGCACTGCCCGAGGAGTAAAACAGGGCTGTCCACTAGCTCAAGCCCTGTACAATGCTTATATAGCAGACCTGGAAGACAAATTTGTTACAACTAGGTGATTTCCCACATCGCTAGGAGGAGAGAAAATACAGAGACTCCTTTATGCAGATGACATCATCCTGTTACCAGACAGCGGTAGGGCTCCAAAGACAGCTGAGCAGTTTGCTCTTATACTTGGAAAACAACCATCTTGAACTAAACAAGAGCAAAACTAAGATCATGGCGTTCGAAACAACTCCTCGAACAGCAAGCAAAGAGAAATGGAGTGTGGAGAACGAGAAAATTGAAATCGCGAAGACCTTTAAATACTTGGGAGTGACGCTAAGCAACAGTATTACAGAAAAGCCAATGCAGGAGTAACTACTAGCAAAAACAAAGACCTCGTCATGTCAAGCAAGGATGATTGATAGGAAGTACAGAAAGTTTTCCCTGATCCCGGTGCCGTCTTTCTTTAAAACCAAGGTCGTCCCGTGCATAACGTATGGAGTTGAAGCCATGCCACAAATCCCGAGGCAGTTCTGGGACAGCGTGGAAGGGCAATTTTGGAAGAAGGTGCTGGGGCTGCCAATATCAGTTCCTATCTGCCATATTAGATAAGAACTATGCCTACCTTCTCTGAAGGGGATTGTGGCAAGGAATACCTTGATGCTCTTCAGGAAAGCAATCACTGATTCCTCAGTGCCTGTTTGAGATTTTGAACAAATTATCCAGTGAAAAAACAAAATCTTAGCATCATGGGCAGAACACTGTAAATCTGTTGGAAGAGGTGGCCCTAACCAGAGCCTCCCTAATACAAAATCCAACGAAGTTAGTGAAAAAACTGGCCGAACAAGACTGGATCAGAACTCAGGATCATGCTGCTTAATTAAAATCAATTAAAAACTTCCCCACAGTCCCAAAAAGAATTAACGAGGTGAGAGGCTATTTAAAGAAAATTCCCGGATATACACCAGCGCAACACCTTCCTCAGAATTAGACTCAACCTTCTAAAGACTAACGAGATCTTGGCAAGAAGAGGCGAGTCATCTTCAGACAAGTGCCGATACTGTAATACCCAGCAGGTGGAATAAATTCGGCACCTTATGCTGAGGTGTAAGGGAACCCAAGAAGCTAGAGAAATGTAATGAAATTCCTGGTTAGTTCAACTATAGCCGATGACGAAGACTGGTGGATTTGTCTGATGGGAGGGGAGAAAACTGAATGGACAGTGGCGGTGACCCTATTTTTCAAACAAATTGGCCTCGTACAGGAGCACAAAACGAGTGCAGGCAATAATAGGACAATTACGGACGCTGGGACCAGCTGACCCTCAAACACTTAAAAAACTTTAAGTAGAAAAGGAAAAAAAAACAATTTACATTTGAGGGACGAACCTTTTGTAAAAATTGTAAAACTATTAAAATTAACCAAATAAAATGTTTAAAAAAAGCTGCTGAGAGGTCAAGGAGAAGCAGTGTGGCGCATCCTTCGTAGTCTGCAGAGACTTTGAGGTAGTACCAGACCGTGAGCAAGTGGTTTCAGTTCTGTGACGTGGTTGGAAGCCTGTCTGAGCGGGGTAAAGTAGGTTGTTGCATTCAGAGAAGGTTGAGCTGAGTAAGCAGAGCGGTCGATGAGTTTCATCAGGAATCTGGTGTTGGGACTCCGATAGGCTGGAGGGGGTCAAGACCTGTTTTTCAAATGAGGTTTGACATGTGGTACTGTTACGCTCACCTGGCTTCCACAGGGATGTCGGTCGGACCCGGACTGCTGCGGCCTCCACCCACGTGATGCATAGTGCAGCGATGACTGATTGAATCTGCCCTCCTAATCTTGTCTGCTTGACCCGTAGAAATATTCTCCTGCAAGTGGAGAGATGGATTTAGCCACTTGTGGATTCAAGTGATAGCACCCCCACTAATCACCTCTGAAGCGCCCTCTCAGCAATCTCACCTTATATTCTTGAAGGATGAGCCCTCCATCCTGCGAAGCACACAGGAGCGCGTTGATGTCCAGTTACTTCACTGGCCTGAGGATATTGGAAGAGTTGTAGACGAATCCTGACTCCAAAAGGTCCTGGCGAAGAGCCGTAAGTATATAGTTCTAAGAGTTCAAAATGTCTGGAATTCACTCCTGTCGAATTCCTCTTTTATCTTGTAGCTTTGACCCAATAAGAAGATTGACAGCTAAAAGCACTCCGGTAAAAGTCTGTGTTACCCAACACTGTCCGGTAAATAATGCCAAGGGTTAAACTTGCTGCTTTCTCCTTATCTTACAGGTGCAGCATAAGAAGATGTGGCGTGCTAATGAATTATACCTCCGGCGGTAAAATCAGGTAAGTATATGGCAGCTAAAGAGATTGTCTCTGTCTGTTCTCTCTGCTCACCTTGTTGTTTCTTGTCCCCCTTAGGTGCCGGGATTCGGCGATGTAAAGATGGAGACAGCGCGGATCGAAGAGAAGCTGCGTGGAACGGCGAGTATGTCGCGGCGCTGCTGCCGGCAATGCGACGCGTTTAAAACAAAGTCTTTCCTCTGGTTTGAAGATGCGATGAATCCGGAATCAGGTAAGAAATCAGGTAATACTCTTGTTCTAACCTTTGCTTCTTTCCTTCTTTCTAGGTGCTCCAGGTTCAAGGGTGGCGTGGCAGAAGGCTGGATGCTGCTGCTGGCACGGTGAACATTACGCTGCTGGATGCAGAATAACGCGAAGCGTGTGCTGCTCTTCGGGCGTGGTTTAAATAGCCACAAAAGTAGTTCCAGGTAGGTATTCCTCCCCGACCACACTCGAGTAACAAAATAGTCCCTAAGGTAAAGTAGTCCCTTCCAGGCCTCACATGGGCTTGGATCTTCTTGCAGCATGGTCTGCATCAGCTAAGTGTGCACCTATAAGCCTGGCGCCTATGGTGCCAGGACTGATGTCCCATATGAGCCTGGCGCCATAGGCGCCAGGACTGAACCCAGACAGCCCCTAGCAGGGGTCGCTGGGTTTTCTCAAGGCGACATGATGCCTGCTCCCGGGGCTGATGGATGTGGTCTGGATGCCCGGGGGTATGCATCATGACAGGTACTTTGAACGGTAATGGGAAGATGCCTGTTCTCCTGCACAGGTGAAGGTGAAAATTTCTTTGAGAAGGGAGGCGGGACAAGGGTCAAGGGAGGACCAGGCGAGTCTGCGGCTGGATAGTAATTTGAGGAACTCCTCACACGTGATGGGGTTGAAGGATGGTGCTACCGGGGCAGGGGAGTAGCGATCTAGTGGAGCGGGTGGTGGGTCGGGGGTGAGGTTGGAAAGTTTGGCATTAATGGCGGCCATCCTGTTCAATGCTGTAATGTGAAGTGTTGGGCGAGTGAGTCGCAGAGCGTTCGCATTGACATGGTCGGGGCAGTGGTGCTTCACGAATTCCGAGATGATCCTGTAGTCCTCTTTGCTACTGCTACGGCAGTTCAGAATTATTTTATTGTAGTAGGCGTTGTTGGCCTTTCGGATTTCAGATTTGCATTTACGGTGATGGTGGGCGAGCAAGGATTTGTTAAGAGGGGTATTGGATGTTCGCCATTTGCGCTTGAAGAAGCGGTTTTTGGTTTTGAAAGTCTTCAGTTGGGGTGTGAACCACTTGGGGATAGCTCCATTGCGGGTGGGAGCAGGGCATGAGGTGGTAAGTGGGAGGAGGGAGTCATTAAGCCAAGAGTCTAAGGATTTGATAGGTGGAGGTCTGTCTGAGGATGGGAGTGTGCATAGCAGGGCTTCAGCAAGGTCAGGCAGTACCTTGACCTTGTTCCAGCATTTGTGAACGTTTGGGGGAGGAAGGGGGGACACGGCAGGCCTTGGGTGGTGGGGCCGGAGTGCGGACAGAGAAAGATAAGGCTGAGTGGTCTGACCAGATGAAGCGTTTGGGGCTGAACACAGAATAGGTCGGAGGAGCTGAAGATTGCGTCAAGGATGTGGCCCCCAGTGAGGGTGGGACCTGTGGTGTGCCATGACAGGTTGAGTACCTCTAGGCTGTCAACCAGTGGTTGTGTCATGAGGTTATTGGGTACGTCAAACCAGGTATTGAAGTCCCCCTGTAGCGTGAGTGCTAGGTGGTTTACCGGAGTGGTAGCCAGTGAGTGACAGATGGTTGGCAAAATGTCCATCATATCCCAGAGGCCTGTAGATGAGTAGGCAGCTGTGTGAGAAAATGGGCACCAATGAGAGTCTAACCAGTAAGGAGGGGGAAGTATCATTAGCCGTGGAGGGCGGTGTGGCCAGAAAAGTCGGGATGAATGAACCAGACTAAGGGGAGGTGGGTGTGGTTAGGATCCGGGGTAATGTTTGAGGGAGAGGAGCGTGAGTGAGGTGGCTGAGGAACGGGTAGTGCGAGCAAGCGGTGGCCGGTTTGCGTGAACATAGTTCAAGAGTGTTTAAACTGTATGCATGGGTGAGAAAAACACCTAATCTAAAGCGAAGATGGGTGCAAGCTACGACCATCAAATAATAATGAGGGTACGATAGGTTATTTATAACACGCTTCATACCCAGAGGTTTCTAAGTGCGGACCCAGGGATCAAACCTGTGTTGGTCTGTCTTGCTTCCAAGCGAGCATGGTGCCCCTGAGCTATCCCCTCGAGAGGCAGTCCTATTAGCGTCTTGTTAAAAAAAAAATAAAAAGGGCCTATACTAAATAAAACTGTTGCCAATCCTGACCACTAAGTTACAAACTAGTGTGGGATAACGTTCACCAGAAAAGAAAGAAGTGTCCACAAAATGATAAATCCGGATGGTGTGGCAGGGTTTCCCTTCCCGACGTTGTTAGCACGGGACAAGGTGGGACTCCTGAGCACAGCACAGTCCTGGGCCTCTCCAGCACAAGGTTCACAAGTCTATTTCAAGTACGAGAACCTTCAAGGATCAAGTATCTTGCCTTAGAAGGTCTGCTGATCAAAACAGAAAACAAAAGTAACTTCAGTGGTCTTGAATCTTTGGACGATTGCTCTTCGACCCCAAGGCCTCCCTGCGCCCGGGCTCGGATCCTCTTTGCAAAATGGGCCTCCCTCCGTTGGGTTCACTACAGCCTTTCTTAACACAGTTCATGATTTGCGCAGTTTCATCAGAAAGCAGGGTTCCCTTCCCGTAGCTTTCTCTCGGCAATGGGTCAGAGACTTTAGATTTTACAAGGAATTTGACGTGACCCTTGTAGGACCTCTGACATCTCATGCCGCCCTTTCCTAGGGCCTTTATGGTACTTGCAGTTCCAAAACTTAAAGGGGACCAGAGAGATTCCTTCGAATGAGCAGTCCTGCGGTGCCTGACCACACTGCAGCTGGCCATTGTCTGGGCTTTTCAAACACGCAAACAAGTTCTTTCTTCTTAAGTTCCTTGCGTTCATATAATGTTGCCACTTGCAACCTTGGGCTCACCACAGTTAGGTTTGCCATCAGCTTCCCCTGACTCACCGGCTGTATTGAACCCGTTGGCTTGTCTTACTTCTGGAGTCAAGGACGGTACCATGGTAGCCAGCTAGCCTCCCCGCCTGCGTCATCAATGCGGGAGGCCCCTGTGCACCTTTGACCTCTGTTCCTTCACACGCCAGCTGTCACTCCCGGTCTTATGAATTCCCTTTCGGAGGCTTTGCGGGTCTAAATTGAAAAGGGCAAGGGTAGTTGCCCCTTTGTCATCCCTCCAGTCCTTTCCGCCTTTTCACTCAGTTTGAACTGCTGGTCCAGTACAGCTGTATCCTCGTGCATTCGGCCTTGCTCCTAGTCTGCACTCATGCTCTGCTTTTTATCCCTGTAGGGAAGGTAAAGGGCCGTCAAGTGTGCTTGGTTATTGTCAATTGCCTGACTCTTCCTGCCCTGTGTGTTGGGACACGTCAGGTAAACGGCTCTGATGTTAGTCCATTGTCTGCGTTTGTGTCGGGAATGGGAGCGTAGAGCTTCTAAATATCATACAGGGAAGGATGGGAAAAGGGTGTTACAAGGAAGAGGGCACTGCATCTCACCCTGTGTCCCACTGCCACTCCCCGAAGTGGAGTCCCATAGCGATGGCCGTGTCCTGGCCACCTGAATGACAGATCTCTAGGGACTAGCAGGCGAGACACCTTTAGGGTGCTCACAGTAGGTGGAAAAGGGGAGGGGTTGGTAGTGAGAGGTACCAGTGTGGTGTGTGGGCTTTAGCTAGCTGTTCAATGGGGTGAGAGTCCAGCAGGAGGTGGTGGTGTAGAGGGGGTAGGCGAAAGGTTGTGATCAGCCAGGGAGTGGTTAGCAGGGAGGACCTGGCAACTGGACTTTGGGGATGCAGGGCTGATGCAGGCGAGGAGAGGCAAGAACAGTTGCGGGCGAGGGACGATCTTTTTTTCTCCAGAATTGTGCATTTGGGTGCAAGAGGTGAGAGGGGGTAGGTGGGTCAGAGGGGGAAGGAGAGGTGGCGATAGTTCTGCAGAGAGCAAGGTGTGCCATGCTGAGAGAAGGGAAAGGGGTGGTCTGGGGATGGAGGGCAAGGGCCGAATGTGTGGGGGGTGGGCATAGCAGGTGGAGAGGAGGGGGCTTGACTGAATGGAGTCGGGGTCAGTGGTGGGGTGAGTGGGATGAGTCTGCTTTGGGGACGCCAGGTTTTTGAGGTAACAGGGAGGGTTTGAGGAGAGCCAAAGGTGAGAGGGAGGGTATGCGCATCGGTGGAATGGCAGGGTTGGTGGAGCGACGCGGAGCTCCCCACATTTGAGTGTTGGGTGTGGCATGGAGAGATGGGGTCAATGGTGTTTCTGGTTAAGGTGGGGATGGAGGATGGCGGAGGAACTGATCTGGGAGGCAAAGTTCTGCAGAGAGGTGCAGATGTTGGAGTAGTGGCTGGGAGGTTGATGAGCGCAAGATTGCTCCTCTTGCTTGGGAGTTGGATGTAATGCGGTGTGTTGACAAGGAGGTGTGGGAGTTTGGTCTTTCTCCATGTTTGACCAAGGGAAGAGGGGGTGTGTGTGCGAGTGGGGTAGGGGCGGGCAGTTCATGCTGCACCAGATAGCTCCTCTGGTCTAGAGTTGAAGTGGGTGTGGTGAAAGGAGAAAGGATATGGAGGGTCAGAGTGTGTGAGGGTTCTGGGACTAGAGATCAAGGGCTGTTTGGGCATGTAGCTGGGGTTTGAGGATGAGGGTGCTAGATTGGCAGCCGAGGGCCAGGCACAGTGCTTTTTGGCTTGCCGGGGGGGTTCCTTTTGTTTGTGTCTTGTGATGTATGTGGTGAGAGGCTGTGTGCGGGGGTGCTGCTCCGAGTCGATGTGTTGTATATGCGCTGGTGTTGTGGGGCGAAGAGGTGGTCTTGGTTGCTGCTGTGTTCCTGTCAGATTGGAATTGCCAGTCATGGTTGTGTGGCGGAGCATTGCGGAAGGTGGGATTGTTCAGGTCCGAGCGAGCAGCTGCAGGTATGGAGTGCTTTGGACAGAGGTATCTGGGTCGAGCATTGCACCCAAGTCCAGTGAATAGACATACACCTAGGTTTGAGACACCTGGACAGACGGTGAGGCGCCAAAAGATGGGGCAAGGGGGGTCGGAGAAAGATAAAATGTGTGTATATATATATATATATATATATATATATATATATATATATATATATATTATCACAGTAGTATATGAAATGACACCTGGATTAGAGATATCAGTAATTGTGATAACACCCAGACTTATGGCACCTGGACAGAGGGAGAAAACACCCAAAATGGGGGCAACAGTAGTGAAAGCAATAACACCTAGATTTGAGTCAGTAGCAATAATTTAACATCTATATCTGAGGGAGGTGCACCCAAAATAGGGGCAACAGTGGTGAAGACTTGAGACAGTACATTAAATAGCACATAGATGTCTGACATCTGGATAGAGTGAGGGTGCGCCAAGAAAGGAGTACAATATTAAGTATTAGCGCCTAGATTAGTGAAAGAAGCGACTGTGATAACACCTAGATTGGAGACACATGGATGGAGGAGAAACACCTAAAATAGTGGCACAGCAGTGAAAGCAATAACACTTAGATTTGAGACAGTAGTAAGTGTATTACACCTAGAAGTTGAGACAGTAGTAGACTCACCAACGCCTACATTTGACAGTAGTAAATGTGGTATACCTAGAAACAGTAGTAAATTCACCAACGCCTATAATTGAGAGAGTAGTAAATGCCTACATTTGATACACATAGATGGAGGGGACAGCGCCTAAAATGGGGGGGGATGGGGAGTAGTGAATGCAAACACCTGGAATTTTGTAAGAGATGGCAAGTGGCGCAGTGGCTATAGCAAACTGGCTGTATGCGGGCTATGGCTGACTAATAATATGGCAAGATGCGATATGTGGCACTGTAGTCTTAGGAGTTGGAGGACAAGGTTGGCATGTGCGTGCACAACAGAATATAGGCTTTAACGGTGAACAATTGGATAAGATGGGTCGGACAGTCTAATGAGGGGGCAGTAAATTGGCCTCCCTGTCTTGTATCTTGCCTACTCAGTCACTGCTGGTTGACGGCTGCAGGCTCCACAGGCCAACACGGACAGGAGTTGTGTCTTCTGGATATTCCCTTTGCCCGAGGGCCCTTCGCCGGAGGTGGCTGCAATGCAACGGGCAGAGGGGCTGTCCTAAAATGATGACTTATGGGGGTGCAGGGAACCAATCACAGGTCGGGGGTGGGCAGAGGAAACCAGAAGTGGGAACGGGCAGGGTTAAGTGACTACCGCACACAGCATTTACAGTGTTGAAAGACAAATGGCCAAGTCAAGTGTCTGTGCTCAAGAGCAGGAGTTCAGGGCATAGGTGGAGACTTGCCACACAAGGAGGCCGCTACAACTTTAATTCTTAAATTCTAAGGGATACTAATCTGCAAGAAAGATGTTTATTCATCTTCCCCTGTTACCGATGACCTGCTCTTGCGCTCTTTTAGGAGGGGCCTTGAGTGGGATGGCCTTCTTTAATCTGTAGGATTTACAATGATCAATTGAGCGTTTCCATCAGACTCCCCTCCCCAATTCTATCAAATTGGGAAGGTCCTGTAGCATTTGGGACTACATATTTACGGTCAATGCTTCATTGGTCCTGGATATGGAAAGTGATCATGTGCCCCTTGATGCTTGCCTACATTTATTACAACTGACCCATGTCTACACTCAGTGGGGGAATGGAGTGTTAACTCTACTCGTATTTCCTGGAGTGATAGCAGGTTGGCTGAGGTTTCACTTTGTATACAAGCAGCTTTGGAGTCTTTTTCGGATCAGGGTCGTGGATATAAAGGCTGCCTCTGCAAGAGTAGCTATTAAGGATTTAAAGGAGTCTATTGCTGCCATCATCTCTACATCCTTTGCCAAGAGAGATACAAACGCAATATTGGCAATTGGCCCCAAAACTGCTCACCGCCATTCGTTTGATAGATTGTTATGTTATCAAGAAAAAAAAGAACTGCACAGGGCCTTATGCATCCCTGCAGGCACTTCACTCAGTTAACTCGCCTTGCAGGCTCAAGAATAAAGAAATATCTAATAAATGGTTGAGAAACCATAGATAGTCTGAATCTTTACGTTGGCAGTCTTAGGTTCATTTTTCCCTGGTTAATGACTCCAGTAAGTTTGGGGGGAGGAGGGGTCATTAATGGTTACTCCCCTGTGACATTAATGGAGCCACGGAACCTGCTTGGGTCGAATATATCTCTATCTTTGTGGGGTGGAGATGCAACATTGCTTCCAACCGGTAGGTCTCCCTCTAAATGGGCATATTCGAAACGTCCTGTTGATATATTGAGATTGATTATGGAAATTAAATCCTGAAGGGCCCCCGGTCCACACAGAATCTGCAGTCCTTTGATTAAAGCAGATGTTGACCACTGGGCCATTACCTTAGACTGGTTATTTTAATGCATTAGCGAATCCCAACTTGTTCCTTCTTGGCGTGACGGCATTAAAGCACCGATTTTGAAAAAGGGCAAACATGCTGATCCTGGAAACGACCGTCTGCTGGCGATGCTAGACGCCTTGGCAAAAATCTTCACCCACCTTTTCAATGCCCGCAAGCTTATCCCGCTAAAATCAAGCTGGTTTTCCGAAGGGACTCAGTACTACGATAAATTGTCTTGCACCATTGACGGTCATTCAGCAGGCTTGGCATATTCGAGGGAGACCAGTATGTGTGGCCTTCATCAATTATTAGTGGCACTTTTGACTCCGTCAACAGGAATAGACTTTGGTGTAAAATGGCTGATTGGAATATTCTGCCTGGCTTACTTTCAATTATTTCTCTCCATGATCACACTAGGGTTAAGATCAGACTAGACCAAAGATCTGATAAGACCCATCTGGCAGGACGTCCAACTGGATCCCTAACCAGCAGGGATTGAAGCCAGGATGCATTCTTGCTCCCCTGCTATTTAATCTCTGGCAAATATGGGAGTGGCTTTACTCAATCCGACGTCGATTGCCCCGAAACTCGGAAATACTTCTCTCCAGTGGATGGGCCATGCAAATGATATTGCGCAGCAGGGTCTTAACCAGGCCAGCTCCAGTCTTCATTAAACGATTGAAAAATATTTTCAGGTGCCAACTCTGTTTGTGAATATTAACAAAACCAACGTAATGGTTTCTCCTCCTCCCACCCCCTTTCGAAAGAGGAAGAGTGTGCATTGGTACTTGGAGGGGAATCCCTTGGAGGTGCTAACTGATTATATATACTAAGGTATCTATGTGGATTTTAAATTACGTGGCCTTCAACATCTTGAATATGCCAAATTGAGATCTTCCCAAGTCATTGGGGAGTACTGGAAGACTGTCTCGTAACGGCGATGGTTATTCTGGAGGGATATTAGCCAGAATATACCTTGCCAAACTTTGACCAATCCTTACTTATGGAGCTGAATGCTGGGTTCTTCATAATCTTGCAAAAGTAACTAAGCTGCAGTCGGTTCTATTAAGGAAATAGTTCAGACTCTTAAGGACCCCGATCAAGACGCTCAATCTCGCTGCATGCCTAGTGAAATTTCAACTTTCTTTTCTAAATACGTATTGGAAACTGGCCAACGCTCCAATACATACCTTAGGTTTTTTAATCTTTGAAGCAGCTCGAACCAAGGTTTCTTTCATGCATAATACCGCCTTAACCAATATTAAACTTATTGTTGACAGATGGTTTGCTGTGGACCCAGGCGACCTTCTGAATGATCAATTCCAGCACTAGAAGGCTGTCATGAAAAGTGGCCTCCTGCAACATCACCACAAACAGCTAATTGACTATTTATTGGCCCAGGTAGAAACCCTGAAGTACATTCATCATTTTGTGGGTAATCATCCCTTGGTTTGGGACCATCTCAAGTTAAAAATGATTTCTATTAGGACACTGGAAATTATAGGAGCATGGGTTGATATCCCGTTGACCTCCCGCCTATGTCGACTTTTCGGAAATCACAATCTTGAATCCGCCAAACATCTGCATGGTTGGCGGAAATTATGCCGATTGCCCTTAAAGCTGCTGGGCTTGGGTTTGCTCTCAAAGGGGAAACCCTGTGGTCTTTGGTCACAAGTGAAACAACAAGCCTTGTATTTCCTTTACTGTCTTTTAGAGAAAGATTGCCTCCTGGACTGCACAGATTATTGAATTATCGCTAGCAGCTAAATATCCATGTTATGTTTGGGGATTGAGGATTTGTATTCCTAGTTTGCCTTGTTTCATTTGTATGCGTATTAAAAATGTCTTTTTTATAACTGTGTGACATGGTAATAGAAAATCAAAATAATTTAAACATTCCAAAAGGGCTGCCATGAGGAGAGCACCAATCAATGCTCTCCTGCCCCCCGGTACCAGTTTGAATATATTTGCGATGAAATACCTTCCCCGGGCGTGAAGAAACTGAAAGCATAAGGATCCAAACTAAAGGGGGAGCACAGTGGGCCTGATTCTGGGCTTTTTGGCCAGCAGATACTTTGCGATGAGCCCTAAGAGGTGAAATATCGCAGCAGCGTGCCTTCCTGCCGCCAGGTCGAATCTACGGGTAAAGGTGCAGACCGTCAAAGGAGGGTGTCGCTGGCAAGGGGGCAGAGCCCGAGAATGCCACGGAGGAGCCCCCGACTCCCAAGTAAGAGAGCGTGGCTGCGTCTCAGGCGAGAGAGAGAACCAGTGAAGTGCTGGAGGAAGGGTCATCTCCACCTTGGACTCAAGCGGAGTGGGAGAGATAGGGAACAGCGTGGAGAGTGAGGGCGAGTTATCTGACTAAGCTACGAGAAGAGAATCTATTAAAAAAGTCATTAAAAAAAAATCAATACCCTGGCTCCCATCAAAATGAAACTGATCAAACCTGCAACTAATAGGAACAACTGGTTCTCTGATGAAATCATCACTGCCAGACAAGCTAAAAGTGATCTGGAAAGAATCTGGTGCAAGAATCCCACTACATCAAGTGTCTTCTTGCCTATAAAAAGTCTGTATTGGAATTCAAGGCCTGGATTAGCTCCGCCAAAGCCACTCATCATAACAAAAAGACGCCCAGTCCAATGTAGACAACTCTTTCAAATATTAGCCGAATTCCAAGATATCCCAGCTCATAACAGTGTTCTTGTAAAGAATTCAGCTTGGTGTCAGCAAGTCCATAATTGTTTCATGTCCAAAATCGCAGTGCATAAGGAAAAAATTAAATTAACTCCTGTGACTCAGGTACATAAAAACACAAACCCAATATCATGACTAATCATGACAATAATATCCCCTAGTTTGCCTTCAGTCACTATCCTGAAGATCAAATGCGGAAGGTTGTCCTTGATCTTAAAGCAACCTCATGTCCTGAAGACGATTGTCCTACTGACATCTTCAAAGACTCATCAGATCTTCTTGTCCCCTGGCTGACTCGGCTTATCAATCTATCCTTTGACTAGGGTATCATTCCTACTTCTCTGAAGACCGCTTGGATCACTCCATTGCTCTAAAAAAAAAAAAAAAAAAAAAAAAAAAAAAAAAAAAAAAAACAGACAACT
The DNA here is from genome assembly GCF_040938575.1 of Ambystoma mexicanum. Taxonomy (NCBI): domain Eukaryota; kingdom Metazoa; phylum Chordata; class Amphibia; order Caudata; family Ambystomatidae; genus Ambystoma; species Ambystoma mexicanum. Next base: position 1,091,706,983 of record NC_090923.1, read on the forward strand.
TGGATCCCACAATCACAGGCAACTACAGGCCTATAACCAAAGTGCCTTTCATTTTTAAAAATTCCTGACAGATTAGCATACATCCAACTTCAGGCTCAGTGGAAAAATAGAACATCCTAGGCACAAGACAATCTGGCTATAAAGCACTGCACGGAAACTGCCATGCTTGGCCTTAAGTCCACCTTGGCAGGCATGGCAGACAAAAATCACCCTGCACTGCTAATGCGGTTAGACCTCTCTGCAGCCTTCGGTCATGTGGATCACACACTGCTGGTGACAAGGCTTGGAGAGTACGCCAATTGCTCCTCCTTAGCATCCAACTGGATTTCCTCCTTCCTGGGACCCCCGCACAGTACAGGTTTGTGTCCCTCAAGGTTCCTGCTTGTCGCTGCTCCTTTTCAACATCTACATTCGGCCGTTGCTTGACCCATTGAACAGCCTGAGTGCCCAATATACCAACTACGCCGACGACACCCAGGTTGTTCTTCAGCTCAGTGAACACTACAAGCAGGACCTTACTTCTCTTAACACCATATACAACGCCATACAGAATTGGATGCCCCCCCCCAATTGCTTAGCCCTTAGTTCCAAACTGAATTTATGATCGTTGCTACCAAGAATACACAGAGTAAGCTTACTTCCGACTATTCTTGATTGCGGATCACACTATCCCAGTCTTGAAGAAGGTGAAAACCTTGGGAGTAATCTTAGATAACGAATGGTCTATGAAACTGAAGAGGAGCCGGACACCCAAGTAAGTGAATAAAATGAAAGTTTATTTCATAACAAGCCCAACCCGGAGGCAGTGGTGCACTGTCACCCCGACCTTCAGCAACCGCCTCTGCTGTCACGCGACACTCGGAACGAAAAACAACAGAGTTGCGTTACAGCACGAGATGTAAACATCAACAATTCTCTACAGAAACCTTGCGTCTCTTATATTAGGTCAGAATGCGGCTTCATCAACAAGCGCATACAGTACATTCAACCATTCATTACGGCTGAAAACTGTGCTTTATTGTCTACGGCACTCATTAACTCAAGGTTAGACTACTATAATAGTCTCCTGGCCGGCACCACCTCTTTGAACATTAAAGCCCTTCAGGTTACACAAAATAACACTGTACGTACCATTTTTGAACTTACCCGAACACACATTTCCACATTCAGGAAAACCATACACTGGCTTGCAGACAGGCAAAGAATAGCTCACAAAATTCTTACACTGGCTCATAAGTGTATATCCTTCTCATGTCTAGTAGATCCATCAGATTGTACTAAGAGCAAGACGGCCACCAGAAATCTTTGTTCATCTTTTGCACCCACACTGATCCAGCCAAATTTCAATTTGAGTCGATATGGCGGCAGAAGCTTCGAAGTCCACACTCCTCTCCTTTGGAACCCTCTCCCTGCTCCCATATGCCTTATTTACAACTATGTTTCCTTCAAAAGGGCCATTAAAACCCATCTCTTCAATCTAGTTCTGAGTTCTCCCAGTTCTATGCTCTGGTCTTTCACTCTGCTCGTTTGCTTTGTCTCGTTTAGTTATGTGTGGGCTCTGAGGACTACGAGCATGTGTGTGCGGATTAAAAAGAATAAACCGGAGGAAGCCTCCCCTAGAGGTGGTCGGGTCGTCGCAACAGGCCCTGCTCTCGGGCACCCCCCGCAACCACCAGATGGAGCAGCCACCCACGGGGAAAAAGCATGGTTTAGCGGGTAAGCAAAAACAATGCCCCGCTTACCCCCACCCCTGAGGGAAGAGTTGGATCACGCCCAGATGCTGGCCCTGTGTTCAGCCTGTGAGAGCCGGGGGTGCCCATTTATCAAAGCGGACTGACTACTCACCCGAAGGCATTGAACAGGATTTGGGGGAGGTGGGGGAGTGGGGGGAGGTGAGGGTCTAAACAGATCCAGACCTAAGTGTAAGCCTGACTCTCCTGAGAAACTCTGGGAGAGCCCCAAAACCAAGGAGACTACGTGGAGGGAGAGTGGGGGAAGGTTATACAAAGCACACAGACCTATTCCAGGGTATGTAGTATGTAGACTGGACAAAGGTTCTATGGGGAGGAGGGTATTCTCTCCACATCCTTAGACCTGCCATCAACGCATGCCACAATAAAGACCGAGTTGGGAGAGAAGAAGTTTACCCCTGAACGTTCTCAACAAATAAGATATATAAGGAGCAGGGACACAGGGGGACCCCGAGGTGAGCACGCACACCAAGTCATTAAGGCACAAAGAGGTTACTCGGGTGGGATCCAGAACAAAACTAAGAAAACCAAGGTGAGGACTGAATAATACCCTTAATAGCAAACTGCAGGGTCATCTCTTTCCTAGCTAATTAGCAACTACAGGACCTAGAAAAGACCCCTAGTCCTTTGGGGCGGACGGAGGTGTAAAATGTCTAAAAATAGGGGGGGGAAAAAAAGACTCAAAGCCTGTCAAAAGGGGCAAGGAAAACCCCAGGAAAACAATATTCAAAAGATGTGGAGAAGAGACACTGGAACCCCTGTATATGAGGGGCACCAAAATGTACCACTGTCCGGCCAGGTAATTGCACAAGAAGTCTTTAGACAATACTTTCAAACTTGGCTGATAAGATCAGAGGGACTGTACAGAGACAAATGGACAAAATGCAAGACGACCTGGTATCTGCACTAAATGAAATAAAAGGAGACATGAATAAGCTCGAGGAAAGGGGGGATACAACTGAGAATACGCTCCAAGACCCAGCAGAGGATGCACGAAAAACAGACGAGCTGGTAGAGCAACTGGCAAGTGCAACTCAATCTGGAGATACAGAGGACCTCCATGTCAGGAATCAGGGGTGGAAGTTATGGAATCGCTGGAGGTACTAGCAAGCGGTGTGCTACGCTCTAGTCCTCATCCAACATGGCGGAGTCTTCTATAAGAGCTGACTCCGCCCCCTAGTTCAGTGCGTTGTAGCTGTTTGTTTCACGCTAACGCTCTGTTACTCTCTGTACTTGCCTTCGTTCTTTGGGCTTTTCGTAGCCGCTTTTGTTTAGCCATCAAAGTCCTAATTGGACTACCCGCTTTCTCTCCTACTTCCCCTTTTCGAACCTTAGCCACTCTGCTGCTTTCTTTCTACGGCTGCTTCGCCGTTCCAGGCTTCCGCCTACAGTTCCCAACGGTTCGCGGCTCTATTGTCTGCATTTTACCTGCTTCGGCGCCTTGTCGTTTCCGCTCCCCCGCCTACGGCCTTCTGCCTGTACGTGGTTCTACCCTGCTCTTACCGCTCGGCTTATCTGCCATTCTTTTCATTCCGCCTGCAGACTTCTGTGCGCGGCAGCGATTTATCGCCTCATCTGCCTTCCGCGTTCCCTGCTTTTTTCGGCTCCGCCGGCAGTCGGAACGTGCCACTCTCTTCTTGGCTCTAGGGTCTGATACTCTGCACTGCTATATCCTACCTTTCCTCTCTTCCACTTGGGTACTACTTTCTATTTCTTCTGTTACCTTCTCTCATTTCTTTTACCTTGGCAGTATTCTTCGTTTTGCATCTTTTCTTTGAACACCCTCTATTATTCTGATACAAACTTACTGGAGAGAAAGATTCTTGCATTCCCTGTTCTTTTACATATCGGGGAGTTTGTCTCTGATATTCAATACCCGACCACCCTTCTGCCTCAACCACCTTCAGAGTCAGCTTCCGGCATTTCAGCTATTAAGAGGCGTTTCCTGCATTCTGCCTCGATTCCCAAGGATTTACTGTTAGGAACACCCCTAGAAGTCTTTGGAAACACTGGAAGATTCACCATCATCGGCGCACCCAGTGGAATCCAAGATGGCGCCTGTTGGATCACGTTTCCACTACCTAACGGTACAGGTCTAGTTCTCGCACTCAGTTTCCACGTGACCACTCCTACTTATACACAGGAATTCTAACACACTCTGCGTTGCTACTCGCTCCCGTGTATGCATTGCTTCCTAACCCTTGGTTCTGTGCTCTCCAGCACTCCTTTCCCTCGCATTTTCATTTTCCTTCTTCAGTTCAGCTTTGCCGACCCTGGCATTGCGGCGCCTTTTTCCCCGCTCGGCTTTTGCCGTATTAGCTGCTCGCAGCGCCTGTCCTCAGCTCGGCGCCTACCAAGCTTTGGCAGTTCGCTGCTTCCTTTTCCACACGGCTTGCCGTGTTAGCTGCTGCTAGCCATTCTCGGCATCTTCTTCTCCGCTCCGGCGCCTGCCACTCCTGTGCTCGCAGCTTCTGTTGCACTTACCTCTCTCTGCTTCTTTCTGCCGTCGGCTTCTCCCTCCCGCGGCTTCTCCCTCCCGCGGCTCCTCTCCTCCTGCTGTCATTTTGTTTCTTTCTCCTCTCTTACCTCAGGAGTCTCGTCTCTCGAAGTGAAAGTTCGCTTCTCCCGACACTGTTGGGGGTTTCCCCAGCTCCTTACCTTGGATTATTCATATTCCGCATCCAGTCTTCAATTGAACATCAAGCTCACTATTCTACTCTTCATTGATCCTGCGGACTACCATTCTACACAATCGGAACCTGTCTGATTCTGGGTTTTCTTCCCCACGAGGGTTTCCCAGGAGGGTGGCCCCCTAGGTGCACAGAGTACTACTCACGGTCTCTGGACTCCTGGGGGGACGTCTCTCTCTTCTCTACAAACATCCGGATAAGAACCGAAGATTCGTGAGTACCATTCTTGGCATAAATAGAAGGCGAGGTGTGGAAAGAGATTGTAAGAGATAGCAACGCCATGGAACAGCAGGTATTACACATGTGCCACGATCACAAAGTAGCAGGTCACAGAGGAATAGCCAACACTCAGGAACTGATCAGCCGTCATTTTTGGTGGCCCACCTTAACTGCAGACGTCAAAGACTACGTTTCTTCTTGTGTCATCTGTCTCCAAGAAAAGACACCAAGGAGACTCCCAGTAGGAAAACTGGTCCAACCCACTCTACCCGACCAACCTTGGGAAAACATTTCTACAGATTTTATTGTAGAACTACCACCTTCAAATAATAATACCACTATAATGGTAACTGTGGATTCCATGACTAAAATGGCACACTTTATTCCCATGAAAAAACTCCCAACAGCAGCTCAGATGGCCTCCTGTTTTTTGCAGACAATATTCCGATTGCATGGACTCCCCAAAAACATCATCTCCGATAGAGGACCACAATATATATCGTCATTCTGGAAAGATCTATGCCAATCGCTAGGAATACAACGAGATCTGACCTCTGGATACCATCCACAATCTAACGGTCAGACAGAGAGGCTGAACCAGTCTTTAGAACAATACCTTAGATGCTTTATCTCGGCTACCCAAGACAACTGGGACGACCTCCTTCCCTATGCGGAGATAGCATACAATAATTCTCAACACTCTGCTACCAAAATGTCTCCTTTCTACTGCACATACGGATATCATCCTGTAATAATCCCTACTACTCCTCCCAGAATTACCAACTCTCCTGCAGTAGAAGAATTGGTAGCCAACATTCAGTCTGGACATGCCCTGGCCCGTAGAGCTCTCAAGGAAACACAAGAAAGGACTAAAAAACAAGCAGACAAGCGAAGGTCCCAAGAACCCACTTACCATCAAGGGGATTTGGTATGGTGGTTGTCCTCTCGATACCTCCCAAAGAGACTGATACCTACTAAACTATCCCCCAAGTATTTTGGTCCATTTACTATTTCCGGAGCAGTAGGGAAAGTGGCATATCGCCTTCAGTTACCTCCTTCTTGGTCTAGAATACATAATGTTTTCCACGTCTCTCAGCTAAAGGCCAATGTTTCAGACAGGTTCCAAAGGCAAGATAGAAACAAACCTTTGCCTATTGACTCCTCCGAAGGACAAGAATATGAAGTATCGGCCATAGCGGACTCCAGATACCATCGGGGAATTCTTCAATATCTCCTAGATTGGAAAGGATATGGACCGTCCGACAGGACTTGGGAACCAGCTTCTGCAGTTCATGCACCTGCATTGGTGCGCCGATTCCACAGGTCTCAACCGTGGAAACCTGGACCTTCCACCCCACAGGAAGGGCATACTGTTAGGAACACCCCTAGAAGTCTTTGGAAACACTGGAAGATTCACCATCATCGGCGCACCCAGTGGAATCCAAGATGGCGCCTGTTGGATCACGTTTCCACTACCTAACGGTACAGGTCTAGTTCTCGCACTCAGTTTCCACGTGACCACTCCTACTTATACACAGGAATTCTAACACACTCTGCGTTGCTACTCGCTCCCGTGTATGCATTGCTTCCTAACCCTTGGTTCTGTGCTCTCCAGCACTCCTTTCCCTCGCATTTTCATTTTCCTTCTTCAGTTCAGCTTTGCCGACCCTGGCATTGCGGCGCCTTTTTCCCCGCTCGGCTTTTGCCGTATTAGCTGCTCGCAGCGCCGGTCCTCAGCTCGGCGCCTACCAAGCTTTGGCAGTTCGCTGCTTCCTTTTCCACACGGCTTGCCGTGTTAGCTGCTGCTAGCCATTCTCGGCATCTTCTTCTCCGCTCCGGCGCCTGCCACTCCTGTGCTCGCAGCTTCTGTTGCACTTACCTCTCTCTGCTTCTTTCCGCCGTCGGCTTCTCCCTCCCGCGGCTCCTCTCCTCCTGCTGTCATTTTGTTTCTTTCTCCTCTCTTACCTCAGGAGTCTCGTCTCTCGAAGTGAAAGTTCGCTTCTCCCGACACTGTTGGGGGTTTCCCCAGCTCCTTACCTTGGATTATTCATATTCCGCATCCAGTCTTCAATTGAACATCAAGCTCACTATTCTACTCTTCATTGATCCTGCGGACTACCATTCTACACAATCGGAACCTGTCTGATTCTGGGTTTTCTTCCCCACGAGGGTTTCCCAGGAGGGTGGCCCCCTAGGTGCACAGAGTACTACTCACGGTCTCTGGACTCCTGGGGGGGCGTCTCTCTCTTCTCTACAAACATCCGGATAAGAACCGAAGATTCGTGAGTACCATTCTTGGCATAAATAGAAGGCGAGGTGTGGAAAGAGATTGTAAGATTTACCACCTCCATCCCTACAATCAAGAGCCACAGGGTTTTCTCTGCCTCTGGCTTTTTCCCTGGACGTGAGGCTGGCACCCCTGGAGGACTTCAAGACAGGTTCCCACAGCTGTCCAGGTGGCCTCCGGAGGGGATAGACCTTATCTACACGAGAAGAAGGTCCGGATACCCAAGGACAAGACTTCCAACAAGAAAAAGAAGCTTCCAAAGACCAAGATTCATCTCAAGGAACAATCCTCAGAAGAATCGGGTGAGGAGCAAGGGGAGGTGGAACCGGAGTCTGACACTCCAGAAGATCAAATATTAGAATAAAAGGCCTAAGGGGTGAATGACAGGGAGCTCAGATCAGCGACTAAACAAATACATGAAGATCTAATAGAAATGGACAACGCTACAGATCTCAATATAAGAGTGCCTAGAGTGGGGCCATTAAGAAAAGAACCAGGGGCAAGGCCAAGGCACATGTTGGCTGCCCTACACGACTACAGTGAAAAGAAAAGAATTTTGGTAGCATCAAGGAAAGCAAAAACAGAACTTATAATGGCTCAGAGCTACAACTCTTGCAGGATCGGTCTCAAATAACCCTGCTCAAAAGAAAAACAATATGAGCCCAGTCGTGAGGGTTCTTTGGGACTAAGACAACCGTTACCGTTGAACATTCTCCTTCGGCCTGGTATTTGAAAGAGAAGGTATCGTATCATCTTTTGAGCGAAAATTCTGGGAATTAATGAGGACAAGCTGGGACCAAATGAGCCCTCATCGAGAAGGCAGAAAAAAAGGAAGGGATGGGAATGGGCTACGGCAAGGCCAAAAACCACTAGGAAGATAAGAGATCCTGAGATCGAAAGCCGGAACAGCAAGAGAACCCTTTGAACTATTCCACAGCCTCCTGAAAGGGAGAGATATGGGTCTGGAGAACATAGCAGATTAGCCCTGAGGGTGCTCATTTCTTTTGACAAAGTTACCAGGGGCGGGGGTTTGAGGGAAGGCAGGATTTGGGATATGGGTTTGGGCGAACCTGCGCTGGTTCACGCTGGGTTGGAGGCTGGCTCAGTCTCAGAGAGGGTAAATCAGAAGGGACTGGAGATTAGTTGCGTCTACCCAGCGAGGGGGAAGGGGCAGGAGGAAGTTAAGAGGGATCCCTATCGAGAATCTAATGTGTACATATACACCTTCACGAAAAGTCAATGGCTAAGGCCAATACTTTAAACATTACCACACTAAATATTAACAGAATACACTCTACTGTTTAAAGAAAGAAACTTGAACGATTACTACAAAGGGAGAGAACAGATCTGCCAACCCTAAAGGAAACACGTACAAGCCTGAGATAAACAACATTAGGCTACAGGTATACTGCCAAATCTTCCAGTCCAATGAAACTGGTAAAAAGGAAGGTGTGCTGATCACAATCCGGACCTCTTAGTAATAACCTCCAGAAGGACGTCAAAGGGAGATATCTGGCTCCAACTGTTGAGGGGGGGTGGAGAATATATACGATAGCAACCATATACGCTCCCAATTCCAGTCACGGCAGGCTTATTCAGGAAACTCTGCTCAAACTGGTGGGATTTGCTACAGGTCAGATAGTATTGTCGGGGATTTTAATATGGCCCTGGGATTCGGGGGTGAACAGGAGCTTTGGAACTGCACATACCCAGAGTAAACCCTTGAAAGAACTGAATGAGAAAATGGCAAGGCTCTCATTGGTGGAATTGTGGAGGGAAAAGAGGGGAACTACGAAGGGGTACACCTTTTTCCTCACATGTCCATAGGACCTCCTCCAGGATGGACTACTTCTGGATATCACGATCCTTGCTGGGCCTGGTTTTAGATTTAGAAGTGGGCGCAATAGCATTATCCGATCATGCTCCCATAACCCCGAGTCTAAAAAAGAAAGTCAGCTCGCCGGGGCTATGGAAGTGGAAATACCCCACAAACATATTCAAAACAAAACACTGAGGCAGGGCATAGGAGTCAGTATAAAGGACTTTTTTTTAGATAAACCGGGGGACAAGAGCCAACACATGGTGTGGGACGCGTTTGAGGCCACAGGCCACAATCAGAGGAAAGATTATTGTATGAAGGCCCGGAGAGACAGTAGACTTCTACGAAGAGAACTGGAGTAAAAAAATGAAACAAGTTATGTCCCGGATGGGCATAGGAGCAAGTGGGAAATAAGGAGAGAATATAGGGCTATAAGGGGCCAACTGGACATTTTATAAATGAGGGCGGCAGAGCAATCATTATTATACCTAAAACAGAAGTATAACATAAAAGCAAACATGGCAGACTGCCTCCCAGCCAGGTTAATAAAAATTTTTAAAAAGGAAAAATCTAGAACCATACAAAAAATACAACGCAAGGCGGGTATGTATGGGGGAAGAGAGCTCAGATATAAACCAGGAATGTTCCAACTACTACATAGATCCATATAAAGCCGACAACTCCCTTGAGCAGTCCCAACTGGAGCCTTTAAATAAATGTGACCGACACGCAATAACAGGACAGGAGAAATTGAAGTTAGAACATGACATTACAATAGAGGAGGTTCGTAGAGCCATAGTATCACTGCCAATCAGCACTACAGATAAGGGGTGTATAGGGCACTTTTACTAACTAGAAATAGGCAAATACTCCCAGAAAATCTAAATAGGGAGTAAGAATACTCCCAACAAAAAGTGGGAAACAGACACATATGACCTTGTGCCCCATGGATATGTTTGGACCAGCAGTGCAACGTAATTGACGACAACATGCATTTTTTAATGTTTATGAATATAAAACAAAAACATTTCCGTTTCCCAGTTAAAACATATTAACTCCCTTATAAAATACTCACATTGGGAATTGGACTTACATTTTTGCTCCCTAAAAAATCATTATACTCCCAACTTAAAAAATGGGGAGTAAAATACTCACACTTCAAAATCTTAACTGGAGCACTGCTGCCAATCATATATCCCCAGATGGCTTCATGCAAGATTTCTCCAAAACCTTAAGGTACAACTTAATTCTGCATCTGGTGCGACTCTTTAAGGACTGAGGTGGCGGGGAGACTTGCTCCAACTATGGAGGGGGCAAAGGTGGGATTACTGCCAAAGCCAGGCAAGCATACGGCCAACTGCGGCTCATACAGACCGATTGCATTAATCAACATAGATGCAAAGATATACACAAAGATCTTAGAGACTCGAATGGACCAGCTCCTTCCAAAATATATTAGCTCTGATCAATCAGGCTTTATTCGAGGCAGACAGATGGGCAATAATACTAGAAGGATAGCGGGTGGGGTGGTGTGTGGGGGGGGGGTGGTCACCTCGAGGAGATGCTTAAACCCGAGGGACAGACCTCATAACATGTACTGAAGTAAAATAGGGTATCTGGTGGGGGACTCTTGGGACGAATTGATAAAAATGAGCAGGGTTTACCTTCCCGTCACCATTTACCCAGATGGTCTACAATCCTCAAGTTTTGTCCAGGGGTCAGGGGGTCAGAATTCAGCAAATGGCAGGAGGGCGGATGTCATAGGATAAGGGACATGTTTAATGGCAGTAAAATTAAATCCTTTACTCAATGCAAAACTGACTTTTGGGTTTGAAGAGGGGGAAAGGTTTAGTTATACTCAACTGAGGCACTGGCTATGGAATCCACTAATTAAGAAGGCTGTGACAAGAGACCTAATGCCCTTTGAGAAATGTCTTAGATCAGATACAGGGGATAAACACCTAGTGGGGGCAATTTACGGTCACATTAAACACGGCAAGGAGCCAGGGAATAGGTGCTATATGGCAAATTAGGAAGACTCTAGGTCACCCGATTGTGGAGGTACTGTAGTCACAACAGTGGGTGAACATCGTTAAGCTCACTAGAGCGGTGCAACTTCAGGAGATATATTGGTAAAGATGTGTCAATGGCATCTCACACCAGTGAAGGCCCATAAATGTTTCGCACTATCCCCCAAAACATAGAGGGAATGCAGAGCGGAAGGGACATGGAGCCATATCTGGTGGGAATGTCTGCAACCCAACTGTTTTGGGACAAGATCCATGAAGCTATAGACGAGATCCTGGGGGTCAATGGGAAGGGCAGCAGATGTCTCGCTATTCTGGGCCTAGCGGGGATACTGGAAGAGTTACCCCCGAAAGCCTAAGGTATGTGATTCTAATGTTGGCAGGAGCATTGATGGGGGCACAAAAGTGGAAAGCGAGGGACCCACCCACAGAGCATGAATGGGTGGGAAAGGTGTGGTACTTTGCGGCGCTATAATGGGTGTCCTACTCTATACAAGGGGATCACCAGGGATTCTTGGCACACTGGGACCTAGTTATGAAGTTTGAAGGATTCTAGAGGAGCCTGGTGCCAAAGTAAAAAGACTTTTGGGATTGGCATAATTTCAACCAGGCACACTCCACAGGGAACTATAAACAACTCTCCAAGACAGGAGGATGCTCAATGGAGGGGAAAAGGGATGAAGACTTCAAAAGGGGCAATTCAATAGCTAGGGGAAATGAGAAAAAAGTTGGATCAAGGTTGGGACAAGAAGGGAGGGGGAAAAGAGGTGAGAGCTATTTGGGGAGGGCTGGTCTTAAAATTGTTTATGTTGTATGAAAATGCCAAAAAAAGTTATATGGAAAAGAAATCTCTAATTATTATAAGTCCCAATGCGCTGTTAGTGGGAAGTCCTCAGTGGACTGAAGTCCAAAGTGTTGGAGGTCACAAGATTAGAATGCATGTAAGACTTACCAGGGCTTGCCAGGCTCCGGTAGAGAGCAACCCATGTGTTCATCATGCTTGTGGATGGGTGCCGAGTTGAGACAGGAGATGCGTAAGTGCTAAAGAGAAGCTATGTTTTCAGTGTGCCCAAATTTGTCATAGGACTGCGCTGCATTCTGAGGTCAGAGGTGTTTATTTGGCGCAAAACAAAAGCCACAGGGAATGGGGGTGCCTAGCGTGACAAACTAGACCTAAAACAAAAAGGGAACCAATGCATGCAGAAGCCTGGTGCTGAGGGGGCGCTATGCCAGCGCTACGGTCGATTAGTGCAGCAAAAGGGTTTTCAATCCTTGTTTGAATGCCACCAATGAGGAGCATGATCTCATATCAGGGGGCAATGTGTTCCAGATTTTGGGTGCTACATAAGGGAAGGATCCTTCGGCCACGATGGACAATCTGGCCCGTAGCATGTTGAGGAGACAGACTGTTTTGGATCTTAGGACTCTGTGCTGGCAGCCAGGCAACACTGTCCGAGAGATACTTGGACTCTCACCATACAGGCAGTTATGCGTAACACACTGTACTCTGAAGAGGATTCTGCTACTGATCGGTAGCCAATGTAAGCTGGTCCGGGCTGCCGACATGATCAGTCTTGAATAGTCCTTCCACGATGCATATAGTGTTGTTTTGAATGGCATGTAGGCATGCAAGTTCACGTTTGGCAATGCCCATCGATAGACTACAATAGTCAAGTTTGGATCCTATGAAAGCGTGCGCTATAGTGGCACAATTGGTGGAGTTAAGGAAAGGTCTGAGCTGTGCTATTAGTTTAAGGTGATAAGAAATACCTGAAAATGACTTGGGCTTTCATATTTAGCTCTTGATTAAGAGTGACTCCAAGAGTCTTTACGGATGGGACATCCAGTAATATCAAAGCTCCGATATTCTTGGCCAAGCTTCCTTAACTGCACAGTATTACCCATAATCATGAGCTCTGTTTTAGAATCATTCAGAGCAAGGGCATTGGTGCGCCTCCAGGTGTGAAACTGGCAGTAGATGGTATTCACTGTAAGGGAATCGGTAGCTTAGTTCCCAGTAGTGGGGATGAGGGGGACATATCGGCTGCATAATTAGCATACACGTTACCTTCACTGTCCAACTGTTCGAATAGTGGTAACATGAAGATGTTAAATAGAGGGGGGACACGCATGACCCCTTTGGGACACCGCATGTTACTGGAATTCATCTGCAATTGCTTCTCTGAAAAATACCTTGGCTTTGCGATCCAAGAGTCGGTTGCAGATGATGAAAAAGGGGCCCGCTTTCTGTAATCTACTAGTATCGCAAAGTCAAACAAATCGAAGGCTGCAGACAAGTCCGGCAGCACAAGCATGGTCATCTTGGCTTTTTCAAACAAATGGAAGATGTTAGTTTTCAAGTCCAAAATGGTAGACTCAGTGCTATTGCACGCCTGAAGCCAGATTGTTTTTCTCCCAAGATCTTATGCTTAGTAAGAAACTTCAATTTGTAGATGGGCTGCTTCATCAAGAATTTTTAAAATATGGGGCACATTGGCGATAGGCGGTAATTGCCTGGCACATTAGGATCCAGAGCCGGCTTTTTAATCAAGGGAGAGATCCACGACTTTTTAATGCATGATGGAACAAGGTTTTCACCAAACGAAGCGTTGATAAATTAAGTGATTAGTGTTGTAAACTGGCCATCACACAACTTCACTTTAAATGCAGGGCACAAGTCTCCTTTACAGTTTGTAGCCTGGAGTTTCCTAAGAATTTCTGATACTTGGATGTACACTGGCTGTCTGGAATCAAAGATGGCGCATTTATGTTTTAGCAGCAAGGTAATAACTCATCATAGGCGGAGTTGGTTTTGCTCCACTATTTTCATTGCTATGGTACGTTTTTTGAGATGACGAATATCTCCAGAAAAACAGGTTTTATTCGGCTGCGCTTTAAGCAAGCGATGTTTAACTGGAGCCAGACCATGAACCGCATTTTCAAGCACAGTTGCATATGCATTAGATGTGTCTTCGGCCGAGTTCAAATTGCCCAGATTATCGTTAACAGCAGTGATAGAAGGGGTCACAGCTGCGGGTGCGAGTTCGCAACAATTTCTGAAAGAAACCCATCGTTTCTCCACTCTGTTTTTAATGAGTGCTGGTATGGTCATGTTCCATTGTACAAAGTAATGATCAGACCAAGGGCATGGATTACTTTGTACATTCGTTATGGCGACAGTGTGGCTGAGAACACAATCTAGGGTTCTGCCTTTGTAGGCTAAAATGCTGAGAAAAGCTGAAATTCTGCAAGGTGGTATCCATAAAGGTGGCTGTTGTGTCAGAACAATCTGACATGCCAAAATTAAAGTCCCTGCAAATGATGGTTCTGGAAGAAGGTTTAAGGTGGGATGAGCTCAGTTCACTCAAATGCAAGAGAAAATCTGGAGGTGGCCAATAAAGAAAACAAAACACATTGTGATATTGGGATCGAAAGCAAGTTTAGCATACATCATTATGCATTCAGGCAGTGATACATTATCAATCTTTCGAATCTGTACTGATATCTCAAATATCAGTGCTACACCCACCCTTTGGAGGAGGAGAGCCGGTCTGCTCTGAGGACATTGTATCCAGCTGGCGAGTGCCGGACCAGAAGCACTGTGTAGCCACGATTCTGCTATAGCACCCAAGTCGACCCTATGCTTAACAACGTATTCTGTGATCTCAGTGGAGTGTCCGATTAAAGATCTGCTGTGAAATAACAGACAATGTGTTAGTACCATTTGCCATAGATCTTGGCTCCTTGGACGGGAAAGCCATTTTCATGTAATCCGGCTGGCAGTCAGAATTGCATTGTGATGCAGCGAACTGCATAGTAGGGGTGGAAGTTAAAGGGATCAAATGGTTAGCCCTGGCATTAGGGCCTTCCACTGTGGGCTCTACCCTAGTAGCTGGGACCTCGATGTTGCCACAGTAACTGCTTGGCTGTGTAAGTTGTTTGTAATTGCCTGGGATATCCGGGTTGCCGGCAGAGGGATTGGCAGAGAAAGAGGGTTTGCGTGAGGTGGCAGAGAGCCCATCCTCATGCTTGCTGCCCCGAGATAACACAGGCATTAAAAATGCATTGTTCAACAAAGGTATACTAGTTGGCCAGATGGAAAGTTCAGGGCTTTCCTGTACGCTGGAGGTGTGTACCAGGGTAGGTTTAGGGAACAGTTTATCTACATCTCTGGCAAGGTAGCTTACCGGGTTAAGAGCCATATCTTCGTATTTCTTTAGTATGGCTGCTATTCGCGCGCTCCGTAGAGGTAATCCCACTGGGGGCCGATACACGAGTGCAAGCTTGGAGGAGGGATCAGTGTTGCTCGCCGTACGTTGCTACTCGTCACGAACTGGGGAAAAATAGCCTTTGCATACCCGCTGCTTAGCAAAGAAAAATGCTGTTAGGGTGGCTGGGTGATGTAGTTTGAACACACTACATGTGGCGAGCAGCGTGGAAGTAAGGAACTTCAAATCTAGATGAAAACAGACATTATGCTTCGATATAGTAGAACAAGCACAGATTAATGCACAAGAGCTAAGCTCCAATTTACAATTAGCAATTAGCAATTTAATGAAATGTAGCAAAGGTGTTCCCATGCACGCAAAGGCAGCCACATTCAAACAGTGCACACCACAATAATGGCAGTCATGTATTAAGGCATAGTCTGGTTTAAGTAGGTAGAGAATTATGTGAACAGCATGACCACATTTTGTCATAGTCCTTGCTGTATTCTGATGTGTGCGGGTAGCCGTGCCCAAGGCCAGTGTCCACCAGAGTGGTAGGTTATTCGTACCTGCCAGAGATTAGTGGACGATGTGTTGTCTGTGCTCCTGCACAAATAATTGGCTTCTTCTTTCGGTTCTTGCCGATAAGAATGAAAGTGGTTGAAACTGGTGTTGAATCACGTTGGGTGATAGTTCTTGCAATTGCACTATCACCTGGGATGATATCATGCAGTTAATGCCACCCATAGAGACCATATTTTAGTCTGGATGTTTGCACGGTGAAATGCATGTTGACAGAAATAATTATATTCATTAAGAACTGTGTAAATACTCTACATTCTCATGCCTTGGAAAAGTCAGGTATAGTGAGGGAGGGAAGAGAATGTTCAACTAAATATATGTTACTAGAGAATGTACATCTCCAGTCGACAAATATAAAAGATAATGAAAGCATTACATGCAGGCCTTTCAAAACTGTGCATGTTTATGGATAGAAAGGAATCCATTCATGTGCAAGAAAAGCCATACACACCAGTAAATAAAAGAATACCCGGTTTAAGGAAAGTCACATATACAGGTCTATAGAGAAATGCATCAACACATACAATAAACAGTGTACATGTGGATTCAGAAAATAAAATACAGTTTCCCCAATTACAGTATTTGGGAACGCAAACAAGTTGCCCTTTTTATGTAAATGGATTAACACTAAGTTAGCCGGTCCTTGCCTATATGTCAAGTGGCCTATAAATAAATCGTTCACTACTTTCCACCTGTGGAGTTGGTGCAAAGACATATTCAGATTTCATCAGCATTACACTTGTCTTGAACCCATAGAAAAACTAATGTTTTAACCCTACTTGCCTTATGTGAAATGTTCCAGTGAAACGTAAAGAGAAACCCATTTTCAATAGGAATGTCAGTATGTCTAGTGTTAATTAGAATACAGCATATCTGTATGGAGATTGTTGTGAAAGTGGAAACCTTTGCGGATAATAGTGAGATTCATATGGGTAGGTAAAATGTTGCTTTGTTTAACTTTATATACACACTCACACACAACACATTGTAGTGGATTCCAGGATAAAGCTGGAGACCGACTTGGTTTAAGTGCTTCAATTTATTAAAATACATTTCGATTTTTGAATACCTCAGTTTCTTGGCCTCAATTGTGGGGTAGGATATTAAATCAGGAGCGTGTGATTGGCATGTCAGGTCTATGTGAACCATTAGCCAAAATTATATAAAATAGACTATCTGTAGTGAGTTAGTGTGGTGTCCGAGGAGTGTAGGGTTCACACGTTTCCGCAGGTGGTGTATGTTTAATCGCTTAATCCAAGCTGATTTGGTGCTGGAGATGAGCGACGAGATAGTATGATTTTGAAGTGGTTACTGTTACCATATCTTGCCCAACTAACCACCCAATACCTGGGGGCAACGATTTTCACTTTGGAAACAGTCACGTGTATTTGTTTATATCCATGCAAAATATTTTTCGTGGCCGTTGTCGCTTATTATGCCATATGATACGATGTTAGAATAAACCCCCACATTCCAGCGTCGCTGTTTCAGCTATGTATGGGTGGTGCGCTTATGTGCAATATATCAGTCCTCTTTTTATGTCTGTGGGTATTTCTCCTTCTTAGATCCTGGGGGTATTTTGTACAGCCCGCCCGCAGGGGGAATGGGAGCATGGATGAGGTGATTGAAAAGAAAATCCTGTCATCTCCCCATGTCTGGGTGACAGGACCATGGATTATTTATAGCCTCGGTGTGCAGCGTGCTAAAGCGGAGTCGTCTTCGAGAACACTCCGGGCATCCAGGCCCTCCGATGTGGAGAGTTCCTTTGTGGGCAGTACCGGGCCAGCTTGTGTTCTCCCGCCTCCAGGGTTGAGGGAGGCAGCCCAACGCAGGCTGGCGGCACCCGTGTGTTTGCGCCCTTCGTGAAGGATGGACGGCAGCTGACGCATAGTCTGCTTTTCCCCCTCTCCGTGAGTGGAGGTAGGAGTGGGAAAGTTTACGGACCGGGCCGCATTGGGCAGCACTGTTGGAAGTAGAAAAGCATATTGTCTGGCCGCAGTCAGTCGTTGCGGCAATGTCAGTTTCTCGTCACAGCTAAGAGAATGCCAGGGAGTGTAGTGGAATATGGATTAGCAGGGTTGGTTGCTGCTATTACAGTCAGCTGTGTGCGCAAGTAAGAGTCAAAAGAGGGGTAAAGTAGAGCAGTCCTCAAAGGGAGGGGCACCTCAATAGGCCTCTCTACGTGCCACTGTAGGTGGGGTGAGAAATTAGCGAGGCGGTTCTGGTCAGGAAAGTGCGAGTGTCAAGGCACTCCGCCAGACTTTGCTACCTAGATCAAACCCCATCAAGCTCCTAAACCGGGGGTTAAGCTAATCACAGTTGCTGTAGTGGGTACTGGCCAATACTTGCGCGGACCATCAAGTGGCTCTTGTGAGGGTTGTTTCCTTCAGGACCTAGGGGTACTGCGTGACTGGTGTCTGCACGGTATGTGGGGCGCAATGGGTAGCCAGCAGCTGCCAGGGAAGTGGTAAAAATGAGTTATTTCTCAAATGTGAATGACTTCGCTCACAAATGCTCCTCATGAGGAGAAAGTTATTTAGTTATCAAATGTGAAAAATCTCCCCTGCAAAATGGTCCTCATGAGGTGAGTTATTTAATAAATGTGAATGACCTTGCTCACAAATGCTCCCCATCCTTGTGAAACAGTTGGTGATTTACCATATGTGAAGGATGATGCGCGAAGGTGCTCCCACTACAGGGAAAACAGCTGTTAAATTATCAAATGTGACATCCATCTCATAAGTGCTCCCACTGAAATATTTGTTTATCCTCTTTGAATGGTTTTGCCGCCCATCCCTCCAGTGAACACAGAGGTTAGAGTGTATTATAACTATGTAGGAAATGTAAGGAGGACTTCTAAATGTGTATGCAGCACCTGAACTAGGGGACATTGTAAATGCCATGTTACTCTGGCATACCAAGGAGCTGATCTGTTTTTCTTCACACTGTTATCCAAGTAAGTAGTTTTACTCTTTCCAAATCACATGAGGCTGTGACTGTTTATTTAACCTGGTTCAACCATAGAACAGCTAGCCACCAGGGCTGGACTGCCAATAGGGAAAGGTCTAAGCCATCCCCTCTTGGTCCCCCTTCGCACATGTGTGCGGTAAAGTGTAGTATGCCTGGCTCAGGACTCCTACAGGTCGCTGCTCTTCACCCCCTGCCCCCCATAGGGAAAAACACCTTAGATTAGGCTAAGTGATACTATGTCAGGTGAAACTATTTGCACAAATTCAAGGCCCACTGGTTCTATACAGTTGCCTGGGACCTACCTTGCAACTTCTATCTGCGTTTTTGTATTGCGCCACTAACCCGAAGGCCTCAGGGCGCTCAGAACCGAAAAAAAAACATACAGACAAATAAGACGACGCAGAAGTAAACAGAAGGGGGAGTCCGAGACCACCCTTGAATAAGCCAGAGAAATCACTTCCCAAACTTCCCACCAACACCTTAAAGATACACCCAACCATAGTGTTACTCAATCTTACAGGGTAGTAAATCAAAAACGTAAACTAACATGGACCATGAACTAGCAATTGACACAGCCACCATTTGAAGTGTTGGTCCCTCCCTACCCCCAGAAAATCACAGCGCTCCTTAAACGTTACACACGATTGTTTGATGTACAAATGTTGTGTACGCTGCATATCTTAGTCAAATGAAGACTTCAAGCAGGTGGGTGTATCAAAGGATTTTCTGGCGTGCCTTAGTGTTGAACTTACTAAGATATATCGCTTAGCTCTCAAACTTTCATGGCCCTTGAGCGGGTGAAAACACCCGATTTTGCATTAGGTGGGTGAAAGCCTGTTGATTCCTATTGGCGTGTCAGGAGCTTGGCGGGTGAGAGAACTGCCTAAATGGCAGGTGACACCCGCCAAAAGCATGTGAGTTGAGAGGTATGTATAGGCCAGTTTACGGGGTTTTCCAATGCCACGTGTGAAATAATTACCCCGTGCTGGCTTTTAGGCTCATTACAAAGAATGGTAGGTCTAAAAATGTTCATCCAGGTGCTTTTGTGCACTTGTGTGTCTGGAGCAAAGGTCCAGTAAGTGAGCACCTAGAGCGACATGATTGAGATTGGTGGTCATGGGCATATACCTAGACAGAATGCAGGATTTGATTTGGGCACTTGCAGCATGAAAGGTGGGCAGTGTGAGCACACATTGATGAGACTGGATTTTTTTTTTAGCAGTAGGAGCATGACATTTTATTTTACAGAGGCACTCTTGGTATGTATACATTGTTGAGAACAGGTCTCGTTACTTTATTTCGACACAGAAAGCATGAAAGGGTGACAGACCACATAATATGATTTGGGCAAAGCTTGCTTAAAATGTGGGCAATGCTGACCTATAGTGTTGAAAGAGGCATTTTGTGTTTTTCTTTGGAGACAGCCAGAATCAGCATCTGTTACAAAAATGTGTGTGCTGTAGTGATCTGGCATTTATTGGAGTGTTTCACATGTGCCCGCTGCAGAACACAGTATTTTCTACATGGCTACCCAATTTTTCTGAAACTTGGGCTGAACCACTCAATTTCTTACTAGATTAGTTCAGGTGCACTCATTCAGTTCAAGCCAGGGAAAACATGTACAGCCACCCCCACTTCACAAATTGACCAGCCGCAACAGAGATCGAAGTGTGAGGGAACTAATGGGTACATGTAACGCTCACCTGATTCCCGTAGAGGCGCCGGTCTTGACTGGGCGTATACCGTATCTGCAAAGGTGATGTGTAACACACGGCTGGCTCTTTGGGCTGGACCTCTGTGCACTGTATGTCTGTCTTGAAGGGTAAGATGTCTGCAGATAGAAAATATGGGATTAAGGAACTGGGTTATTGAATGTCTCTCTCTTCTTCCCTTTCTCTTCTCCTGTAGAACCCCAAAGGTTAACGCTCTCACCTTAGGTAAGTGAACGGCGTGCTCTCCATCTGCCTCAGGGCAGGGTGCTGTAACCAGTTTCTTCACTGGATAAGGGGAGCAGGCCTCTTGACTTCAGAGGACTGCTGTCCGTCGTTTACTGCACGAACGGTAAGTTTCGAGTAATTCTAATGTCTTTAAAGTCTTTAGTAATGATGTTTCTTGTTTTGCAGGGTTCTGGCGATGGCGGATGCCGGGCTGAAGTGAGTTGAAGATGGAGCCCGTGTGATGAATAGAAGCGCCTGGAAGCATGTAAGTAAGCGCTTGTTGCCTGCTTCACGATGCGCTCTAACTGTCTTTTTATTTTGCAGGTACAAGTTCGGAGCGGCTGCAGGGTGCCGGAATACCCACTGGGTTAGATGTGGAAAGGACTAATAGCACGTGAGTATTAAAGTTCCCCAATGTCTTTAAACGCACCTTGTTTTGTCTTTCAGATGCGGGATGCAGCGCTGAAGGCCTCCGGAGTGTGCAAAGAGTTGATAAGCTTTTGTCTTTGAGATGCCGGAATGCAGCGCGAGGCGTTGGTGACAGCCGATGGACCAGGTAAGTGAAGAGCTGTCACTGAAGACCGTAATGCTAACCTGTTCTTTCTTGTCTTTATAGGTGTTGCTGAAGACTGGATTCAGGATGGTAAGCCTTTTTCCTTAGGCCCAGGATCAGATGCAGAAGACACGATGAGTGTTCTGCTGCAGAGGATGCAGAATAACGCAAAGCAAGATTCATCCATCGGGTGTGGTTTAAATAGCCTCCTGTAGTGCTTAGGTGTCTCCTTCCACAGCCACGCCTAGGTAAGAAAAGAGTTCCTGCTTTCCAGAAGAGTTCCAGTGTTCTGAATCTAGGGAGTGGCTCCTGCCCCACCCAACAGGAAAAGTAGTTCCAAACAGAAGAGGATCAGAGGCTCAACTGGCAGGCAAGTAAGCAGCATGGTCTGCTGCAGGTAAGTCCACCCAAGCATTATGAGCCCGGCGCTTCCAGCGCTGGGACTGGGCATATTTATGAGCCTGGTGCCACTGGCGCCAGGACTGGGTCCAAAAGGTCCCAATTGGGACTGGTTGGCACTCGGAACCTGGGTTATGGATCTGCTTCCAAGGGAGTTGGGAAAACCCTGACCTTTTGGAAGCAGAGATCATGACAGTACAACACTCCACATTCAGGGGTAATCTACAATGTCCCTTTCTTTTATGTAACACAAGCACCCTTCCAGGATGGCTGGGAAGGGCACGTTTGTTGGGCTCTGCTAGTAACCATGCTGTGTCATATCTAACAGAGCCATCTCGCTGGGAGTAGATTGCTTTTATTTTAATAGACTGCTTGGGACCCAACGTCCATTACCAAGCTTGCTCGGCAGTGATCTTGTCTTCTGCAGTTAAGCATTAATTGATGCAGGCTCAGCTGTCTGTACATGTAATGGGAGTGTGTGTTCGGCTATGCGTGGCTGCAGTCACGATGCTCCTTCAGAGGGGTGGGTGGTGGGTGATTTGAAAGGAGAGGGTGCAGGCTCAGATATCTGTACAGGTACTGGTCGGGTGGGTGTGGCTACAGTCCTGATGTTCCTTAAAGAGGTGTGAATGGTGGGTGATTTGAAAGGGGTGGATGCATTGAGCTGTATTCTGTGGGGGACAATTACTGAAACCAATGGTGGTCATTTAAATGCATTTGTTCCCCATTTGTTTTCTTCAGTCTTGATAGAAAGGTTTTAAAAACACCATTCTGGGGTGAAGTGGAGGAAAGGTATGACTCGAGTATGGGATTTGAAATGAGTAGGGGTCTGTTGAGAGCGAGCATGGGGTGGGAGAACAGGACCGGGCTGAGGGGGAACAGAGCAACTACTTTATTTTTACACTTTGACCCCTGAAGCAGCAACTGCTCTAGGCTATAGTAGCATTGTTGGAGTGGGGAATGTAAGCCGATACAGATCGATGGTTAGGTCTTATTACATTCTTCGACCATAAGTTGGGAGAACCCGATTTCCCCCATAAAAAACAGGATCATTTCCATTGTTCGCTCCCTCCGGCCTGGTGTGACGCCCTATCAAGCACTACTCGATAGAGGAGACAATGCAGCGTGCAAGAAGGCACACGCGGGAGAAAAAGAACCCATGGCACAAGAACCATAATGACGGACTCAGCCATTCTCGTTCTGCAATACGTACATCTGCAAAGTGACCTTGAACCAATCCTGGCTTTTCAGTTTGCGTGTTGGGACTTGTAGTTGTGTTTGCTCCATAGCTATGGGAAGAGGTGCACATGGACAAACATTTCAGGTTATCGGCGGTGAGTACGGATGGCGAGTACTAACCCTTAAAACGTTGGGAGGGACAAACGTACTTTGGCATCTAACTTCTTAACACATTCTAATGAGACTGTTCTAGTGCAACTTCAACGTTAAAATAAGTCAACCCACTCCTTCAGTCTTAAACCAGACTGTATCCTACCCCCAAATCCCGTTCTAATCACTCTCCTGACATGCAAATACTAATCCCCCCCATCCCGATTGCGGAGGGGGGGTGCTAAAGCCGGAGCAGCCCAATGCCCGTTGCGCCACTGGCTATGGGCCTCCAAGTCCCAGCATCCAAATTGAAAAAGCCAAAACTTGAGCGACTCTTCACGTAATGTACGGCGCAGCTTTGAGCTTGGCTCTTACTTTTTAACATGTTTATAGTCGTTCCGTTTCGTTTAAAGACTCCCGGTCTCAGCAAACTCATGTACTACTGGGTTACTTCACACAGAGTTGTGTGACCATTTGTTTTCCGTTTGGTAATGAAACACGATGTAGAAGGTAGGTTAGACAAGTTACTGACCCGGGTCCCGGTGGGATTCAAAAATGGACATTTTTGGCACACTTTTACTCAGAAACAAAATGCTGGTTCACACTAAAAGTTTGCGGAAATGAACAGGGGCTATTTATACCTGGGGCACGTACTTTGTTTGGCCAGTAGCAATATCTCGCCGACTTTTCCAACATCAGGTGGAGGCGGCAACGCCTCGTAGCACCCAGAATTGCGTTGTCCCTGCCAATAAAAACATAATTCCTCACCTTAGCCATCAGAGGTGCACTTGAAACTGGGCCGAGACATTCGAACCCCCGAGAAGAGGCGGGCCGCGAGAGCACGTGCCACTCTCCAGCTGCAGGTAAAGGGCCGACACGCTGATGGCCGAACTTCTTCCGTCAATAAAAAAGGGCAGCTAAGCAGAGTGATTCTAGAGCCGTATTTATAAAGTATGACTATGTTCTAAACCCCAAACAATATCGGCGTTACACGTAGGGGTGTGGAGGGGTTGTACTTTGTTCACTTCACTTGGCAATTTTGTGTCTAGCGGAAGGCCACATACCCGCCCAGGTACGCGCCCCATCACAATCAAAACCCAAGCTCAGCTGAGGGCGGGGAGCTGCTTGCGTGGGAAATGAAGTCCTACGTTCTTCAGCAGAATAACCCAAGCGCAGCCCCGCCCACGTCGTTACATTTTCTAAAGAGTCTCTGGGATTGTATCTGAATTTACAAGCAAACGCGTACAGTACGTACTGAACTTGGCGTTCTGCAAGGCTCTGCAATGCTACCAGTGGCTAAACCAATCAACTTGGGGGAAGAGGTGAGTTTCGATTGTCAAGACCAGAGGCGTATTATACAATCAAACTGTATTCACTAAAAACAGTACCAAAGAAATGCAGTGTTTGAAAACGTTTAGTGAACATGATATAAACATTTTAAAAACCGAGAAAAAGATGCATATAACCCAATCCAAATTGAGCGGTGTTGGTTGATAGTAGATTATTTACCGGTTATCCTCATTTCTCCTAGTCCTACTCTTCTCTTCACAGCACTTACGTTTGAGCCCCCCACCCCCCGCTCCAATGAAGGACACTTTATCCAACTTCAATGTTCTGGCCTTCCCTCCAGGAGGTATAAAATCTCTCTTCCCTGATCAACATAATTTCATCATTAGCCACTGAGGATCATGGGCCCTACCATACCTCACTGGGAGGGAAAGGTGGATTGCAAATACTGTGACGAGGAAGACCAATACTCAGAATAATGTGGATTACCATAAATCATGCAAGCATTCCCTCCATGTCCCTCTTCCTCGTCCAAGTACTTAGTAGTGACGAATGTCAAATACAAAGATGATTCGTAACATACCCTATCACCACCACCTTATAAACAGACAACTAGAACCCACTTCACTCAGTGCATG
Source organism: Ambystoma mexicanum (assembly GCF_040938575.1). NCBI lineage: Eukaryota > Metazoa > Chordata > Amphibia > Caudata > Ambystomatidae > Ambystoma > Ambystoma mexicanum. Next base: position 1,091,731,679 of record NC_090923.1, read on the forward strand.
CCAGAACTCAGAAAACGAGTCTGAAATGTGCAGGCCCCGTAAATGGCCACATTCAGACAATGTCAGGTGAAAATATTCAGGTCGGCCCACTTAGCTACCCTGCAAATGTCTTGCAAAAGTGTTGTGTCCGAAGCAGCTGCTGTATCTCCCGCTCCTTGATAACCTGGGCATTTGTCCATTATTATACCAATACACATTACTCTTGCTCATTCATCTCAGCTCCTTTCTTTTCCCCCCAAGTAAGGTGCAGAATGAGACGTGTCTTCTTTTGGCATAAACGGCCGCAGATTTATTTTCACACCTAATAGAAAACACAGCAAACAATTGTGAAAATAGTTCCAAAGGTGCGACGACTGCTCCGTGTCCAAAACCTGCTTCCCCCTTTTCCCAACAAAGTCCACAGTAGACACAACTCTCCCAACCCTTCATGCCTGAGACCAGCCTGCCCCTGCAGGTATTCCTGGGCTAGGAGAGCACAGTTTTTTCAGGGGAAGCTGAGCCCTCATTGCTACCAGCAGGTGCACCCGCCAATTAGGCTCCAAAGAGGTGCTGATCCGAGAATAGCGAAGACCCGGCTGTGCAATGGCTCATTCTGAGTCTGTCTCTTGTCACTGGTCGCTACAACACCGCCACGCCGAGGGTGGGTTACCGCCCACCGCGGCTCCCCCCTTACCTCCTTCATAGTTCCTGGAGTTTAGTGCAATTTGTGCACAATTTCAGAAAAAGCCTCCATGCCCCATCCAGAAACTTGCTTCCTCCTTTTACCCACAGACCATCATAGGCACAACTCCCCCAGTCCTTCGTGTTTGAGACCCGCCTGCCCCTGCAGGTGTTCCTGGGCAGAGAGAACACAGTTCACTGAGGGGAAGCTGAGCCCTCATTGCTACGACTAGACAGCTCTGCCGCTTAGGCTCCCAAGAGGCGCTGGTTCGAAAGAGCCAAGAAGACCCTTCAAGCTTTGCCCTGGCCCATCCACCGGCTCCTGCTTTTAACCTGGCTGTCTGGTCAACTCGTACATCGTACTTCACCCGCAGTAAATTCCTCTCTGTATTTTATTAGGCTAATGCTTCCCAACCATCTTATCTTTGCTCTGCCTGCTCTTGCAGGAGTTACCATGTTGGGAGAGCGCCGTTCCTGACGGGTGAAGTGGAGCTGTATCCTTTTGCTAGAATTGCAACACCAAATTTCAGTAGGCAACAGCTCCCCAGCTATAGTCGCCACAGACTGCCTGACTGCATACGATGCCCGACTGGGAGAGTGCCGTTCAAGACCTGGACAATCTGAGCTCGCCTGTGTTTCCTTTAGGCCACCCTTGGCCATCTGTTTGGCGCTTCAGTAGTGTTTTACCAACCCATTGTACGCTGCACCTACACCACTGTTACCTTGTCTATTGACCTTGGCATGATGAAAGGCTGCGTCGACCTTGCTGACCTGTTTGATCAAACCCCGATCCGAAAGCCAACCCTGAGCCCCCAATTCATTCCTTGCCACCTTATTTCAGCAAATGAAGCCCTTCTAGATTGACTGTGTAGTTCGGAAGCACCTCACCCCTGGCCCCGGTGATACCTTCAGAAATCTAGGCATCCCCTAGGGCAGCCGCCGTGTCAAGAGTCTCACCCCCACAGCCCGATGACATGATCTCAACTCCTGCTCCAACCATAACCCCCTAAATTACTTATATCCAACCTGTTGACTCATACTCCTGATGTTATATCGCTCCAATTATCCTTCACCTTGTAGCTTGGTAATGCCTGCCACCTGTCCCCCAGACATACCTTCAGAAATCTAGCCACCCCTTGGGTCAACCGCCATGTTGAAAGAATCCTGTTTGTCATTAGTCTTTAATTGAAAGTTGGAATATCCCCCCTTATCATAATCTTCTATCGATGTTGCTACCTAAGCCTCCACATCCTGCTGACATCATTTCCACTCCTGCTCCTATGCTCCCACTTCTCCCATTCCATTGACCCCAGCGCACCATCAATAGTAGGTTGAATTGTGTATTTGCATCCCTCATGGCTGCCTCCGAGGCTCAATGGGTAGCCAGAGCCCTCTCCCTTGCTTCAGTGCCATTGCATTCAGGGCCATTGCAACTACCAGACCTTGCACACTCTCAGCAGTTCAAGTACCCTTGAATTGTTGGACGTCACCTGATTGATGCTCTGAACCACCACCAAGTAATATGACCCGAGCAACACCTTTCTGTTCATCACTTGCTTGCCCAACAAGATACTCCCCTCGGGCTGCCATGCTGCTGGCTAGGGCTGGCCACCCAATTACGCCCTAAAAATGGCCCTGCAACCAAGGGAACCCGTTGAGTCGGTGCATAGTTTTCTCTTATTGCTGCTGTACCATTCCTTCCTCCATAGTAATGCACTATCAACTCCACAACCAGTCCCCCATTCTGAGGTCCTCCTTCACTTCCGACCCCAGTCCAACCGCTTGTGATGCATGCTTTATCCCCACAGTTTAGCCTCAATGCTCTTATTGAACACCCTCCCGGCCGGGCTGACATTTCTGCAAAACTGAGGTTACCTGCCAGTGATTAGAGCTCCCTTATGGTAGCCTTGCTCCTGCCCCTCAAACCTTGCTAGTTCCCTTCAATTTCAGCATTATATCGCTGGGCAGCCTGCACTCCCCCTAAATGAGACAATTCTGCTCCCCGGAATGTCTGCGTCCTGACTGGGCGAACTAACTTCCCCCGGCTAGCGGGATCCCCAATTCCTCCACAGTAACACTGCCGTCCTGTAACACCCAGGGTACTCCGCTGGTGCACAAACCCCGGGCACATTTGACACGTCCCCAAGTGAATAATAGATATGACAACATCCTTGCCTGCTTGCTAGTATTCCACTCAAACCAAACGATAATGCCACAATGCTTATGCTAAGCTACCCATTTATTCAATTGGTTCTTTACAACGCGCTTGATACCCAGAGGTTCCTAAGTGCGGACAAAGCACTCGAACCTGTGTTGCTCTGCGTCGTATCGCTTCCAAAGTGGGTGCGTTGTCCCTGATCCATCCTCCCAGGCCTGACCCCCTGCTGTCATTGCTTTGTGGATGCGCTAATCCTAAATCGTAACCTGTTTTATGAAAAGCCTGCATAATTGAGCCTGTCAATGTCCAGTTACCTATTACCTGGTTCCCCCATGCTGGAGAGGCAAGCGATGGACCTCCCTTAATTAACAAGTGCACCTCGTCCTGCACCAGCTTGTAGTGGCGTTATAACTGCCATATCCTGTCGTACCTTTCGGTACCACCAAGTAGTGCTGTGTATGCCCCGGTAATAAGCACCGCAGTGAAGGGAGGCAACGTGCCGCCGATACACCCATAATCGGTAGCAATAACATTCCCATAGCCCGTTACACGCAGTACATGGCTGCAAACGGTAAACGCCCTTAAAAGGCGATCAAAGCCTTTACAGCGTTGAAAAGGCCAATCTGGATGCGGTACATGGCAGCATCTAACTAAAACCCCCCTCTGTCTGCCGGCCTGGGGCACGACAAGCACCCTGCCTTCCTTATTCCGCATAAATTAGTAAAGCGATAATAGCACTGAGCATGTTGTGCAGCGCCCGCACCCACCATGTCTCAACTGAAGCGTAACCACTCTCCTGCAGCCGGCCAGTCCTACTTCTTGGGCATCGCCCAATGTTAACCCCCTATCTCCTTCTGTCAAGCAAACCCGTGGCGAGAAAAATGCCCTCTGTTCCCCTACATAATCAGCCGTGCTGCCTGGCGACGGTCCTTCGATTTACCAATGTATAAGTGAAACTGATGAAACTGTTTAAACTGCACTCTGTACCTTCCAATTCGGGCAGCATAGGCTGTGGTGGCCAACTGCCTCTGAACATACCAATAGGCCAAGCTGTCACAGCTCGCTCCCTTTGCTCCCGTTCCTGCCACTTGGGGGCATGTTTTGGGGTTTATTCCCTACTGGACATTTCCTCCGAACCTTATGCTACAGTGTTCTGATGAATTGGGAGCGCTAAAACCTTATTTTCCAAGTTACTTCCCTTCCGGATCCATTCCAGGTTTTTGGCAGCCAGCATGCTACTTTAATCAAATGACTATGCTTCCCAGAATGCCTGGCTCACTGCTTCACCTCCTCCCTTGCAGGACAAGGCTGGGTGGAGGATAGGCAACACCTGTGGCTGCAGGTGCAGCAGGCGGCACACCTGAGGGGTGTGCTCGTTAAGCAGCTTTAAAAGCCTCAGTTTGCTTCAGTCCAGCGCTGGTCATTGTTGCAGTGTTCCTGTTGTGACTGGTCCCTTGTTCCTAGCTTTTGTGCCTAGTTCCTAGTTCCTGTTTCTTGTTTCTTGTTCCTCTGCCCTGGATTTCGGATTTTTGTGCTTAATTGATTTCTGCTTTCTGGATTTCCCTTTCTGTCTTCCTCTGTCTGCAGGCAGCCTTTCTCTGTGCTTTACCCTTTGATGCTGCCCAATTTGCCTGTGTTCTCTGTTTCTTTGTTGCTGTCCTTTGCTACTGAAAAACTTGATGCTTTAGTCTTTCCCTTTATAGATTTAGCTTCCTGCTTTAAGGTTTCCTTTTGTGATATCATTTTCCCTGCTCCTGATCCTTACTTTCTATTGGGATCCATTCCATGTTTTCCATCGCACTTCTGCATTTATTTCCCATTGATTATTAGGTGTGGGTGTTATTGTAACTAGTCCCAGTGTGAATGCTCTTTTGTTTTCCTCACTATTTTATAATCACTATTCCTACTTGCCCCTTGACTAGGGTCTTATGTATTTAGTTTCCTCCACCCATTGCTGTTATAGCCTTCAGGGTCCATGTTTGATCAACTGGGTTCGTGAGTTTACTGACATTCAAGTGGTCTTTCCGGTCCTCGTGAGTACTGTTTCTAAGTTCCTTATTCAGTATCATCCAGAGTGTCAGCTCACAGATCCTGTCCTTGCTTGCCCTCCACGTGGGCTTAGCGCTGTCATTATCTGTAATAGCATGGTGGGTAAGGAGTTTGCCGACTTTCCTTTCAGTCATAAGGAGGTTCTAAGTGCTTACCCCACATCCCTTTTCATATATTGGTATTATTGTTTCACTCTATTTGCACTCCTGGGTTTTAGTATACACGAGTCTTGGGTATTGTGTGCACGTTGTTAGATTCAAAGTTGTACACTGTGCGATTCCGTGCACATTGCCTTCTTCCTTTCTTAACACAAGCACGCAGCGCGGTGGCCATCTCTGAATGCACCATATCTTCTCTCTACCATATCCAAGACAACTAAGGTCGGCATACTGATAGCATAATTAAAGATTGGCACGTCCGGAATGCTGGTGCCTCGCGCGCAGCACTAACTGTCCAATGCCGTGTGGTACCTCAGGCGACAAGTAGGCCTACAATCCTACTCCGCCAGCAATATTTATTTCTTTTTATACTAAGTGACCCCACCTCCAGTCCTATGGCTCGGCATCCCGCCTGCCAACAAGCAGTATGACGGCAGCACGTATACGGTGAATAACACCTCTGCATGCAGTATGGCCCCTAAATACCCTGCAATTCTACGGTTGCCCCCACTGCAATTTAACAAACCGATCCTCCTAGTAACATTAAATGCATAAATCACAGTGTTCTAAAAACACTGCCCAACTGCCTTGACATTGCCTCGCCGCATGGTTCCATAGAATCCTGCTGTCGTTGACACAATACATTAAATCAGATGAACCACGCCGCATTATATAAATGCGGTACGCCACAATCATTACAACCCGTGTGAGGGCCGTAGCTGGCGGCGGGCTAGACCATGCACCCCGCAGCCTGAGGACTGCCTATGAAACACCAAGAAGGGCACCCCCAGCAACTTACCCCTGTGCAAAAAGGCGGACCCGGTGCTTTCTGCCGGTAACCCTACATTACCAATTAACACTCTCAAGAAGCAGCCCCTGACAGAGCTTACAGGCTCGCAGAAAGCGAAATCGCCCCATCTTTATACTAATCCGGCGCAGCACGACGACTGCATGGTCGACCTGCTCACAAAGACTCATATTCTCGCTCCAAATTTGGGGTCCGATTGTTCCCAAAATACTTCCTTGTGCTCCATCTCCTCGCTCCTTTTTCGTCTTCTCCACAGCGGGCCGGGTGCTTGTCCAACTCAGTTAGCTAAATAAGACTCACGCTTGAGCTTGTCCAAAATTAATTCCTTGAATCCCTCGATGTTTCCACCCGTTGCATCTGTAAACTATCTCGTTCCTCTTTCACAGGAGGTGCACACATTTTTGTGTCAGTTTGTATGTGGCTCAGGCTTTTGCACCGAACTTCTAGTCCCCTTTTACACTGTTTCACCCAGGCGATCCCGGCCGCTGAACACCATTAAATGTACTTAGATAATCAACAAATGCAGCTTTGTGAAACTCCCCCCCCCCCCCCCCCCCGGCGCGCCGCCCATGGCAGATTAATAGCTAAGGATCGTCCCTTGTTTCACCCGAGGATAAATTACTTCAAAATGTGTCCGCTCTTTTGTAATATTGCCCCCCGGCGATCCCCACCGTTAAATACAGTCCCACAAACAAATGCGGCTTTGCAACACTTCCCCAAGGCGTGCCGCTCCTGGCAGGCTAACGTTATGCAATGTACTTTATGTCATCCTCGGATGACCTGGGAACTGTGCACCGCCGCCTGCTCGCTCCGACCTTCCATGCCGAAGTAGCCGATTCTCTTCTCGGGACCGCTGGCTCCTCGCTGTTCACGGACTGTTGGCAGCTGTCCTCCAGATAACCACGCGGTGCTCTGCTCCTCCACTTCCTTCTCCTCGATGCTGAAATGCCCCCCTCGTGGCTTCTTCTCCCGATGATTCACACGGTGGTCCCAGGCACCAACACAGCGGCTTCAGCCGTGTGTCCTTGTCCACTGCTCCTACTTCTGTTTCCTTTCTCGTGCCACTGCCACGCCTCACACGGCTTCCCAAGGCACCAGCGTCCAAGCCTGCAGCCCCTTCTCTTCTTTTGCGCATGGCAGCTCGCTTGTTCCTTCAGCCGTGCAGTCCTCTGCCATGCCTCACGCGGCTCCCCAAGGCACCAGCGTCCAAGCCCGCAACCCCTTCTCTTCTTTTTGCGCACGGCAGCTCGCCAGCTGTCTTCTCTGCTGCTTGCTTCCTTCTTCTGGGCAATACCTCAAGCAGCAAAAGCAACATGGCAAAACAGAAAAATCCTTCTTGTTGGTGGCGGGCATCCTTCGGCTGTAGTCTGAGCAGCCCGCGCCCGCCGCTTATATGGGGCTTGGCCCGCGCCTTTCTTTTGTTGGCCTTTCGCAGGCTTTCCCAGTGCTTTTGCCGTGCTTAGACTTGTCCCTCCCCCTAACTCAGGGAGGAGGAGGACCCTGCCCCGGTTATCGGGGTGCCTCCTCCATCTTGTTCTGTCTTTACTTCGTCACCTTGAGCAATGCTGTTTGATGCTTAGGGCGTTCTTGGGTTCTTTTTTTTTCATCACAAGAGCTGAAGCAGAGGAGCTGAAGAGGGGCGTGCGCATGGAAGCATAGCGATTCGAGCAGCCGAAGGAGCGTGGCTGGCCTGGTCTGTCTTCCCATGGCACGCATTGTGGGCGAGGAAGGATTGAGCAAAGTAGGGAGGTGGTTTGACCTCCCAGCGAGGCCCACAATAGCTAACCTCCTCCCCTCGCCCCGCACCGACGTCAGCAGGGATTTAGATTATTTTAAGAGGCATGGAGGCGAGTATCATGCATTAAACTCCTTTACTCTTGATACAGCAGCAAAGAAAAATAAACATTAACAGTTTTAAAACATGTCAAACAAATTTTAACATCTTGAGCGAGGACTCCATTCCAAAATAGCAGCCATGCCCCTCTCCACCAATGGGGTTCTGAGCTCCCCTATGAAGTCCTATAAATGTAGTGCCTTGTCCTCTTCTGAAGCTGCAAGGCAAAGGCAAGAACAACAAAAAATGTCCAAACAAGTGCTGAGACCCATCCAGATAGCGATGTCCAGCCACTATGGGCGCCCTTCGGGACACTCCATGAAACATTTTCGCGAACAACATTCTAAGAAAGGAGCTGCAATAAAGTAAACACATGATGAGGTAGGGTGAGAGGGCTAATACTTACCTCTGTGTCTCTTAATGGAATCTAAACCCCCGCTCACGTCAGTGCGGGGGGTTAGCCATTCTATGTTGAGACCAGAGGCTTCATATTATGCTAATTCAAAGCTCTTGCAAAACCACATTAGCAACATGCTGGACGTTTTTGTGATAAAAGGTTTTAAAAGTAGACACCCTGGACCAATCAGCTGCTTACAGACTAACCCCCCCCCCAGGAAATCTGACTTAGAAGCCATAGCTCCTCCAGAAGAATGGGCCCCCCGAAGATCGAGACGTCCACCCCTGCTTCCTTCATAAACCAGCGTACCCAACATGCCAAAGTGGCAGAGGAAACTGACCCAAAGGGTTTCCTAATGGAAATAAGCAGCAGAGGGAGGTCGGTAAACAGAAGTCATACGTTTGTAACATTGCAAACAGTTAACCACACATAATTTCGGATCCTCCTGGAACGAAGGATAAGAAATCGATGTGAAATGTTCTACGGGTGACACGGTCAGGCCTTCAACAGAATACGCCTTATTGTCCACTTCAAATGCCTTGACATCAGAAACTCGTTTAACAGAAATAAGACATAACAACATGGTTTAGCAGACGGCTGTTGACATGACAAATCCTCATTATCAGGCCAGGATTGAAACAGGTGAAATACCAAATTAACATCCTAAAAAGTAGAATACTTAGCCTTGGGTGGAACCTTGATCTTAATGGACCATAAAGACTTCCTGACCAGGAAATGCTTTCCCACAGGTTCCCCTTTAACTAGCACGTGTCCCGCCGAAATTGCTGATCAGAAAATTGACCACATCTACCAGAGAGGCAAAAACGAGATCAACACCCCTGTCCACGCACCAGCCCACCCAGCGTGCCCACGCAGAAGATTAGTAAACCTGAGTGGATCTGGATCAAGAGTCCCTGAGAACCTGAAAAGCGTCTCCCGAGAGGCCAAGGAATAGCCAGGAATCACAGAAATATTCCAAGCGATGAGAGACAGCTGTTGTCACGACAGCACCACTGGAGCACCAATTGTAACTCATTGTGGATTTGGGACTCATTCATCACCGTAAACCTCCCTGGACAATACCTACTCATAATTTTGTCTTTACTTTCCGTTTGCAAGACATTGGCACTACATTGCTTAATTTCACAAACTACATGTCACATAATGCCTCCTGTGGCAGTCCTTATTCCCTGGCTATTCCTATGCAGCAATCTTAGAACCACAATCCCCAGAACCCTTAGGGATCAGTGCTGCTTTCACTTTCCCAGGACCAGAGAGGGATGAGGCAGATTACCTTCAGGTGTTCTGCTGCAGATGCTGCTAATGAGCCTGCCTCAGCACAGGGCAGGTCAATATTTAAGCAGCTGCCTGCAGGAGCACAGGGCTCTTGCACTGAGTTCGCTCCCAGCCCCTTGTGCTTTGATCCTTGATTGCAGGCCTGCTCACCTGCTTGCAGCCCTCTATCCCCTATGTAGCCCTGCATATAATTCTTGGTTTTCGAAGACTAGGGTATTGCATCCGTAATGTGAAGAAAACAAAAAAATGAGATGAAAATGAAATTTGTGCTGACATGTTTATAGAACGATGCTGTGTAAATTACATGTGGTATAACTGAATTGGGGTTGTTTTACCGCAGCAGAAATAAATGCAACGGTATTGACTGAGAAATGTACGTAATGCAAAATTGTTTGTACATTTCCCATTCAGTGATTCAAGGTAAAACAACCCCAAATCTAAAGAAACACTAAACCCACCCCTCCACCCCTCTACTTACCTATCCTTCAATCTCGCCGGTCCCTTTAATGCCAGTTCCCTTTCATTTCCGTGATCGGGAACCGGCGCTGCCGGGTCCTTTATTATTATTTTATTTTTGGGTCAGCTGCAGGGGTGTCCCCCACAACCCCTGCTCACTATACTGTATAGTGCGGGGTGTTGCGGGGGACACCCCCGCAGCCTTTTTATTATTTTTCTTTTTGTCGGGTGAGCTGCGGAGACTGCTGTTCCCGACCCAAAACAAAATAAAAAATGACCTACACCACCAAATGGATACTACAAAATGTCCTATGAACATTTAGTCAGTAGGACATTTGGTAGGATCTATTTTCGGTAATTTGGTGGTGTAGCTCATTTGGATTCGGTCATTTTGACCGAATCCATATAAATGTGTGTTTTGTTTTATTTTGTTGTTGCTGGAGCAAACTGGATATTCGTGTTCGTGTATGTGTCTTTCCTGAATTGGGTGGGGATTAGTTTTTTTTTTTTGTCGCATTCAAAGTTATGGCAATAAAATAAAGCCTCTATAATCCATTTTGCCACAAGTCTGGGGCTTCCAGTTTGGCTATGTGAAATGGAGGGTCTTGGTGCATTCACCAGCAGGGTGACTTTTGGTTTCGCTGAGCAGATTTATTCATTTATGATATTCGCCCCTGTGGACTCTGGTGACTTGGTAGAGCCCTATATGAGGAAAGCGGCCACTCTTTGGGAAAGACAGAGACGCATCAGAGGGGAATGGAGAACAGACGTTGAGGGGTCTCTCTGGTTTTTTGTGCTCTGCTGTCTGCCTTTTACAGGCAGTTTTGGCCTGTTAATCATACCCCCATCCACGGGGAGTCATTCAACACATACAGGTCTTCATGTACATATACATCGACACCTTCACCCATATGACTAGGTCAGATATCCTTTGGTAGTATGTGTCATGGGTGAAGGGCTATGTTACAAGAATACAGCTGGGTGGGTGTTAGCATGGTGGAATGAAGCTACATTGGATGAGTCCCGCACCTCTCAATCATGTATTGGTGGCAGTCAATAATTGTGGCTTGCTTCATTTTCATACTTGACCCATTCTACTTGAAGGTGTCCCTGGAGGTGACATGGCGGGCGTACTGACCTGTGGTGTACTTGTGGACTGTGAGTGCAGTGACTATTCTTTGAGTGTGGTAGATGGTTTTCTCTCTGGCTGAGCATCATTGTTAGGGAGAATTCTCATTATATGGCTAATTTCCCTCTCCTAGTCAGTCCCCCAACAGCTTTGCTGGATTTCTGGAGTTTATTTTTTCACTTGGTAAGAGTGTGAGCTTTTCCCCCACTCTTACCTATGTTTTGCCATGTGTCTTTTACCTGTTTTTGTGATTGTGGACTCTGGAGTACACCACTTCAGTAATCCCCCTCTTTTGTGTTACACAGCACCTTCCGTGCAGTGACACAGGGTTGTCTTTTAGACTTCCCACCGACTCCATTTCTGAGGCTGACTACAGCCCCCAGAAAAGGGTAAAGTTGCCATTAACTTTACTTACTCATTTAACCACAGATCCAGTACACCCCATCTTACATAGAGTACTGGAAAGGGTTACTCTGTATGCCTTTTTATCTGTACCTCCTAGAGCATTGTTTTGCTCTTTTAACATTTAGACTTGGCTGGTGGCAGTGGTATCTACCCTAACTTTTCTACCGCGATTATATTATATAAACGTGATATTGTTTTAGGCTATTATATTAGCCTCGAACATAAACCCACTTGACCAAATACTTTTTCTTTTGGCTCCGGTGCGGTGTATTCGTCATTTCTTTTTGTTAAACTCCTTCTTGTGTTTTACTTTGTGCGGCAAACCAGGTTTGCCTTCTTTGTTCACTGTCTTTTGGCGGGCTTCTGCCAAGAAGCCCTCCTCTAGGCGCATGGGTGTCTAGGTAGGCTGAATGTGAGGGAGGGGTGTAGTCACCCCCTGCACAGGGTATCCTAGGAAACACAAGTCGCGCTTTGCCATGATTGGCTGAGGTGGTTGTCCGGGCTGGACAACCCCCATGCTGCGTGATTGACAGCCAGGCTGTGTAAACGGGGGATTTTCGCATAAAAGGAAGGTCTCTTGGGCTAGAAGTCAGTCTCCACTGGAACTACAAAGAACCGAAGAGAAGCGGCGAAGAAGACGGCTGCTGCAACTACCTCATCCCGGTGGAGCCCTGCTGCAGTCCTGCGCTATCTACCCTTCGACGACCAGAGAAGATCCAGTCCGGAGTCTTCTTCCCTTGATCCTGGTGGGGATAACCAGCTCATCTTCCACAGCCAGAGGATCCTCTTCTTGGTTGAAATCACTGCACACTGCTGTAGTGGTCTGGATAGCCATCTGAAGAGCTTCTCCTGTTTTTTAAGGAGCGCACCTTTTATTCACCATCGCTGCTTCATCCCTGTGTGGTGCAGACCCCTCCAGACGTCCTCCTTCGCACCGAAGCTCCAGGAACCACGGGTCTGCAGGAAACCAACTGCAACAACTGCCGTGGCACCAGCTTCTTCATTGAATCAGCTACTGTGTTCTGCTTGAGAAATGAGGGTGAATCCCTTTTCTTCGCCTCCAAGGCTTGCCCTTGTTTTCTCTCCTTCTTATAACTTTTGCTTCCTCTGTTGACAATATCTAAGTACTCCTGGCAACATTGAATCTTGAACTGTCCGACTGTGTGGTCCTCGACAACAGGAACCGGGTTCCACCTGACACTGGCTCCGGCCTATTGACTCTTGAATTTCTATCTGAGTGTTCTCTGATTCTGTCTGCCTTGACAAAAGAATTGCCTATGATTTTTGCCCCCAACTCGCTCTGGTTAACTCAGGTGCAAAGTGTGTTTTTGCCCCGGTAACATTTCTTGCCGTGGATACGCGTTTCTTTAGTAAGACCGAACTGTCATTACTGTCAAAAAGTGATCACACGTGTATTCCCGGTAATGCCTTTTGTTTCACAACACCGGTCTGTTAAAACATAGGGTACTTAACTTGAGTTAGAGTGTACCAAAGTGAATTGGTTGGTTGTAGTGTATTTTACGTGCAATTTTGAATTAATAGAAGTGTTGTGTTTTATAACAAATGGTTTAAAAATAAATGTACTTATATTTTTTACCTGAAACCTTGAGTCAGGGTTTGCCTGAGTCACAGTAATTGTGGTTCCTTTGTGTAATCTCTGCTACTGCTCATATACTCTTGAGATGAGCCTGGCTGCTCCGCTACTGCTACCACTTTAACATAGTAGTACAGGCTTGTACTAAAGGTAAAACCTATATTGCCACCTGTAGACTTAGTTGTGTGTAGTGGTCCCTAAGGGCACTGCACAGGATTCTGCCTAACAATCATTGCTTTGCTGTGTTCATGTATTTCATGCATTGTCACTACAGTGTGGTGCATTGTGGTACATGTGGTTTATGTTTTGTGATGTTCCTAATGTGCTGATGTGAGCACTGTGTCTGTTAAATGCATGGAGATACAGCTGTGAAGGCTTGCACCTCTGCATGCATTCGGTGTTTTGCAAATTCTGTTAAATTTACATAAATCACAGTTTAAGACACCCATTACGCTGTGCCTGGTCTTCTTCCATTCGATGTGTGAGTTTTGATGTTGTGCAGGTTGGGAATGATGAGGTTGCTTGGTGCAATTCTTCATATTACTTAGCTTTCTATTGGCCTACCCAATCTCTCTGCACTTCAATGGATACCCGGTAATGGTTACAGGTATTTTGCAGGAGTGATGATGGATTAATGCATGCAGTGTGCACATGTGCTCCTCATGCATGCAATGCTATGCTATGTTTGGACACCCCTCATGGCCCTGTGGTTAGACGCACCCAGCAGACAGGCTGCCTATGCTGTTAACTGCCCCCCCCCAATTCAACACCCCTCATGGTCCTGTCTTAGAATCACCCAGCAGACAGGTTGCCTAAGCTGCCCTGCCACCCCAAACGCCCCTCATGGCCCTGTGGTTTCACTCACCCAACATCCAGGTACGATGTCCAGTGTGTCGTGCCATGTAGCAGGGCAGCGTGGAGTTGCGCAGCACCATGGAGTCATGTGGGGAGCCAGGAAATCTTGCAAAGCAATACGTGATTATTTGGCGGGCCTCGCACACCATCTGTACATTGAGGAAATTGTACAGCTTCCTGTTGCGGTACACTACCTCCACAGCATGCCGGACAACCAGCTCCACATGTGTACAGTCAAGCACACCTATTACATTAGGCATACCTGCAAGTGCATGGAATGCTATTTTGGTTGCATTCACCTCCTCCGCAGTCCGTGGTAAGCTTATGTGGTCACATACATGGGACAGGAGCGCATCTAGCACCTGGGTGAGCACACGGGAGAAACAGGTTTGGGAGATTTCATGCAGCTGCCCCACTGTGTGCTGATAGGTGCCTGTGGCAAGGAAGCGTAGTACACACACTACCTTCAGCAAAGAGGGTATGGCTGTCCGGATATTGATTAGGCTCACTGGGTCTTCATGTATGAGGTCCCCTATAGTGGTGATGGTGTCCCTGTCCAGCTGGAACAGTTTGTGGATCTGAGGAGGGGTTAGATTGAATGGGCTGGCTCTTAGGCGAGGGATTGGTGGCTGCCTGCGGGGTACAAATGGCTGCACATTGGGTATCTGCTGGCCCATTATCGCCCTCCTTCTCTTCCTGCGCCTCTGCTGCATCCTCTGGCTCCCTCCTTCCTCAATGAGTAGCTGTGCAGGTAGGTCCTCCAGCTCCAGTACTGCTAGTGCTAATGGTAGTATTATGGATTTGGAAGGGGTGTGGTGTGTGGGAGTGCTCCTTTTGTGCTGTGCCACACTCCATTGCCTCCACCTGTGCTGATTGTCTGCACCTGTGGCAGATTTCTACACACCAGATTCCTATTACTGCTTGGTCCGTGATGTCGGTGTTTCTGGCATAATTTTATCCGTTATTACAGGTATTCCCATGCCAGTATTTGCATGTCCGTACACCGCTTAATCTGGACTTACTTGCCGCATGCTGGTGTCACTGGCACAGCTGCCGCATGTCAATGCTGATATCGGCAACGGTGTGGACAGCCACGGTGGGTCCCTGGCGGTGACACCGGCATTGCGACTCGGAATACCCCGGTCTGGTAAAGGATGCCGGTACGGTAATACCGGCAAGAATTATTCCAGAATGGCATACTTGTAATGAGGCCCATTGGCTGTTAGCGATCAAACTGAAACTTATGAGAATGGGGTTTGGAACCCGAATGATAGAACATTGAATCCTGAAAAAGAAAATGTCAAGTATTTTGTGAAATACTGCAACAGATGGTGAAAACCAAACTAAAGAGAAGACATGGAAATAATGTGAAATTGGAAAGCGAATGATGTGCTACTGTGGAAGAAGCATTAGCACCCGGCAGGGGGGAGCCAGGCAATCAGGTGGCTAGGAATGTGGGCTTTAATCACTGGTGTAAGCCTGCATTCCAAGCCGATTGACGCCCGGCTCCCCCGATGCCATCTTCCCACCAACCCGTCCCCTTTTTTATATTTTTAATACCCTTGCCCCTAAACTTACTTTACTGCGGCTGCAGCGTCACTCGCCGCCACAGCTGCACCTTCCTTTCTGTTCAGAACACCAGCCATGGAAAGAGAAGAGGGGCTCCGTACGGAGCCCCGCCTTCTCTTTCCATGGCGGACATGTTGGTAAAGGTTATTCCTTCCTACAACAGGACGCTGCACGCATCCTGTTGTAGGAATGAAAACTCCCTTTTTTATAGCACCCTGGGTTGCCGCTTTGGTAACCCGTGGTGCTACTGGTCTTAACACCCGATCCGGTGGGCCGGATCTGGTGTTAACGGCACATTAATGAACAGAGTGAACATCTGTAAATGAATACTTATCAACCAAATAAAAGCAAGTGTAAAAGACAAGCCGAATACTTGTGAATTAAGTGAAAGCAAGAGTGAAAGACAAGTTGCTGAAAGTGGATGGACAATGTGAAAACTAGGTGGTGGAAGAGGATATACACCATTGAATAAAATGAATACAAGCTATGGCAATGCCAAAAGACTGCCAAGGAGAAACCACAGCATATGTTTATTATTGACACAGGCACATGGTGGAAAACCTGTGTTGGTGAAGTAAAACCAAGAGCATCACAAAGTGCCATGGGTTATCGGTTGCGTGACCTGTTATTGGTGGACTGTGTGGTCTGACAACTGCCCCTAGACCGAGAAACCCGACTTAGTAAAGAGCCAAGAGACAAAGGCTGTGTGATATAAGTGTTGAAGTAGAACAAAGCATCTGTTTGAACTGTTACAGAGTCTAAAGGAATATCAAGTGAAACTGGAAGTATTGTTGAAAGTCAAGAAACTGGAACTGTGTTGAACTTGGGGAAGGGAACCCCGAAATATCCTGGAATTGTGTTCCACTTGGGGAAGGAAAACCCCAAGCCTTTTTATGGAACTATTTGAACTTGGGGAAGGGGAAATTGAAACCAACCAGAGCTGGATAAAGCTCAGAACTTTATTTTGAACATTGTTTCTTTTGGTGCTGACACATTGTCTATCTTCAGTTGTGAGGGCAAGTATAGGTTTTGGACATAGACAGACTTTTAAGTTGAACCTACTGACGCAGACTGTCCTTAGCTTCATTAGGTAGGGAAGTTCCACCTTAGTATAGGGCAAGTTAGGCCTTACTCTAACCTGACATTTAAAATAAAATACTTGTGATGCCTTTGCAGAGTCTGTTGTAATATGCTGACGGTTTGTGGCCTTGCCATTTGTGCTGGGTCAGGACCACTGTCATCACCTGCCTGTTTGAATGGGAAAACAGAAAGGATGGCTTTGTGTAATTTGGGGTTGCCAGAATCGGAGCATTGCTGATCGCAGCCTTGAGTTCCCGAAAGCAAGTCCCCATTTCCGCAGACCCCTTAATAGGACCTTTTGCCTTCTCTGCTTCCTTTAGTCCCTGCAATAAGGAACTCGCATAACTAGAGTAATCAAGAATCCATGATCTAAAATAATTACAGAGAGCCAAAAACTGCTGCACCTGTTTCACTGTGACTGGCAGAGGCGTATTTTGAACTGGGGTGGCTCTCTCTTGCATTACCTTCCTTCCTGCTGTGATATTACTTGCCCCAAGTAAACTACCTCTGTCTGGCAGTGTTGCAGTTTCTCTTTGTCCACTTTGTACTCCTTATCTGCGAGCAGGGTGAGGAGCCTATTGAGTCTCACTGCTCCACTGAAGTGCTACAGACTAATAAATTGCCCACGTAATGGACAATGGCGCTGAACACATGTAACTCCTCAAATCCACTTGAGCCACCCTTTTAAAAACACTCTGAGATTCGCAGTACCCCTGAGGCAACCCCATGTGTTTGAATCTCTGACCAGGATACGTAAACGCTGTGAGGTACTGAGAATCTGGGAGTAAGGGAACAGAGAAAAATGCATTTTTTAAATCAATTACAGTGAAGTAGGTCGACCCAGTAGGGATGTTACAGAGAATGGTGGCAGGACTCGGTACCACCGGAAATTCTGCCTCCTCAATATTATTGAGGGGGTGCAAATCCTGGACCATCCTCCAACTGGACCCCTTCGCTTTCTTTGCAGGATAGATAGCTGTATTGCATGGGGACACAGAGGGTAGGGTTGTATTATGCCTTTCTTTAAAAAGACCATAATGGTCTCATAAATCCCTTTGTCTGATTCCTTGGACATGGGGGTTCTGCTTAACCCGTGGTAATATTGCACCGGGTTTCAATTTTATCCTCACTGCTCCAACAACCTTTAGCAGCCCCACATCATGAGGATTACTGGTCTACAAATGGTGTGGCACTTTTCTCAAATCCTCCTTCCAAAATGACAATGTATTCTTAACAATGAGCATGCTCTGTGATACTTCCCTTTGCTCTATCGCTATCTGGCAATGCACCCCAATTTCAAAGATCATCTCTCCTGTGTCTTCTGTGAGACAAATGCTGGTAAATTGCATGGAGGAAGGCCATATGAGAAACCTGAAGGTGTCTCCCTGACTAGTCCCCTGAGAGCTGTCATCCAGGTGGCCAGGTCACAGCAATTACTATTGGATCGAGTTTCTGGGGGTGGACCACTGAGGGAGGATCACCTGGATGGGGGGGGGGGTCCTTGTGCAGTGGAAGTGGGACACTGATGGGTGAGACGCGGTAACCCCCTTCTTATAACACCTTTACCCAATCCTACCACGTAGGATACTCAACACTCTACCCCCCCTTTTCCGACATGAACACTTTTGCACACCACGAAGGACAACGGACTAACACCAGAGCCGTTTACCTGATAATGTCCCAACACAAGGGTCAGGCAAAGTCAGGCAATTGAACAGAATCACATACACCTGACAGCCTTTTCCCTTCCCCATAGGGATAAAATATGGAGCATGAGAGCACACAAGAAGCAAGGCAGTTCAAGAGGAGGAGAAAGGCAGCGATAATAGAGAAGGTGACAAGGAGAGAAGCGACCTTGCCCTTTCCTACCCAGACCCGCAAAGCTTCTGCAGAAAGAATCGTAAGACCGCAAACAATAGCTAATGTGTGTTGCAGCAGATGTCAACGGTACATGGAGCATGCCTACGCCGATAAACAGGACAGATAGACGCCTGTTACCATGCTACCTTCCTTGACTCCAGATACAAGAAAGCCAAGCGGTTCATCACAGCTGGTGTATCGAGGGGAGAACTGATAAGAAACCGAACTGTGTTGAACAAAAGATGCAAAGTGGCAAATTAAGGGAAGTTCAAAGAACTGTTAACTGTAAAGGGAAAACCAGCTGTAAAGGGTTCCCGCACCACGTGGGTGCTCACCCGAGAGACTCTGGTTGATTCCGCATTTGTTGAAACTACCTATACCAGAAGGCCTTAGGAGAGCCGCAAGGGAATAGTCAAAGTGGTCCTACAGGGGTTTAGCAAAATCATCTGTACTTTCAAAAGTCTTTGATCGACAAAACATTGGAAAGCTAAGGGAGATGAATCCTGAAAAGTTAGACAGCAAAAGGAACATTGTGTTTATACGAGTGAACCAGACAGAGGGTGGTCCACAGTGAATTGTTCAAAAGACATTAAAACTTGTGAATACAACAGTTGAGATCGTTTGGTAAAAGTCATAGTGAACCTAACGGAGGGAGGCTAACATTCGAGAGGGGTCTGAGCCCTGAAGAGGGAGATCCAGGGGTGAAGTCATCACCCAAAATACATGGGAAAGGAATATTTTGTTTGTTAATTTTGAACACATCAGGTCCTCGGAGGCAAGAGACTTTTTGTAGAGAAGACACTTAACCACCAAAGGTCTTAATACCTGAGAACGGAACTTTCGTCTCGAGCTGGGAAAGCTCAAGCGTGTGCTATACTCAGGCGTCCCGCCTTGTCCCATGCTCAAAATGTGGGGAAGGGAGACCCCCGGCTATCACATCCTGATTTATCATTTGTGAGCACCCCTTTCTTTCTTTCTTGTGAACACCATCCCACACTCTTTTTGTATTTAGTTGTAAGGATTGGCAATAGGTTTTTTTAGTATAGTCCCTTTTATTTGACATGGCACCAGTAGGACTGCCTCATTATTTGATGGTTGTAGCTTGCTCCCATCTTCGATTTTTAGATTAGGCATTTTTCCAACCTGCATATACAGTTTTACAAATACCCTTGAACGGTGATCACTTGTGTCTGTCTTTACTGTTGCCACCATGAGTTCCTTGCACTTCAGTGTCTTCGAACAATTGCTTGTCGGATACATCCCTTAGCGATAAGGTTTGATTGATGCACAGAACTGTGCGCCACTCTCCGCCTTCCTCATCTGTGCCTGAGAGAACCACTCTGTTCTTCTTAATCACTACGTCCTCTAAGAGAATTGTAACAATGGCGCCTGGCGTTACTTCCTGCTGCACAATAGGCCGAAAATAAAAACTCAAATGGTACTCACCAGGCCTGATTTCTGTTCTCCGGGACCCAACTCAACAAAACCATCACCCCACTGGAAAACAGTGCTGTATTCACGGGAACCCCCCTAATCGCGCTGTCTCTACAATAGGTCTGAAAACGTGCTGTTTCCCTTACCGGATACAACCATGGGGTCGAGCATACAATAGCTTCCTCAATGAAGGCAATTGACATGCGCAACTTGCTCAGGATGTCCCTTCCCAAAAGACTTGCTGGGGTATCCGTACAATACAACAAAGGGGCAGATACATTTTGATTACCCACCTTGATACGAAGATCTTCAGTATAAGGAACCGACGGGACAGCCCCCGAGAATCCATGTGTATCCATCGTTTTGCCTGACGATGGGAACACGCCTTTCTTGTTACAAAACTTGGTAGCTCCTGTATTAACCATGAATGAAAACGTTTGGTCACCTACCTGCACACCTTTCCTGGGTTCCTCTTCCTGATCGGTGGTAATGAACAGGACTGGACACATCGGAGACCCCTGTGGGCTCTCCTACTCTTAGTTCATATTAGGACCTGGGAGAGAAGGATTTCCCTCAAATACTGGTTCCAGTGTAGTGTGCAACGGTTCTATGGATAAAGGATTCTTGTGCCATGTTTGCACCGAAGCTTGTGCTGGCATGGTCAGTGGGATCCCAAAGGTCTGTGCAACTCTAGTTGCTGGCTTCTATTCAACCTGTGCCTGTTGAAATTGCACCGAGCCTGGGGCATATGGCAGGGTCGTGGCCTGCATCTGTTGAGCTCCCATGTTAAAGTACTATGGCCGTTCATGACAATCCTGTGACACATGCCCCAAGCTTCCACACGACCAACACTGAATCCCATAAAATCCTCCATAATTATTTCCTGGTGGCCCATTAAACCGGGGGCCCATTCCTCCAACCCTGCCAAATGACCCACTTCCCAGTGGAAATCCTCTTCTGCCCCTCAGAAACCCCCTCATTGGCCTTGGACCGGGAACATACCCGTCCACCCTACCCTGCGTCATACTGTGAGGTGGAAGCAGTGGCAACCGCCCTGGTTACGGGGAGAAAGGAGGGGGCTGGGGAAGAGTCCTGTCAAGTGCTGGCCATCAATGAAAAGAGACAAACTACAGATCCCAAAATGCCCCACGAAATACTGCATCAGGGGGAGGCACACCGATGGGTAAAGAAAGGAAAAAAAGGAAAGGGAGAACCGGGTTTCCTTATGTTAAAACCGCCCGAGCACAAACAAAGTACAGGGTTAGCCCACAGTGGACGGAGTAGGGAGGAGGTGGGGAATCTAAATCAGGTGTGTTAAAACCGTTGCTGAGAACACATGGGGCTGATTACGTGGGAGGGGCTAGACAAGGGTTAAATGCAACTCCAAGAGACGTCTTATTTTTCAGGAGCAGCGCTTGGTGAGAGACGCCGCACCCGAGTGGAGTGAGACCAGCCAAGAATACGAGTGGGCTTACCAGTAGTAAGCGGAAAGTTCACAGATTGACACCGTACCCGGTCCAAGGCTCAAGACCTTCCAGTGGAGAGAAACGGCCGCCTAGGAAGAAGGATTCTGAGTGGTGAAGTGTGTACTATTGACATTTTGTTAATTTTCATTTTCATGGCCGGCGGACAGGTTGAAGGGTGAAAAGCCTGTAACCGCCTGGCTGTTATCTTGGAACTAATTAAGGCCAGCAGCGGCAGTTGCAAGTAAAGTAAGGCAGAACGCCTGTGTGCCTACGAGGTGAAAAGAACCGTCATCAGTTGGCTGAATTTATTGATCTGTGACCAGTATTTGTTGTGAAATAAACCACTGTGAAAGAAAACCTCGTTTGTCTCCAGCTGACTACTTTACACATAATCAGTTCACTGTGTCCCTGTTGTCCCGGTTGCCCCTGCTGTCCCTCCATAGAATTTGTAGTTACTGCCCCTTCTAAACAAATCTTTGCCAATTTCTTTTGAACAAGCTTAGCCTCTTCTTTTTGTGCCTGCTCTACAGCCTCCCTCTCTTTTCCCCATCTTCTCTTGCAGGAATGCACAATGTGTGCCTGAATTTCTGGCCAACTCTTGGCGTCCATCCCTACAACTTTATCTAAATCATGCTGGACTTCTTTCGGAAGTTCCTTCTTCAGCATTCTTATCCCACGTTCCTGCCCTCCAAATCTCCTGAATTAACTGGATGTGTGCGGCAGGATCATCCAATTTCATAGTCTTAGCTAACATCCAATTGATATCGGGATACATAATCCGCAAGGCACCGCATACAGTTGCCCTAAGATTATTAAAAGCTGCTCCATCATGGGTATTTGTATCCAATTGAACTCCCAGATACTCAGATCTCTTCCAAAGCTGGTCTGACCGCTCCCCCATTAGGGCCATGAATAACCTCTTCATGTCCCTTATGACCACAATGACACCGGCAGTATGCTTCTCCAATGTATAAACCCACTTCTCTGCCCCTGTGTTGAGCCAAGGGAGTGTCTTCAAGTTTTTCTGGTCCATGTTTGACCACGGGACATAATCCGCCCTTCTGGAGCAATGGAAACTGAGTTATACCTGTTTTTACTGGGACTTCCCGCATCTCTCCCCTACCACTTACTATAGCCATGCAAATACCATGGCGTGTCCTATGGCGCAATAGTGTTTCTATCGCTGCTACTGGAGCGGGAGGTAGGGTGCCTACACCCTGCTCTCCTTGCCAGACATCCCATTCCTCTCCTTCATCGTCTACTCTGGCTCCTACATCCCCTAAACCTTCTACAGGCATGGAACCATAATCAGCACTACCATGGGGTGCCATCTCCCATCTTTATTTTAATTTATTTAATATATTTGTAAACCGCTGAGACAGGAGCCCTAAGGCATAAGAGCGCTGAGATTGACGAACAACAATAAACCTGGAGAACACCAGAGAAACCTAAGGGAGAAAACACAGGTATGTTGTTTATTCAAAGAGCATGGATTTCAGCAAGCGCTTAAAGATCCTCACCTGCTCAGCCACTGTACCCATGGCAGCATCCTTGGTCTCCATGTCCATCTCAACCGTTCTGATAACAAATATGTCCAATCTAACAAGAACCTGCCCATGTCTCCACCTTTCGTCCCTTACCTGTCTTCTCACATCCTGCCACTCTTCATCTCTCTGCCGCTGTAGCAGCACTACATTGTCCTCCACTAGCCGTAGTGCTTCCTTCATCTTGTCCGGTTCTTGTGCATCTACCACTCTTCGCAGCCTATCCTCTATCCTCGTAAGGTGAGGCCTAACCTCTTCTTCTTTCTCTCTCATTTTCAATCCTTCCTCTGCTTTTCTAACTGTCGGCCTCACTCTTTCTTGCTCCTCCACACCTAATATATCTACTAACCTAGCAGTCGGGGGAGTTATCCCCTTCCCGCTCTCCGTTTTCAACTTCTCTGTAGCCCTAACCATTGAAGGAATTACCCTTCCACTTTGCTCAAAATCGCAGTACTTATAAATCGTAATTGATGGAGGTGTTACATGTGTCCTCCTGGTAACCACTGGAGTAGCTGCTTGGGAAAATGGTGGTATGAACTCGGGGTCTGTGTACCCCTCTGTGGACGATAAAGGATAGCACCCTTATGGGGGTGGTGCAGAAGAAATTCCTGCACCCTCCTTTTTTGGCACTCCTTCCACAATTTCAACATTTTGGCCCTTACTGCTTTTTCATACATCCTCCATAATTCCGAGACGTTTCACCATTTCTATAACTTCGAGCCCTTGTGCTTTGTGGTTTAAAAGGTATGCAGGTTCTTCAATATCCATGTATCATAGGATCCATCAATAGGCCAAGAATGTATCATTTTCCCCTTACTCTCCCACAACCATTCCTTATGATATTTGAACATTTTCGCCTTATAGCCGGGCAACACATGGCACAAATGATTCAACAGAGTCTCCATACTCCAGTCCACACGCGGAATGCCGCCGCCATCTTGAAACAAACCTGCGAGAATACAGATTCAACGTGACCCCACCCCGTAAGGAATATATGGAATGACCATGATTAATTCAAGAAGTGCCTGTGTACATACTCGGACAAGGAATCCAACAGCCAACAGTTGGGATTGAAATCTACTGTGCCCAGAACACCAAACAATAGGAATGGAATTAACAGATTGACATCACGAATTGGCCTTTACGAAGAATATTATGCTCGAACCATCTGTCACATGGAACAGAAACGATTAAGGACACTTATTTTCCAAGTGAGACACAACAAGATGGAACTCTAAACTATATTGAAAAAACATTTTGAAACAATTTTGTGTAGATAACATGTATAGTAATTTGGTACAAATCAGGCATTGATCAATACAAACACATAGGAATATCCAACTATAATAGAAAAATTTGTTTTCATACAGCGGTCTGTAAATATTGTGCATAGTGATTTGGTATAGACATAGTAATTTAGTATAGACCAGGCAGGAAGGTATTACATAGCCTAGAAGAACCCACAGGATTGGCTAAACAATAGGCACATGCGCCAAAAGGTTGTTGTTGGCTGAATCATAAGGTTGCAAGTTCTGTTTGAATATTAATTAATATTCTAAGAGTATCAACTAAATTAAACCAATCGGATTGGTGAGACCGAGATTGTGTGTGTTTTATTGAGAAGTATTTGACACTGAGCGCACAACTGTGGGGAGTCAATCCTGTACATTGCAAGTTATCAAAAAATAGTTTAACAAAAATATGATACCGAGCCGACCTCCGGCACGAAAACATGTTCACCCAAGAGCTCCTTTGTTACCCGTACCCAATTCCTTAGTCACACTTCACAATCATTCACTGTATTCGTCTATACCTCAATTACCTCACTTCACTATTTACTCCAATTCTACTTCTCACTAATAGAAGACAGCATCTTATCAAAAACACTTGCTGGCCAATATGTCTGAGATATCCCCACAACACTAGAGCATAGAAGGGGCACGGTGCTTTCCACTACAGCACCGCTGCTCTCGCTCTCTTCATCACTAGTACGATTTTCCCTTCACTACTACGACTAACCAAGAAAATCGAGGTAAGGGGCTCCGCCCGCACTGCAAATATAAAAGATTGTCAAGGCCTACTTCAGAAAGGTATCTACGGTGGACTTACCCTAAGATACCACCCCATCTTCAGGTGAAGGCTCCAGTCAACCAGAAAGGCAAACTAAAGGGTATCAGGACCAGCTTGACACTGGGCATGTGGGGTAAGGTACCCCCCTCACACCTTTTAATATAAGAAACTAGATAAAAAAATATATACAGAGGACTTACAACACAGAACAGTTCAACAACCACTCTATCAAAGAAACATGCATGTTTCCAAACCCTGCAACCTCAACTAATTTCACACCCACACTCCAAGTCTACCTTAACCCAAACAAAAATTGAATTAAAGAACTAACCCATTTTTACCCCTATTCCTCCCCTGCTTTACAACCCCAAACATGTACTCACATGGACCCGAGGAGCTCTGATGTGGTGCTTCGTCAAATTGCTTCACACAGCTAGGCTGTGGCACCACATCTGCGGGGAGTGGACAGACCTAAGGCATCCGCAGACCTCTTTTTCACTGTTGACAGAAGACTGGTCCCCATCGTGAGTTGCCGCAGCTGAGAGGTGTGGACAGAAGACCTGCAAAGTCTCGGAATGCCTCGGCTCCGATCTGGCTCACCAAATGTGGGGATGGGTTCTGATTGTGAGTGCCTTGGGGGATGTTATTTGTTCTGCATGTTGGCTCCATCTGCATTGAAATAGAAAGCTACAAAACCACAAAATCCGACTGCAAGTGTAACTGTTAATTGACTGTGTGTTACTCTCGGCCGCCTTGCGGCCTCTTTGCCTTGCTTCCCCTTCCCTTGTCCCTCCTCGTCCTCCCTCCCCTGGTCCTGATTGGGCAGTAGGCCCTTTTTGTTTGTTGTCCCTAGGGCAGCCCACGTCCCATTGTAGCCCTACGGCGTAGGCCCCAAGGCTAAGTACAGCTCCATTGAGGGAGCTCCACATGGTGTCTGCTGGTGTCCACTGTGGTAGCATGAAGTCTGCAGCCGTGAACCTGCTGCAACATCTCCAGCTAAGTTGAGTCTGGGTGTTTTGCATTGTGCTGTGTTTAAATACTGAGCCTTTTTTCCACCCTTCTTGGAAAGTTGAATCTGGGTGTTTTGCAGTTTTGCATTCTGGTAACCGTAGTGTAACGCTCACCTGATTCCCATGGAGGCGCTGATCCCGGCTGGGCTGCTATCGTTTCTTCAATTGAGAAGCGTAGAGCTCAGACGACTCTCAGGACTGGGCTTCCTCTTATCGAATGTCTGACTTGCAGGGTAAGTTTTCTGCAGGTGGAAGAAAAAGGGTTAATCACCGTTTGATGGGATTCCTTCTCCCACCAATCGCCAGTTTCTCCCACAGCCTAGCTTTCT
Source organism: Ambystoma mexicanum (assembly GCF_040938575.1). Lineage (NCBI taxonomy): Eukaryota > Metazoa > Chordata > Amphibia > Caudata > Ambystomatidae > Ambystoma > Ambystoma mexicanum. The sequence continues at coordinate 1,091,757,840 of NC_090923.1, forward strand.
ACTTGTCTCGGCGAGCTCTCACCTTACGCGTATAAATTCTGAGCTCTCCATCCTGCGTCTGGTGCAGGGGTGCGTGGATTCCAGTTACGTCACTGGATGAGTTCAGTGTTGAGGCTCAAGCCTTTTGCGGCCTTAGTTGTGGCACTGGGATGCCAAAGAGCGATGCCGCCGTTACTGCACGAGCGTATGCCTGTAAGTATACTGTAGTCTTTAGGCTTTAAAAGATGGGCACCTCAATAATGTCTCTTTTCCTTTGTTTCAGGCCTCGGGATGCTGTGGGCGTAGTTTTCCGTTGCCGCTGCACGTGCCGATGCACGTAAGTATAATGTTCCTTGGCCGCTTTTAATGGCACCTCTAATAATGTCCTTTTTCTAGTTTTCAGGTGCCGGGATGCTGCGGTTGATGCGGCCGCTTCTGCGCGTGCAAAAACTGGTAAGTTAAGATGAATGCGACTGCCTTCACCCGAACCCCTTTTTAATTATGTCCTTTGCCTTTCAGGTGCAGAGAAGCTGCCGAAGAGAAGGCCGCGGTTAGCTCCGTTGCAATCACGGATGGATCAGGTAAGCGGGCGCGGCTGCGAGCGAGTTGCACTTTTCTAACCTTATGTTTATTCTTTGCAGGTTTTGCCGGTGACTGGATTCCGGGATCTGGTAAGTATTGTTCTGTGACTTTCTTCATCCACAGGTTGCTGCGCGGAAGCTGATGATGACTCTGGACCTGGAATGCAGGAGCCGACTCGGTGAGCGTCCTGCTGCTGCTGCAGAATAACGCGAAGCACGTGTTTTCCATCGGGCGTGGTTTAAATAGCAGAGAAGTGCTTCCAGTGTGTGTTCTTCCACCGGTTCCACCCAGGTAAGAAAAGAGTTCCTGAATGGAGGGAATAGTTCCTCCCAGCCCTGATGGCTGGGGACTTCAACCAGACTGGATTGTTCTGGGTAAATATGCAGCATGGTCTGCCTCAGGTAAGGCCACCCAAGCATTATTACACTGTTTATATGGCGCCGGGACTGAAACCCTTCATGAGCCTGGCGCCAAAGGCGCCAGGACACGGTCCAAAGGGCCCCTGTAGGCGTCTGCTAGGTCCGGAGTAGTGGAAGACGGGTATGCTTCTGAGGGCGCTGGGCCAGTCCTGGCCCCTCGGGAGTAGCGCCCATGACACGTAGCACTGTCATTGAGTCTCTTTCGGCTCCCTCCCACCATAGAATCCCCTGCAAGGCGTGCCGTTCACTGTTGTGTGTTACTTGTTCTCCCTTGTGACTTCCTTTGTTGTCACCCTGATCTACCCGTACTGCGCATCCCGAGTTGTGTGTCAAAGGACTATGCTTCTCTTTCCCTTACTCAGGCCTGTCTCCTCCCTCTCACCCTGTATGGTGCTCGCTGTTTCTCCCATCTTCTCTAACTGCTACTCTATCTCCTATCCTATCTCTCTCACTATGTCTGGTAGGAAGAACATCAAAAGGGACATCCTGGTCTCCAACCCAGGCCTCTCCCTATTGCTGACACCTACACCAGAGCTTCCTCCAGACATACCCTTATTGACATCATCTTTGTCATTCCCTCTCCAGGTTTATGGACCCCCCATATGATCTCTGTTCTCTCCCCCTTTTCCTCCTCTCCTATTAATGGTGGCACTCAATGGGAGGTCGGCCCCCTTCGACTCCTCCAAGACCATCATTAATGTCTATCTGAATGGTACTGTCTTGGTCCAGGGTCCTGAGCCCAATCTCCTCCTTTTTGATAGGCGTTTCCCACATCTTACCAACTTCCTTCCTTTTCCTGCTTCTCCTACCTACAACCATCTGGCTCCTCTGCCACCTTCCTCTTCCGCCACCTCTCTGGCACCATCCACATCTTCTCTGGCTACTCTGCCACCTTCTTCCCCTGCCACCTCTCTGGCACCCTCTCCATCCTGTCTACTCTGCCATCTCATTCTTCCTCCTCTGCCCAATCTTGGGCCCCTCTACCACCTCCGCAGGGCGTACCTCTTGCCTGTACCCCTCCACGGAGGTCTTTCAAATGTGGCAATCTGCTCCATTTCGCTACTCTCAACTCTCGCTCTGCTGTCAAACACGCCTCCGATATCTGCCGACTTCTTGAAGAACTTAATTTGGATGTCCTTGGTCTCACCAAGACATGGTTCATGGCCAGCTCTGTCACAAATTTTGACGCTCTCCTCCCTGATGGTTACAAAACCATCTCCATACCCAGAACCAACCGTCCCGGAGGTGGAGTAGCTCTGATCTTTCGGAGTGGATCTTTGCATCTGTCATTCCTACACAGGCCTACTCCTCCTTTGAAAGCCTGGTCTGCAGGTTCTCTATCTGTCCTGGCCTCTCGCTTACTGTGGCCACTATCTACAGGCCACCTGGCCAGGTGACCCTCTTCCTCTGAGTGGGCTGACCTCTCCTCCTCTCTCCTTGCCTCTACCTCTCAACTTCTCCTCCTTGGAGACCTCAATATCCATATGGATGCTTCTAACCCCTCCTCTGTGCTCTTTCGCAATCTCTGTGACTCTCCCTCCCTCTCTTTCTATTCTACCCTCTGGCCCGACACACTCCACCAGGCACAAGCTGGCTATTGTCATCTTCTCTGAAATCCCCCTCTCAAACCCTCTCACCATTCCTCTCTCTTGGACCAACCACTTTCTTCTCTCTTCCCACCTGATGATCTCTGTCCCCCAGGTGAAGCTGACCCTAGCACTGCCACCCACATTCTGCTACTTTCTCTGCTCCACCTATGCCTGTGGCTGACTTACACCCTCACACAGCCCTCTCTATCCTGCATCTCTCTACCACTAACACTCTTAATCTCCTTCCCCCTATCATGAGGATCCGTTTGAAGCCCACTCCCAAGTGCGATTCTTGGTATGACTCTGACCTCGCCACCCTTAAACGCAAGTGCAGGATGGCTGAGCGGAAGTGGAAGGCATCGGGCACATCCTTTGACAAACTGCCCTGTCGCCTGCTCCAGTGGCAGAACAGACTCTCGGTCCTGTCCAAGAAGAGAGCCTACACCCAAGCCTGTGTTTCTGCGGCCTCTAACAACATGGCTGAACATTTCAAGATCTGCAAAGAGCTGGCCAATCCTGCTGCCATCTCCACCTCTCGTGTTCCCTCCCAGGCCCTCTGCACAGCATTGGCGTCTCACTTCACACCAAAACTCAGGACATCTTGGGCTCTCTCTTTGTCCTCTTCCCTCTACCTATCTCGGCCCCTCGCTGGCCGCCTCTCCCTCTCCTCCTCCAATCTCCTCTTTCCCCTTATTCACTCCTGACGAAGTTTCTAGACCAGTCTGATCTATGAAAGTATTGTCCAAGCAGGTGCTCCCATGCTCCTCCAGAACCATCAAGGACCACATTGACACCCTTGCTCCATCCTTGGCTGATTTCTGCAATCACTCTTTTGCCACATGAACTTTCCCCTTCTGCTAAAGCACTCCCTTGTGCACGCTCTCCTGAAGAAGCCTTCTGCCTATCCTTCCTCTCCGGCAAACTACTACCCGATCTCTATCACAGCTTTCCTGGGCAAACTCCTGGAAAACATGGCCATCTCCCAGCTTGCTCTCCATGCCCTATCTGTTGGTTGTCTCCATGATCATCCGTCTGGCTTTAGAGCAGCCTGAAGCATGGAAACTGCTCTCAGAAACACTGGTGAAGACTTGCTCTCAAATCTCTACTCTAGCCTTCCTTCTGTCCTCATCCTCCTTGATCTTTCCTCTGCTTTCGACACAGTCAACCACGCCATCCTGATCAATCGTCTCTGTGAGAACCTGGGCATCACAGATCAGGCGCTAGCCTGGTTGACCGCCTTCCTCTGCGATTGACCCTCCCAAGTCCAACTGGGGTCCTTTCTCTCCGCCACCTTTCGCTCCAAATTTGGTGTTCCCCAGGGCTCCAACCTCTCACCCTTGCTCTTCAACCTTTATTTGGTACCTCTGGCCCATCTCATCTCTACCTTCTCTCCTAACTCTCAGTGTTATGCGGATGATACTCAGTTCTCCTTCAGGCTCTCCTCAGCCTCCTCTCCTCTCTCGCTCATTCCTGACTGTCGTTCCACGATTCAGGAATGGTGTGCCTCTAACGATCTCTGACTGAACGCCAGTAAGACTGAGAGAACCCCTGCTCTCGCTTTCCCTCTTTCACTCTGGCTGCCCTCCTTGGGGCCTCTACTTGTGCCTTCCTGCGAGGCAAAAGACCTTGGTTTCATCTTTGACTCCACCCTCTCCTTCTCTCCTCACATAAGAGGTCTCTAAGAAGTCCCACCACCGGCTGCACCACCTCAGAAGTATTCTTCCTTTTCTCACTTTCCCCCAGAAGTTCACTGTCTCCAGAGCCCTGGTTCTCTCTAGGTTGGACTACTGCAACAGTCTCTTTCTAAATCTGCCTGCCTCTACTCTTCGCCCTCTGCAACTAATCCAGAACAGGACTGCAAAACTTGTCCTTGGCCTCGGATTGTATCTCTCCAGCCCTGAAATCTCTCCACTGGCTCCCGGTGGCTGCAAGAATCAAGTTCAAGACCCTCGGCATTGTCCACAAGGCTTTCTGAGGCTGGGGACCACACTACATCCAACTCTCTCTTCCTAAGCACTTTCCTTCTTGAACCCTCTGCTCATCCACCTCCAACTCTCTGAGGGTCAGAGGCTTCTCCAGGTTGAAAGTGGGGGTAGATCTCTCTCCTCGGCTGGTGCCTCCCTCTTGAACAGCCTCCCTGCCTCTCTCAAACTTGAGCATGACCACTCAAGACCTTCCTTTTCACTTCTGCTTTCTCTCTCTCCCCTGCTGATGTTCTTGTCTGCTGCACTAACTGCTTATCTGGCCTCCCTCTGAACCTTATGGGGACCAGGCTGCTTCACATCCAGTAGCCCCATGCACTGCCTCCGGGCCTACCGCACACTAGGGACTGTATCTGCAACTCTACAGTCCCCTGCCTCCTTGCACTTACTTAGAACCCGCCACCCCGGCAGCACTTACTTGAGCTTTTCTTATTGCACTCTCCCTTTCCCTCCCCCTGGCACTTCTCTTCTCCCTTCCCCCTGCACTTGAATGATCTGAATGACACAAGGCCTAGTAAGATTGTTTAGTCCTCCCTTTGTCTCCCCTTCCTTGTCTTGTCACGCCCAGAAACTTCTTATGAAGAGGCGCGTTATAAATGACTTATAATATCAAATCAAACCAAACAGGCCCACCACTTAAGAAACAAATATACGGTTGTACATAAAGCAAGTTTATTGTACAAAGCTCTGGGGAGCAGTTAGATGGTGTTGCAGGACCACACTAACCCAAGTCTCAATAATAAAACATCAGTTGGCATCTTATATACTTTTTGCAACAAGTAAAACTCTCCCAGATACTCTATTACAATCCACCCCACCAAATAGATTGGACAAAAACCTCTTTAAAGAAATTGCATCTTTTCCCAACTCTTCCATTTTCATTGGCCAGTTTTATCTTAATAGTCCTATTCAGAACAAACCTCTTCCTAGGATTCACCCGTAGTAGGCCATGATTTCAGTGCATGGCTAAACATTGTTATTGAAAACATAATCCATTGCTAGCAATAACTGGCCTAAGGCGTTTAACTTTAAGTGTGATTACACATGGTCCGTTTACATATTTTAGCAAATAGAGGAAGGTCTGAATAAACAGGATCGATCTTCTTCGAATTACTGATTGCGATCGCAATCCCCGAGACTCCTGATGCTTCTGAAGACCTACTAATTTATGCGGCCACAACTCCGGAACATACAACCTCTGATGACCTGTAAAAACAATTAACCGCCGGAAACCCTGTCCTCAGGCCTCATTTTTATTATCACCAAACAAATGACCAACCCCCTCTAGCAACTTCAGTACGATGAACGAGATAAGATCTGTTCCCTTGAGGGACTGTTAAATCATAAACCTTGTCCTGTCATGTGACCTTCTTACTGGGTGACACATTCTTCTTTCTGTCAAGAATGTCCCTGCTACTTAAAATTCATGTGCAGCAGGTAACCACAGAGATTAAAATGACTGATTTACACAATTTTCTGCCATCTGAAAACCTGAGAAAGTCTGTTTAAAAGTCATACATGCATTTTGCAAGAGAGTCCCATCTACCATGTTTTTTGCAAAGCACCCCATTGTGTGGATTGTGTTCATGTTGCATGTGCAGTTTTAATATTGTATCTTTCTACGTGCGTGAAGATCTAATATGTATACATTTTAAACAACTGGAACACTAAAAGTAACATATCCCATCCATGATTAACTGCATTCGATACATACGGATTTGCAACATTGCGCCCAGTTTGCTGCCATCCCTCCGTCATCAATATGGTGCACGCAACATGAATGCCTCAAAATAATGGGAACCCTTCCTGACCTCCCCGACACTCATTTCTGAATTCAACGCCCCTGCATTCTCCAGCAACTCGCCACACACAATCCCTTTGTGACTCTCGCTCAAATCACTAACGCAACAAAGCCCTATAGAGACACACCTCTGTCCTCTCTAAAATATCGACCCACCTCTCTCGCGTCATCTTGTTCCCGGTAACAGAACCTCGACTTGCCCTTCCACTTTTATCCCCCCTTCTCACTGCTCTCCCCTCAGAATTCCACAATCACTATCACTTAGCCATTTGTCAGGCTCCTCAGGAGACCCCCGCCGGCCCCCAGCTAAAAGAAATCTTGACAGCCACCTGTGCAGGCAACCTTGCACGATCCATCATCAACTCTTCACTGACTTCCGGCATCTTCCCAGCAGAATGTAAGACCTACTTCATAAAGCCCCTCCTTAAAAAGGGCTCTCTAGGCCCTCTTGGCCCATCCAACTACAGACCCATCTTGAATAATTGTTTAATGGCCAAACTAGATGACCGATCAGTTTCCTCACAACTATGCATCTTCTCAGAATCTAACAAGATCCTAGATTCTGCTCAATCAGGCCTCAGAGCATTAAGAGGACCAGAATCCTGCTTAGTTTCAATCTGGGATGATCTAAAAAGACACACTGACTCAGATGGATGTACTGCCCTAATCCTGCTCGACCTCTCAGCAGCATTCAATACCATAGACCACTCCATCCTGACCGAGAGACCACACACTCTAGGGAGCAGGGACATAGCTCTGAAATGGATATCCTCCTTCTCCAACAGATCACAAATCATTAATTTGCTGCTTTTCTCCTCTGTACCCCTGCCAGGCCCCCACAGTGTACCACATGGTACCTCTCGCTCCTCTCATTTCTTTAACCTCTGAGTCTGCTTCCTGCCCTCATTTAAACTCATGGTTTATCTTGCTACAGCTATGCCGACGACACCCAACTCATCTTCAAAATCTCAAAAAAGCCTCCCTCTACCTGTCCCAATCTCACATCCTGCCTCTCTGAGATCAAACGCTGGATGACAGCCAATCACCTTCTACTCAACCCAGGCAAAACTGAAATCATGCTATTGCGAAAAAACTGCTCCTTCCCCCAACCCACCTGTGGCAACCTCTTTAGGCCCAGCCCCCCTTCCAACACATTAAAAAATGGCGGTTGCATTATGGACTCAGACCTGATTCTGTCACATCACACTAAATCAGTGGTTAAAAAAAGTGTTTCCTCCACATATGGATCCTTCTCTGCATTTTTCCTTTCCTGACCTTTCCACACAGTCACTGCTATTTTTGCAATCATCTTTTCACACCTAGACTATGCCAACACACTATACTTAGGAGCTCCCGCCTCACTGCTGAGGAAACTCTGAGTGCAAAATACTGCTGTGAGACTCCTCCTAGCATTAGGCCCTAGGGAACATGTCTCTCCCATCTTCCGAGTCCTCTACTGGCTTCTGCTCGGTTATCAAGCTTCTTTCAGGCAATGTGTATCACTCATTGAGCCTTCTACAACAAAGGACATGAATACCTCCAGCAAAAATGGACTAGGTGGAGAACACTCCAACGCAGGGAATCAGACACTCAGGGGACTCAGGTAGATGGGTGATTAGTGAATGTTGTTTCTCTAGAGGACCGGGCACTGAGGAGACCAGCAATGGCAGGACAATGAGCTCTATTTTCCATAGATGACTATGCATTATCTCCACCACGCTCAAAGCAAGCCCAGTATTTTATACTCTACAAAGATGGCCTAGACAAGAGGACTTACTAAGTACCAGTATCTGGCTCTTATTTCACTTTTCTGAATGTAAATTGCATATCAACTGCATGTTAGCCATTGAGGCAGGTGTCCTGCACATAACGTGCAGCAGAGCCTTCAACTGTATACAGTTGTCCTGGGGATTGACAGGCTTCTTACATCATCCTGCCCTCTCTTATGCTGCAAACCATGGAATACATCTGAGTCCCGGAAAAAAAGTAGGTCCAGCTATCACCTAGTTACTGACGCAGCACTTTTCCCTATGCCTTTGCAATATGCGCTGCATGAAAAATTGCTTTAACATAGTCATCTCTGCTTATCATTGACTAGGAAATAAATGTTTGCACGCATTGTGCTGTTCCTGTCATTTACATGTCTGCTCAGACCACAGTCTTCCAAAGGATGTTCATCCACCACAGTGCTTCAAGGCCATACCAATGGCAGTAGGCGCTATACAAATATCAAATAACATAACATATATTGGGCACAGCCAGCATACAAATATTTTTTTACAGTGGAATGCTGTAATATTGCGGGCGTAGTATCGGGAACATGTGTATTTACAGTGACAATACTATCATATATATTTTGGTCACAGCATGCATTAGGCATATACTGAGCAGGGGCAGCATGATAACCTTACCATATGATACTGGAATATATTGGCACCAGAAACATGAAAATGTGTTAATACAATGTACTATAAGAAATAGAAGTTGGTGGATTTGATACGTTGGACCTGTGTGCTCGTGCCCACTCTAAAATTAAATAATAAGAAATGTGTAAAAGTGCACTGGCAGCGACCACTCTTTTCCCTCCAACTCATCCACCAGGATTGCAAAATTAGAGAACAAAATATTATGAGTATGGGAAGGTGACTCGCACTCAAGTTAAATTAGGTAAAGAAGTACAACTGTAATAACAATGTTGCCAGAAGGTATAAATTCAGAAGATTGTATGGTTTATTCCAAATCGTGAATAGCCGACATGTGTTTCGACAAACTGGTCATTTTCAAGGCTGCAATTTTCAACATTAATAATCATAATGGTACATATTAAAAAACAAATAGACCATTCGATTGGTCCATCGTAGCAGAAACAGAGTCATCAAGTTACAAAATAACATAAAACATTGAGATGATAAACCAACAATTATTGAACATTATTATAACAGATGACTATCAATGATCATCAAAACCAAACATACCATGGACTTAGGAAAGCTAAAAGGGGGAAAAGAGGTGGAAACATTCAACTCAAGTTAGGACAGATGGAATCTAAACTAATCTGTTTTTTAAGATGTACCACGCGGGGCTTGAAAACCGATCATAAAATGAATGTGTTCTTATAATGGCTGATCTGTGACGCTAGGCATCAGGCTGACTTGTCTGTTACCCACCCATTATAAATGTGGTCTTGGGGCTCCATATACTAGACTAAATTGACTGACAGTATCATTCATTTAACATACCTCTTATTAGGGGTTTGAGAATTCTAATAATTAATTTTGTTCACACTATTGACTAATGTAGCTTATCTCTTAACTACTCGCTAGATTAGGATTCACCTGACAGCTCAATCCATTTGTGCTACGTTAACGTGTTCTCTTCATCAGTAATACAGAGGCCTCTGGCCTATTGTCCTGTCAATATTTATTATGTCTATGCTATAACTACATCTGGAAAATCATGTAAATCAATCTTCGTATTGCGATAAATTTTTACTTTCATTGGCGAGGTAGACCGGGTTCTTATTTTATTTTCGAATTTACTCAAGGCTATTACACCTTCTTTCTCATACTAGGAAGAAAAAGGCTTCCGGCTTATGTATTTCGTCAGCGCGCATTAGGACAATGTTACAACTGCTTCTTATACTAATGCTAACCACATTTATAACAACCTTACTGACTTTCAATGATTTGCAGGATCGCGGCATAGCCATGCACGAACCTGCCCCTTTGTTTACTTCTGACGTCACACGTTGATACGTGTGATGTCAGTACTTTAATACGTCAGTTCCATGACGTAGCTGCATGTCCATCATATTGAATAATGACGGTCATTTGCCATTGAAGATCAAATGCTACTGTTGCATCGCAGGGATTGGGCCCCTCAATTGGTCTCTTTACCGAACACGGGTAAGGATGCTTTCCTTGATTTTATTAGATTAGGAGACCCAGATGCACTGAGCATGTTTTGCTCATGCAATTGCAGATCTAATGTGCGTATTCTAGACTTTGGCTTTAGGTATATAATTGTAATTGTGAACTATTCAAGTCTACTCCCGTCTTGAAGGGCTATGATTGTGTTCAACTACTGGTTGATTCACTGGGACCAGGTGTAACTTCACTACAGGTCTCGGGTATGATTTATTATATTATTTATCAATATTATTTTCGTTCAACCAAATTTAGATTACTTATCGAAATCACTGAACTTTGTTATAGAGTCATCTTATTAACCTACAATTCTTTATTTTCTGGATTTTACCAGTTTACTAGCAAGAAGATTTCACCATTAAAGGACAAGTTTCTCCTCCCAGGTATGTACTCCATACCCCACATTATTTGTTATTCTCTTTATAATTGGACATTAATCTATTTTATGACCCTTGCTATTTGCCGATAAGGTTGTTTTCATACATGTTTTTTGCAGAAATCTTCACTTTGAACTAAGAGTTAGGGTAAGAGCGGCTTACGTCTCTTTCTGGATCTATTTGGAAGACCCCACCACCCTAATATTATTTTGAATTCATTTTCAGTCACATGGGTGAGATTCTGAACCTATAAAATGCCCATAAACCAGATTGTTTATACAATAAGCTTATCACTGTTTGTTTTTCGGTGGCTTTGGTGCCAAATCAAGTCTGGCCTGGTGTCAACTTTCTTTTCTTGTTGAGGCTGAATGTCCCACTTTCCCTCCTCCACCTCCTCACCTGAGGAAATCGTGTCCTCTTCCACTGGGCTCAAGGATCGATGGGATCTGTAGTCCTTCTCCTTTTTGTTTTGCAGTTTGAGTCTCACACGAGAGGAAGCCACAGTGAAGGCTACTAGAGAGCACTTCCCTGAGGACCCCCCTCCCGGGAGAGACGAATTAGGGGAAAAAGCCCAACGTGGCAAAAAACACCCTCAGAAATGTGGCAGCTGGACGGAAAATGCAGGATACAAATGGAAGAACGTGTTCGTCCCAATGTGGGCACAGGAATCTGAGAGGGTTGAGTTGGAGTTCGGACAACCACGGAAAACCCAAAATATAGGCAGCAGGACAGAAAGTGAAAGTAAGGTGCAGCGAGGCCACTAGGAAAGAAACCTGTAACGAGGTCCACGCATAGAAAAGTAGCATAAACAGATGGGAGTACGAGCAGAGAGGGAGAGAAAGCATACAAGGTAAGAAAACCGGTAGAGACAGGGAACAAAGCGTATCGCAACAACGGCAGCAAAGGAAAAACACAGCTGACCGAAAGGTTGCAACGCGCAGATGTCAAGAGGAGACGTGCCTAAATAATACTACGTACATACGACATAAAAGAACTAGACCGCTGCATGTACGTAGTTGAAAGCGTGTTGGAAATCAGGAAGTGCAGCAGTGACTCCAACGGCGCCATAAACGCCAATTTCCAAGGTGTCGCATGACACCTGGTGCCACATATTAGGGTATAATACTCTCTTAATTTTACCAATTTAATACAGAATATATAACATAATGTGTTTATGGATGGATACAAGACCTCATGTGTCTTTTATTTTCTTTTGTCTTCCTTCTCCTTTTATTGTGTTTTGTTCTGTTAATCTTCTGTTCAAACTGATTGACTTCTCCACCTTCAACCCGAACTGTGGTATGTTTGGTTTTGATGATCATTGATATTCATCTGTTATAATAATGTTCAATAATTGTTGGTTTATCATCTTAATGTTTTGTTATTTTTTAACTTGGTGGCTGTGTTTCGGTTACAATGGACCAATTGAATGGTTTATTTGTTTTTTAATATGTACCATTATGATTTTTAATGTAGAAAATTACAGCCTTGAAACGACCAGCGTGTCGAAACACGTGTTGGCTGTTCACGATTTGGAATAAACCATACAATCTTCTGAATGTATGCGTTCTGGCAACATTGTTATTACAGTTGTTCTTCTTTACCTAATTTAACTTGAGCGTGAGTCACCTTCCCATACTCATAATCTTTTGTGTTAATACAATAGCCTGTTTCCGTATATTATGCACAGTCAACATGAAAGTGTCTTTTGACAGTACCATGCTGGCAGATGTTGGGCACAGCCAGCATGAAAATGTGTTTTTGACAGTGATATGCTAGCATATTTGGCATTGTTTGCATAAAAATGTGTTTTACGGAGACAGTACTGACATTTCTTTGCACAAGCAGTATGCAAATACATTGTACAATCTCATACTGACATACATTCGGCACATCCAGCATAAAAATGTTTTACAGTGGCAGTCTGACATATATGACACAAAGGCATGATGTTTTTTTTTAATGGCATGGCAGCATATATTTAGTACAAAAAAGTGAAAATATGTTTAATATGAAAGCATTGGCATATATTGTTGGGCAAAGCCAACATCACAATGATGGCTTGTATTGGGTACAGGCAACATGAGCATGTTTTTTACAGTGGCATGTTAGCATATATTGTGTAAAAATTATAAGGGTTGGTTATTGCACCTTACACAATACTTTGGGTTGAGATCCAGTGGTGACAACTATAAAAACCTTTGATATCATCGCTGATAAATCTAGCGTATGTTTGCAATCACATATTAGCATATATTGTGTAAACCCAGAATTTAAATGATTTTACAGTGGCTTGCTAGCATGTCTTGCATGCATATAGGGAACATGAAAATATGTTTGCAATCACAATAATGGGTTGTAACTGTACTTTTACAGTGACATTCTGGTAAATATTGGTCACATCCCGCAATTAAAGGTATTTTATAGTGGCATGCTGACATGTATTGAGCACAGGTGGCAAACACATGGTTTACAGTAGCAATGCTAGCATATATTTGACATACCCAGCTTGTAAATCTGTTTTTTGGTGGCATGCTGACATTTGTTGGATACAACCTGCATGAACGTGTGTTTTACAGTGACAATGCTGACATGTATCGGACACAGCCAGCATGGAGCTGTGTTGTTCTAGTAGCATTGTGACATATACTGGTCATAGGCAGCAGGAACATATTTTTACAGTGGCATGTTGCCATATGTTGGGCACAGTCAGCATGAACATGTGTGCTCTGTTTCAATACTGGTTTATATTGATAAGTCTGCATAGACATGTTTTACAGTGACACCACGGAAATGGCTTTTGCAGTGGCATTTGGGGTATGTTAGACACAGTCACCATGATAATATGTTTTTCATAGTGGCAACATTGTCATGTATAGGGCACAGACAGTATGTAAAGGTTATTTGTTTTGCGCTGGCCTATAACGGGCACAGGTTGTATGCATTTTGTACACTGGCAAGGTCCAATATATTGGGCAAGCCAGGATGAACATGTGTTTTACAGTGGCATGTGGCTGGCCACAGCCAGTTTGAAAACTTGTGTTTAGTTAGATGGTAATACTGGCATATATAGAGCACAGTGAGCGTGAAAAAGTATATTTACTGTGACATACTGGCCAATTTCTTGAACTGGCAGCATCAATATTTGTTTTTACAGCTGTAATACTATCATATATTGGAAACAGTTATGATGAAAACGTGCATGTGCAGTAGCATGCTAGCGTACTTTGAGCAGAGTCACAATGCACTGAAAATGTGTGGGGTCTGTTTGATGCGTGTTGGACAAAGCATGAAAATCGATTTTTCAAAGTGGCAATTCTGGCAGATATAGGGAGCACCCAGGAACAAAATGTATATTGACTGTGACATGCTGGCCTACATGTGGCACAGGCAGGAATTAAAAATTGGAGCAACATATTTTAGATAATGTTTGATGTCCAAGATTATCTTAATAATTATTTAATGTATTTGAAATATGGATTCTCTTGGTTTTAGTAGATGTTTTGATGATGAAAATGTGTTTTACAGTAACAAATTTGCGATATATTGAGTAAAGACTGCATAAAAATGTTTTACAGTGGCTGAAAATGTGTTTTTATAGGGCAACGATACCATAGATGTTTTAAACCAGCCTCATTTTTTTTCTTAGGACACAGCCAGCATGAAAACATGTTGAAAAATGCTGCGGCAAGATGTTGGTGACCTGGCATATGAAATGTGATGTAAAGTGGTCTTATATAATACCCATCAGCCATTAAGTTTTTCATGTGTCCCCCTACAGAACCAATTCTAAGACCTTTTATACCCAATAATTCTGAAATGCGTGCTATACAATGCACCATTTTAACCCATTATTTAGAAAAATGTATCTCGAGAGGACGCCCCTACATTATTCGGGTGCGCTCATTTGAGAAAATATGGGGAGAATATTTACTCCCGGACGCTCTACTTGAAAGCTTGACCAACTGCCACTGACAATAAACCAGGTAAATGTGAATGTTGGCACTTGACTACAGTAAACTTTAATTCTTGTGTATTTGCTTTAGTTATCTTTATTAGTGATTAATAATAATAATGCCCCTTTTAAAAAAAAAAAAAAAAACACGGTCAAACTTTTGTAAGTAAAAGTTGTAGATCAACATTTCACTAGGATCTGAGCTAATGACTTAAAGCATGCATTCGACACTGAGTTGTCGTTATGTTGTTTGAACCTGTGACTTCAAGGTTATACACTGAAACACTGGCGTGTGGTGGGTGGTGCAAGTCACCCCGTATTCTCATGCTTGGATTCAAGGCTGCGGCTTGCAGGTACAGCGCAGGTTTTTCAGGCGGCAGTCAGTGCCACAGATCTATTTGTCTAAAGAGTAAGAGAAATCAAAACAACTTTGCATTCCTCCTTGCGTCCAACCATCATCTCTGTCCAATGCAGTGGTAAGGAACACAGTGATATGCAGCTTTAAAGCGTGGTCGGATCCGGCTTTCCCACCCTAGCAAGCACTCTTCGGAGGGTGACATCATCTTGGAGCGGTGGTGACGCAGGTGCTATATTTAAGCAGCCACTGGGCCGGCTCAGGCTGTGTCACGTGCGACCGGGCTAGTGGAGAAGGGGTGGGGGTTATTGCATGTCACTGGAATTGAACAGTGCATCAAAGAAAGAAAGGAAGAAAGACCGAAAGAAAGAAAGAAAGAAAGACGAGCTGCAACCTGCGCCGGGCGTGCAGGGATATGCCCAGAGCACAGCGGCTGCTGCACCGAGGAGAAGCCGCGACGGGCAGAGGCGCGCCCGAGGAGATTGCAGAGCACTGAGCGAGGACGCTCGGGACACACCGCCATACCGCAGGAAGGGTTCAGGTGAAGGCAGGCGCCGCGTATCAGCCGAGGACGCTTGCAGCAAGTACCTCGCAAGCAGTGTTCATTGAAGAGCCTCGAGCAGAGGGATGAGAGATGTTCATCGCCCACAGAAACGTTGACTGAATACGGACCCGCAGCACTGAGAAGAGCAGGAACGCCGTGCATGCATCCCGCCAGGATGGGCGCCCATGACCTGCTCTGCTAAGAGCAGCAGTAGCCGTGCAATAGAGGTGCATTGCCCCACGTACCTCTGCAGAGCCGGTGGAGAACAAGCCTTTGGGTTGTGCACCTCCATTCACTCTGCTGTGTCACTGTGAGAGGTGTCACGGGGGTGTCGATCGGGAGGGCCCTCAAGGAAGAGCAGGGCCAGGAGAGGGAAGTCTGCTACCTTCAGGACGGTGGCGCCCGGCATATGAGCTGCTGTCGGGGGCAGGAATCGGGCTCCAGTCGTGGATTGTGGCTTCTTGTTCTGGCTGCTTCCTCCCACCCCCAGGAAGGACGGAACGGTGGCTGCCCAGAGAGGCAGGGTGCAGGCAGATTCCCGGGAGCATTGTGGGTTTACCAGGAGCTGGCTTGAAGTAGAGTCCGAATTTTATGAAATTGTGTCGGGCTCGACCAGTGCCAATATCTTCGGAGGAGGGGCACCGAAACGAAGGGCCAAGGGTAGCTTCTTGGAAATTGCTATAGGCTTGCAGGCGTGTTGCCCACACCTCTTCAAGACAGCCAGCGTCTGCAGGACCGCGATGTCAGCCTCGACCCCAGCACAATAGCAATGGTACTGGGCCGCCTAATGTCTGCTGGCAGCCTCTGAAAACCCCATCAAATTGAAGCGCGGGATCGTCAAGCAAGCCCCGCATTCTCCCGTGTCTGGGTCTCCTTGATCTGATGTTGTCCCGTTTACCCCAGCCCCTTTTCAGAATACTAATTCCCATCTCGTCATTATAGAACTATGCATTTGTCCCAATAAGAAATATTCAGCATCCCTTTTTTAAATAAACGATATTTAATGAATGCGCTCGTTTACAAATGTGAAAAATACCTCGGTGGGGGGAGATCGCTTATTGAAAGCCTGAGACTCGGAGGGTAGGATATTTTTGTGCTAGGTGTACAGGAACACCCTGTCGGAGGCTGTGCCTGCCACTACACCACCGCCAAAGGACCTCAGGCTGTCCTTGAAACCCCTTCCTTGTTGATATATATCTCTATACCGCCCATGTATCTTTTTTTCCCAGCGCCCACCACACAATTTGACCCTTGGTGCCCACAGTGGTTTGTGCCCCCTCCCTGCTCGTTACTGTACACAGAGCTGCCACCGACAGGCTCTGTACGAGCTATTGTTGCAATGACACTGTATTGAAATAGCCCAAGGGGTGCCCTCTCCCCTCCCCCCAGCCTGTGCACATGTACAGATTACTGATCGGCTGCCATTGACAAAAAAAAGCAAGCCTGGGAGAGCTGCTGTCTCCCAGAGTAGCACACTTGTCATTCTTTAAAACACAAAGATCACTTCCATAGCATCAATCTTTTGGAATAAATAGATCCTGCAATGCCATTCTCCCTTAAACTGATTTAAACACTAGGTCGAATTATATGTATATATTGTATTACTCAATTTATTTCCTTGCATGGGGAAGCAATAAAGAGCTAGCGAGGCCTGGATGGGCCATAGAGAAGGGTGAGCCGCTGCTTTTCTGGCAGAGCCATTGACGGAGACGTAATGGACTAAAATATTAATACCCCGCAGCAGCACAAAAAGGTTCTTTCAAGATATTAACCCACCCCCCACAGGCACTCACACCGATACACTCCCCTTCATTATTTGAAAGCCTGCTGGGCCTTGCCATGTGCAGCCATGGTGTTTCCTGGACCCAGCTGCAGCATTTCAACTCGGAAAGGAGAAGACCCGAGTTGACAAGCTTATGACTCAAGACTCAAGTTGGCAAACTAATGGTGGAATAATGCTGAACCTGGTTGACTCTCTGTGGACTGAGACTCAAGTCGGCAATCGTAGGGTGCAATAAGGCTGAGGTTGATGATGTCCTACAGTGAAATAAGACCAAGGCTGATGATCTTGCAGCATTTTACAGCCCCAATTCTCCTTTGAAGGGAAAAAGCGCCTGCCTTTCCCGTCCACCTTCCATTGGGATTTGAGCTCCAGCCTGTCTCTCTAGATGCGCAGCCGACAGACAATTGATTTTTGCTCACATATTTATTTATTTACGTTGGATTTTCATGGTGCTGTTTCTAAAACGTCTTCCGTGGGTGGTTTCTAGCTGTGCAAGGAGTTTGCTGGATCTGGGGCCTATTTCTGCACCAGCGGGTTGAACACTGGAGTAGAGGGGCTTCTACTATCTGGTTCTTACTTCACGGCCTTACAAGGAGCGGTGCCTGCGGCGGCTGCCTGGTCCCTATTGCTAAACCATCCAGTAAACCTCTTGGCGTGAGCCTGCTCCGTTTTTCCCGACTCTGCTACATGCTTGTATAGGACAACCCCAGCACCCGAGAAGTGGCAGTTCGGCTTTAAGTTGGAGGAAGAAGGGAAGCAAAAGGAGCGGCTTGCCGCCCTGCAGGCAGCCCTAGTCCCACCAGGAAACATTTTGTGGCCAGTTCCACCGGGACTAGCCATGGAGACCAAACTTCCCCCAGCAGTCACACCCACAAGCCCATCTTCTCCAGGGCTATCACCGGTTCCACCTGCGGACAAGGTGGATGGTTTCTCCCGGAGGTCACTGCGTCGGTCCCGCCAGAGGAGGTCACATAGCTCATCCCAATTCCGCTATCAGAGCAACCAACAGGAGCTCACGCCACTTCCCCTTCTCAAAGGTAAGAGCGTAAGCACTGGGGGTGGAGTACATCAAAATGTGTGTAACGAAACCATTGTATGCTAGCCATGTATAAACTCACAGGTCTTGTTCCTCCTGCACAGGCTGCTCCAGGCCACCTGGGGCAGGACAATCTGCTTGTTTGTTAGTTAAAATTCTAGCAGGACAGCCTGAACAGGTTTAGACCAGCACCTGATGTTCCTGCTGTATTGTTAGTTCTTTGATCAAGGATTGCTTTTTAAACCGGCAAACATTATTTTCCAAATGAGTACATAGAGGTGCAAGAGTCAATGAACCCACTATTTTGTGCCAAGAGGTGGTACCTCTGTAGGACTGTGAAATTCAACAGGCGCTAGTGTCTCCAGAATCCCTCAATGCCTTGAGCACTGTTTGACACAGAGTGAAGAGTGTGCTGTGTGGCTTGGGGGTGACCCAGGAAGCTATTTAACTGCTGATTGTAGCCTAGTAGAGCCTGGTTAGCTTGACGCCAGCAGCTACCATGAGCTACTTTGTGCTGCTTAGGCATTTGGGACAATCTAAAAATAAACATTAGGACACATCTATGCAGCATTTGAAGCGTAAAGGGTAATAAATAATGGCTAAATTATATGTTTGTGTTTTATGTGGAAGTTAGTGTTGCAAAATGCTATGTACTAGCTCCTCATTCCCCAGTGGTAGGGCCTGGTCATGGGTTAATTCCGCTACTATGCAGCTGTTTTTAGCTCTTGCTTATCCAATCTTAATTTCGAGCACTGGGGTCCCAGTGTTTTATTTTACTGGGTATTTGTAACATTCCCACATAGAATTAATTTTCCATTTCAGTTCACATATCACAGAATTAAGAACACTACGAAGGGAGTGGGGCGAGAATAAGAGGAACAAAGAAGGGCTCTGAAAATCAGGGAAGTCTGGGTGGGTGGAATCAAGAAACCTACGAGATGTAAAACGTCAAAGGTCTCACTGTTTAGGGACAGGCCCTTCCTGAACCCTGCAGCTCTCAGTTTTCAGGTATAGGGTTGATCTAGATACCCACATGCCCTCTTCAGGATTGGATGAACTTGGATTTCAGCGCTCAAGGTCATTCAAGGGAATTCTAGAACCTATGTAAAAAGGTTTAAAGTAGCAGTAAAAAAAGAAAGTCACTGTACCCCTGTTTAGGTGATGCCTTCTCTGTGGAGTTTGGATTGAGTTCGCGAGGCCTCGCCTGTAGTGTTGTGTTCAGCTCTGAAGGCCACATCTGCAGTGTCTATTTCTGGAGGTCACTTGCGGAGTAACTGTTGTCTGTGTTTGGAGACCTCATCAGTAGTCTTGTGGACACCGTCTGCAGTGTTGCGTGCTGTTCTGGAGGCCACTTCCCCCGAAGCATAAAGATGGAGGATAAGTGGTATGGAGGAGAGCCGAGCTGTTCCAGTAATGTAATTAAAAAAAAATATGAGGGTGCTCATGTATAGCCTGAAAGAGAAGAGTAACGGGGCCATTAAAATATCATAATTGTTAAAATGCAGTAGTGCAGACACGTATATTCCAGCAGTTCTATGAGCATAGAAAAGCAGTCAACACACAAGACCTCCTCAAACAGATTCGCGAGTAACATGAGGGTGTTTTCTTTCCAAAAGGGATGTGATTACAAAAATCCTGTTTCCTGCAGTGTTGGAGGCAAAATGAGAAAAAAGTCCCCGGGTTAGGGGGAAGATGGTATTTGTAGTGGGAGAGCAAGACACAGCTGGAGGGTAAGTAGGGTATTGCACCAAAGCAGGCATTACATTTGGAGGCTACGAGGCCATTAACCCTGCAGTCTGTTTATCTAAGAGCAGATGGGATGCTCGTCTTTGTAATGATACATAATTCATTTTAAAGGAGAGAAAGCCATTCACAAAGGCAGCCACCACTTTATGGTAAAAAAGCTGTCTTGTTATCTCCACTCGGCACAAGACCTTTTGCAGCCCATCCCGCGCGTAAAGATGTCACGAGTGATGACATGGCCTTTTCTTATCTCAAGCCTAGATTGTGGGATGGACTACACCTGCGCCTTAGCCTCGAATTTAAACTCTCCAGCAAACTGTTGTGTGCGTAGCTGTGAGTGCAGCTCCAAGTCGTCGTGTGACCAAAAAAACAATTAAAGCTTTGTGAAGCCGAAAATGCCCTCTAAAGCCCCATGGTCACCATAGAGGAAACAGTATTGTGCTGCGAGCCTGTAAAATGTGGGCTACACTCGTACATACGACGTCAAGGATTTTAGGCACTGCTCAATTAGCTAGAATACAGTGATGATGGAATGGGCTTTACTTAAAAAAATGAATGCAAATGTGTGCATATTGTGGGCGTGTTCCATAAAGTTTGAATCAATTAACAAAAGGACTGCTATAGTTGGGTTGTTTTGGGTCAACCTCAAAGGCCTCGCGCCCTTTTCATATTGTAAGTCTCGCGTGTCGCGTCTGTGTGAAAAGGTGTTTGGAGGAACCGCTACCCCTCCTCAGTGCTTTTAGGCAAATGTAGATAAGGATTTCACACGATTGACTGCGCCACACAAATTTAGCCAAGAATAAGTACATAATGGTTGTAGGTCACATTTCTCCCGTGCGAGAGCCCTTTTTATTTGACACATGTTTCGGCTCTTGCTGAGCCTTTCTCAAAACAGGGCATATCGCAACAAAGCTCAATGTCATTAATATCGCATGACTGCGAAGAATCTCGTATGAGGCAAAATTAGATCTCTCGTGTTCCAATCCCTGGGTTAGAATCCCACCTGCTAATTGCAGAGACCCATTTCACACGCGTCTGCAATTCTGTGAAAACCGGACTACAGTGGCCTCTAAAAGGAAAGATCATGATTGGAAACGTGGTGTTCGGAACAGTGCAAATTCTAGACAAAAATGTGCCAGTGGCGAAACACTAGAAAGGGCCACTCCCGCAAACATGCATGCCAAGGTGACCTTTTCCATTTGGGATATGTTTGTCCAGGCCAGGGTCGGACTGGGGCATACATTGTCTCGGGCACCAATGAAAAAGTGGCCCACTGTTACAAAGTTCAGTTTATTCCTTTTATGACAGACTGTTTGAATAGTACCAAGAGGGAGTTTTTTTAAATAAAAATGTGCAATTTAAAATATGTATTCAGCAACAGTGGTCAAAACTACTAACCGCATAGTGAAGTAACTCATCAAACTTGCCCACATTTTTAAATAAATTGGGCCACTTTGACCAAAAAAACAGGCCCACACTAGCCTTTTCCGTTTTTGATTCGGGCATTACCCTATTGCCTTATACGCCAGTCGGAGCCTGGACTAAACCTGTGTTTTGTGTGCTTTCGGAGACTTAGTCATAGATCTAGAATGGCAAAAAAAGTCCCAAAATGCAAGGTAAATTCTAGAACTGGATTATAACTAAAAAGAATGGGGTATGTTTGCAAGAATGCACAATCCTGCACTGTAGTCCTTCCGCAACCTCATGTATTTCTTCTGAGTTAAATCATATTATTTTGGCTTCTGCTTAAAAGTATTACGTTCACAACAACATAGACCACAATATAACACACAGGAATTCCTTCTCTTTAAACCATCGTTAAGTAATTGTCTAAATGAAGGGCACTTTTGTCGATTTTGCTGCCACAGATGCAGCTATTCCTGCTTTGTAATCTTTGTCCAACCAATAGAAACGGCCAATTGTAAATGTAATACATCTGAGAAAAAGTCTTTCAAGTACATATGTAATGGTAGGCTACTGATATAGTGCTTAACATACCGCCCAGTTGCTGTTCCAAATGCTTCAGGAGTAGTGTGGATGAAAGGGAAGTAGTTGGCGGACGAGGAAATCGGTTAGTGCCAAGCCGTAAGATTAGATTACATCGCTGGTGCCTAAAATCAAGTTGAAGCTTCTTGGAAGTACTATAGAAGTAGACAGGAGAGAAATAGGTAAGCTATGAGATGATCCAGTCATGTTGTCGTATGATTTGAGTACTTAGACTAATTATGATAATACCTTTCAAATGGTGTGAGTACAGGGACATAAAAGAGCAAAACTTGACATAAGGTGAGAGTACCCACTTACACAATGCCTATAGCTAGAACGCGGCATGCATACCTGGGCATCTGACAGCAATATCTGTCTAATGGATTAAGTACCTGGTCATATAATGCCAACATCTAGACAATAGTGTAAAAATACTCCCCTAAAATGCAAGTACATGGGCAAATTATCAAAATATCGAGCCGAGCGAGTTGCATGAGTGGCCGCTGTCTCGTGGCAACTGCTGGCAGTTTGAGTACCTGGCAATGATGTTAGCACCTTTCTATAATGTGGGAATACCTGTAGTATGATGTATGTGAACATATGACAAAACCTGGAAATGACAGTAATCTGGGCATGCAATCATAACACTGGGCAAATTGTGCGCGTAGCTGAGCATATGATGGCAATAGATAGCAATAATACATAGCAATAAAGAAAACATTTTCTCTATACACAATGCAAACGTTTGTTTTCTTAACTAGGATATTGTCAATGGAGCCCTAGAACACCAAACAATGGCAGTTAACCTCTTAAAGCAATCCACAGTCTTCTAACCTTAATATGCTCTAACCCATTACATTAAATTTTTTCAAATTCTGCCCTTTTTCCCGAAAACGTGAAGAGAAGCAACCGACATAGTAGGTAAACATGTTTTTCCCAATTTACCCAATTGTTCCAGTAAACGGCACAGGGTGGCCATGTGACTACATGTCAGCTGGGCACCTGTTTCGAGACGTGTATTTAGCAAAGCATTGCATTCCTGTTGCATTCTTGTTGTTTCACTTGGAGTAAGTAGCGGATATTTTTTTTTTTAAAGAAACCCCAGGTTTGAAGAAGTGGTGTCCTGATGACGACTCACTTATTTGATAGCCCTAAGACAGCAAACACGAGAAAGTGAACTTGGTCACCTGCTATCAGATCTCACATCATACATTCAAGCTAATTCATCCTCTTCTACCTGTATCATGACTCAGATTGGCCCATTGTTTCTGTCTTCCACCCCGGCAATGGCCCCATACTTTTCCACCTCCCCGGCCTACCCTCTCCTTGCAGTCTTTCCAGAACCAAAAACAAAATGCCTTTTTGCCTATTTAGGTCTTCATCAGCCCAACCCTCCATACTGGCTGTTCAGTCTCTCCACAGTAATTAACACACTTTGTCCCTTATTGCGAGGTGTGAGCCATCTAGAAATATTCTGCAGGTAGTTAAGCCTTTGCCAGCCCCATGCTGGTAGACTGACATGGGTGGGGCAGGCTTCTACCCGTCGCTCCTGCTGCCTAACAGCATTGTCTCTTTGCCCTTTTATGATATAGGTGTTCATAGTAATCCAATGTAAGCGCTCAATCTATTGACCTGTAAAGAGCGCAAGACCGAGTAGCTTATGTAGGGTTTCAGAGATTTGACCTGTGAGTTACTGCAGTACTCTGCAATGGAAGAGCGGCCCTCTGACCTATTGTTCCTATTTACATCTTTCTTCCATTTTGCACCAGTCACAGAAGCAGTATACACCAGTGCAGAGCAACCTCCCCACCCACCCCTGCTACCGTGGTGCTCATGAATATGAATTAGTCAGCTGCGGCCAGGCCTGCATCAATGAAAGCCCTAGTGGACCAGAAAGGATCTGTAGGAGAAATGGTGAGGTTAGCAGATCACTCCCTATCATAAGAACCTAGGCCGTTTCTAGGGATGGGCAAACTGGCCGACAGCCCCGGGTGCATGTAAGAGGGGAGGCGCTTTTGGATGCCTGTTGAATCTCTGCCCGGGGACCAGGATTTGTATTTTTGTTATTCACTGTGGTGTGTGCTTTGAAATGATCCCGATTCTTTGGCATGCTCAATTTCAGTGTAAATACGCACCCCCAGTGCAGCAACTTAGTAAACATTCTGTTGCTTTAATATAAGGGAGACCAGGAGCATAACTACACAAAATACTGCGTGATAGACTGCAACGAACCCTGGGTAGGGAAATTACTGTGTGTTATTGCCATATCTAGCATGCTGTTTGTACCCTTTTGTTAGGTACAAGTCTTGCAGAATAGGCCAGCTTTGGCTCACAATTTTGCTCATGTCTTGTGGCGCAGGTAGCAGTGGTTTAAGCTTTACTCACACCCAGAGTGGGTGATCTTGGTTACAGCATTGCTACGTTTCCACACAAAATGTACTGAACAGTACATGACTGGCAGCTTCACTGTAAGTTTCCCTTTGCCGCCAGAACATGCACAACCTGGCCCTAAGCCATGCAACCTTCAGCCAAACAGAGAACACTAACATCACGGACCGGCCCAAGGTTCCCTGATATCACAGTACAGGTACAACCCAGCCAGAAGGAGTGCAAGCAACACACACACAGTACTATGCAGGCATCATTGAAAGCTTTGTTCATGCATATCAGATGTACATCGAGGACAGCAGCACCCGAAGAACAGGTATGCTGCACAGTGCTGGACTGGCATTCAGGGAACTCGGTACATTTCCGGGTGGGCCTCTGCACCAGGGACCTCTTTTGTGAGGGTACTCTTGTTTTTCGCCCCTCTTAGAGTGGTCGGTTTAGCTCACATGCTGTAACATGGGGCAACTTTGAAAAACATTTCCAGGGCCACTTTTGGTTTCCAGTCCACCCTTGACGCTGCAGTATGGACATCAACAGGGCACGCTTTACTTAACCCAAGTGCTAAGGGGGAGTATGTTCATCCTATTGTGTAGGAATTTGTAATAGCCAAGTAGATATTAAACGAAGAGCAGGGGTGTTGCTAGGTCTGGAAAAGATCTGGGGCTGCACTAATGTCGGGGGACTTTCGGGACCCTGAGCGTATATCCAGGGCTACAACCAAAAGATCCAGAGCTATAGCCCTCTAGGCACCGCTAGCAACGCTCAAGAGGATTTTCGTCATATGCCGCAACAGCGCAAGTTTCCTTTAGTAGTACAGGCACAACATGGGAAGGAGCAGTGCATGCTCCACTCACATGGCGGCCACTGTGCCAGCTTCCCACGTGCACGCAATATATACAGCATAGGCAGAAGCGGTGCACACTCCCATTGCATACAGAACTGTTGTATCGACTTGGACAGCATTTGTTCAGGCTTCTGTTACATGCTCAGAACTTGACTAGTCACGAATAGAACCTGCCCAGCCCAGGTAGCAGCAAAACAAACTTTCATGACACAAACAGCACAGGCAGCAGCAGTACTAGTTTCCATTACACACTCAGACACCCAGGGCTCCTGTCAGGAATGTGTACTAGGAAAGATTTTCAAATCTTTTATTTTGCTAATAGCACATTGAACATTTTATCCTATCTGAAAGCCACCTCTTAGTTCCTCCCTGCCTCTAGACAACAAGCATCACTTAAATCAAGCATTGGGCAAACTCAGACCGTTCAACGTCACCAGCCATTGATTAGACTAACCTGTACACAGGCGATGGGTTCCAGCTTGCTAAACACCAACACCCAGCAAAAACCCAATGCATACTGCACACACGTGCAGGCAGGCAACGATAAAACCCGAACTGACTCTTGCAGATGATCGAATCACAAACCCTGAACCCGCTGATTCCACAAACCCACCAATAACACATCTGTTTACTCGCAGGATCTAAAGCCCCAAGAGGCCACGCGAATAGCTGAAGCCATGGAATGACAAGATACACTTGCATAACTGTCTTGAAGCTCACGCCTTTCCAGTAGGTATTGATCAGCAGAAACCCATCACCACTGCCACGAATGAGAAGACATAGGAGCAACATGTTTCACTCCAGTTGAATTTTGCCGGTCCGGAAACAACGCCACCGGTAAGCTTGCTGGTACTGTTGTTTCCGGACCGGCAAACTACGAGGTCTGCGAGCGGGTGCCTTTCAGCCCGCCAGGTCTAACCTGGCGGGCGGCATGGCACGCGCCCGCCGACCATGTCGGATGCACCGGCAACATTCAAGGATGTCCGGTGGGACTCAAATGGGAATGGGGAGTAATATTTTCCGGCGCCCGGGAATGGGCAATTACCGGGCCTGCCGGGGCTGTAATGCCCCGATAATTGTCCATTCCCAGGCGCTGGACAATTCATGGCTACCGCCAGACTTATGACCCCCATTGTCTTGTTTTTCTCCCATATTTCTCTCTGCTTCCTGTCATACAGCTTGGGTGGCGGAGGTTGTATTTGTATTTGTGAATTTATAACACGCATATCCCAGAAAGTGGAAACCCAGCAAAAATATTGCATCTGGGCACAGATGGAACTAATAGAGACCTGGCAGCAGAGAAATACATTTGTTTTAGTAATAACAGCATTATATAAATAAATGTGTTTTCAGTTGTTTCCTAAATACATTTAAGGATTTAATTTCCCGCAGTGTTTGTGGAAGAGTTCCACGAGCGAGGACCAAAAATCCCAAAGCGTTTATCTCCCTAGGTTGAGGTTTGAGAAAAAAGGAATGTTAAGTGGCCCTGTCCATTTGATCATAGAATACGGTTAGAGCAATGAGCAGGGATCTTGAGGATAGGTAGACTGGGACCTGACCATGGATACACTTGAAAACCAGGCATAACGCTTTAAAAAAAATCCTTTTCTCCACCGGCATCCAGTGAAGATTCCTACGAAAAGGAGAAATTATAGATTTTCTAGGAAGATCAAAAAATGTGTCATACCACAGAGTTCTGAACAACTTGTAATCTGTGGAGTTGATACTTGGGTATGCCCATGAACAGGGCATTACAGTAATACAATCGAGCATTGGTCAATGTTCCCACGACCAGTGGTCGATCTTTTTCTGCAATTAAAGACATTAAGGGTTTCAGGAGTTTCAACTGAAAGCAGACTGATTTGATGATCTGATTTCATGCATATTGCATCTTAGGTTAGATTGCCATTCACAACCCAAGTTTTTTACTTTCTCAGCATACTCATTTGGAGCCCCAAATAAAGTTGGGCAAGGAACAGAATGTAGCGCATTGGCTACTTTAACCTTTGAGCCTAAGACCTTGATCTCAGTCTTTGACGGGTTACATTGCAGTTTGTTTTCCAGCATCCAATTTTGAATTTTATCAGCACAGGTCAGCACTCGCTCCATTGCTTCCAATGGTTGCTCTAACCTAACATAGATCTGTGTGTCATCAGCATAGGAATGGTATCCCAGGTCAAACTGAGCAAAAATGCTTAACAATGGACCAATACACACATTAAACAAAAGTGGTGACAAAGAGGAGCCTTGAGGTACTGCGCATGTGACGTGCATGAGATCAGACACGTATAGACTTACTTTAACCTGATTGACACGGTCCGTCAAAAAGGATGTAAACCATCTATTAGCAGTGTCAGACACCTGAGCCACTGATGACAATCTTGACTTGAGAATGTCAAAGTCCACTGTATCAAAGGCTGCCGACAGGTCCAGTATGATGAGCATGCTAATACCACCCTCGTCAGCAGGTTCCAGTGCTTCCTATTGAAAGGCTCAGGAGCACTCATGTTTGTCATGTGTCAGGAGGGACTTGGTGTGTGTGTGTGTGCATGGCTTCTCCTCTGTGGTCTGTTCGGTATGCCAAGGGAACATCTGCGTAGTCTTCAGGTCTCCTTAAGTAGTCATAGCTGGGTTTTGAAGGGCATAAAAGTGAACACTTGGAACTGACATCATCATGGAGTCCTTGCCTGATAGATGGCTCCCCAGGCACTATGCCTAGGCAAGCCCAAGGGAAGTACACCAGCTGGAGGCGGAGTTCACATGCGACACTGGTATTCCAGTAGTGGAGTTCGAGCACTGTCCTTAAAGCAGATGCTTGCAGATTGAGACCATCAACACTTTATAGTTCCATTGAGTACCACACTTTTAGGCCATACATGCTGTGCTCATCCCACTGCCAGGGACTCCCCAAAGTTGATTTTCCGTCTTCTATAGCTATGCTGAGAAAGACAATGGAAAAAACAATGTGGGGATTGAATTATTGTGCTTGGTGTATGTGGGGCTTGGTAGTAGTTGTTTATTGTGTATTCCTGGGGGTTAGTAACTGTTGTTATTATTAAAGAACAATCTAGTGTGGATTGCTTTTCTTTTTCTGTTTACTGTTATGGCTCATCCTGGTAAGTGAAGTGAGGGAGATGCAGAAAGGAGGCTCAGGTGCTGTAGTTCTACCCAGAAAGGCCAGGGACTGAATCTACCACACCACGTCCACTTCACTGTCATTCTCCTCTCTGATAGTTCATTTACTTGGTGTCTGCCAACGATCCAGTGCTGCTCTGATGCTGTAGTTCTTTTTAAGGGATCGTTAAGCTTACTATTTACATATATATATATATCAGTTGGGTTTAATTCCTTTGTTGCACTTGTGTTAACCTTTACGATCCATTCGCCTCACGCTCCTATACCATCCCTATCTGCCTTATTCATGCTCTTAAACTTAATCTCTTGCCCCACTCAATCCTCTTAACTCGTTCATCACCGGCCTTTACTGTTTACTTTCCCTTCCTTTGTCTAACCCTTTTGCGCTTCTTTATGAGCATGGTTGCAACAGTAAAAAAAAGTGCTATTTTAAATACTTCCCATTTTTACAATGCCACCTAACTCTGATTTGGAATTGCACAGGATATTTACGGTGCGGGGTACATATCGCTCCTTTGCCGCATTCACCAGCCTTCTTTTCATGCATGACTCATCAGCTCTTCCCTATCATCTCTCTCTCTCTCTCTCTCCTTGCTCTGCTCCGTGTGCCTTTTCTGTCTGTTGCCTCTATGACTTCCTGTTTGCATCTCTTATGTCTCCCGGTTTCTCATCTTGATTCCCCTCTTAGGTGCTCGGCTCAAACATTTCACCTGTCCATATTTCTAGATTTGATGCAGTGTTTGTGGGATTTATCATTCTTCCTTTCCCACTCTTAGCTTTTCGTTGTTAAATAATCATTTCCTGCTCATGTTAGACTAATTGGCAGAAAGAAAAAAAGGTCCTGCAGGAACAGGGAGGCACAGCAGCTTCAATTAAAACTGATGTAACAGCCTTATGGGGGTACTTGGTTCGTGTTTTAATTATAATGGCTATGGCAACACGAGAGAGAGCGAGAGCAATGGGCTGGGGTGGGTAGTTATTACATGGATGCTCTGCTCACAGAATAAGGTTTCATTCGGAGCTGTCGCTTTAAGGTGGGATTGAGGTGATTTGGGAGAAATGTGGAGCGCCCCAGTGCTGTGACATGAGGACTTGCTGTGTCGCACAATTAATGCGCGTTTGGGAAGGCTCTATGGGCCCTGCACAGTAACAGCTGCTGCGAGGCTGTATGTGGGTCCCCTAGCACAAGAATACATTGGGGTGTTGCTAGGTAGAATTGAATTGCAGTGACAGCGCTGTATGTGGGCCCAACTACTGGCTAGCAAGGGGCGTTTCTCGGGAAGAATGAGGTGTTTTAGCAGAGATGCGTTCTGACTGTAGTACGGGGACATAAGGACATCCCTCGGACATTATTACTGCCAGCGCAGAGCTGTGTGTAGGTCGCATGGCTGTAATGGGCCGGGTGTGAATGGTAATCGTTGTAACCGTGCGCGGTTCTCAGTGTTGGAATGCAAAGATATGTCACTGACCAGGTTTGGGGTAAGTCCTCCAGCTGAAGTAGCATGGCTCCTTCACGGCAGCTTTCAGGTGCGCCGGCTGAGTGGGCCATGTTTCAGTCTTCACAGTGGAAATGCTAGCGGTGCTGGCGGAGCTTCGTTAATTAATTTGACGACACTGCCTATCGGTCCTAAATGCTGCTATAGGAGAAGGTGCTGCAGGTTAAAACGGCGGTGCATTGCTTAATTTGAGGGTGTGTTTGCCACGGCTCAGTCCTGGCACGTATTGCTGAGCCCTGGCACTCATTTCTGAGCCAAGTTTGATTAAGTTGTGGTATTATGGCAACTTTATTATATCAATTGCCAGTCAGTCTTAGTAACACAACAAGCAACAACCGTGTGGCCTAGGCTGGCAGGTCATGTCTAATTATACATTTAGATGAAATAACAATGATTTGAAAGGTGACAACGCTAGTCGCTCATGCAAGCCTTTCCTGCACACTGCTCCACTGCGCCTGCATGACATTGGTGCAAATGATCTACCTTAATAACTAGTAGCACTGCACAACAGGGGTTGTGGGGGGTTGGCAACTAGAGGACCGTTACCAGTGAGCAGCCCCAACACAGGGACAAGGTCAGTGAAAAGGCAAATGGCGAAGAGGAGTGCCTGTCACAAGTGACAACCTATACTAGAAGACCTTACTGCAGTGTTTGACAGGACATTTCATTCGTTTAGTAATGATTTTGACTGTATTTGTCCATCAACTCGCCATAGGAGGAAAGCATGTTCCCTCTTCTGTCTGTGGTTAGATGGCCAATATGTTCCACTTTCCACTGATGGAATTAGAGCAAAATGTTAACAGTGATGTGTTTTAAGGAAACACACATTTATGTTATTTTGAGCCACAGCTAATAGGTTGACACTGACAGAGTCTGATCATTCATCACCTTCAATGAGCTGTAGCTTGAACCCCAAGTATGTTGACACTATATGGAGCAGATGTGGGTGTTTCCACCCCAGTGTTTCACAGGTGTGCTAGAAAATATTTGGGCCCTGGCACTTACTTTCTTACAAATTATTAACAGAGCTCTTTGCTTCAGTAAAACAAGAAATTATAACGCATGCTTCTGGTACAAGTAGGAGAATGGAAGAAACAGCTGCTGTTAGTAGAGGAATACAGGTAAGAGTTTTTCAAGGTTTCAGCACAGCCACACATTCCTTGAACAGTTCACAAAATAATAGAAACACTCAGATCATTTAGCGGTAATCTTGATTGCCCCAATTCCTTTTCTTTCTCGTCACAGTCCTTGGTGATAATGATTTGTTATTTATATTCCGCTTTCACCAAAGCGTTGTACATGGAACATATTTACATACAATTATCTTGGAAGGATGACAGGCTTATACACAGATTGCAGGAATGAGCGCTCCACCCCTTGAGCTATCTTACCGGCAAGGCAGATTGTCATGGAGATGATCCGCCTTCCAAAAGAAACCTTCCCAAAAAATCCTCAGAATTTTTTCTTTATAGATCCTTCCCCTGCCAAAGAAGGAATAAAGCAGATGAACTCACTCATAAACTGGAGGAGGGAGAGATGGGTGTCAATACTGTGTCACAGATTACCACCATGCCCCTCTTCCTCGACCAAATAACTACTCTTGAAGCATAACAACAAACAAAAATAGGCCCGTAACAGAATGACACAGCAGCATCGGAAGCTGCTTCAACACCTCAATGGAAAGCAGGCAACCTATGAGATGTGATCTGGAAGGTTTCTCTTTGTAGTGCCCATTTCCCCACACTTCCCTAATGCAGCGATACCCCCACAACCCCAGTTTCCTTGCCGCCCTCGTCCCCATGCCCAGACATGTATTGAGTGAGGGACGATACCGCTTCCCCCGACCTCCACTTCCCCATCCCACCACCCATTCCTGACAACATGCGCACACACACAGGCATCCAACACACACATGCACACACCCCTACGCCACCCCAAACTCCTTCCTTACCTCAAAGTCCGCCGCCTTTTCCCGCAGTGCGCAGTAAATGCATGTGCAATTTTATGACAGGCCGCCGTTCGATGACAGAGGCTCAGGGAAACTTTTCGAGAACAACTCTGCCCGTTCCTTGAGATGAAAAGGCCAAGTGGGAGACAACCTCTCTGATCAGGATCCCATGAACAAGGGTCAAAAGGAAATGCCCCGTCCAGAGTTTCATCTCAAAACCCCAGGGAAAGAATGGGAGCTGGCTAACCCATAAACAAAAGAGGCGTGGCTGAGAAAGGCGAGAGCCAGAAGGAGGGGTACAGTCTTACTCGTGGGATACCACGTCAGCTCGACACTGACAAGCAGTGGTAGAAATGTACCACAAAAAGGATCTGTGGTCTCGGCAGGGGGAGCGTAGGCGGAAACCTAGCGCAACATGTGACAAGTGTAGCGGCCCGGGGCCTTCCAAGAGTCTAAGTGACTAGTAACTAAGGCTCGTATTACAACTTTACACTTGCACAGGGACATGAATGGACAAATCCTCTGTATAGAATGGTCCCTATGGTTGTAAAACGTAGAAGGGTAAACGGAAAAGAATGAAAGTAGTGGAACACTGCTACTGACTGTTCCCGCTCACTAAGATCGCTGCAAACAAGGCCATTCACTGCAAACAAGACAACCAATCTGTTGTAGCTTGTGCCAAAAGCAGTAGCAGGAAAGACCCAGCAAAGAAGGTACCACGACATGGCATGCAGTAGTAGGCATCCAAAGCAGAGGGGTCCAGGTGCAACACCTGTCAAGGAGGATATGAATGACGGAAAATAAACGAAGGGCTGGTACTAAGTACTTGCACCCGCTCAGATGAACCAAAGTGCCATGACAGTCAAGCAAAGGAACAAACAAGGGAACAAAAACAAAGCCATAATCCGCTCAGTATGCAGCAGACTCTGCTCTAACATCAACCTTTGTGTTATTGTCCCAGCAGGCTGGGTTCAAATCAACATAGGAGCAATTACCCAATACTAACAACAGGACTGTAGGTTTATAAAACGTCAACAGTCGAACCTAAACGCGACAAACCTGTAGTACCTGCAATTATTCTCAACAGAGACAGATGGGTACCCAAGCTCACGGGAAACGTAAAGGGGAATTCTGCAGACCTTAAAGCCCGGCAGCACCAGCCCAGTAAAAATCCTGAACCAGAACTGAAGGTTCTGCACTGCAACTGGTTGTACACCGAACTGCAATATCACAGCTACGGCTTGGGTTTAGACTATGATCCAACTTTCTTAGCATGAGGCAGATGAGGCCATAGGTAAGGCAAGGAGAGAAACGCCACAAAAGGAAATGCTAAGAATGAACATTCTTATGGTGCAGAAGTTGCACCAGTACAGATACTGGTCAAAGCCACGCACTCCAATACGTGGGTGAAAGTTCAACTGCAGTCACTGAATGAGACTTTGAGCACAGCCGCATTGCAGCCTGACATCTAGCCATCCAAAAAGATATCTGCCTCTGGCTGCAGCAGGAGCAGCACAGGAACTGAGGGTGAGGAAGGTACCAATCAGCTACATAACCCCACAACAACCATGCCGAAATAGCCATATATTAGACCAAAATCCACCCCCACCATTGTTCACTGAGCATATGGGCCCCAAAGGAGGGGGATAAAAAATGCACTACACAGTGACCCCATCATGCTGATGACAGTAGCTAGAGACTGCCCGCACCACCACTATGACTGTGTGCCTTGTCCTGCTTCATCCAAGACCCCCAGCACTGGCCCTCATAAGGACCACTCTCTTCAAATCTTAGGGAATGACATGTGTAGCTGTAAGGCACCATCTCCAGATCTGACACTCTGATGCAGAGCAACCAGCTCCTCAACCAACCTAAAAAGAGGATTAGCTGGTTGAGTGAAGAGCACCTCATTATAAGTAGGCTTTCTGGTTTTCAGTTGATCCAGTAAACCCCGGAAAAACACCACTGATGGAAAAATGTGCCTCGTCAGTTTAAATTAAAAAGCACTGGTTTTCACCCCCCTCCCAGTGGTCTCTTAGTGTGAGCAAGGATGGGAGGACGTTTATGGGGGTGAATATGTTGCTGGGGAGGGGTCTTGGCATATAATAGGAGAAGGGGCCTACACCCCACCGCAGTAAGCCTGTATGCTTTCTCCCATTGCTTCAACTTCTGTCCCCTGACCTCATTCAAAAACATTGCACATTCTATTTTACATTGTTTTCTTTGTTAAAAAAAATATGTGGCCAGGGGCTATTATGAGTAATTATAGGCACATTTGAGCCATATTTGTGGCTGCCAGTTCATGTCTCAAAATTGGCCAACATTTCCCAAAATATCCCTTGACCACTGACAAATATTTGTGTTTACAAAAAATGGTTTAGCATGGATTTTTCAGTGCCTCTATTAATTAAATCACATTAAAGAATTTAATTAGTTTAAATAATAAACTTTACACATAACAAATATAGAAAAGTAGATAAATATAACAATATGTACAATATAAAATATACAATAAATGGTGAAAGCAAAAACAAATATAAAAACATACAATACCAACCAAAACTATGGAAATATGACAATCACAATTCCACCTTTGTTTAAATCCAGGGTAAAACTTAATCACTTGGCGAATGCAAGATCTGTTAACGGTGACCATCATATTATCGGCATCACCTTGAAAGTGCCGTATAGTACAGGAGATAAAATTAACTTGCCTCTGTTGGAAATCAACTTGGCAGGCACTAGACTGCGTATCAACGACAATGAAATGAGGAAAATAATAACATATCTGTCCAACACACAGACTGGCGGAAAACTAATAAACTATGAGTGGATTTTGACTCCCTTTCTGCGGAAGACTCACAATCAACTCCGCAATAAGAACATCCATACTCACGCATACAATCCCAAACTCGGAGAAAAGAAAAAAGAAATGCGGGGAAAGATTTTGGAACTTAAAACAAGGAAATGTCCGAACATAGAAAATGAGATCCGCAAAGTCAAACAGCGATACAGGAATTGGACAAAGAATGCAAAAGCTCTACTCGCGCAACAAGATGCAGAAGCCATGCTAGCACAATTGAAGGCGCATAACACAAGAGGACTGTGGAATCTTCTAAATCCACAAATAGACACACACCATAATATCATTCAAGGGATTTCTGAAGGTGCATGGATTAGTCACTATGAGTCGATTTATAAACTGACCACGAATAAACAGCTAATTGGTCTAGATCAGAGAGAAACGTCCCCATGGACAAATGCCTGGACATTCGAAGCCATCATCGCAATAATAAAAAAGCTGAATACATCAAGAGCGCCTGGCCCCGATGGCCTGAGCAA
This sequence comes from Ambystoma mexicanum, assembly GCF_040938575.1. Taxonomy (NCBI): domain Eukaryota; kingdom Metazoa; phylum Chordata; class Amphibia; order Caudata; family Ambystomatidae; genus Ambystoma; species Ambystoma mexicanum. Next base: position 1,091,793,050 of record NC_090923.1, read on the forward strand.
TGTCATCATAAAGAAATATCCTGAGGACTGGGCCAGATTTTGCTTACATCTCTTCACCACGATCGAATGCTGGAAACAAATTCCGCTTACCTGGACGAAAGCCATCTTGATACCAATATATAAAGCAGGGGACAGAAAATTGCCATCAAACTATAGACCGATCGCCCTTTTAGATCCGATTGGAAAAATTTTCGCCACTCTGCTGCTTAACAACCTTAATATATGGATCAAAGAAAGTAAAAAAATCGACATTAGAAAAACTGGATTCACAAAAGGTACGGGGACACATGTAAACCCCATGATTCTGAATCTATTGAAACATGAAGCGATGGCTAACAACCACAACATTTATGCAGCATTCATCGACTTGCATATGGCTTTCGATATGGTGAATAGATCCACCCTATGGGAAAAACTCAAAAAGTGGAATTGCCCGTCGACGGTACTGGAGCCAATTATCCAACTATACAACAACACAACATTTAGAATTAGACTATCGCAACAAGGCGATTTCTCGGCACCTATCAACGCAGAGAATGGTCTTAAACAAGGTTGCCCTCTTGCTGCAACACTTTTTAAGCTCTACACTACAGATCTACCTGATGCTCCTCGCTTTTTTGGGGCAAACCCACCTAAATTGAACAACCATCTAATTCACCATCTAATGTATGCAGATGATATCGTCATCTTGGACAAAACTGAGATAGGGCTCCAAAGAAGCTTAAGGGAGCTTGCAAAATACATGAGTGAAAATAAATTAGAGATAAATGTTGATAAAACAAAAATTTTGGAATTGACGCAAAGAAAGTCCAAAAAAAAAGACTTCCAATTCTATATGAACGACAAAAAATTGAGCAAAGTGTCATCAATAAAATATCTGGGTCTACTAGTGAACCAATCGCAAGTAGAAATACCCTGGACAAATCATTTAAGAGCTAAAACTTTGTCATTGGCAAGACAAGGCTTATTCCTACATAGAAAATTTGGTCAATTTTCATTAAAACCGATTGTCATTTTCTATCGACAAAAAGTGACGCCCATTTTAACCTATGGCAGTGAGACACTAATAAACCTTGACCAATCTATTTGGGACCGCCTAGAGGGTCTGTTTTGGCGGAAAATATTGGCTCTATCAAAATCCTTTCCAATCATCAGAATCAGACATGAGGTTGCGTTGCAATCCCTGCACTCAATAGTTGAGTGGAAAAAAGTAGAATTATACAGAAAGATGATTAATGAGGAAGACATCCCAGCATATCAAGTCTTTGAAGAAAGGAATATCACAGTCGCCAATACAGTCCTAGCAACGTGGAAAAACGCATTGAGTCCCATAATGGCCACAAACTCCATATCCCTTGAGATGTTAATGAAGCGACCGCAATACGCAAATAAATATACAGCGAAATGATTGGATTCGTACGATGGCTGGAAAATCCCAATACCAGATGAATTTGTCATGTGAGATTGACATTCGTGCAATGAATGAACTGCCGTCTTATCTCAAACAATTTCCGGATAGGAAAATTAGGGACTTATTTTTTAGACTACGTTTGAATCTATTACCCACACGAGAACTCATGGCAAAAAACAGACACATTTCGAAAGAAGCAGCTTTCTGCAGATTTTGTGAGAACAAACTGATGGTGGAGAATCTACATCACATCATTATGATCTGCCCTGCGCTTACGGATAAGAGAAATCGGTTCCGAGAAATGATATCTATGAAGGGGCCTGAGCTAGATAGCAGTGATAGATGGAACCTCATCCTGTCAGGGAACAGGAGTCTGACAACAACCATCGTTCAATTTTAGAACCATATTGTCTCCATACAAACTTTGGGGGCAGAGGGCAACCTGATCTTGGAAGTTCGCTACCCTCCTGATACACTTTATCGAATATAGAAGACTGGTGGTTTCGAAGTCTTGGAGGGAAAAAGTGATGTTATGTAGTCGATTCGTTGACTATCTAGATGAAACTCTAAAGGACCTTACTGATACTGTTCCCTGAAAAATCAAAATCTAGAAGTGTAATGAATGAAATATTGTTTTAAAAAGTTTGTAAATCAAACTATAAAATTACAATAAAAAAAATAATCACTTAATTTTCTATCTACAATTTAGATCACATCTTTGTATATTTGTGTCCCAGACCCTCCCCCCACCCCCTCGAATATAGGGGTTGAATAGGACATGTACAGACACTATACAATGTATGTTACATTGTTTTTTGTTGTTAAAGAAAGTGTCAGTGGGCAGGTGCTACTTTGAGCAACTGTAGCCAATTATGAGTCTTTGTTAGTGACAATACATTCACACACCCTCAAAAATTGTCACAATTTCTCAATCGCCCCGACTAGTGACAAATACTTCCTGTAACATAATTTTCTGTGATTACACTCTGAGGGCAATACATATGCAAATCAGGGTCCCTTGCACTCCCTTTGTCACACGGGCCCTCACACATCATGGAACCTGCCCTGGATCTTGATAATGGGCATCATTCTGTGCACAACTTGCCTATATCCTTTCCAGGGGCAGCATCCCGCTGACATCTGTTGCTGGCTTTCCCTGTAGACGTGTGTTGACTACCCTTTCCGAGCGACTGTTCCCTCAATAGCCTGTTGGAGTGGCGAGTGAATGAGTAGTGATGCAGGTCCTGATGCCACTGATGGAATGCTAGGGCTAATCTTCTGAGTGAGAGTTATTCAGTGACAGTTACTTGAGAAGCTGAGCTGAGAGAAGCCTGGGTGATGGGCACCGATATTCCTTATTCCTAATGTGTGATTCCTGATATGGGTACTATCCTTGGTCATGTTTTAGACTGTACCTGAGGAGTAGGAGAATAAAGAACCACAACCTACACTGGAACAGAGTGGCTTCCTTTCTTGACTCCTGTCTGACTTTCATGTGAAGTACACCTAGGTACACCACAGGGACCAGCCATAACATATGGTGACGAGCGGTGAAGGACCCCAAATATGCTGTGGGGGGAGCAGTGATATCAGGATACCGCCCCCCAGAGAAGTTACCCACCACCCAGGGCTTTGTGAACAAAGGAGTCCATGTCATAGAAGCACAGGGCCAGGCATTGCTGTCTGTGCTGTTTCCGGAGTCAATGATTTAAGAGCAGAGCTGTCGGTTTGTACAGCAGGGAGCGGAAGTCAATGTGGCCTCGTAGCCAGTGCTTGTTACATGGCCTGTATCGAGTTGGTCCTGGACAGCATTGTGTACCTTCAAAAGACTTGGTGCTCCATCCCCAGCCGTCTTTGAAGTAATAATGATGTTATAGAACGTGCAAGGGTTATGTTCTGAAGAAAGAACCTGCAACGTGATTGTGTTTGGCGTTGCAGACTCAGGCCTCCAGATAAATTGCGTACTATGCCTTTTTACGCCTGAAAATCTTGTAAATACAAAAGCTTTATTATTTTCCTGTGTACATTTACACACACGTTTAGAGCAGAGAGCAGTGCAAAGGTCAGGTTACTTGATAGAAACCAGAATGCTTATTCTGATTTTTATCTACATGGTTGTAATTGCAAGCCATGGAGGAAAGCCTCTGAAACAGAATGTATTTCTCTGACGCCTTTAAAAAAAAGAAACTGCACACTGTGATAAAAGGAATGGTTTCTTTCCATTCAACTTCTGCTGTGTTGATGCTCAGGGAGCAAGCAAAAGCACTGTGCATATTTATTTTCCTAGCATTTTAGTATTGTTTAATTAATAAGATGGAAAACTAAGTTGCAACTGAAAAATTATCTTTTGTTAAAAATTATGCTTTTTTTCCCAGTGAAAGCTAACCAGTATTGCACAATTGTTTTTTTTCAGCGTTCCAGGGCTGTGTGCATAATCATGAGGAGGCAGATCCTTTTTACACTTATAATTTAATTGACACTCTAATTATAAAAACAGTGTGTAAAATGATGAGTATGCACCGTCTAGTTTACATCCATTCAACCCTGCAGTCAATGGGGTACATTGCTATAAAGGGTCAGTGGCAGAAGAGTCTTTGCTCAATGGTGAGTGATTGTCATTACACCAATCACAGTTGTTCTAGCATCTCAAATCTTCAAGACTACAATTAAAGCATCCAAAACCTGACTCTCCAGGAAGTACAAGCGCTGTTCAAAAACAAACAAATGACAATTGCATTTGTAATTGAAATAGAAACTCAGCTAAACCTGTCCCTGTGATAATACATATAGGTATTTAACTTTATGTAGTGCTTCATACATGGTTCGTCAAACACCTACGCACTGTGATTATTATACCTCAGTCGATACTCAGTTTACTGACCTCTGAAGGATGTTAGCCAAAAAGATAGCTCAGCCGTTGAGTGCTCTTTGCTGCAATCTATGTGTGATCTGTAGGTTGCAGGTTCAAATCGCGGCAAGGCCAACTCAGCCTTTCATCCTTTCGAGGTCGATAAAGGAGTACCGACATCGGTTTGGTGATAATTGTGATAAACATGTTCTATGTAGAGCACTTTGCCAAAAGTGCTATATAAATAACCATTTGACCATGAGATTAGATATAGAATTTAGCATGGCGTCCTTTCCTCTCTGCACTATTGTATCATAACATTGGTATTCCATTTGGTAGTAATAGCTCCAGGAAATTAGGATTTTCATTAAACCTCAAAAGACAATTCTGCTGTGGAACCTCAAAACATACAATACAATTCACGTTTGCTTTACTATGTAATTGGCTAGGTTTTTGTGTTTTCAACATTTAAATATACATAGGAGCGATCAACTGGCCAGACCATAGAGAAATAATGAAAGGTGCATTCTGTCACAATGCAGAAAGCTGCAGCATAGTCACCATTTCCATACCTTTTTTGCACACATCAGCTAGATATCACATACATTTTACTCTATTGTAAAGGAGAAAAGTAATTTTTACTCTCTTGAAAATACATTTACTCTCAAGGTTTAAAAATAGGGAGTAAAATAATCCCACCTCAAAATCTTATCTGTTGCACTGAGGAACCAAAGCTCTTTCTCTTCTATGCAGCCACACGTTCCAGCTGCCTTCAGGGCACTCGTTCTCAATACAAGCAGGGACTCACACATCAAAAGATATCTGGATGTTTCCAGACAAGGTTCACCACATAGGGCTAACTGTAGATCTGTGTGTGCCCAAGTAGACATTTACTCCCCCCTCAGCTACTTTTAGTCCCCTATACTTCACACTGCAGCACATGCCAGCAATGGGTGGAGCCAGGAGCCCTAGCTGCTGCAGAACCTCTACTACCCCAGTGATAAAACTTGCAGATGACATCCCCTTGAGTCTGTAATGAGGTCTTGCGGCTTTGCATGGAAAAGGGATGGTCCTAGGATTTTGACAGCCAAAGACAAGATGACACTTTTGCACCCCATTTCTGAGCAATTATTACACCTTTTCTGTTTGAAGGTGCACTCTCTGGCTAATTTGGTCAGCCGTGCTGGTGGGGACCTAGGTGGCTGCCTGTTATTACCTTTGTGTATAGACATCCCTCTCAAGCAGAAGAAATGGAGAGCAACAGCTCCTGCCTTGCAATGCCTGGCAATCGGACAGGGGCAACTGTACTTTCAGCAGCTGCATGAATTAGACTGGAACATGAACGATGTGGAGTGGGCAATGTGAAGTCACAGAGATGGAGATTATTGATTTGGATAGGAGTTATTTATATATATACAGGGAAAATCAATGCTCCTTTGATCACAAAAGAACGTACAATCGATATCAGATTTGATGGAAAGTAGTGCGCTTCTTCCAATGGTGTGAGTTCGAGAGGCATTCTGAACCGGTTGTGGAGGGAGTAAATGGAACAGTCACTTGACACTACAGGTGATGGGATTCCTGGCACTGAGAGGACGGGACTGGACAGAGCAATGAAAGGAGTCAAGCCTGCTGTTCAACCATTCACAAAAAAGAAAGGTCCTATGTTTGATGGCGTGTGGAAAATAGATTATTTTTAGACGTTTTTAAAATGTTTGCCCGCCGACTTGGGTTTTATACATTGGATGCAGATTTGATTATATTTCGAGATATGGTCAAGGTTAGAGGGCAGGAAATCCAGGAGCCGGTAAGGAAAGCACCCACCCCACGTGCCCAGCCCCAAGTTCCAGAGGATAAGCCATCCAAAATGGAATTCGCAATGCTACCAGCTGGCTTCCAAGCCCACGTGCAGGAAGGATAGGTTGCCATCTGACGATGGATCATGCACAATCATTGCCCGCATAGACACGTGTGGCAATTACTCCAGAAGTTGCTGTGTTCCGGGGTATCATGGGGTGGAAAGGTTTCATGTGATTATCATGTTCAGTAAAGTGATTACTTGGAGAACCATCTTGTACCTCTTGGGTCAACCTGGCACAAAGGAGTTACACATCATGCAAACACAGGCATCTAGTTTAACATACTTTTTTCATGGTTAGCACTTCTAGTTATATTTATACGTTTTTCGTTTTCACCCTGGGTTAGTCCCAATGCAACTCTGCTGGCTTGTCTTTCACCTCTGGGTTAGTTCTCAGGTCACTCTTTCGCCCGGTCTCTTTTTCCCTAGTCAGGGCCTTTGCCTTTCCTTTGTCTGCAGACCAGAGCTATGGTTTTTCCTTTCTGTGTCCTTTCCTTGGCCAGAGGTTCAGCGTTTTCTTCCCCAGTTTCCTCCCTGGTCAGGACTTCTACCGCTTCTCTTTCCACTCTCTCTCTTAGGCTTGGGATTTGTCCTTTTCTCTCTTTGCCTTCTCATTGGTTATGGTACCAGATTTTACATGTGATGCCTTTTCACAGCCTTTGTCAGTACACAAGCCATAGCCTCTGTAGCTTTCCTCTGAGAAAAAGCTGGCCCACTCACCTTCTCCTCTGCCTTTTCACAGGCAATAATATACATCTTTCTTCCCTGGAAATAAGGGACCCAACTCGCCCTTTTCTCTTCTTGGTGTAAGTTGACCCTCGGCTCTCAGCCTCTTTTCCACCTCTTTGGCATTCTTCCACCTTCTTCTCCTCTCTGACTGTTCTTTTTCTCTCCTCCTTCTACTCATTGGGTTTTCTTTCTTTCCTCCTTTCTCCATCCTCCAGGTTGTACTTTTCTTCCACTCTCTGCATTTCACTTTCTTCTACTCTCTTGGTCTTACTTTCTTCTACTTCCCAGGTTTTACCTTCTTCTTTCACTCCAACCTCCTTCACTTTCGAGATCTCGTAGGCTGCTTCTTCCTCATTTCTCTGGTCATCCATCTCCCCCACTCAACAATCCTGCCCATTTCTCCAGCAGTTTTTCAGCTGTTCAGTAATGTCACTCACTACTTATGTGTAGCGGGCAGCTATAACTCTGTGAGCCAGGTGGAAGAAGACGTATGTAGTTTATTACAGGAGAGCTCGGATAGCAGCGGGTACCTTTAAACATCAGCAACCAAGCTATCGCCCTAACGAACCATGCGTACCAGAACACACGTGTTCTGGAACACCAGTGAGATGTAACGCATCTTCCTCCTCACCGAGGAACAAGAAACCAATTAGGGAAAAGAAAATTGGGGAATAACAATATAATATAGAAAGTATTCATTCACACAACCAAGTGTAGAGAGTATTATTGATCACACACAAAATCTTTAAGGTCGGTGGGAAACGTTTTAGCTCTCCCACTCACACGACACTCCGTAGCGGTTCCTTCATCTGACTTTCCATTAGTCACCACTCCTTCAGAACTACCACCCTCACTGACCACAACTCCATCCTCATTGTCCTTGGATGGAACTGACCACTCCTTGCATAAAGCCCACCTACCCTTAGACCATACTTCTCCTCCATCCACCAACACAACACTGTTCCTTACAGCTGCAATCCTTTGGGGCCCCAAGAATTTGCTCTCTAAACATTTGAGACCATACCTGGGATTCTTGATCAAAACCCAATCCCCAACAAGTCACTCACATTCTTTAACCTTGAAACGTTCATCAAACACACCTTTAAAGTGACATTGTGCCTCCTCCACCATCCTCATCACCTCCTCCTGATCCCCAGTCACGGTGCACGCCAACCCCATCCATCCCGAACAGTTTTGTCCCTGGTTGGCGTCCTTTCAATGAGACAAAAGGGGACACTTTTGTAACTGCTCCATATAATTTTTTTTCAAAACAGCACTCCACAACAAACCCGACCGCATAGCCAACTGAATGCCGCCCTTAAGACATATGTTGACATGTTCCACTTGCCCATTTGCTCTGGAATGGTACTAGGCCGTGTGCTTAATTCCAAACTGCAGCAAAAATGTCCTCCTCGCTTCTGAACAGAACTGAACATCATTATCAGTCACTATTTCTGCGGGAAATCCCCTCACGAAAGAAAACCTCCTAAGAAAAATGACACTAGTTCTGCAGTGGTTGCCTCGCTCATGCCCCCTTCCAGTCAATCAATTCTGAGTGGTAATCCACCAATATAAAAATGAACTTGAACCCTTCGCCCAACCCTTGAATGGGTCACGTTATGTCCACTGCCACCTTTTGCCAAGGCTGCCTGGAAACCTGTACCGACCGGAGTGGCGTCTCCCGCACCACTTTACTCTTGTCACTTGTTGAACAGTTCTTACAATTCCTTATTTCTTTTTCTACACCACTATCCATTGCTGGCCACCAGTAACTCTGTCTCAGCATCCTTTTCGTACCATTGGCACCACAATGCCCTTGATGAGCAATTTATATCAGTTTGCCCTTGATGCCCTCATGGGGAATCACTTTATGGCCCCTCCTGAGCCTTCCTCCAACCAGCAGCAACTCATTTTTCAGTTCGTAAAAACGTTCAAGTATCCTTTCAACATTGTTCCTGCTGGGCCACCTAACCATTGTCCACTCTGCCACTTTGCAAAGTACCACATCAACTCTCTCTGCCACCCTCCATTCTTCTTTACTCAAAGCACCCTGCTCAATGCTAGCAACGATACTTTCTTCTTCCTTTCCTTCCACCTTTTCACCATTGTTGTCACATTCCACTGGAAGACGAGAAAGACAATCCGCCACCACATTCTCCTTACCAGGTACATAGCACACCTGAAAGTCATAATTCTGCAACTGTAATATCCATTTAGATATCCTCTTTCGACCACTGAGTCGTTTCTTCGGTGCACCCTAATGGCCTGGACGCAATAGCTACCCAAGGCATTAAATAAGCAGTGTTGCATAGCAATTTACTATGCAATTCTGATGATTTGCTGATTAAATTGACACTTATGTAGCAAAGCTAGCTATTTAAATGACCCTGATCAATGAAAGCACAGTTCACTGTGCATTCCTCTCTTGCCCTCTGGGCTTTCACCTGTTAACTGCAAGTTCAATTGGGCTAATGGAGAAACAGTGCAGCAGTAATCATCTCTTCTACTCTTAAAAGTGCCAAAGACCTGTGTGGGAGCGCCTGGCAAGAAAGGTTCTTCTTTTTCAAATAATTGCAAACCAGTGTTCATTCATGCAGCAACCCTTTACATTTTACAGACACATCTCAGTATTGTCTTACTTGGTGGTACACATACATGTTGCTCTTTTAATATCTTGGGTACAGATAACTTCTTGTGACATTAAAAATATTAGTACAACATTGCTAATCAAATATGTCTGTTTGCTAATCAAAAATATTTTAATTAGCTCTTCTTGATGTACGGGAACAATGAACCCTGTATTATATTTTTTTGTGTGATGTGGAAAAAGGTAGCATTGATACTGAAAGCCTTGCATGTACACCGAGTGGAGTGAGATTTAGAGGGGATGGTGTGGGTGACCAATCACTACTAAATTCGCAAACTTGGAGGAGAGATTGGCTGGCTGTGATCTGGCTGTGTGATTTTGAAGGTTGATTGGGTGGAAGTCTGGGCTGGTGAAACTTCATTTTAAGAAGGGGAATTGTTATGCTAACAACGGATTGTGAGCAGTGGAAGTATCTTGTTGAGTACATGCTGAGGGGACCAAAGGGAAGGGAGGGGGTTGCATAGATGTTTGTTTTAATGTTGTGTTGAATAGCTGTCTTTGGTACCGCTGTATAACAAGTTAAATAAAAAATACTTTTTTAAAAAACCTGTTATAATTGCTCAGAAATGGGGTGCAAAAGTGTCATCTTGTCTTTGGCTGCCGAAATGCTAGGACAATCCCTTCTCCATGCAAAGCCGCACAACCTCATTACAGACTTGAGGGATGTCACCTGCAGGTTTTATCACTGGGGTAGTAGAGGTTTTGCGGCAGCTAGGGCTTTTGGCTTCCCCCTTTGCTGGCATGTGCAGCATTGTGAAATGTGGGGGACTAAAAGTAGCTGAGAGGGGTGTAAATGTCTACTTGGGCACAAACAGGTTTACAATTAGCCCTATGTGGCGATTTATTGAAAAATAAGTAAGATATGACATAGACATATAGTGTCTCGGCAACCATTTCTTAATTAGTTAGTTCTGTTATCTTACTCTTCCGCAAAATAGCTCCTCTGGCAACTCTGCGTGGTCTGCTCATCTAAAAGTCTCCCTCCACTTTGTCGTAATGTAACCAATTTGACGGTGCTGTCTTATCATAGTTTTCAAGTGCACCTGGTTTTGCCCTTGTTTCTGATTATCACTTAAGTATGAGTCTGAGCTAGTTCCGCTCTGCACTGCTTTCCCATCTGGAATCTGGAACATGTCTCCTCTCTCACTCGGCAGCTCTGTTAGAACTTCTTTGCTCATCAACCTCCCTCTCAATGACTTGTCCTTTTCTCTGGCCTGCATTACAACAAACCATGTCACACGACTCTGGCAAAGGAATAAAGGGAGGGATCAATACAAGGGAGCGGGAAGCTAACAACTAGGGAGGACAGAGTGGGCAATTAGTCAGCAAGGTCTCTACAACCGACCAGTCTCACGTTAGCTTGGGAGTGGAGGGGATGTGGACCTAGGTGTTAAGAGGTGTTCACTTTGCGACACCTATTACTACAAGAACAGTAGCTGCAAACAATTGGTGCCCGAGCTGATTACAAATGGCAATATCTCATCCGACAGAGGGCTCTTACATATGACAACGTTCAAATTTACTTTCCGAGATTGTTTAGAAAGTCTTACATAAAGCTTGTAGATGTGGATTCCGCAAGCTTCCCGACCGCGTCCCCACAAGATTTCCCCTCATGGGCACTTTGCACGCTTGAGTAGGGTTATCAGATTTGTTCAAGTTGGAGTACAACAATGCTGCAATGTTTCTCAGATTAAAGCATAGCTATTTTTAACATGGAAAAAAAAAATCGAATAAAACCCAATCACAAACTTTGTTTTCTATGGACAGGTGTTTCCTCGGACTCTAACACTTCATGAGGTCCAAACTGCTTCCGTCAAACATGGACAAGTGACAGCCCCACTACCTAAAAGATAAAATACCCATCTAGAAACCTTTAAAGATAATTGAAGAGGAGAAATATATATGGCCAAGCCAGGCACATGTTCAAGATGTGCTGTTGTGTTGCTGGCCCTTTCATGCTTTTTTTGAAGAAAAAGCCAGCAACAAGAGTGCTTGCTGTTCGTCCTGGCAAGTGTGCATTGTAGTATGTAGTTTAGTAAGTATGGAATGTTGTTGGCAGTCTGTTGAATGTGTAGGAGAATATTATGTTTCAAGATATACAATTGAAAGAGCAGTTATTCCTGCTGCTGGAGGTTGACGTAGCGGTGTCCGTGGAGTTTGTCACTTATAACTAATTTACTATTAAACATAAGAAAGAAGATAATGCTGGTTTCAGTCTGCCTTACTTGACGGAGAAAATCTCTGGAGGAAGCCAATAGCGAAGTGCAGTGCTGCTGCATCCGAGGGCACAGCACGTGTGTTGGTGCCATTTGCCGCCCTGTCCGGTGGCATAGTTGCCCGAGTGCCTTGGGCTATTGCTGCAATCGGCTACGGATGTGATCGGAGGAACAACCGTGCTCCGGATATCCCATTGGAGTGCAGCGTGGCAGGAACGAAGGGCGATGTAAGGAGCCAGAGGCCCCCACAAATAAGGAGTATGATCGGGTTGGGCTATAAGATTTGGGAAGCCCCCTCCCTCCTCGTACCAGATGGCATTAGGACTCTGTACACGTGTGTGCATGTGTGCGTTGGTTGCCAGGGAAACCACTACTCTGTGCCAACGTCTCAAAATAAAGCACAAACAACGCTGTAGTGAAAGGCAGCCATCTTACCTTCAGGCTGGCATTGAAAGGTTGGCTTGGCAACCACTACGGCATTGCTGCCGCTGAGACTGACTGTGCGTTATTATAACAGCAAATGGAAAGATCTCATTGTATCTGAACAGTATTAATTAGTTGTCTAAACAGTAAATGAGAATATCTCATTGGGTCTGGAGCACAAAAGCATTGTAATTTAAGAACATTGGATTTGGGATAATTGCAGGCATCATCCAAAACATCATTGGCTGACAATTACAATATACAAGGTGTAACAATTCACCCGGCAACCTTTTCTGGCAGTGGCTAGTGACCCTCCAATTCCATAGATAAAATGGAAGGAATATTGGGATAGTTATAAAGGAACTATTGAAAATGAAAACTTCACGCCAGCTAAAAAGAAGAAATTACTTTTGCACTCTTTGGGTCCTGAAGGGCACAAGATCTACAGAGAGTTACCTCCATTAAGACCGGGCGAGGGTGATGGTTTTGATGAATATGAGCAAGTACTGTAGAGTCTAGATGTATACTATCACCCTAAGACTAATGTGGCAGTGAATAGGCAAACCAGAAGGGGAGGAGTCTGGATGAGTATGTCAGTGCACTAAAAAAGTTAGTGCTAACATGTAACTTTGGAAGAGGGTTAACACAGGAGGATCTCATTAGAGATCAAATCCTAATACACACGAACAGCAGTATAGTTCAAGAGAGGCTATGGATGTGCGATGACCCCTCTTTGGAAGAATCGATTTGCAACTGTGAAAAAGGTGGAGCACACCATGAGTTGTGCTAAGGCGATGAAGGAGAAGGATAGAGATATGTCGAAGTCTATGAAAGTGATGGCTATTAAACCTAAAGAAGGGAAAGACGTGTCAACAGTGAAATACATAGAGTATAAGAATAAAGAGTGCAGTAAAAGTAATAAAACGGAGGAAGTTCTGTCAGGAGAGAAAATGAGGGCAATCACAGGAAGGTGTTATCATTGTGGAAGACAAGGACATTTCACTAATTTGCATTCACTAATTCGCAGATGTGCCCAGCATTGAATAAGAAATGTTCAAACTGTCATGTGAAGGGCCATTTTGGAGTGGTGTTGAAATAAGAAACAAACCAGGAAGTTAAGTGAAATGGATACAGGAAGGAGAAGAAGCGGGAGAAAACGAAGAACAAGAAGTAGAAGTGGTCACTAGTTTGGGGAAACAAAAAAGTGTCTCGCAAAAGTACATTCAAGATAGATGGTGTTAATACAGAACTAATGGTGGACTCCGGGTCACCATATATCTTTGTCACAAAGGACAAATGGGAGGAACTATGCAAAAAAGGATAGAATCCAGAACTGAAGAAGCATGATATAAGGAATCCTGGGGCCTTTCGAGGGGTCTGCAATTAAGTTGATAGGATACAGAATGGCCATTGTTGAATTTAAAGGGAGATTGGCAGAAGTAAAAGTATATGTGGCTAAAAGTGAATGTGTTAGGATGGGAAGATCAAGCTAAACTGAAAATCGAACTCCGTTCTGGGAGTGAAGAACCAGTGTCAATTGTTTTGGCAAGTGAAGTAGATACGGATACGTACGTACTGGGACAGGAGAAGGAATTGTTTCCTCAAGTGTTTAGAGATGGTATTGGGAGGCTAAAGGCATACTCTCATAAAATTGAGCTTATGATGGGTGCAGAACCCATGTCACATGCCATTATGCATATACTTATTGCTTTGAGATAGGAAATGAAGGAGCAGCTCTGTAGGTTGAAGAGAGAAGGAGTGATTGAGGAAATGGATGCATCTGAGTGGGGTTTTCCTAAAGTTGTGGCCAGAAAGTCAAATGATGAAGTGAGAATTTGCATTGACCTAAGAGAGTTGAATAAAGTGATTGTGGTGGAGAAGTATCCTTTACCTGTCATATCTCCGCAATGCTCAATTTAATAGGTAAGGCCAACATGTTTTCCTTTATTGAACCAGTGCAGCATATCACCAGAAAAAGTTGCATGTTGAGTCTAGGAAGTATGCCAAATGTATTACAACTTATGGACTGTATTGTTATTTACATATGCCGTTTGTCCTAGCATCAGCACCTGCTGTGTTCCAAAGGGTCATGACACATCTATTAGAAGGAATATCAGAAGTACAGGTATTTCAGATTGATATATTGGTGTATGGGCAAGGTGAAAAAGAACATAATGCAAGGTTATGTGCGGTTTTAGAGAAATTAGAAGATAATGGCTTGACGGTAGAACACAGCAAATGGAAATGTGGTAAGAATGAGGCAGATTATTTAGGTCACACCTTCTAAAGGAGAAGACAGACCTAGATTAAAAGCTATATAGGCGATCGAGAAAGCACCTTATCCAAGCAACACTTTTTTTTTTTTTTTTTTTTTTTTTTTTTTGGGCTTGGCTGAATGTTATAAGTTTATTGAAGGTTTTGCTGATTTTGAGGAAACACGTCAAAAAAGATGTAAAATTTGAAATTAAGGAAATTCCTAAGAGTGTGGTTGATGAAGTGAAGAAATGCATTTGTGAGGCTCCATTGTTTGGAGGTTTTGTTCCAGGTAGGAAATCAATAATCACAGTGGATTCCAGTCGCAAGGGTTTAGATGCGGTGTTATCTCAGAAAGATGGAGATTAAGAGAAGAAAATGATGTTGGCATTTAGAGCTGTGACTGACACTGAGACACGTTATTCGGGAATTGTCCAAGAGTTGTTGGCATGCTGTTGGGAGGCAGAACATTACAGACAATATGTTTGGGCTGACAAGTTTGTGATAAGGACCGATCACAAACCATTAGTGGAAGTTTTAACAGTCAATGGTATGACAAGGGGCACACCAAGAATTGCGAGATTGAGTTTGAGATTGAGGAGTACAATTGTGTGATTGAGTATTTGCCGGGTAAGAGGATCTCGATAGCAGATTTTCTGTCTAGGATGCTGAGGAATGAAAATGTAACAGGTGGAGGAACAAGTGTAAGGAATCACCACGGCATTGAGTGACGGTAGAATGAGAGATGCAGGTTAGAGAGGATAATTTGTTGAGTAAGGTGAAGGAATGGATTATGAAGAGGTGGCCTGACAAACATTTTGTGGAGGAAAAATATATTGGCTACTATATGGTGAGGGATGAATTGTCTATTGAGGATAATTGGATTTTGAGAGGTTGACAAGAAGTGCCTGTGGAACAAATGAGAGTGCAGATTGTTCAGTTGGTGCATGAAGGCGTCATGATTCATCGTCCCTGCAGGATTTGGGATCATTAGACTCCCAGGATTTGCCACCACGTATATTTCAGAAGCGTAGCGCCCGGTCTAGCTGTTTCCAACATGCCGCCGCTAGCTTATTTCCCACAGCTGAGGATGCGGAACCTTGCAACCCTTCTGTTTGGGTGAGAACGCTCAAGTGTGTGTGCTTCGGTACACTCCTGTCCCTTTTGGTTACTTAGCCCGCTCTCTGTTCCATCCTTTGTGAGATTGCTTGTGCTCCTCACTACTCGTATACTAATATTTCCTTTCCTTGTTTACGGATCTCGTTCGGGTCTCTTGCTACTTACTTTTCCCGCTTTGCCAGCTGTTCACTGTTTTTGAGACGGATTTTGGATCCATTTCCCGAAACCTTTCCAAACCTTATTTACCTGTTAGCTAATAAAAAAGTTAGGGAAAGATTTTGGGGGCCAGCAATTGATTGCCAAGTTGAATGGATTCTTCAACAATGTGTGCCGTGTGGTAATTGTGATAAGAATGTTACGGTTGACACCGATTTCGGCACCAAAGGCACCATGGAAGGTTTGGGTATTGACATATTGGGTCCATATGAAGGATTGGGTTATGGCAACAGGTTTCTGTTGGTAATGGTTGACTGATACACACATTGGGCAGAGGTGGCGGTTGTAGACAGAGTTACATCAAGGAAGGTTATTGAACTCTTGGAAAAAATCTTAAGAAAGCAAGGTCTGCCGAAGGAAGTTTTGAGTGATAATGGTCCTCAATTTGACTCTAATGCGATTAGCAAATTTGCTATAAAAAAGGGTTTTCGTTGGAAACACTCATCAGTATATCTGCCAGAAACTAATAGCATGGTGGAGAGGTTGAATAGGGTGATGAGTGAGTGTATACAGCTAGCTTTGGCCAATGGTCTCAAATGGAAGGAACATGTGGGTGATTTGTTGTGGAGTATGAGAGTGAGAGTGAAACCACACAGTGCTATAGGAGTGTCTCCCTTTTAGCTTATGAGAGGTAGAGAACCTAATAGTAATTGTCGCCTTCAATGGTGAATGGGAAATTAGGTTTTAGGAGAGTATGTGAAGGTTTTGTGGCAAACTATTTTCTGATCACGAGATACTCCTCTAACGTTGATTACCGTTAAGAGTGACCTGCCCAATAGTCATCCAGATCTTTTTTTCTTTCAAAAAGGTCTCTATTCCAGAGGTTCTGGAAATTATTCACACTTTGAGGCCATCTTCCTGTCAGCGTAATATTTTCCCTGCCAAGTTATTCAAAGATTATGCAGATACCTTGGCACCATGGGTTGCGCAATTTTGTCAATCCTTTGAAGAAGCCTATGTTCCTGCTGATCCTAAGGAAGCATGGATCACTCCTCTTATAAAAAAGGAAAACTTTGATCCATCTATACCAGGCAACTTCAGGCCCATAACAAACGTGCCATTTTTGCTCAAAATTATCGATAGGATTGCCTACATACAATACAAGAAGTTCATAGATACCAACAAACTCTTGGCTAATGAGCAATAGGGCTTTAGGGCCAAACATGGAACAGAGACCGCTCTTTTGGATATCCAGGGCAATATTGCTAGTATTGTTGAGAAATGAAACACTGCCCTACTTATGTTACTTGATCTTTCCTCAGCATTTGATCTTATAGATCATGATCTCTTGGCTGAAAGACTGAAATCAACTGGCAGATGTTCCCCTCTAGCAATACATTGGTTTAAATATTTCTTAGGTCCAAGAATGGCAGCAGTTTTAAAGGGTAATTTTCAGCTCCTTAAAAACACTGCTGATCTGTGGTGTACCGCAGGATTCATGCCTGTCACTTCTGCTCTTTAATATCTTCTCAAAACTCTTATGCGATATGCTTAAAAACATGGGTGTTCAATTCACAAATTACACTGATGATACCCAGCTGGTCTTTGACTGTCAGGCTCCTATGAAAAAGGATGTGCAAAGAATTTACGAAGTGTTTAATGCTATCCAAAAGTGGATGGCAAACAATTCTCTTGCTCTCAGTGAGGCAAAAACAGAAATCCTAATTCTTGGAACACCTCAAAAAATAGGGAAACTAAATTAACAGTACAAAAAAAACAAGATAAATAACAGTTTCATTGAAGTATCAAAGCATGTTAAGACCCTGGGCATTTTTATGGACTCGCATCTCTCGTATAAGAGACAGGTCTCCTACTTAAAATCCACATGCGCCTTCTACATCAGTCTTATATGGCAAATTCAACCATATCTATCCCAGCAAAATCTAGCTCTGATTGCAGGAGCTATAATTAACTCCAAACAGGACTACTGCAGTAGCCTTTTGATGGGTACCTTCAAGGGTAAAATCAAAAGATTGCAGATCATTCAGAATGGTGAAGTTATAGCTGTCTGGGGCTTGTGCCTGCGGAAAAAAGTCAGTAGCCAGGAAAAAACTTCACTGGCTACCAGTTCCACAGCGGATACAATTTAAATGCTCTGTTATGACCTTTAAATGTCAGACAGGCATCGCTCGTAATTATCTCGCCAAGAGATTAAGGCTCCGGCTCAAAGAACTCTTTGATCTAATGGAAAAAATAACCTGCAACCACGTAAAACTTTGGAAAGAGTTGGTGGTACAAACTTTACTCACTGGGCTCTGAAGATTTGTATTGCTATGCCATTGCCCATAAAAAACAGCATGTCTCTTACCATCTTTAAGAAACTGCTTAAGACGCACTTGTTTGACGAAGGAGAAGTCTAATAGAATCTCTACTTCGTTCTTTTTGCAGTCTTGTGTTTCATGTTGTTTCTGTTTTTGTTGTCAGTGCTCTGAGGCCTATGGGCGATAGGGCGCTATATAAAAATCAGAATAGATAGATAGATAGATGGATAACATGATGGAAATGCAGAAAATGAACAAGGAATACCATGAGAAGACATTTCAAGGTAGTTTTAACAAAGGAAAAGCAATGGAAGCTGTGGTAGTAAGAGATTTTGTAAGAGTGAGGAAAGGTAGAGCAGGTAGGAAGGGTGTGTCAAGGTTTTCTAGTCCGAGTGGTAGAGTGTTTTAGAAGTGCTGTTAAGGTGGAAGATGGCACAGTGTGGAATCTCCAAAGAGGTGTTAAGTGTGTAAAAGGAGAGTTGTCAGAGAGGAGTCGGAGGCAATGGGATCATTGGGATTATGTGTAATGGAAGGAATGCGGTGCAGACATTCATAGAGGTGAAGAAAGAGAACAAATGTGTAGAAGACATGGTGGTGTGCAGAATGAGGCAAATGTAATGAGTGGATGTGGAGGTAAAGAACATGGAGAAGCGAGGGGAAGTGTAAGGAGTAAGTGCTGAACAGGTTTTTTGATTACCTGATTTACAAGACATAGGACATTTGTGTTGTATAATGATACCATTGTATGGTTGTTGCAAATCATTTTAAGTGTTTTTATTGCTTGTGTTTTGTTTTTTTGTTTTTATGTTTAGAGGGATGTGTAGTATGCAGTTTAGTAAGTATGGAATGTGGTGGCAGTCTGTGGAATGTGTAGGAGAATGTTATGTTTCAAGATCTACATTTGAAAGAGCAGTAGTTCCTTCTGCTGGAGGTTGGCGCAGCGGTGTCTGTGGGGTTTGTCACTTATAACTAATTTACTATTAAACATAAGAAAGAAGACAACGCTCACAAGGCACAGTATGTTCATTCTTTTTTCCTTCTTCCCTCCAATGTTTAATAAATGTTGTGTATTTTAATGTGTTTAACTCCATTGTTCCCTCCCCTTGCACTGTGGGCGCTTTGAAACAGTATTTACTTGCTGTATAAGCGCCTAATAAGCAAACCATGAATAAATAAATAAAGCAGTCTGCCTTACTCCAGGCATTCCAAGCCGTCTTCCGGGAAGAGAGGTAATGGTCCTTTGTGGTGAACAGGAAAGCTGATGCTCCACAGCAATGAGTTACTGAAGAGAAATATTAATCTCCACCAAGGATGAGGTTGGAGTGCAGTCGTTCTCCGCCATCCCTGGCAGGGGGCGGAAGGGTAAGCAATCAATAGTTGTCCTTGGACGCGCAATGGCACTGGAGAACAGGTGTCCAATGCTTCTCTTGCGGTGGGACCTTGTCTAACATCCTGAATGCTGCAAGAGGGTGGAGGCAGGGCTTGCACGATCTGTGGACCGGACCACTTCAGTGAAGTTAACACCTAGATAGGTCTGACCAGAATGAACATAAGAGGCACGAATGAAAATCTGAGAGGGAACTGACTAATTTGCCGGGAGAATGTCCAACCACATGTAAAAATAGATTGTCCTCCCAGCACTCACTCTCGTCCCCTTTCATCACAGCAAACATGGGCAAACTATTGGTGTCTGGGTATGCAGAAACGGCCACAGCCTTCTTTTTGCCATGTTCCAGGGAATCGGTAGATTTGCTTGGGGGAAAAAAAACGAATGGGAGATTTGATCGAATTTTGGCTATATAAAAATTACGTAAAAATTACATATAGCTGTACATTTCGATTAAATCTCCCATTCGGAGCCATTATAGTGAGCAAGTGGAGCGGGGTTGCAAGGGTGTCCCCAGCACCCTTGTTGACTGTAATGGCTTTAGGGTTGCTGGGGTGTCCCTCGTTTTCCGAAAAATTAAGTTGAAAAAAAAGAAGGAAGTGAAGGGAACACATCAAAGTGTGCCATCGAAGGGTAAGTAAGGGCGCGGGTGGGAGCGGGTTACCTGAAATGGCAGCGGGAGGAAAAACCCAAAGTTATTTTCAAAAAAATACCTTTCACTTTTTTCTCCCTCGGTCATTTCAGATTCGAACAATTCACGGTAATCCGTGTTCCAAGGCAGGCCCTACAATTCAGACATCGCCAAAAAATAAACCAAGGTATGTTTTTAAAATAATTGTAAAATACAAGGCTGCATAACGTTGCCCTAATTATCTGAAATAATTACTATAATTCTGTTCTGAAGAACTGCGGCTGACTGTACAATTAGATGTTGTGGAAAGGGCACGAGGTACTTTTACACCGGGGGAGATGGAGAGGGGGCATAAGAGTTGAAAGTATGTTGGCATAAAGGATTGATGAAGAGACGGCGATAACGAGCTTTGGAGAAGTGGCTATAGAGAGAAAGTGGTCCAGTCCAGTGTACACACCTGAATTCTGTTTTTCCAATCGTTCTTAGGGACACTGCTTAAGAAGTATCCTTGTGATGAAAAATCTACATGCACAACTTGGTAAAACAAATCAAGTCTACCTTTTCCTTGAGCAAGAACACGTGCTCCTGCATTGCTTAAAGGTGGCCCACTGTTCCTTTTTTGGCAGGAAGTCGCAGGGTCCATTCTGGCCCTGATTCTTGAAGTCACCTGCAACTTCCACATTGATGGAATAACGCTGATGGTGATGGTCTGACTTTGCTAGAAAGGAATACCAGAAATGCTTGTGCTTTACAGTATGTAATGTGGATGCAGGGAATGGAAAGTCTCCCTTACCAGCACCAGTACTTTCTGTTCAGCCTCAGTGCTGTTGTAATCGGCTTTTACAATAGTGGTGCATAATGTGTACAGTCCAGCCTTTGTCCTTGCTAATCAATTGTCTGACACAGCCCCCTTTTTCTCTGTTTTCTCCCTCTCACTTAAAAACTTGGCACTTTCTCTCAACCAGGCAATGTCGACTCTGTCTGTAACCTCTATGCTTGGCCATTGGTCTAGCTTGCCCAGTGGATCGAGTCAAGCAGTTTCAGCAAATCAGTGTCACATATCTCCTGCATAAGATGCATGTAGGTGTTCTGTATTGTACGGATTGATTGAACTGTGACATTTACATGGTGCCTCCCCGACAGTCTCTGAGCGTTATTCGCCTCATTTCCTAAGAAAACAGATGTGGTTTAAGAGCAGCTCAAAATTCCAGCAGTGCCTTTGCTGAACGATCGCGAGGGGAAGGGCGTTCAAGATTTTAGAACATTGAACTACAAAACACTTTCTGCCCTTAGAGGCCAACGTAAAGGAAGGATAATGTCTGCTGGTGTTGGGAAGCAGGAAGCTAACAGCCGTCAATGGCTTCGACTGACAAGGTTTCTGCAGTACAGTCAGGGGGCGCAGTAATCACTGCACCTCACTAAACTGGCTTTCCCCTCTAGTTACTCTATTGATCTTATCTCACCACTCATAATCATCAGTGACCCGTATTGCTTGGCCATCACTCAGATCTCTTTAGTACAGTTGAATTGTGTTGCATTGCTGTCTGTGTCAAAACTAGGCCTTTGAATCTGGGTGTGTTTTTGCATAGCTGTCTGTCTTGAAACTATTCCCTTTTCTTCTTAGGAAAGTCGAAACTGGGTGTGTTTTTGCATTGCTGTCTGCATTGAAACTAGGCATTTTTCCCTCATTTTAGGAAAGTCGCACGTGGGTGTGTTTTTGCATTGCTGTCCTGTCTCCCCCTGTAGTGCATTGCCTTACTGCCGCCGTGTTCCTCTTTCTGTGTGAGCCCCACTCGCTGGTACTTCCTGTGTGGCTGGCTGTGGCTGTGCTTTTTCCACCCTCACTCTCCCCTCCCATCTCCTCTAACTGCTACTCTATCTCCTATCCTATCCCTCTCACTAAGTCTGGAAGGAAGAGATTCAAGAGGGATATCCTGACCTTCAACCCAGGCCTCCCTATCGCTGATACCTATATCAGTGCTTCCTCCAGACAGACTCTCACCGACATCCTCTTTTTCGTTCCCTCTCTCGCCCTATGGACCTCTCATATGGTCTCTGTTCTCTCTCCTTTCTACTCCTCACGCATTAATGGTGGCATTTGGTGGGAAGCCCTCTTGGCCTCCTTCCACTGCTCCAAGACGATCATTCATGTCTATCTGATTCTCACTGTCTTGGTACAATCTCCTCCTTTTTCGATAGGCATCTCCTGCATCTTATCAACTTCCTCTGCTACTCCTACTAGCACCTCTCTGGCTCCTCTGCCACCTCCTTTTTCTGCCGCCTCTCTGGCACCCGCCTCCTCCTCCCTGGCTACTATGTCACCTCCTTCTACCACCTCTGTCCACTCTCAGGCCCCTCTATCACTTCCGCTGGACCTAACTCATGCCTGTACGCCACCACAGAAGTCTTTCAAATGTGGCAAACTGTTCCACGTCGCTACTCTCAACTCTCGTTCTGCTGTCAGAGGAGTGTTTGACATCTGCCACCTCCTTGAAGAGCTTCTGGATGTCCTTGCTCTCACCGAGACATGGTTCAAGGCCAGCTTTGTCACGAGTTTCAATACTCTCCTCCCTGATGGCTACAAGATCCTCTCTGAACCCAGAAGCAACTGTCCCGGAGGTGGAGTAGCTCTGATCTTTCTGGAGTGGGCGCCTGCTTCTGTCATTGCTATTCAGGCCAATTCCTACTTTGAATGCCTAGTCTGTAGGCTCTCTCTCCTGGCCTCTCTTTGACTGTGGCCACCATCTACAGGCCACCTGGCCAGGTCGCCCTCTTCCCCTCAGAGTGGGCTGACCTCTCCTCTTCTCTCCTTGCCTCTACATCTCAACTTCTCCTCAGAGACCTCAACATCCGGCTGGATGCTTATAATCCCTTCTCTGGGCTTTGCTGCAACCTCTGCAACACTCTCTCTCTTTGCATTGTACCCTCTGGTCCGTCACACTCTGCCGGGCACACCTTGGATCTTCCTATCTCCTCAGACATCTCCCTCTTGAATCCTCTCTCCACTTCTCTCTCTTGGACTGACCACATTCTGCTCTCCTCTCACCTGAAACGCTCTGTCCCCAGGGCTAAGCCCACCCCAGCACTGCCACCTAACCTCTTGGTCATTGGGCCCATGAACCGTGTGTCAGTGGATGCCTTTGACGCTACTTTCTCTGCTTCTCCTATGCCTGCGGCTGACTTAAATTCTCTCTCTCCAACCTGCATCTTTCTATCTCCATCACTCTGGATGTCCTTGCCCCTGTCATGAGAATCCGTCTGAAGCCTACCTCCAAGTGCAATTTTGGTATGACTACGATCTTGCCGCTGTGAAACGCAAGTGCAGGGGGGCTGAGAGGAATTGGAGGGCATTGAGCACATCCTCTGACAAACTGACCTGCCGCCTGCTCCAAAGGCAATACAGACTCTCTGTTCTGTCCAAAAAGGGAGTCCACATCCAAGCCGGCGTCTCTGCTGCCGCTAGCAACACAGCCAAACTCTTTAAAAACTGCAAGGAGCTGGCCAATCCTACAGTCTCCACCACCTCTGTTCCCTCCCATGCCCTCTGTACGGCACTGGCTTCTCACTTCTCCAGCATGGGGTCTGGCATGGATTCACATGCTCATGAATATTCCCCGTCGTCAGACTGGGAATCCTCGGTAAAGAAAAATCAGTATCAGTTTCGTTTCTGATCTGTCTTTCGTAGTAGTAACCAATCACTATTCTCTGCGTCAGACTGACCACAGCCAATGACTGCCATCTCCCTAAGCCCCGCCTCTGGCAGCCATCTTCAGATTTTTACCGCATGTTCAAGTGTTGGGATCCTCGTGCTATTGCTCTCGAGCTTTAGTGCTTTTTTCGCGCTTTTTCTTTTGAAATTTTCTCTTTCGGTCAAAAGAGCCTCAAGCTCCACCGTTTCTTTATCCGATCAACGGGGACCCGTATCAGATTCTTCTACGCCCCTCAAGGGTGAAGATTCCGTCGAGCCACGATTTTGGAGGACTCCAGAAGTTTCTCAGGCCCATCTCGATCATGGCCCAGGAGAAGTGAATCTCGACGCCCGGAAAGCTGTTCAGGGTCTGCCCTGGATGCCAGCTTCAGAATGTCTTTAAGGAGGACGAACACTCCCTCTGCCTCTACTGCCTGCATGAGGACAAGACGCACGTGGAGAAGGACTGTGCGTTTTGCGGCAATATGTCGGAGCGCCATCTGCGTCTTGCCAACTGGCTGGAAGGGAAGAGCCCGTCAGGCGAGAAGAAGAAGAAGAAGAAGAAGTCCGAGCGGTCTTCTAAGACCTTTGAGGGCGCCCCGGCGACGGGGGTCCAACAGAAGGCCAAGCACCGCGAGTCCGCTGGCACCGGGAGCGCCGAACGGTCGGCCTCTACGGGCGCCAGGCAGGGCGCCTCCTCCCCAGCGCCATCAACCACGAGCCAACGCTCTGGCTCGGGTAAGCGGAAGGCCAAGCACCCGGCGAAGCTCCTGGAGAGACCCCGGTCGAACTCGAAGGCCCCATCGGAGGGGGAGCGAGGTGGTGACCCTCCCCCCCAAGGAGAAGGCGGTGAGCGCACCTAAGGTGGTGAAAGCCTTAATCCATCCGGCCAAGGCCTCTATTGAGACAGTCGTGGCGGCCCTGGCTCAGCCTGTGGAGGCTACACCAGTGGTGGCGACCTCGGGGCCCAGAGTCTCCCTGCCACCGCGGAGGGAGTCCTCTTTCATGCCCATCGACAGGACCCCCGTGAAACCTCAGACGGAGAAGAAAAAGGGGGGCAGGAGGTTGTCGTGGATTCGGCCTCAACCTCTGAGGAGGAGCTGATCGAAGTCTTAAGCCACGGCGTTGGCATGGAAGAAGACCAGCCCGTCGGGAGGGACCCCGATGTAGGAGACGACGAGAACGTCGAGGGTGCCGACGGGGCTCCTGACCGCCCATCGGACTCCCCTCAACCAGTGCCGCAAGACAACTCGGCGGCCATTTTGTTGGCTATACAGTCCTTATGCTCGGAGATAAGGGCGAGATTGCCGTTACCACCAACGGAGGAACCTCTCCCGACGGGGGACCCGGAGCCAGGCCCTTCTGGGAGCCCTCCTCCTAAGAGAAGAAGGATTCATCCTCCACCTCCTTTTCAACCATCGCGCCCTGCTCAGCCCTCCTCCCCGTCCACGGCCGTGACGGGCACAGACGATGAGGTTTACGACGAGGATCTCCCGTCGTCACCTCCTCCCCGGGCTTCCCCACCCGACGAGATTGGATCGTTTCATGCCATGATCGCCAGGGCATCCGAGCTTTTCCAGCTCTGCCCGGAAGAGAAGAAGAAGGAAGGTTTCCTTTATCAACGGCGCAAGACCAAGAGGAAGACGGTCCTCGATGTACCTCTACTGGACGATATCTGGGATGAGGGTCTCGCCCTCCTCCAGAACCCATCCACAACGCCTGCGAGAAGGGACCGGTACGAGAAGAAGTACCGGGTCCCGGACGCGACCCCCTTGTGCCTTCGGGCACAGCCGACCCCGGACTCGGTCGTCTCTGCGGCGGCCAGGAAGAAAGCGGGGGGGGGGGCCTCGGCCTCTACGTCAACCTCCCCGCCGGACGGCGAGGGAAAGAAATTGGACACGATGGGACGCAGAGCCATCTCATCAGCAGCGACGACGATTAAGGCTGCCAACCTTCTGTTCTCCAGCAACGAAGGCCGCCCTTTCGGAGCGGCGGAGGCAAGCAGGGTGCCTCCAAAGGTTCCGGCGGCGGATTTTCCACCTATCATCAAGCGGCCCGTTCGTCGTCGCAAGAAGCCTACAGGGGACGAGGCAAGTCGGGCGGACCCTGCCGTCGTCGCCTAGGAGGGCAAGGCGGCAATGACTCGTCGAAGCAGGACTGAACCGGCCGTGGGGTCGGGCCCCCACCGAAGCACCCCGGTGGGAGGCCGGCTGGCGAACTTTGTCAGCGTGTGGGAGTCCATCTCCACCGACCGTTGGGTGCTGGACGCCCTGGCCCAGGGTCAGGCGCTCGAGTTTCTAAAGAAGTGCCCGCACGTCCCCCCCGTGGCCAGGAAGGAACATCACGTCCCTCAACTTCTCTTGGAGGTAAGGGCGATGCTCAAGAAAGGCGCCATCAAGCTCCTCCCAAAGAGGCTTCGGGGCTCCGGAGTTTACTCAAGATACTTCCTCGTGAAGAAGAAGACTGGAGGATGGCGTCCCATCCTGGACCTACGACGACTGAACAAATTCATCAAGGCACTGAAGTTCCGGATGGTCACCCTCCAGCACGTCCTGGGTCAACTGGAGGAGGGCGATTTCCTGTCGTCGTTGGATTTGGAGGATGTCTACTTCCATATCCCCATCCTAAAGGGACACCGAAAGTTTCTCAGATTCGTGGTCCAAGGGCGTCACTACCAGTTCAGAGCCCTTCCCTTCGGATTGAGGTCGGCACCCAGGGTATTCACCAAGTGCCTCGCACCGGTGGTGGCGCGGCTGCGCTTGGAGGGGATCCACGTCTACCCCTACCTGAACGACTGGCTCATCCGAGCAAAGACAAAGGAGCTCGCCGCAGAGCACACGGCGAGGACCGTCCAACTACTCACGGACCTGGGATTCTCCATAAACTACGCCAAGTCCCACCTGGTGCCTGTGCAAGACGCACTGTTTCTGGGAGCGAAACGCGACACAGTGGTGCTTCTGGCCTCTCCGTCGGAGGAAAGGATGAGGGCCATCTTGGGCAAGGTGCAGCGGATGCTGGTTGCGGACGCGGCCAGGGTGAGGTCCATCAAATCCCTCCTCGGAATGATGTCTTCTTGCATTTATCTCATCCGCCTGTGCAGGCTTCGGATGCGCCCGTTGCAGGAGTTCCTGGACGCTCGCTGGATCCAGACGACGGGCAGCTTCGAGGACAGGATCACACTCGACGAGAGCTTCCGACGAGCGATCCGGTGGTGGGGCACCCACGTGCATCTGACGGCAGGCATGGACTTCCAGACCCCAGGCCTCCAGAAGACAGTGACCACGGATGCCTCCCTGGAGGGTGGGGAGCGCACACCGAAAATCTGCACGCGAGAGGCCTTTGGCTGCCGACGGAGAAGTCCCTCCATATCAACGTCCTGGAACTCTGGGCAGTGTTTTGGGCCCTCGGGTCCTTTCTTCCGTCCCTCAAGGGCAAGGTGGTGAGGATCTTCACCGACAACACCACCACCATGTTCTACATCAGGAAGCAGGGCGGTACCAGATCCCCAACCCTGTCCAAGGAGGCTCAGGATCTGTGGCATTGGGCCGTCGCCCAAGGGATGTTTCTGGTGCCGTTTCATCTGGCAGGGATAAAAAACACCATCGCTGACTCGCTCAGCAGAGAGCTACGACAGGATCTACTGGACCACCTCTTCCGACGGTGGGGCACACCCCAGATCGATCTGTTCGCGACGGCGACGAACTCCAAGTGCCGGAGGTTCGCCAGCAGGTTTCCCCAGCCGAGGAGCATGGGCGATGCTTTCTCGTTCCCCTGGGAGGGCCTGTTCCTATATGCGTTCCCTCCATTGCCGCTGCTGATCCGGCTCATCAACCAGCTCAAGAGGTCACGGTGCAGGATGATCCTCGTCGCACCTGCGTGGCCGAGGCAGATATGGTTCCCGGACCTTCTGGACTTGTCAGCGTCCCTGTCAATCAAGCTGCCAGTGGACACAGATCTTCTCTCCAGGGAAGGAGGCGCCAACCTCCATCACGACCCGAAGTCGCTGAACTTGCAGGCCTGGCTCCTGCAGCGTTAGAGTTTGGAGATTACGACATACCGGCCGACTGCAGAGAGGTTCTTGCAAAGGCCAGGGCGTCCTCAACTCTTAAATGCTACGGACACAAATGGAAGAGGTTCTCTGTCTGGTGCCACGCACAGAAGATTAACCCTCTACGGATTACGGCTCCTCAAGTACTGCCGTACCTCCTGACACTGGCCAAGGCTGGTCTGGCGCACGCTTCCATCAAGATTCATCTTGCTGCAATCTCCCGATACACCAGAACCACAGGACGGACGTCTTTGTGGTCTCATCGTCTGGTGAAAGAATTCATGAAGGGACCGTTCAGATCGTTCCCGCCTGTGAAGGCCCCGACCCCGGCGTGGGAGCTCAACGTGGTGCTGACCAAGCTCATGGGACCTCCGTTCGAGCCTCTGCACTCAGCCCCGTTGAAGTTCTTGTCGTGGAAAACTGCGTTTCTTGTGCCCATCACCTCCGCACGACGGGTGGGAGAGATCTAGGCCCTTTCCTGCAAGCCCCCGTACTTGACTTTTCACAACACGAGGGTAGTGCTCAGGACGCACCCCTCCTCCATGCCCACGGTGTCGTCGGACTTCCACCTCAACGAACCCTTGGTGTTGCCCTTTTTCTTCCCGTCGCCTTCGTCGCCGGCTGAAAGGACTTTGCACTCGCTGGATGTGGCTAGAGCGCTGAAGTTCTACGTGGACCGCACAAAGAGTTTTCGGAAGACGTTGCAACTTTTTGTGAACTTTGGACCTGTCAATCAGGGGAAGGCTCTCTCGAAGGCTTCCATTTCCAGATGGCTCTCTGGCTGTATCATGTACTGTCATCGGTTGGCATGCCTGGCCGTCCGCGAGCCCATTCCACCAGAGCGATCGCAGCTACCACGGCGTTCCTATCTGGTGTGCCCTTGCTGGACATCTGCAGGGCTGCTACGTGGAGGTCGACGCACACCTTCACGAAATTCTACTGTGTCGATCGGGATTCCAGGGAGGAGTCCAGGGTCGGCCAAGCAGTGCTGCGCAACCTGTTCGCCTAAGGTGAGCCTGGTGAGGAGGTAAGAATTGCTTAATGTTGAGTTTTGGATGTAATGCTTGATGTTGAGCCTTTGCCACCTCCCGTGATTGTGCATGTGTGTACTGCTATGTATTCTTTTATTCATGAGCATGTGAATCCATGCCAGACCCCATGCTGGAGAAGGAACAAGTTACTTACCTGTAACTGTTGTTCTCCAGCATGGGTCTGGCATGGATTCACATGCGAACCCTCCCGCCTACCCCTCTGCTGCTCTTCACTTGGTCATACTGCCACTTCACGTGCTACCAAATCTGAAGATGGCTGCCAGAGGCGGGGCTTAGGGAGATGGCAGTCATTGGCTGTGGTCAGTATGACGCAGAGATCAGTGATTGGTTACTACTACGAAAGACAGATCAGAAACGAAACTGATACTGATTTTTCTTTACCGAGGATTCCCAGCCTGACGACGGGGAATATTCATGAGCATGTGAATCCATGCCAGACCCATGCTGGAGAACAACAGTTACAGGTAAGTAACGTGTTCCTTCACCACTAAAACTCAGGACATCCAGTCCTCTATCTCCTTTTCCTCTCCGTCTACCGGCCCCCCTCTGGCCGCCTTTCCCTCTCCTCCTTTCTCCTCTTTTTCTCTGACTACACCTGACGATGTTTCTAGAAAAGTCCCATCTATGAAAGTGTCGTCCAAACAGGCACTCCACTGCTTCTCCAGAGTCATCAAGCTCCACATTGACACCCTTGCTCTAGCCTTGGCCGATTTCTGCAATAACTCTTTTGCCACTGGAACTTTCCCCTCTCTCCTCAAGCACTCCCTTGTGCACCCCTCCTTAAAAAGCCTTCTGCCGATTCTCCCTGTCTGGCAAACTATTGCCCTATCTCTATCCTTATCTGGGCAAACTCCTGGAATTGCTGGCCATCTCCCAGTTTACTCTCCATACTGAATCTGTTGGTTGTCTTATGACCATCAACCTGGCTTCAAAGCAGCCAGAGGCATGGAAACTGCTCTACTGACCTGCTCACTAATCTTGATTCAAGCCTTCCTTCTGTCCTCATCCTTCTTGACATTTCCTCTGCTTTTGACGCGGTCAAGCACGCCATCGTCCTTCATCGACTCTCTGAGAACCTGGCCACCACGGATTATGCCCTGCAGTCGTTGACCTCCTTCCTCCTGGCCTTGCTCTCTCATGTCCAACTTGGGTCTCTTCTCTCCACCACCTCTCTCTCCTCATGTGGTGTTCCCCAGGACTCTAACCTCTCACCGTGGCTCTTCAATGGGCCTCATTACGGGTCCGGCGGTAACCCTGCTGGACCCGTAATAATTTACCGGCACCTGACTTCCCTGTGCCACTGTGCTATTACAGGTCCGGCAGCGGTACATTTGTTAATCCCCATTGCCATAGAGTCCTACGGGACTCTATGGGAGTGGGGACACGGGAGCACCGGCACTGTTAGTAACAGTGCCGGTGCTCCCATGACAAGTCTGCCTACCGTGGCTGCTTTGCCCGGCAGGGTTAGATCTGTCGGGCACAGCGGCTCCAGCAGGCAGACTTGTAGTTTGCCGGTCCGGCTATATTGTAATTAGGCCCAATGTCTACTTGGCCTCTTTGGCCCACCTGACCTCTATCTTCTCCTCTAACTTTCAGTGTTATGCAGATGACACTCTGCTCTCTTTCAGGCTCCCTTCAGCCTCCTCTCTCGCTCATTCCTGACTGTCTATACGCTATTCAGGATTTGTGCACCTCCAATGATCTCTGCCTTAATGCCAGTAAGACTGAGATCCTTCTCATTGGGACCCCTGCTCCCGCTTTGCCTCTTTCACTATGGCCGCCCTCCTTGGGCCCTCTTGCTTTGCCTTCCTGTGAGGCAAAAAACCTTTGTTGTCATCTTCGACTCCACTCTCTTTCAGCGACCTTGCTTAGAAGGCCCACTATCAGCTGAACCTCCTCATAGGTATTTTTCCTTTTCTCACCTTCCCCCACAAGATCACTGTCTCCAGAGCCCTGGTTCTCTCTAGGCTGGACTACTGCAACAGCCTCTTTCTCAATCTGCCTTCCTCTACTCTCCGCCCTCTGCAACTAATCCAGAACAGGACTTTGAGACTTGTCCTTGGCCTCAAGCCCAGGGACTGTATATCTTCAGCCCTGAAATCCCTCCACTGGCTTCCGGTGGCGGCAAGGATCAAGTTCAAGACTCTCTGCATCGTCCATAAGGTCTTCTGGGGGCCAGGCTCGCACTACATCCAACTCTCTCTTTCAAAACACCTCCCTTCTCGAGCCCTTTGCTCAGCCACCTCCAACTCTGAGGGTCAGATTCTTCTCCAGGCAGAGAGTGCGGGGTAGATCTCTCTCCTCTGCAGGTGCCTCACTCTGCAATGGCCTCCTTACCCCTCTCAAACTTGAACCGGACCACTTGGAATTCCAGAAGCAGCTCAAGACCTTCCTTTTCACATCTGCTTTCTCTCTTGCTCTCCCCTTCTGACCCTCCTGTCCGCTGCACTGACTGGTTGCCTTGCTACCCCCAGAGTCTCACTGGGTACCAGGCTCCTCCATGGCCAGTCTCCCCTGCACTGCCTCCGGGCCTACAGCAATGGGGCTGTAACTGTAACCCTACAGTCCCCTTCCCCCTTGCACTTACCCAGAGCCGCGCTTCCCTGGCTGCTCGTCCTCTGTGCAATGCTGCCCTGATCGCACCTCCCACTTGCCTCTCCCTAGCACTTCACCCTACCCCTGCGCTTTGCGTTGTCTGCACTTGCACGATCAAATTGACACAAACCTAGTAAGATCGTTTGTTTTGTCCTCCCTCTGTCTCCCCCCCCCATTGTCTTGTCGCGCCTATAAACACTTGTGTACAGGCGTGTTATAAATGACATCATATCATATAGGCTAAAGTAGGAAACCAGTACCAAGGCACTTGAAAAAAACATTGTATGTATGAAAAAGATATTAAATAAACGTTCTAACTATGCTTTAAGGAACATCAAAAGCAGAACGCTGTTTAAATCTAACCTTAAATGCCTCCATCATGGTGCAATTTCAAATAGCAATTGGAGGATTATCCCATAGACCAGACCCTAGGGTGCACAGCAACCCGCTTCCATACCGGTAGTAATGTATTTGCTCACTACCAACAGATCCAGTGTACTGGACCTGCACTAAAGAAGAGTTTGGAGAACTGCGGAGTGACCAAGAACAGCAATAGTACTGCATCTTACAGGTCAGGTGGGCAGGACCATTTTATGAAGGCTCATGAACGTCCAACAGGCCATTTGAAATTTTATTCTTTGTAGAACTGCGAGCCAGTGAAGGGATAGTCTGGCATTGGTGGCATGGCGAAATTCGCAGAGTTCGCAAACCATGTAAACGGCAACATTCTGCATTCGCTGTAACTTGGTGAGCGCACAAGTGAAAATGCCCACATGAAGGGTGTTCTAATAATGTAGCGTACAGTTTGCTCCATGACTATTTACTAGCATTCTAGCTCTATTGGGGAGTAAAGGGACACTTTTCTCTAGGAGCTGAAGACTAAAGATGCCACTACTCATAACCGCATTAACTAGTGGGGCTAAAGTGAGGTCAAAGTAAAAGCCAAGATTTTTTATTTTAGTGCTCCGTGGAACTGAGAGACCAAGGAGAGATGGAACATAATTATTTTCCAAACTCTTCCTGTTTTTTGAGCCAAATAAAATTACATTTTAGTAGCCAAAAGACGGGTCTGGAGGTTGTATAACTCCTCCCCCCCGTTACCCCACCCAGGCACATGAGACTTTAATGTATATTTGTGTTTCATTCGCATATTTAAAGACTGAAAAAGCTTGAATAGCGGGTCCAAAAAGACATTAAAAAGGATCAGAGAAAATGGTGACACTTGAGGAATACTGTAAGTTACCAGAAGTGTTACTGCAAAAGCAGTGTAATTCGACCTTAAGGGACGAAATCATTGTTTAGCGCTGCAGATCATATGGACTACCATGGACAGAGTCCAGTAAGGTGGAGTAGCCTAAATTGTCAAACACGGCACAAAGGCTCAATATGACCGGCAGCACTGCCATACCCATGTCAATGGATGTTAGTGTCTCATTCTAGAATCCCTGGAGAGCTGTGTCGATCCCATGGCCTTGCCAAAGCCAGACTGGAGCAGGGACATACAGGCGCGAGAACCAAGGAAGGTCAGCACCTGGAAAACGGCTAGTTTTTAGTGGCTTTTGAGAGGATAGGCTAGAGAAAGGCCAATAGTTGGCCATGATGGAAGGATCCAGCCTACGTTTCTTTAGGAGCGGAGACATAATACCCTATTTAAGAGAAGTTGTTACATGACTTGAAGCAAAGCTCAAATGAATGAGTGGTGTGAATACCAAGGGGTGTTGAAGCATCATCCAGCCAGGGATGGGATCTGATTCTGGGTTGTTCAAATATAGTTTCAGAATGACACTAGCTACTTCAATTTCTACCAGTGCAGGCAAAATAGCTATTTCTTAAACTATATGAAAAGGAGTGGGACATGGTGGAACTATTAGTACAGGGGGCATAGCCATCATAACTACATTCTGATTAATAGTGGTGATTATTTCAAGAAAGTACAGATTCAGGTTATCTTGTGAAGACAGCATAGATGGAAAATAAGGGGTGGGGTGAGTGAGTAGTGAATCTACAAGTCGAAATAGAGATTGGTTGGCTATGGATTCCAGCATAGTGCCCCAGTAACTTTTTTCAGTTTTTTTGTAGGCTTTCAAATGCAGGATGTAATTGGCTTTGTCCTCTTGAGTCCTTCACATTTTCTTCGCCAAGTGGATCTTGCGCGCACCTAGTATATGATGCCAGAATCACATTGAGCATGTTGGATGCTGGCGCCAATCCGAACAAGCTGATCTGGCCACAGTTTAAGAAAACTCAAGGTGTCTTAGTACGTTCCTAGTGCACGAGGAAAAGCAATCTCCAGTGACGATTCGTCTGTCAGAGCCTCACTAAATCAGCCTCAGTCACCTTCGGTTCGTAGTAGCACCCCTCTCTGAGCCTATGATTTCGGGGTGGTAGAAATGATTTCGGGGAGGAAGAAAATGATATGTCCTTGCATGCAAGCTCATGTTCTCAAGTCTGTTCTCTTATTCTTCTGTGCAAGGTTGTGTGGGCTTTAGCACACACGACCACTTCAATGATTTACTTGCAGCAACTGCCTAGTGATGACTCACCCACCAATCACTAATGTGTCCTGGCATAGTGCTACCTCGTTTGCAAATCACCTTACACATCATATAACGTCTGTTGGTGGATCGGTGGTTTCATCTTCAAATATGTATGTTTTTCGACTAGAACAAAATGTGGGCCTTAAACATGTATCCTGGATATTGTGGAAGACGGGCAAAACACATGACACAAGAAGTGCAGGTTTAACGTTCGTTTATTCAAAATAGGGGGTGCTTGGGATACATATCTATGTCTTCTAGGGGCGTATCTACAAAAATAAAGTGAACCTTTCTCTGGGACACTGACCGGATGGGCAAGGTGACCAGAGTTTCCACCCCAAAAATGGGGACAATTTTGCAAAGTTGATAGTTATAGAAGACGGATATCAAAGTCAACACCCTAATATATATGACGGAACAGTGTGACTAAGCCCGTGCCACAACCCTACGACCAGCCCTTCTCCATGCAAAGTAACAGGACATCATTACAGACTAGAGGGCTGTCGCCTGTGTGTTTTATCACTGGGGTAGTAGAGGTTCTGCAGTAGCTAGGGATTCTCCCCTGGCTCCACCCACCTCTGGCAGGTGCTGCACTGTGAAAGTGTGGGGGAGCAAAAGTGGCAAAGGGGGAGTGGCAAAGGTACACCTGGGCACGAACACATTTACAGTTAACCCTTTGTGGTGCTTTATTGAAAATGATGATGCAAGATGTAATATAGACTGACACATGCTTCTCTGTCACCATTCCTCACTCGGTGCCTTCCTCTATTGCCTGAACTCCTATGACGGATCTGCATGATTTGCTTGTCTAGCCTTCGCCTTCCACTTTTTTCCCAGATGTAACTTATTTGAAGGCATTGCATTGTCATGGTATTCGAGTGTACCTGGTTTTGCCCTCGCTTCTATTTATCGCTTCAGTATCAGACATCAGCCCGTTCTGCTCTGCACTGCTTTCTCTCCTGGAATCTGGACCACTTCTCCTCCATCACTCACTCGGCAGCTCTGTCAGGACTTCTTTGCTCACCATCCTCCCTCGCACTCACTCCTCCTTCTCTCTGGCCTGCATTGCCATAAGCCATGCCACATGATTCTGAAAAAGGAATAAAGACTCATGCGTTGAGGTTTTATTATTGTCATTATTATTATTGTTAGAGTGTTTATTGAGCGCGGACCTAGCTTCAGGAAGCAATGTAGAGCATTACAAGTCATGGGGGAAGCACAAAGCGTTGGAAGCAGAGGTACAAGGGAGGGGGGGATCTCTCCCTGATGCGGATATGAGAAGGTTTTTTTTAGAGAGATTTAGGGTTAGCTTTTTATGCTTTCAACTATTTCAGAAAATTTGGAATGGTTTAAAACTTTTGGGGCCATTTATTTCTTCTTCCGCAAGCGATGATGATAACCTTTGACGGAAACAAAACCTTGGTGCTTGTCTTTCCTTAAACCCATTCTTTATCTGATTTACGGTCCTTTGCTACCCCTCTCGAACATATTTATTTAGTGGGGTTTTAGAATGCATCACAGAATGCATGCAAGCCACTTCATACAGTTTTCTTCTGTCCGTTTCATTAAACAACACACCATCTTTCATATCTCCTTGGTAATTATTATTGTTCTATTTTTATTTTAAACGCATTATTCATAAGCTTTACAATAAAAAGATAAATTCACACATTGAATGCAGTCAATAGTGCAACACTGGGATAAAAACAGAATTGATTAATGAATACACTAATACCTCTAATAAGTCTAAAAGAATGAATTATATGTTACAAGGGACATAATATAACGCAATCTGTTTCAAAACATGCTTATCTCAGCTATAAACTCAATAGAATACACAAAGTGACAACACAGCACGAAAACACACAATAACAAGTGGAGAGACCTGACTCACACAAACACATACACTTGTAGAATGAATAGATAGACATTCACACTACCCAGAATTCCTCTCACCAATTTAAGTCAAACACAATGTAATCAAACTCTTACGTACCATATAAACTATTAAAGGGTGTCCATGGTTCTAAATATTTATCTTCTTGATTTCACTTTTCAAAACAAGTTTCTCAAACTCTGACAACACCTGCACATCACTCACCCAGTTATGTACCTGTGGTTTCTTTCTTGTTTTCCACAACTTCAGAATCTGTTTTGCTGCTACTTACCAGTACTTTGTCAATTCATTGACTATACTGTTTACCAATTTTATACCTTGCTATAGAAAACAAGAGTTTGAAAAGGCATTTAGGAACATTTATTGATAGTATTGTGTCCATTCTGTCCTATAGATTCCCCCAAAACTCCTTTGACCTAGAACAATTCCACAACATCTGTATAAGTGTGCCCCTCTCCTTTCCACATCCCCAGCAGACGTCACTGTCCCCCTAAATTTTTCCCAAGACTCAACCATGAAAGGACCCAAAGGCATTAAGTTTAAAATATGTGGATACCATGCGTGGCAATGATCAAAATATAGCACATCCAGCTGGCTCATTCTCTATTGGTATAGACAACATGCCTAATCTCTGTAATAAAAAGGATTCAAAATCCCTATGTCTCTGTTCCTCATATCGTAAACACATTGTAATTCCACAAAAGGTATCATTTGCCCATCTTGCAGCACATCTTCTATCTCCAGAACTCCTTTTGAAATCCAACTATGCCAGTTTAATGACTTATTTTGCAATCCGTAGACCAGGATTGTGCCAGAGAGAAGCTTTATTATGTAAATACAAGCTCCTCAGACAACCACAAGGTAAGAACTTCTCTGATCACATAAGTAGTGGGTAACTTCAATTATATTCAGCATTTTCCCCATTGAGTAGACGTTATTCAATTTGAATGGATAAAATCTATCCCTTTCAATTGATAACCAAATCGACTCATGTATATTCCTGGGTAATACATAGTGAGCCGCTTTCTTCAGTACGAATCCTCTACAATACTTGTCAAGGTCTGGGTAACCAAAACCTCCCTTGTGATACTGTGTAGTAGAATGAATTTAGGAATTTTCAGTTTCTTCTTATCACCCCACAGAAAGCCTGAAAAACCAGATCAATCCTCTTCAGTAACTTTTTTGAGAATCTCCGAGGTAATGATTGCATAATATAAAGGACCTTTGGTAATAGTCATTTTAATAGCGTTGATCTTTGTCCAGATATCCAAGGTTAACCGTTTCCATTTTCGTACGTCTCTTTTTAACGTCTCTGTCAATCTATTCAAAATAAACTCTACAATTTTCTTCAGATCTCTGATCAAATAAACCCCTTAATATTTTACATGAGATTCCGACTACTTACAATTCCATTCTGCAACGTCCCTCCCTTCTGCAAGTAGCAGAGTGAGGAAAAACCTCAGTTTTATCCCAATGATCTTTGTGGCCCGAAAGCCTCCCTATCTTTTCCAAAGCATTTTTCAAGATCACACTACTCCCTTCCAGATTAGAGAGAATAACCACCATATCATCCGCATAAGAAAGTACTTTGACTTCTTTTTCCCTGACTCTTAGACCTCTAATTCCTTGCTCCCATCAAATATAAGCCACTAATGGCTCCAAAGCAATATTGAATAAAAAGGGTGACAAGGGGTAACACTGTCTCGTGCCTCGCGTAAGAGTGAACAAGTCAGATAATTTATTATTGACCGAAACCTTGGCCTTCGCTCGATTATGTAGACAACAGACTTCCTTAAGAAAATAAATCCCAAAACCCATTTTTTGCATAGTAAACTTTCAAAATTCCCAATTGACTCTATTTATATCAGTACCAATCCATCCATTAGATCCATTTATTTTTTTAATACTTATTCAATGATAAAATATATGAAGATGAAAAGAAAAAAACAAAAAGAAAATCCTCATAAGTTTCCACATGCCAGTAAATACAAGCATGACTCATATAGCAAGACGACCAATACAATACATTTCAATGCCTAACTTGAGCTTTTTCAATTGTGGCTTCCTACAGTGCTACGAGCTTAACTGATTAAACTAGTTATTTCATAACCATAAGATACATTTTCGGACCTGAATCACATTTATAAAAATAAAGTAAAAAGGAACTCAAGATAAAAGCAAAAAGAAGATAAAATGGCAGAACAAGTAATGTCATATGAGTTATCTCACAATCAAAACTCTGCCCTCTTTTATGTAAACATTACCCTATGCACTTAGCTTGTGCACAACCTCTTAAAAAAGTTCACAAGCAAACTGTTCGGCAATGTGTTTTTCATCACCACTTCCAGGCACATATGCACAGGTCCTTTCAGTCTTGAAAGTAGGAAGATACAGTACTTTACTAAAATATGTATTATCCTCCAACTCAGGGAGCTGTTTGGTAGGTTTTCTTTTCTACCATTAAAACCAACAAAACATTGATGTGTGGTCCAAACGAAGGCTGATGTAAGGACAAGCACTAAGTATAGTCTCTGCGCAACTTTAGGATCATTGCCGCGGTATAGGGCACTTCAATACAGTTTAATTTTCACACAGTTGCGCCAACATTGCACATTCCTGTACGCGTTCCTTACCAGGATCGTGTAATGATTATTGCCCACCAGCAACACCCACATGGTCACCCGCGAGCTGCTCTTCCCTTAGCGCTGTTCTGAAGCAGTTATGAAGCCCTGTCAATCCTTTGCCTTCCATGCTGGGTGATCGCAATCCTCACAAAGTTCTTCCTGCTTTCGTTGTCATTACACTCCGTTACGTCTCACCACAATGTTACAGGGTCCTTTTTAATTGATCTCTTACAAGCTCGTGCTATGTTTTCGAGCAAAAATATGGAACAGCAAATGGTTTTAACGACCTAAAAGGCCCGCTACCATGAGTTTGGTAAAAATAAAATATACAAGCACTGAAAATTAACTATTTAACATGTTAAATAGTACGAACTACCTTCTCAAGTTACAAAATCACTCAAAAGCCTTACTAAAGTTGTAATCTCCTCATGTGGAAAGTAAGTTGAAAAGACAAGGAGTAACCACAGCTTTCAATGCACATTTTCATCTTTTCTTCCTTCCAGTTGTCATATTCCATTGTGTTGCTGTAGATTCCTCTATCGGTTCTCGATCTAGGTCAGATAAAAATGCTTCTGCACCACGATGATCAACAAAAGAGTGAACCTGACAATTTAGTATCATTCAAAAAATTGCAAGATACACCATATAGTATTTCACATGTGTGCTCCCCGATTTCTCCTGAGCCATATCGAAAGCTCTTTTTTTTTCTAGGACATTTCTGCTCAAATCTCCGAAAATCATTATTTTATGACCTCCCCAAGCAAGGTCACCTACTTCACGTGCCCTCTTTAAAATCGATTCGCTCACAGCGAATCTCAAAAAATGTCACAATGAAGTGTCTTGGTCTCTGTCCAAGTGCTGGTGTTGGTCCCATGGATCTGTGAGCTCTCTCTGTGTCTGATGACAGCTTAGGATCCAGATTAAGTCGTTTATTTAAGGTTTTCTCCAAAAAGTCCATAGGACAGCCCTTTTCAATATTCTCTGGAAATCCCGCAATACGAATATTATTCCTTCTTGAGAAATATTCCTGTTCAGAGCACTTAAGAGCTAGCTTCTCAGTTTGGATTTGTAGTTCTCTTATTTGTTCAGTCATTCCCCTTGTGTCATCATCCACCGAGTTTAAATGACTTTCCACTGAGTTAACCTCAACTCAGCATATTTTTCCTCTGAGGCAAACAGTTTTGTTTTGATTTCTGCAATGTCAGCTGTCACCTTGGTCAAGAGTTCCAGTAGTTTGTCTTCTCTCCTTTCACTCTCTGCAGTATCACCTCTGCCACCTTTCTGCCTCTGTGCCTGTTGGGATGTTTCAGAAAGATTAATATCAGCCATTGGGAATATATAATAGTAGATGGATATAGGGCACAGGAGCACAGCTTTCAGGCACCATCCCTGGAGCTGCTTGTTCTAGAATCTGGTAATTATGTTTTTAATGTTTTGAGCCATCCGACTATGACAGTGATAATAAGAGAAGCTAAATTGTACACATGCATTGTCAGGCTTGTCCTACAACTGTGACCTGACCTGCATGCTATTTCATAGGTAAGGTGCTCTTACAAGAATCTAGCCTTAAAGCATTGTCTTAAAACCAAGACTTTTCAGTGTGTTTCAGAAGCTTGTCGGGACAAGGTGACAACAAGGGGACATGTTGATACAGAAATGGGACTGTGCCCCCAAAACTGTGATGGTTGGTCCTTCTTAGGATGGGTTTAAAATGTGTCAGTGCCCCTAATAAAGTAGGTCTACGCTTTCCCTGTAGACTGAGAAGATGCCGCTCTC
Source organism: Ambystoma mexicanum (assembly GCF_040938575.1). NCBI lineage: Eukaryota > Metazoa > Chordata > Amphibia > Caudata > Ambystomatidae > Ambystoma > Ambystoma mexicanum. The sequence goes on from NC_090923.1 coordinate 1,091,833,266, forward strand.
CTCGAGGGGTTTTCCCCAGGGCTCTTCAGTTTGCTCACCCAAGAACAAAGGCAAGGGGGCCTGGCAACTGCCTTTGTGAATTAGGGGTTCTCCACCTAAACAATGTGGGGTTAATTTATGACAAAGTTTTTACAGATAGTCAAATATAATATTTTGGGGATTTCCCTTCATTGGGGACGCTTTTTTCTTTCTGTTAGAGTCACAGGTATATAGATCCCAGATGCATCTCTGCTGAAGTTCCAGCTATAGCGTTATACCATCAAACTGCTTCTTTGCTCACATTGAGAAATATAACATCAATCATTTTCTTTGCTAGACATCCTCTTCAGAAGGGTATTTGTAATCAAGCCTGGATGATCGTGTCTGGCCACACTCCAGTGCCTCTGGATGTTCTCTCTGCACCCGTAGTCTGTTTGCTCTTGAAGGACACTGTCTCCTGCTTCCTCTAAACTGCTTCCTGCTGCTTCATCAGCTTCTGCTGCTATGCCTCTTTCTCCTGTACTGATTTACCCTTTATAGGCCCTCCCACTTTATCTACCTTTCCTTTGCCCTGATTGGTCTAGGGTCTTGTGAAACTGTGCAGGGACCTCACATTGGTTGGATTCCTCAATCACTGGCTTTCCCCTTCCGCTGTGGGACTCTGGCTTCCAGGGCTGATAAAAAGAGCCTGTCGGTCATTTTGACATCGTCGGTCATTTTGACATCGGGAGGAAATCCTACTTGCAGGCTGGGTCCATGTTGCTCTACCTTGATTCCTGCATCGGCACTCCGTGGCTCACCCTCCAGGGTATTTTTTTTCTTTTTATAGACTGTTGCTCTCTTAGTACTCTTGACATTTGATATGGGTTCGGTCTCTATTGTGCCTTGCATTAGATGCTGGTTTCGCCCTCCGCCACTGGGGCAAACTCTGGCATATGGAGTCTTGCAGGATTTGTGCTCTCACCTTAGTGCTCTACATAAAAGACAGCAACTCCCCACGGGACCTTATTCTAGACTGTTCTTTGATGAACTACTGGTATGCATTCCCTCCACTTCTGTGGCCATAGAATTGTCACAACTCTTGTCTGTTCCTGCTTGCTGGGGTTATCCTTAACGCTTCTGAAACTACACACAGTACATGTACTTTTAGGTACATACAACCCTGTGCAGTCTTTTATGAATCTTGCATGTACTACCATTGGTACTAACGCCCCTATATCTTTATTTAATTTAAAGGGTCTTTAATATCCTGCTCCTGTGTATCCAATTGACCAAACATAAATATGATGTTAAAATAGATGAAACGTGTTAAAAGGTATTAGCTCATACTAGCAGAGAAACCCTATACCATATTCCAGTAATGGAAAACAATTGATTAGACTATTCCCATACACCAGAACCCCACTATCAAGACATAATGAACCAGGGAAAGTACAAAAACATCCTTACCAGATCACAAGAACAAATTCTAACATTGCCCAGAGTCCTGGAATAAGTACTACATTTATCATAAAACATTTCCAGGTATGTGATAAATGCTACTGCCTTACCACTGTGTAGGTAGTCATCGTCGATATCAATAAACTCTCCAGTATTGAAATCCCCATATATGATTTACTGCCCAGCGAAGTTGCTTACACTCTCCGTGAGTGGGAAACCAGAGGAATGCTTGGACTGACTTTGCTGTTTAAGTTTAGGAACACTTGCTCTCTGTGGATACTCTCTAGTCCGCCACTTTCTTTATTCTGAAACTGTTCATTTTATCCATGAATTGTACAATAAAAGGAGCCTGTGCAAATGTATGTATTAACTGCTGAGACCTTAAAACATGGATTTTGAACATTGTTCTGAATGACCTTATGTCCAACACGATTGTTAATTACATGTAATTACACTTGGGGTTTCGCCCTAGGTTACCAAGATGTGGACCCCTTGATCATTGAGCTTAGGTAGGCACAGCGTCACCTCGCTGATGATGCCCAACAAGACCGAAAGACATGTCTGGAGTTGCTGTTGATGCACTTGTTTAGAGGTGCGGTGCCTAGCATTTTGGCACTGGAATGTCCTTGTGGGCGGACCAGACTGATATGCAAATTGTTATTTCTACTCAGTGAAGGACACAGTGAGCTGAAATGTAGTGGTAGACAGTAGTAGAGTGGGAACCAACCAATATGACAGGTTATTTGGCTGTGTTCCTTCTCAGTCAAGATCCCCCCACATTTTTGCATATTTTAAACCAGTTGAGAACCAATAGTGCAAACATGCAGTCTCATTTACAAAGTGCATGGATAATTCTCTAACTCACTTATCTTGCTGCACTGTTCTTAGTCAGTAACACCTGTGGTAGTAGGCTGCAAAACCTGGTAACGGGCTGTGTGACGAATCTGAGGATGTCGTCCTTTATCCCATATGAGGATACATTTCCCATTGTGCCACGGCTGTGCATCCACAGTACAATATTCAACTGGGGTGGTGCACAGGGGGAGGATCACATGGGAGAGGAAGCCCCTTATGGGATTAGGGATGGCCATCCCCTGAGAATGCGGTATGCCCCCACTTTGTCACACCCTCCCTCTTTGCCAAGGCCAAAAGCTCCTTCCCTCGTTCCAATCACTGCCAATATCTTTTATTGTAAAGTCATCCAACCTAATACAATAAACACGACTAAGGCACATGATCAAACTTGCCTTCCATACATTGTTAATGCAAGTACTGAGAAGAAGAAGATGGCTAGGAGTATGAACATCACTCCAGGTCACTTTTGTGAACGGTCTACTTTTCCGCAGTACCACATTGTACCAAAGCAATACAAAATAGAAGAGGGAAACCAGATGAGAGAGATCCACCCTCCTGAGAACTGTCGGGTACGGTGAAGCAACTACTGCAGAACGGGAGAGGAGCAGGGAGAAGGACCGCACGTAGTCCAGGATGTGAGGACTATGCAGCCCACTGCCGAACAACCCTCTGGGTGTCCCAGGATCATGGGAGCTGCAGCATGGAGGAGAGCCACCCCGAGAGAGGCACAGAAGTCAGCAGACCGACGAGTCGAGGCCCCCAAACGCTACCGGAGCTTTGCGCTGACGCCCCACTGCTCGGAAGACGTGAACCTAGCACAAAGGTACACGGGCAGACCGAGAGGGACTAAAGGTCCAGGAAAGCCAGGGAACGAGTGCAAAGAGCAGATAGAGAGGGTCTGGGACCCTGAGAGCCAGCGAATAAGAGGTTCTGGGAGCAAAAGAGACAGACAAGACCCTGGAACTCTGGGAGCAAAAGAAAGAAACATATGCTTGGCAGGAAAGTAAACCAAGCTGTTGTGACCCGCACCCATATGAGAACCAGAGAATAAGAGGGTCTGGGACTCCAAGAGCTAATGAGACAGTCAAGAGAGAAACATATGCTTGGCAGGAGAGTACACCAAGCCAGTACAATACATCACTGCAAGCCTGGGACCCGCACCCATATGAAAGTTTAAGAACAAGGTGAAGCTCATTCAAGAAAGCAAGGGGGTCTGCGACCCTAGGAGATAAAAGGAGATTTGCAGAGACTGTCAGCTATAATTCCCTGGGGTACGTTTGGCAGGAGAAGGAACCATGCATAAACCCTCAGTGAAAAAAGGAAAGATATTCACGGGAAATCGGGGAACATTTGTTGTTTATCATTGGAAGAGTTTGGAAATTCCAGGAAAGTGGAGCCGTTCCCCTGGCTGAGTGAACATTGTGTTGTAACCTGTGAAGGGCTAGAAGTAGCCAGGGTCTGAAAAATACTTCCACTGGCCCAAAGACATTTTCTGTTGTTAATTTTACAAAGTCAAGAAAACCACCTACTGAAGAAACAAGCTCCTAACTTGTGAAGTAGAACAAGAAGGAATCCAGGGAAAATTAGCTAATCCCTGGTCATTGGAATATTGCATTGTGGAAAAGGAACATTTGTTTTGTTTATTAACAACCTGAGACATTGGGAACTTGTCATTGGCAAATAACTTTCATCACCACTTTAGTTGACAATATAGCATCCTTGCACATTAGATTTAGTGTAATAGTGTTAGGGTCTCGGGACAGTGACTATTTATTTGATATCCTGACATTTTCATATATTTCTTCGAGGCAGGGGAACCTCTCTTAGCTTTAGGGACACCAAGATCATTTTTCAAATCCTTTTACTGGTTAATAAAAGTTTATTACCAAAACAATGTCACATTTTTGTCCAAGCCTTACTTCTGCACCCTTACAGCTGTCAGTCAGAGTTAATAGGCTTGAGCCGAATGGTGGCTTTTAACTTGGGCTTTGGCACGATTACCAACCACCACAAGTCACAGCCACTAACATCATTGTCTTTTAGCACCCCTGTGTGCATTAAATTTTAATTTTGAAGAAAATATTCATGTACGCTAGCATGTTTCTCTAAATGAAAAAAAAAAACCAAAATACTTGCCATGAGAAAACAGGGAGTCTTAAATTAAGAGCCTCCTTTTTTACTTTTAGCTACTGCGTACCGCATTTTGTGAGGAGAAACACAGAGCTTGTGGGTGTTGTTTGGTTGTTCACCCACCCATTGACTGTTCATGGCCATGCTAATCCCTATGGGCATTTCCACCCACTGCATGCCCGTCTATGCCCAAAGCACATCCTCCTGGGATCTCTTTCATCCAGCTCTATCAAGCAGTTACATCAAACGTTGACCTGTCAGTGATATTTCTAAGCAGCCTACTGAGTTAATTGCTTCATTGCAGCAGTAAATGTGCTGCTGTTATACACATGTATTCAACAAGTGTACCTTCAGCCTCCTGATTTATATTGGTTCATGGCACTGAAGTTAAAGACAGGCATTGACAAACCTGCCAATGTTGGTTTGTTTATAGGTCTTAAATAGGCATTTGTCAGGCACTGATATCATATGCCTGAGTAATCGCACCCTTTTCCGGCTGTATATTTTAATCTTATTGCTAGGTACTACCATTATGGCAGTGCCTGGAAAATGCCTGTCTCGGGCCTACACAAAAGCCAAACATGTTGGCTTTGCCCATGCTTGTCTACAATCACAGTGAGTGGTCTATATGGAACACTGAGGTGCACAGTGGAAGAAGCACCAGGGCTGAACAGTGGGATACAGACAGGAGACAGCAAATAATGAGTTATGTTGAAAAAACAATGATAACCAAAACTATGGGCAGTCGGAGAGATTAGAACGTGTGATTATGTCGAAAGACATAGGATGCCTTGAAAGCTTTCTGCTGGTTGAGACAAGTCTCCCGTGAGTTAATGCTTGTTCCCATGGGACGTACAGGAAGTTATGTGCCTCCAGAAGCCCTGATTTATGGACCCAATAGCATCACGGGCGCATAAGTAGGGTTCAGAGCACTTAACTACAGGTGTTGCTTCCATGGGAATGGGATATGAAGCTGGTAGCACTTGACACACAGCTCCGTGCTAGGCTTCGTCCCTAATTTATGAATCTCCCAAAAGAAAACATAAGAACATGGCTTCCAAACAACTGATGGCTGCCTGAAAGGTTCAGTCACTTGGGTTTAGGTGACAGGATTCCTGAGAGCTACGGGGAACATTGGCTAGACAAGCAAATATTGCCCGACATCCACAATCTTGATTGGCTCACAGGTATTTTGGGAAACAAATAGTCTCTCTCCGGGGTAACTTTGAGATACTATTGGTAACTTCTTTGTGAATGACATAGTCTCTCTTGGACAGAGTTGACAGAAGCAATTTCTCTGAATCAGCGTTTTACTGACACGTGCATTTTACATACTGAATAATTATTTTTTTGTTCGGGGCATTGTTATTTAAATTGTGTTTGTTGTTTTACTCTATACACGAAATGTTCACTGGTTTATGTGTGCTTACTTATTGCCTGCCTGCAGCTGTGAAGCCACCTAAAGTTGGAAGAGAGGGGCTTACAAATAATCAAATAAGCCTGTAGGCACAGCAGTTGCTAATGGTAGTGGACTAGTTCCATATCAATCCCCGCTACTCTTGGTTAAGTTTTCACGTATTAAAGGGAATAGTAGGTTCCAGGACAATGCAGAGTAAGGCTGCAGCAGAAAGAGCGTTTGCTTAGTTTTCTTGACGTCTTTTTTCTATCAGGCTGATCACATTATGCTTGCTGTCTAGTCGTGAACAGCAAAGGCAAGGTTCGTCCGGTTCAGATTACATCGTGAAACGCCCTGGACCATCTGTCCTTGTATGGAGAATTCCTCCTTACCACACCTTTTCCAATCCAAATCGACATTTTCATTTGGGAATAAACAGACCTGCCCTAATTCAGTCTGGTGTGTTTTGTAGAGTCTATTCCCCCGTGCAGTGTCGTGACAGCGCACTGGCTGGCGAGGGAGAGGGAGGTTGGTGGGGGGGGGGCTGTGAAAATGATCCTGTTATCGTACAGCCCTTTTCATGCCTTGGGTTTGGGTGTAGCCCAGGCATGCATTATATTTTCGGCAGTACTTTTCTCAAGGGAAAAAACAGCATGTTCAAAGCGGTGTGCTATTGAAGTGAACCAATACTACAACACACAGACGGTATGACTTTTGTTAAAGGAAAACTCAGACTTGGATGACTAGTGACCCTTGGCTTAAAGCTGCATGTTTTATACTTCTGTAGCAGTCACCCTCTGACCTTTAGGGTTCCCTTGTTAGAGGAGAACCAGTAGAAATGTCTGGATGTGTGGACGTCCCTCCCATGACCCTCCAGAAAACTGGAATATATGACATAGAAACAGGAATCAGCAAAATTAACAGTTTTGGCCTCAGTGTTGGCATTGGGCAGTCATTGTCCAGGCAATGCCATAGTTGTACTGCTTCATGGAGAAGCACAAATTATCGTATGCAGGGGAAGCCCCCTGACGTGATCATGCCTTGGACATGCGAACCTGATGCAAGCCGCGCAGCCCGCGCCTTTCAAGAAGGCAAAGCATGCCAGTCTGATACACTGGACGCCTGCCACATCACACAACAGAGAAACTGCTGGCAGCCAGGAGAGTGGAATTTGGTAGCAGGTGTTGGCGGGACCACGTCTATATCATGATGGGCAGGACCAAGCCAAGACCATCAGAGGAGGGAGCGCAAACAACTTCCCAATACCTGCGTCTGGACACGCCAGCAAGCAAGAGGAGAAGCCGGGAACGGAAGACCGGCGAAACCGAAGAACAAGAAGGCGAACACCAAAGTGGAATACCGGAGCAATTGCCATATCCTGCAACGTTCCCCTGCATAGAGAGGTAACGGGGAGAACTAGAGAAGCGGGAGGCAGCTGGGGCAATGTTATACACGGGGAGAGTAACTTGTCCCAATAATAACGATGAGATACTAAATATAAAAGTGTTGAACTGTAAGTGTGCAAAGCATATTAAGAGAAGATTGAATAACCCTATGAGGGAAGCAGATAAAGACTGGAAACAAAGACCACTGAAAGAAGGGAAAATACCCTAGGAGTACAAATGTGAATAGTAGAGAATGCATTATGTAAACGCCTGTAATAAAGTGCACAAGATAAGGCTATCAAGTAAACAAGATATTTACAGAGAGAGAACCCAGCAAGGGAGAGATATTAAAGGGGATCAAACGACAGGCAAGCTGAGAAAGCCTGGATTAACAGACTGTGAGAGATCTATAGGTTGACAAGAGTGTGAGGAAGTAGCACAAGGAAAACTGTCACAAACGAACTACTAAAGAGAGTGCAAGACCAAGAATATTGTGGAAGAGCTACAAGACTTGAGGAGATATCCAGAGACTATCATAGAAGATCGTGTTAGGAAACAAGTAGAAGAAAGAGAGACATTGCTATAAAGAGACTAACAGAATATAACAGAATAGCAGGATAATTAAGCCATACTCTTGGCATCGTTTAAGTTGATTTTATTTGTGTTAGGGTCAGGTAGAATAAGATTTGGACTGAGGACATCATTTTCTTTTGAGCCTTCCTGACGACAAATGAGCACCATTAATTCCTTTAGATAGGCAGGGAAATCCCTCTAGCAGTAGGGAAAGATAGGCCTTCTTACAAGTTTATTAAAAGCAAGTCAGAATGTTCTCAAGGTGTCAGGCTCCTTCTAACCCGCCACACAACACAAATCTAGGATTAAACAGTTTACACCTTTGTTGGCAGTGCCCTGGCAGCCTCTGGAGAGGAGCGAGGATCCTGTAGAGTTTTTAGGTGTTTTTTTTAACATGCCCTACATCCCTTTTCAGCCACTTTTTAATGGTCTAGAGACAATAGAGTTATCAATCAAGTACGATTGCAGACAGGTTGGGTCCAACTGATGCCAGATATGCTCCCCAGTCACTGGCCTTAAAGTCAAAGTCGCTTGATCAATCTGCAGTGTGAGTAGCTTGGCTTTCCGTACCCTTCTAAAGCCAACATAATTCTATTCCATAATTGGGCATAGATTCAGCGTATCCAGCGCCTTTGACTATGGACTCCCACTGACCTAGTCCCCCAAGTATGTAGATTACACTCAGCGGAAACACATTTGTACAAGTACCCTTTCTCCATTTGGACATATATTTGAGGGGGGAAGAGTTGAATTTGACCTCAAATCCACAATGAGTCAATGAAGGCTTTCTGGGCCGATTTCTTGTTTCCGCCAATGAACTTTTTTGCAGGAATCCCTGAGTAAATCATGCTAACCTATCACTAAAAGCTCCCATGCTCTGTACTTGATAGTCCATTTTAAAAGAATGGAAACCTTTTAGGAGTCTGAATAGCTGAGAGTTGATGCCTTTTACTATGGTGTTGATATGGGAAGCAAAACATAATCCTATATCAACTGTAATTCCTTGTTTGGTGGCCTTCTTTAGACATAGCTAAGGTAGTCCCCAGGCTTGCGGTCAGTCAAAGGGGATTGTCTTGAGTCCCTTTGAGCCCTCAGTACTTTGATCATAATTCATGCTCCATTCAGCTAAAGACGGCTTTGGTGGAAAGAGTGAGCAAGTCATTTGCTGATGCTTGCATCGCTGTTGGCATGATCTCTGAGTATATGTGGATCCGAGGGTCTTCAGCAGACATTTAAAAGAGCATCCAATGCTGCCTCAGAACCTGTGCCTGCCGATCCAGGTAGATGCTGAGCAGCAGCATGCAAAGGAAGGAAGAATAACAAAACCTTATGTAATGTGAGTTATCTGATTACGTTTTGGTTTTATGTCACTTTTTAGTTATCGCAGTAAATATGGCTGATGCTACGAGTACATATTTTGTTTAGCAATCTGTGATGAGATAAAATGATGCTTAAACTCTTTATACTCCATAGAAGGCTACATACACACACATCACAGACTGTTACTGTACTGGCAGTTTTATCCTGTCTCGAGTCCTCCCTCTCTGCCCTTATTGTTGATCCTCTTCTTCATTGTAAATTACTGTAGGTAAATATGTCTGTAGATAAATATGTCTTTCTTACCTCTTTTCACTATCTTTTCCTCTTGTTCCTCTTAAAGAAAGCCTCACTCTGTTCACATTTTGATGGTAAAATCACAGATGTTTAGAATGGATGATTTTATATGTATTTTTCTTATTTTCTTCTATAAAATAATATGACCTCATTGGTGTTCAATGTGTAGTTGATGCTAGATTCTATTTTTGAACCAAATATTCAGCCTTCATCTTTCCAATATTACGAGGTATACATGTTCATGCGTCTGACGTAGCAGCCCTTTACTATTTTATGTGAAGGGCTATGTGAAAAATTGCTATCTGGCAATGGTGTAGAAGCCCTAGCTTTTTTGATTGTTATTAATTAATTAAATGATGTAGCTAATTCCATCTCAGAGAGGTTGATCTGCTAACCAGATCACCATTTCATAAGCGCCATGCCAAAGACATAATGCACACCTTTGCCTTCCTGAATCAGTATCCTGATCTGCAGCACCTGCTCTCCAGTGGCACAAAGTAGGTCCAGAGGATACAAGTGCCCTTTTGACAACTAATGCGACAGCCAAGTCACTTTAGCACAGAGGCTGCATTTAAAGTCTGCATCTATGATCCAAAACCCCATAGTCACGCGGAAGTACTATTGTGATGGCAGTTTAATCGTGAAGCATAAAGCCATACCTTTGTTTAGTTTATGGTGGGCAGTAATTCACATAACTATTAGAAGCCACAGCAGACTGACATCATGCGTGTCGGAGCCCAGGCCAGCAGTAGGAGTGTGTCTATTCTTGCCAGACAGCCTGGCCCTGCCAGCCTGCAAGGAAAGACACTGAATGACTGTACCTTTCCTTTGATCTTTTGTGAGGTATGGTAACGCCTCTCTCCAGAAGGACAGCCTCCCAGCAGGAGCTGTCCTGGGAAACCGGAATCAAAAGGACTAGCGCCTCACACCAGGGTGCTGCATACCAAAAGGGACTTTGATTGTATGAACAAGTGAAGGGAGCGGGGTTAGTGTGTAGACAGAGAGCTCAACATAGCTGGAGGAAGATTCCACCATCTTGTTTTTCTCTATACCTCTTTCCTTCCCGTCTCCTACACTTCCTTTAGCACAAATCACTTTGGGCATGATGTCAGAAGACAAAGTCCACTTTTCTCAAGTACAGGGATTGGACCCCATAAAACAGGCTTGTGTTTGTCCAGTCACCTGGGCTTTGGTCTATAAAAAGGGCGTCTCCCACACCTTCTTTGATTCCCTTTAAACAGAACAAATGCCTGAGGAAGAATTCATTGGACCTCTGTTGGGAGAGTTGACTTTCCAAAGCCCTCTGCCAATGAGGTGAAGACTGAGTGGCCAAGGCAGAAGCAAGCTATGATCCCTACCCATCCCCAGGGCACTTTGGTGGTGACCTGCTGCTGGAGCAAGACCTGCATCTCTGCCAGGTACACTGCTGCCCAGGGCCTCATTGTTGTGTTGACAGGCCCCTGAAGGTGTGTGCCAGCCTCCCCTATGCTTTGGAGCCCAAGAACAAGTACTAATCATATTCTTGTGTCTTTGTATTGGGATTCACCACACCCGAGAGACAGGACAGCCAAGATTCCTGTGTTTTTGCTGTCAAACTGCTACAAGCCATGATTCATGCTCGCTTGACCCTGTCAAACCAACAGGACTCTCTGGAACTGCCTTTGACACTTGACCAATCTTGAAGGGACGGTACCACCCGCTCAAATCAGTTCACTATCATGCCAGATGAGTGCGTCATTGACTCAGCCCAAACTTAAAGATCATCGCTAAATCCTCCACGTTCAAACCGCCCGTGTCTTCGTTGCCGATCTTCGACAGTCAAACGAACTCCGGTAACCTCATTGAACCGAGACAATCAAACGCTGCATTGAACTCCCCGACACTTAACTGTGCATCCAGTCACCTGCATCTTTGCTATCAAAGTGATTGCCAAACTGACCCTGCTGGCCCTCACAATATGCACTTCATTGAGGGCCTCCTCAAGGTGAGTGCTGGAACTTTTGATTTGGTAGGTGGGAAGAACTGATGCCTTCATGTTTGGCTTTGGTGAACTGTGTTGACGCGTGGCCAAAGCAGGAAAGTGAAAGGAGGAGCTTTGAGTGTTTTTACGTAGTCGTTTGGGTTCAAGTAGATACTTTTTGGTTTTGTCACCATCAAACCGTAGGTTATTTTTGCATACCAATTCCCGAGTGCGGCCAAGCCTTTTCAGAGCTGGGTGAAAATATTCTTATCATAGATAGGTGCATTTGCGTATCATCAGTATAGTAGTTGAATTTGATGCAGTAAGTACAGAGTACTTCCATGAGAGGCTTCACAAAGATATTAAATAAAAGCCGAGTGCTGCTTCTCTGGTTGTGCGAGGCTGCCCATTTATGTGCTAGGCGAGCCTGCAAAAAATAGACCCAGTATCCATCAAACTTCTGAAGGCCGTATTGGCCAGCAGATCCTTGACCAGGAAAACTGATAAGGGATACCTCACACCCCATCATGATTTTGATGCCCTCTACTGCCACCCTGCACCGCTCGTTTTGAAGGCTCCCCAAGATTTCTTAAATAAGCATTTCACAGCTACCTAAGGGCCATAATATATTGTTTCACTCTGTTTTGCTGTCCACAGAGACTGGATTTCCTGCACTCACCAATATAAGAAGTTGTCACACTTCGGTTGAATAAGTGGGACTCATTCTCAGGACCATCACAAAGAAATGTGTGGCCACAGATGTATATTGCGCTAATGGATTCTGACACCCATCATGCCATTTGTCATACAATTCAGAACCCCTTTCTTCTTTTATAACCTTATGACAGACCCCCCTTTCAAGCTGACGTTGTTCTAGTCCATGAGTGTTCTGGAATTGTGTGGCGCAGCCGCCATCATCCTTTTCTCCAATTCACAATTATTTCTCATGTTACCAGGATCCATTCAAGGGCCAACTTCGACCATTTGTTTTCACTCGCTGGGCCAGTTTTGATAAACCCCTCCTCCCTTTTCCCTTCGTTCAATCAAGTGTTGTTTGTATTTATGCGCTTTAGAAAAGATCAATAAAATAAGACTTACAAATAATAGTGCACTATTCATTTTTTTTCGGGAGTCGTGTTAGAATGGCTTTCAAGAGTTCATATTTTAGGCACCTTTTAGGTAGTCTGTCCTAATATTGTCAGTTTTATGGGCATTTTCTGTGTGAGCTAGTGCTGACTCTGTTTCATGTCCTCTGTAGGGTGGTGGAAAAGAAAGAGAGTGTATGAACCCTGCTTACAGGGAACCTTATGACTTCTGGACCCTAGGTGACACACATCTTCCCTGGTAAGTTTGCTGTGTATGAGGAAAAGGATTGCTCATCGCCACTTACCATTTGTTTTCTGGGAATGGTAACTGGTAATGACTGAAGGGAGAATGTCCTCAAGCTAGAGCTTGTGGAAAAGACCCTGCTTATATGTAGGCGTGCGCTTCAAGCAAAGTTGCTTCTAAAGTCGCTGTTACGATGGTGGAATACTGAAAGACCGTAGTGATTTCCTGGACTCATTGGAACTCTATTACTTGGGTTGCTCCGCCCCTTTTCCCAGAAATCTTCAAAAGGGCCGGGTGCGCGCTTCAAGCAAAGTCGATTCTAAAGTCGCTGTTAAGCTGGTGGAATACTGAAAGACCGTAGTGATTTCCTGGACTCATTGGAACTCTATATGTAGGGTAGTTGGGTTAAGTGAGGTGGGAGAGTCTAGAGAAGTGGCTTTAAGGTAGCGTGAGAGACAGGGGTAAACATTTGAAGACGCAAGCTACTAGCCAAGCATAAAAGGTCACTCACCATCTCAGTTCTCCATACACATAGCTAATCATTTCTTATTCGCCAAGAGTTAATTATCACCAGCCAAGGGCTGAGTGCCAATTTTGAGGCCTGGTGAGAGAGGCAGAGTGGAACCACAGCAGTGTAGGAATGACACAACCTGTGAGAGACATGGCAATGTGAGGTTTGCTGAGGTGCTCTCTTCTGTGTGGTTCCAAAGTGGACATTGCTTTGTTGAAATTCTACTCATATGCAGTAACCTACTTCACTGTGCAATGGCATTGAGCAGAACCATGAAGAGCTAGCTCCCTGTGCATGCCTCATTAGCAAATTCTATCTTTTGGCATGTATCTTGGCTATATAAGGAGATGGGCTTAGGGACCTATACAAGTGAAGCTGTGGTAAAATGGCTTAAATGGAGTTGCTTGGAACATACTTAAGATTACAAAAAACTGTATGGTCCGCTCTCCACCCACCCTTCAACTTTAGTAGCCACTAAAATGGCAGAAGTTGCACTATTTGGCAGCACAATGCGTAACCTTCATTACCCGCCTGCTTGCTGAGCCAGTTCGTTATCTTGTTCAGTCTCCTCCGGAAACGCTCCTTGACTTTACAGCTCTGCCAAGGAAATCAATGAAACTTTTTCTCCTTTTTGTATTTGTTAATAACGCCGGAACCTCATTACTTTCTTCTGTATTAATATCCTTTGTCATGCTATTAGCTTCTAATCCGGACTAATCATGGAAGGGTTGTTTTGCAGCATGTGAAGCTGTAGAAGTGAAGGAAGGAAAGTATACCAAACCACACCTGCTGCAGGTACAACCAGGGAAGCCTCTGCCCGGTGTCCCACCTCGTGTGAGTACCATGAGATCGCAGCACTCCTTCCAGGGTATTGACAGGATATGTCCCTTAAAAGGAAACGTGTACAATACGAGGAATGTGTATGCTCTCATGTGAGATGGTCTGGGCATTGGAGAGCTTTGTAGGAATGAGGCTGGTGTTTGTCTTTCTCAGCAGATGTAGTCAATGTCTCTGGAGGTGTGGTTAGTAAACCGAAGCTTGGTGTTCAGTGAAAGGGAGGTTCTATATCCACCCTGTGATGCTCTCCCTGACTGTTTATGAAGTATGGGACTGTATTGTAGAATATGATGTTCTTGCTTAATTTTGTTTGTTTCAGTGTTCCTTCTTTCGTGCTTTGAGATACTGTAAGCTGACAGAAATGCCAGAACAAATCATAGTTCAGTCCAGGGTTAGTCTCAAACATTTTGCTGGGGGCCAAAAAGTTTGGTTTGGTTGTCTTTGCCTGGTGACTGCAATGATCCCTGCCCACTGCCCAACACTAAAAGCCCCCCAAATATAAATACTTCAATTTTTTATTTTTTTAATTGTGCATTGAAAAACGTTTTAGCACAAAATGTATTATCACATATAGAAATAAAAGAAATATACATGCGTTAATAAAGCCTAAGTTATTTCTCGTCTGAGATGCATATCAACATGCCATATTAAAAAATGCAGTAAAATTCAGAACACAATTAAAAACTGGCAGTAAGTTAATACATATTAAGATTTTAGAATAATGTAGAGCAAACATTTTTAAATCACACTGGGGAAAAATGCCAATAGGTTAAAACTAAATCATATCACAATAAAAAGAAGATATAACAATTAATACAAAAGAAAGGGGTACCATTGACTGCTGGACCGTATTATTACTATGCAATTATTCTTAATTTTCAGTTACAAAGCACTTGCATAGGAGATGTAATGGGAGAGATTAAATTGATGTACCCCTCAAATATTAAGTGGGCTACATGGAAAATGTATAAAAATGCTCAACACGGGGAACTCAGCCCAGAGAATCTGGTGAGAATTAACTTTGATACAGCTAATTATATATGATTCAAGAGATTTTGAGCCTATTTCCAGACAAAATGCTGCTGCAGTGATTACAATGGATTCCCCTCCGTGTACACTGCTGCAGGTCTCAATAAAATCAGAGGATGCGGTAAGGCCAGAATATCCCTTTAAATATACATTCATTAATTCCGATCAGCCAGTCAAAATGTGCCGAGAAGTCTCAACCGATGTATCACATATCCGACATAGTCTTTCGCTATGCAGTGTTTTGGACCATCTCCCTGTGTGTTCTCGTGTAGGCAGTATAAGTATGTAATAAATCTTCTTAGTTTTGCAGAGCATAACTTAGTTAAATATATGCAAGGTAATTGAAGTCTAAAACTTTGAGTGCTGTATGTGCGAAACATTTTTTTAGTAGAAAGTTTGGACAGACTATTGCCCATGTCCCACGCTATGGTTTTCATTTTCAGAACCACATCAGGATTAGGCAAGAAAACAAAGGTGCTTTACAGAAAGCCCCAAGTCATTCAAGTGCGTTGGTACAGACACACTTAATTCATATAGGAAAGGATTATGCTGAGCAGAAGAAAGCTGTTTCACAAATAATCCTAGCAAAGTATTCGAACGAAGATGGGGTGATAGCATGGAGAGAAAAAGATTAGAGCGCTGCAGTAACCATTGCGAGCTCAGAGACGTGAGACCAAGCTCACATCTTGGAGCCTCTACCGGAACAGAAGATGGAACACCAAGGATGAAGCGCAATAATTTTGCTTCTAGTTTTTCAAGCCACTGGACCTTTGTCTCGGAGAGGACAGCTAACCCATGCAGAATTCTAGGTATTATACAGGTTTCATAAATGGTAAGAGGTCCTTCAAAGTTATAGCCTCCTCATTGTCTAATAAACCGATTATCACTACCCAGTTTATCATTACTTTGGGGCCAATAAAATCGTAGTAACTGTTCCGATCTACGTGAGATGTCCAAGATATATGTACTTCCTAACTATTTCCAGAGGTTTATCCGTGATGATCCAATTAAAGGAAATTTTGTTTATTCTGCCCCCATGACAGCAATTTCTGTTTTTGAGATGTTAATTTTAAGATGATTCACATCTGCATAGTTGACCAGAGAGGCAATAGAGCTCTGTAGCCCTACTGGTGTGTAGTCAAGAAGGACAATATCGTCTGCGTAACCAAGCCATGGAACAGTAATACCACCAATAGAGAGAGGATTATTCCAAACTTTTCCTATCTCTACGTCCATGTCCGAGAGATAGAGATTAAAAAGCATAGACGCAAGGATGCATCCTTGCTTAAGACCACTGATAGTAAGAATTTGATTAGTCACAGCACCTTCTTGATTAATACGGACTATGGCTGACATATCAGTGTGTAAAGCTTTGATAAAAACCATCAAGAGAGAATCTATACCCCACAGTCTGATTTTATTCCAGAGGAGGGGCCAAGAGACCGAATAAAAAGGTTTAGAAAAGTCAATAAAGCAAAGATAAAGCTTTTCAAGTCTACGGCCATTTGTTTTAGCCATGGCATAGTAAAGAGCTGTTACATTGTGAATTGTGCAATGCCTTTTGCGAAAGCTAGTCTGCAGTTTATGACAAAGTCCTTTATTCCATTTATTGAGCATTTTTAATAAGATGGTACAGGCATTTGTTTGCCTTGAATCTAACATGGTTGGGAGCCGATAGTTATTAGGATCGTTCCGATCCCCTTCTTAAAGGCCGGAACCAGAATAAAATCATGCCAGCTAGCAGGAATTATACCCGTGGTCAATACATCCTTAAACAACTGCTTCAATATAGTAGCCCAGAATACTGGGTTTTCCATCATAACAGCGTTGGGGATACTGTTTGGCCAGGGGCACGAGAGCTCTTAAGAGTTTTAATAACTGTCAATATATCATCAAAGCAGTATCCCGTGGAATCCTGTGTGATAATAGATTGAAAATCATTATCGGGAACCTGAATGCCATCATCAAACTAAAGTCCGGTAATTGCCTTTAGTCCAAGCACCCTCCGATATAGGATTTAAGTCGTGCAAGTTTTGTCCAGCCGTATAGGATTTGTGCTCAGAATTCTTTGCTATTGTGACCTTGCAGCAATCTGTACAAAAATGTGGGCTAGATCCAGTGATCCATATTTATGTGTCATGCAGAATACGAAATGTATAGAACATAAAGGAACAAGATTTCGTACCTTCTATTTACAATGTTGGCTTAATGGGATTCGGCTCTCTACATCCATGACGTGTATATAAACATTTTTATAATGTGTTCATATCTATACATAAAACATTTAAAAAAAGTGAAAAAACAAAAAAATAGAGAACATGTTTTCCCAAAGGTAAACACTGCACGAATAAACTCAACATAACAGAATATACAGATCTAGCACTTACAAAAAGGAACTTTCCTTTCTTATTTGAAGCCAATAATTATGCCCACATGAAACGAACATGAATAAATGCACCTTTCATCTAAACATGAACACTGTCACAGGAAAGTTCAATAATTAAAAAAACAAAATGCCAGGGTATGGTGTATCAGCTGCTCTTTTCATCAATATGTAGATTCTTCAGAACAAAGAGAGCCAGACGGGTCAATGTAGAGATAGGCACATTGTTCAATGTAATGCACAAGACTGGAAAGGGGTTGGAGGGGCTTTGCAAAGGGCCATCTCTCTCTCATTTAAAATGCACCACTCCCTTCCTAACCCAGGTGTCCACACTCCCAGTATCAGTATACACTGATTGTTTCTCCCTACTATCTAAATTCTAACTTTTCTATAAGTGAGGCCCTAAGGGCAAAGGCCTTTTCTGTCTAAGCTCCCTCAGTGACTTCATAGACTGGCCTTACACTATCAATGATATTCGTTCAAAAGGGATTGTAAAGCACCCACACGCTTGGCTACCTTTTACGCCCCAATGTTGCTCTCCCTATCACTCTCCCTTATTTCCTCCTACTCTCCTCCCTGCTGCTCCACCCAACCACCTTGCCACACTCTCCCTGACACTTCCTTCTCTATCCCTCTGAAGTTTCTCTCTCTCTCTGGCTCGCTACTTCTTGCTTTCACCCTCTCATTTTACTTACCATGAACGACTCTCCCTTCCCCTTACCCCTGCTATTCGCCACACCAATACTACTCTCCTCTCTCTCGCTCTGCACTTCTACTACTCTCCCATTTCAGACCTACTTCTCTCCCCACTCTGCACTACTACAACTCTCCTCGCACCACACACTAGACCCCTCTCCTTAGCTCACACTACGCCCCTCTTTTCACCCCCTGCCTATCCTTCCAGGGATATTGTGCCCTGCTCACTTTTCCACTTCACTCACTATTCTCACCCCCCATGTTTTCTCCTGCACCCTTTCTCCTCACACCCTACTCCAACACCCCTCTATACTATCCTCTCTCTCCCAGCTACCCTTCCTTCTGACTCTACCTACCACCCCATTTCCCCTATGCCCATCTGCCACTCTCCCCCGACTAATATCCTCACCTTCACAAACGCTCTCATTCACTGATGCCTCCACGGTCCTCTGCACTGTCCTTTCTCTGCCTGGCCTGCCTCTGCCTCCTCTGACCTCACCTAAACAGGGTCGGATTGGGTCATGGGCCAATCGGCCCGTGGCCGATGCAAAATCATAGCAAGACCTGGGGGCCGGGTCCTGAAGCCCAAGTGGGCCGGTTTCGGCCCAGTCGTGGGCTTCACACTTCAGGAACCAGCCCCCAGGGCCTCGGCCTCGCCGGACAGATACAAGTTGCAAAGGATCTGTAAGTAAGTAACTTACAGATCCTTTGCAATTGCAGCCCCGCGCCCGCGGCGACACCCTGGCGCCAGCAGCAGTCAGTGTTACAAAACACTGGGAGGGAGCGGCAGGGCTGGGCGGGGCTGCCTCAGCCCGGCCTGCTCCCTCCCACTGCTTAAGAGAGCAAAGCAGGTGCAGGCACGGGCTGCTGCTGCAGAACAGCGTGGGGGGGGGGGAGTGTGTAGGCGGGCTGAGACAAGCAGATAAGATACTACAACAGAAGAGACTACAGCTCGCGGAACAAGCCTAAGGCAGACATATGAGAATCTGCAACAGAGTGGCATGGTCTGAGACTGGCACGGGCGAGACAGGGATGTTCGAAGCGGACAGGTGAGAGACTGCACCACACAAGAGTAGCCTCAAACTGACACGGGGAGGACAGAAAGCAACATATTTTAGGCCGAGACCGTCACTCACTCGCAGCAGAGCCCCAAACGGAGGGGGTAAAAAACGAAGCAGCATAAATTATGCCCCGTAGGGTAGACTCAGAGTGGGTGAGGGGGTGACAGATGAGGGACAGGCAGTGCAGGTGGTTGAATGCAGACAGGTGGGAGGTACCAATCCCTGTATTTCCAGATTAAGGGACCCGGAATCACAGCTGTGGATTTCGCTGGAGTGGGTAGGGTCGGGCTGGGGCATAAAATTGTCTCGGGCACCAATTAAAAATTGCCCCAAAGGCACTTCATAAATTTTGTGACCGACTTTTTAAGTAGTACCCAAAGGGGTACTTTCTGGTAAACTGTGTTGAAAATTGTGCATTATAAAAAATATTTGTCATTTTAAAACTGGTCAAAACTACTACCCATTAAAGTAACACGCACAACTGATTCTATTCCCGTGGCTGTAGTCTGGGTTTTTCTCGTTGCTCCCTGGTGCCTTCTGGGAGTTGTGGTCCTGAAATGGAAAAGAGAGCACATGGGCAGAAAAATTGCTGGGAGCTATTTTGTGACAGATGGCGGCTCCAGTATCTACGGAGGGGTCTCGGAGACTGGGGTGCCCCATCTACCTGCTCCCCACCTGACCGGGTAATGACCCTGTCACAACAAAGTAATTTCCATGGCCTGTTTTTTGTTTCCACATATATTTTTTATTACAACCGGTTTCAATGCAAGGTCCCACAAGCGATTACTGTGCCTTCCCCAGAGGAACTCCTAATCCTTATAGAACCTCTAGCACCCAAACGATTTTTTGGGGAATATTCATTGCATTGTGAAGAGTCCTGTACAATATATCTAGGGGACCTCACAAGGTGGAAATCTGAACATTTATAAGGCTTGATGCTGAGATGTGAAGGCAATCTCCGGTCTCGAAATCTGCAATAGTTTATGACCGCCACAATGACAATTTTAACACCTGGAGGGCTCAGAATAAATACTGAAGTGTCACAATGTTATGGAAAAACGTTATTGCGGCAGATGACCCAATGTCACCCAATATTCTGGGTTGTCACAAATCTCGCTGGGCACTTTGTGTTAATTTAGAAACAACCTCAGTTTTAATGACAGCAGGATTTGCAAAACAAAATGTAAGTCTTAAAAGCCCATTAGGCCAGTAATATTGTTCTAACATGACATTATTTAAATACAACTTCATTAGCCTCATTACAGCCCCAGAGGATTTTCTTAATGATTGGCATAAGTGCTAATTTGTGAATTTCCCGTCATTACAGGTTTATGGTTTGTCATCGCCGCCAGCTGAATTTCAGTAACTCTGCATTCACCCTATAAAACGTTTTTTTTTTTTACTATTTCCATCCTCGTATTGAAGATTGCAATGGCATGTGTATAATAGCAGATCATACATCTACCATACATTATTTTTAATGCACAAGATGCTCAAATCCGACACTTTCATGCATTAAATGGCGAAGGTGGGCATCAGGGTTGCTAACTTTTCCCCAATTTAAAATTTCCTAAAAGAAAAAAGTGTTTTCCATATAATTAAGGGAACTGGTGGCCTTCTCTTCTGTATAAGTAAAGACATTTTAAATACATCAAGGGAGATTTTGTAAGTTTTCCCCCCACCTCGAGTCTTGTGTGTATATACTCTTCCAGACCTGTAATATGGTGAGCGCTAAAATAGAAGGTATTTGTGCTACCAACACAACTATCATGATACCACAGGGATGGCTTTAGCAGCTCTCCACTAGGAACACCCTTCATGGTATATACATGAAGAAGAGAAATTAGGCCACATCATGCATTTTCAAGCAACTCGAGCTAGTAAGACTGGCCAAAAACATGATGGGATGGAAAAATCAATTCACAGGAGTTGGAGACCTTTTACAAAGACATTTTTAGAAAACTTTGAATATGCATTTCTGCTAGTAACATGGATATGAGGCATTAACTGCCTTTGGATATAATTAGTGGTGTTTGAGAGACACATCCCAGTTCTTATTCTTTAAAAGGAAACTGAAGACGCCTCTCTTTGCACCCTTCTTTCTCACTCACTGAACGTATGGGTATCACCAGCAGTAGTGCCCAGATACCGGTTGTCGCGATACAGTGCTTACAAAATTCAGCACATAACATAATATTTGAGCATGCGCTCGAGATATGATGGCAGCAACTGGACATGAGGGCCACACCTTACATATGGTGTGTATATCTTGTTAACTGGCATTACTGGGAGATTTGAGGGTGCACTTGGCACACTATGGTAGCAACTGGACATGTGACCCTGCACATTTCACTTGGGGGGGTACACCATGCAAAGGAGATATTGCCTGGCATTACTCGGGTATTGGGAGGCTGTGTTTGAGTATGATCGCAGCGATTGCATTTGTAAAATCGGCATCTTTAAAACAAAAACCCTGGTGTCAACCCACAAAAATGTTTCCGTTTAAAAGCCGAATCATATGACTTAATCTTTTCAATTAGTATCTCTCTCTCTCTTACAGGCTAATTCTTTTAGATACTCCCTCGTTTCATGCCTTGGCAGAACAGGTTGTTTGACCTTCTGCCTTGATCCAAAAGTGAAGTTGATATTAAAATAAATACACTTAAAACGTTCAGTAAGTATTCTGGAGGCATTCCCCTTATCCGCTCCACGCTGCTGTGCTTGCAGTATAGGACAGGTACTGTCAGCGGGGCCCAAAGCAACTACTCTAAAGGGGCGCAAGACAGTGGCACGTGGGTTGTATAATGAGCATCCCTGATTCAGACAGTGGCTGAGTAAGGTGCATAATTGCCTTCAAGGGTTGCAATGAGGGCGGGAGGGCTGTCCTCACACTTCCTCATTTCAGAATTCCCTGTTTGATCGGGTCACACGCAGCACAGGCAAGGGTGGGCTGCTTCCGTGTGTCAATTCCCTGCTGAGTGCAGTGCCCTGGGGCTGCCCTGCTCTCCCTGCTGTTGCATCTGTGGGGTCGTGGAGGCCAGACCCCTCTTCAACCTGCTAGGCTCTTGGGTAACACTGTTTAAGGAAGGAGTGTGCTCTAAGGAAGCCCATATAATTCAGGTAGGAACATGTGCATTCCTAGTCTGTACGAAACCTAAGACTAGGTAGAGTTGTGAGTCACAGGTGTGAAGAGAGGGTGGTATATTGCTCTGAGCCGCTAGGGTGACAGGGGTGGCCTTATTAGAGACCATGCGAGCAGGGCCTTCACAAGGGGCAGATACTGTGATTGATTTCTTTAGTACCAGGTGTGGTGAAGCCCTCTTATTTTGGGGCCCCCAAAACAGGCTTTTCGCACGATAATGTGACTGTTGTAATGTTTTTGGGTGTTCTCTGCAGTTGTAATGTCTTCCATTTTCGAACAATGCCTGGTTAGAATGGCAATTATCGGTTCACTCTTGCCTACACACAGTTGTCAGACCTCACTTGAAAGACGCAGTAAAATGAGGGGACAAGGTACCACCCGTGAACGTATCTTACACTAAAAAGCTCGAAATATCTCAGACAGAAGTGCCAGGATGCAATGAATCACAATGAACTTCAAAAGTAGCATTTTTAATCCACGTAATTACAAAGCACAATATATAAACAGTAGCACTGGATAAATTAACTAACAACGTGAATAGTGGCGGTATGTCCTACACTACAGGGCAATTCAATCATTATAACCTTTACTTAAGAATCAGAGCACATTCAACAGGGCTGGTAATTCCCTGGTAATTCCGTTACATTTTATCGATTGGGCAGTAAACAAACTATTGGCTAATGACTGTGATTAGATATAAGCCTAACTCGGGGGTCTCGAACCTTCCGCTCTTCAGATGTTTTGGGCTACAACTTCCGGAATCCATTTCCATTGGATATACTGGCTAAGTCTGATGGGCGTTGTAGTCCAAAACATATGGAGAGCCAAAGTTTGCAGACCCCTGGCTAACGGAACCAATGGAAAAATAAAACAATTACTTAACAAAGAAACAGACTTGTGCAACACAGCATAGAGTTAAAGCAATGTTATCCTGTTCTTGAGTGGACAATTCACATTTGTTTTCCCCTGAAATATCAAGTGGGCACAATTTGTCATTGTCTAATCAGTGCGCTGCGGTTTCAGTTGAGATAGACTCTTCTTATAGAGACAGGGGCTGCAGCCCAGCAGATGGGTCTGCTTGGTAATGGCACCCATTATTGCAGCACGTTGCAGCAGGAGGAACCTACTATGAAGCAAGACACGATTATTATTATTATTATTAATATTAAGGGGCATAGATCGCCTGGTACAGAATCTTTGTGTACATTGCAAATTCCCCAAATCTCCTCTATGGATGGAGGGCTGCCTCTCGGTAGTCTATGAACCCCCTTATATACGTGTTATGTATACATCCCGAAAACCCATCTGCACTATTACCAGTATTAACGCAGTTCTCCAGAACTCCTGCACATTCATGCAGAAGAATTGCCATCTAAAGTCACTATAACCTTTTTGACCAGTAGGCCTTCTCGTGCTTAAACACTGCATTGCTTGCTTTTATTACACCCATAAGCTCTATCAAGGCTAAGAGCAGACCCTTTTCTATATAAAAAGTGTAACACATATGCTAGCAACAGCTGGATATGTGCAAGTTACCAAAACCCAAAAAAGTGACCTTCATTAATTTCCCTTTTCTTCTTGCTAAATAAAGCCCGTGAATCCTCCACTACTACACTAACCGTTTGTGTCTCCAAAAGCCTCTCACACCCCTTCATCTCGAAGGACCACAAGTGGACAACTCTAAAAAGCTAAATCACTTGTATTTCGATGAGCAACGCACGTTAACAGTTGTTGGCAATGACAAATGAGTTTTGCCCGTGCTGAAGGAGGAATGAAGCGCACACCATTTTGGAGTGTTCCTGCAAACATTAAGAGAAAAAGGCCAGAGAACCGTGAAGGAGACCATAACCACTGCTTCTTCTCCCTACCCTACACGACATCTGGGACCCTTCAGCCTTCCTCCAGCTAACAAACATAGACAACATTAGCCGAGCTGAGTGGAAGAGGCCACTGTATAGGTGAACATCGGACTATTGGCGGTCGGAGGGGGAGGGGGGGGTGCTGCCATTTAGTTGTGAAATGCACCAGTCAACGCAATTTATCTGCAGTTGCCTGCGCAGCTCTACAGGCCCTGTTTCTAGAGCGGCAGTATTGATGGTGACGCAGCACTCGCAGAACGCCTTGAGGCGGAACACGCTGGGGTGAGCCGAGTTCACTGGGTGTGATGCTCTTTAAGTCATTAACAATGAGGCTCCCTGGCTACTGTGGGGAGGTTGACAGCACTGGCGTTTTTCGCTACACAGACTGGCTCCAATTTCGATCAGGTAAACCCTGTTTCTCTTGATGCCGTTGGTAAAATCTGGGTAATTGTATTATTCGAGAGAGCATTGTAAAACAGCATCATGCAATTATAAGAGTTTAGCGGAAGCAGGTATTACGGCATTGACAAAGAAGTTATGGCTGCATGGGGATGTCTACACTGCGATCCGAGCTGCCAAGGATTGGAGTGCACTCCTGGGAAGGCGGCCAAAGGAAGGAGAGTTGGGGAGATGGTGGAGAGTAGGGCAAAAATATAACACTTCCCCACGTGGTTGATGGGGATCAAGGGCCAGACAAACACAGAAAGCATACGTTTAAGGCAAGTTATTAGGGAACTATAATAGTGCGACGGCGCAATATACGGGGATGGCATAACATAGTACGCCCGAAACATGTCAGGACAGATCGCAATCAATATTGCAGGGGAGCTAAAAGTTCGATATGGCTTTCCTGCATTGTTAGAATGTGCCATGGTTTTCTTCCCAGGGTAACACTTTAGTATAAACAAATGGGTCTTAAGCAAAGTCTCTGGTTTCCCAGTATTTGGCACTTGCCTTCTCCGCTGGTTAATGGAAAGTCCATAGCAATACTGGTTTTCACCAGGAGGTCCCACTTTTCTTCCCCCTTTCTTCATTGCCTTCTCCTCTGATCCTCAAGTGTTCTCAACCAGAACTGGCCTTCCCCCTCTTCTAGCTCTAACTTTGCTTTCCATTCCTTTATTGCTTGTCTTAACTACTGTACCAAATTATCAAATTATCCCCTGCTCGATACTCTTTCACTTCCTTTATTAACTTCTGGACCAACTCATCATCCCTTTTTCAGTTCAATCTCCCTTTGTAGCCACTCCTGATTGTTTTATTCTCCTTTCCATTCTTTACTCTCATCCTTGCCTGCGTTGCATCTTCCTTTCCCTTTTCCCAAATCTATAAATTCCTACTATCTCTCCTAGAGCATGTACTCATTTTGATATACGATATGGCATTTATAACACCCCTATACACAAGTGTTTCACACCTTGACACCTTCTTTGCAATCGGTGTTCTCCAGGTCTTTCCTTTCTTCCCCAACTTCTTTGCCACAATAGCACCACCCATCTCTGAGTCCACTCACAACTGTTTCTGGCACGTCCTTCACTCCTCTCCTCGTTAATCTTCCCCAGCTCACTCCAGTCCCTCACACCTTCATTTCTCTCCTCAATTATCGTCACTATTGAAAACCCTGCATCTCCAAGAATGTAATATATACCCTTTTTACTACAATTCCCACAATTCAATGTGCTGGTCTTATGAAAGACCTGGCGCATGATATGTACTTTACAACATTTGTTAGTTTGTATGCACAGTGCTGGTCGATAGAAAGCTTTGGAACACAAATATGCACTTTTAAACCTTCCCGAGCCAGTGATGTT
The DNA here is from genome assembly GCF_040938575.1 of Ambystoma mexicanum. Classification (NCBI taxonomy): domain Eukaryota; kingdom Metazoa; phylum Chordata; class Amphibia; order Caudata; family Ambystomatidae; genus Ambystoma; species Ambystoma mexicanum. The sequence continues at coordinate 1,091,859,253 of NC_090923.1, forward strand.
GGATAACGTGCAGCAAAACTCTATATCTCCCATAATACACTGTACTAGTTCAACAGAAGACCTGGACTCTGAATATTAACTTTCAATCTTATAAAGGCATTTGTGGCATTTAATGTGGGTGATCCTATCTAGTGAGTTGGTGTGCATTCTGGTACATGCTCCTCTTATAGGGGGATCCGCCACACTTATTTCACTCTAATTTCGTCGATTCCCAGAGGTTTTCTTTTTTTTGCCTAGTTGTGTGGGGTAGCCATATTCTGTATTTGGCCTAGTTGTGTAAGATAGCCATACTCTGCATTTAGCCTAGTTGTGTAAGCCATATTCTGCATTTAGCCTAGTTGTGTAAGGCAGCCATATTCTACACTTAGCCTAGTTGTGTGGGGTAGCCACACTTTGCATTTGGCCTAGTTATGTAAGGTAACCATATTCCGCATTTAGCCAAATTGGGTAAGGTAGCCATATTCTGCATTTAGTAGTTGTGTGGGGTGGCTATATTCTGCATATGGCCTAGTTTTGTGGTGGTGTAGCCTTATTCTTCGTTTTGGCCTAATTGTGTAAGGTAGCCATATTGTAAGTTTAGCCTGGTTGTGTGGGCTAGCCATATTCTGCATTTAGCCTAATTGAACAAGGTAGCCCTATTCTGTATTTGCCCTAGTGGTGTGTGGTGGCCCTATTCTGCATTTGGCCTAGCTGTGTGGTGTAGCCTTAGTCTGCGTTTTGGCCTAATTGTGCATGGTAGCCATATTCTATGTCTAGCCTAGTTGTGTGGGGTAGCCATATTCTGTAATTGCCCTAGTTGTGTGCGGTGGCCACATTCTGCATTTAGACTAGTTGTGTGGTGTAGCTTTATTCCGCGTTTTGGCCTAATTGTGTAAGGTAGCAATATATTGCATTAGGTGTTTTATAAAACCAATGACTGTGTGTCTATGCATTTTAGGCCCTGCTCCCCTTTTAAATCTAGGCGGTTCCCTAATTTTGTTCACATTTCGTCTTTCTACGCATTAAGGCCCTGCTCTCCTTTTTGAATCTAGGTGATACGTAACATTGCTCTTTGTACATAGAAGGAACACAGGATGTAAACGTTGTTTGTACAGCTAACCCAATTCTCCCCTTGCACACTGCACCTTCACAATTTAGCGGAAGGCACAGGCTCATTCCACATACCCTGCACTCGCATATAACCCAAACACTATTGCACAACACCTCTGCCATAAGAATACAACTACGGTTAACAACAAAAATGTGAACTGTAGCCTCCCACATAAATCTTTGTCTCCTTAAACACAATCCACCCTGTTTAGTTCATGGTTTACCTCCACTCCGCCCATCCACACGCCATTCAGACATGGGTGACGAACAGGGTCTTGGCCACCCTCACATAACTTTAATGGCTGAAATGCACACACGCAAAATAGCACCTCCGAGGGCATTCAACCAACAAGCGCTTTGGGACCATAATTATGGTGAAAGGCGCTATACAAATGACGAAAAATGAATGAATGAATTCACAACTATTTCTTGCACCCTCTACAAACATCTAGACACCACCCTTTGCCTTAATGATCTTTTCTAATTCACAACTATTTCTTTCACCTTCTTGGCCCATCTGGGCACCACGCCTCTCCTCAATGATCTTCCCCAGCCGACAGCGATCTATAGCACCTTCTTTGCACTCTAGGGACCATCCTCTCTCAGATCACTTTTACTTTCTTAGGCCACTACACCCTCACTCCTTACCAGCAGTTCCAGTTCTCTTGGCTCCTCTGTTTGGTCTCCTGGGTCTCTTCTGTGGTTCTTGGGCTCTAGTGTGGCCCAGCCTTTTGTGCCTCTCTTTGAGCCCCCTGCTCTCTCCTCCACCCTGCCCCATAATGGCTCCTGTCTTCTGTCTCTAGTTTCTACTGCAACCACTTCCCATCTCATGCTGAGCTCATGGCTTTTTATAGGGATTTGCTCCCACCTTCCAGTCTCTCTCTGGTGAAAGGAAACTCAGGTGTGGCAAATGTGATGGGGATTGTTGGACCCAGACCCTGGGGATGGTTTACATACCTGGTGTGGGACTTGGTATTGCTTTGTCTACCCTCACTCTGGCAGTCCTCTTTCTGCCTGCCAATCCCTGGCCCTGCATTCCAACCTCTATCTGGGTTAAGGGAACTCAGGCGTGCAGGCTTGGTATAGAGAACCTGTTAGTCGCAATTCTCTGGGCCTGAATTGGACCACAGCTTCAAGAACTCTGTCCACCATATTGGAGTGCCCAACTATCTCTTCTAGTTGCTGGTAAAGGGACAGGCTGGTGGGTCCCATATCTGACGATGGCCTTCTGTTCTGAGGTGTGACTTGAGGATTACTAGTCTTTCCCATTGGGTGGTCCTCTCTTTGGTTGTCATCCTCAGCCATGCCCTCGGGATAGACTCACCACACCTGTTTTCAACTGTCTGAGATCCTAGGGGCTGTCTGAGGTCTGTCTGACTGCCTTTGGCATTCCCTAGAGTAGCTCAGGTCCCCCTCTTTCTATTGTTAGATTCTACACCCATGCAAGTGGAGTGAACATGAATGTGCTGATGTCTCAGCAGGGCCACTGCTCATCCATTCCCTTAAGGAGGCAGGAACAGCTACTGCAGCTGCAGCGTCACAAATGGAAGCGAAAACCCTATGATTTGCGTTTGGGGAGAGCCTGATTTCTTTGATCCCATATGCTTTCTGCTTCCAAGGTGTAGGGGTTGTGCCCCTAAATTGGACCCTCTCCCTAGTTGTTGCAATATGATGGTCCCTTGTCCTGAGATGGGGACTTAGTGGGGCGACCAGGGGATCCTCCCTGTACTGCCCCCAAACCCATCATCCACTAGCTTGGGGAGGTATTTAGCCCCATTGATCACTCCACCTGAGGTCACTAGAGCGAGGCAGGGGACTTTGTGACACCTCTTGTGCAGGTTTAGTACAGCATTAGGAGGATGTCACATTTTATTAAGAAACAAACAACGGCCATCTTGTTCTCACATTCCAAAACACTACAGATACATGAGTTTGCTTACTTCACTTTAGAAAAGAATGTTAAATATAGCATTCTGGATGGATTGGGAACTGTAAAAAGCATTGGGAGCTACTATCTTAGTCTTTGTGGATTTAACTAGGTTATGTTTTATGTCACGCAAAAGTGTAATGCACTGAAAACTTAACCCTACTAAAAACTCCCCATTCTGCATGCACCTC